>NC_030443.2:9283457-9960957 GCF_001660625.3 Ictalurus punctatus | reverse complement strand
CTCATGATCATTGCAACTCCACGAGGTGAGATCTTGCATGGAGCCCCAGGCCGAGGGAGATTGACAGTTCTTTTGTGTTTCTTTCATTTGCGAATAATCGCACCAACTGTTGTCACCTTCTCACCAAGCTGCTTGGCAGTGGTCTTGTAGCCCATTCCAGACTTGTGTAGGTCTACAATCTTGTCCCTGACATCCTTGGAGAGCTCTTTGGTCTTGGCCATGGTGGAGAGTTTGGAATCTGATTGATTGATTGCTTCTGTGGACAGGTGTCTTTTATACAGGTAACAAGCTGAGATTAGGAGCACTCCCTTTAAGAGTGTGCTCCTAATCTCAACTCATTACCTGTATAAAAGACACCTGGCAGCCAGAAATCTTTCTGATTGCGAGGGGGTCAAATACTTATTTCCCTCATTAAAATGCAAATCAATTTATAAAATTTTTGACATGCATTTTTCTGGATTTTCTTGTTGTTATTGTCTCTCACTGTTCAAATAAATCTACCATTAAAATTATAGACTGATCATTTCTTTGTCAGTGGACAAACGTACAAAATCAGCAGGGGATCAAATACTTTTTTCCCTCACTGTACATGGTTTTTTTTCCCCACTACAGGCCTATAGTAGGAAAGTATGTGATTTGGGACACAGCCGAACTCTTGTTCGCCGTAAAACGTAAAACTGTCATGTGTGATCGTGTCCTGTCGCAAGATGCGGTGAAAACTCCCACACGACGCTAATAATGTGATTAAGGTGTTTACATGTCACTACTACACATCCATAATGCGACTAAAACAGGAGTACTCCACCTGTCTTAATTAGATTATTGCTTACTTCGATTATGACCTTAATTAGATTAAGGTAAGTAAAAATTGCTGTTCACATGGTAGTTTCTTAATTAGACTATGGTCTTAATCGGATTAAGAGTGGATTATTGTTGTCCATGTAAACGCAGCTACTGTCACTGTAAACAAACGCCAAATGTAATTTATCATTCCCTTGATTTATTTATTTTACACAATTCATTTACACCTCTCTAAAATGCATTATTGAATTCGGCAATAAAACTCCCCCTCCCTCACGCATGGAGTTGTGGGTAATATTAGCTGAAAAAGTGTCCATGGATCGACACTAGCAGAAAAAGTGGGAACCTGGGAAATTGGATCCCCATTTCAGCATACTACGATTTGGGGCATGCTAACTCTCATCTCAGATACTATTTAGTACAGATAGTAAGCCACTTGGGACGCAGGGGTGAATAAGCTGATAATTCCTATTCCTCAGCCGAGTACGTGTGTCTGTTGAATGTGTGTATGCCTTGTGGCTTGTTTAAGCCACGTTTTAAGTTTAAAATGTAGAAATACCTTTTCCATTCATGTATCTATGGTATCTCTAAAGTTGCATTTCTTATTAATATCAGTTTTGTTATATAAATTGTATTTTTGTTAACTGCAGGTTTAGAAACTGATTTCAACATGACATTGCAATAGAATTTTTCTCCAAATGTTTGTTGTGTTGATGTTCTGTTACAATCCACATGTTCAGCATTTATAATTCCTCAGAGTCTGCCTTTTAGTGCTGTCACTTCTATCTAAGCATGCAAATTGCTGTCTGTCAACAGCCTACAAAAAGGGCCAGAAGGGGAAAAAAGAGGCATCAGAACAGAAACGTAAGGATAAAGAGAAGAAGAATGGCACGGAGGAAAATGACAAGAGCAGAGAGGAAGAGGATGAAGAAGAACACACAGAAGATGAGCAGGATGGAGAGAACGAGGGAGAGGAGGAGGACGTGGAGAACTGAAGGGGAATGGCAGAAGTTCAGCACTATTTTCTACCCACCCCGTTTTATAGAGACACTCTAGTTGTGTGTCCACTTTGCAGAAGAAGAGGGAGAGAAAAGACAGCCAGCACTTGATTGCTATGAAAACTAAAATTAGGCACAGAGGATTAAAAGATGATGATGGCGGCTTCCCATCTCTGTCCTGTTTATAAGAACTGTCTAAGTTCATTTTGTACTTGTCATCTTCACCCACATGAGGAAGTTTAGAAATGAAAGTAGGCCATATCAGTGTACCTGTAGATTAAAGAACAGACTGAGAGAGTGAAAAGTTGGAGCTTCTTTTTTTTTATGTAATTGATGTCTGCAGGTGAAGTTGTACTGTTAAAGTCATCTACGTCTTTTGGTGCTTCATCAGGGGATAGATCGTACAAGAAAGTCTGGCAGCATGTTCAAAAATTCAGGGAATGTGGAAAATGCATTGCTGAAATAGAGACGTGGATGTTTTTGATAAGTTTCCTCACATGTGGGTCAGGGCTTTGCAGGCATCTGGCCTTGAGAAATGTTTTAATATCTTCAAATAAATTTGTACTTTTGTAAGAGCCAGTCATCCCACGCTTGGCTGTTTTTCATATTAAAGGGTTTTTTGCATAAATGTTTGCTACATTCACATGTGGTCTGGGAAATTGCAGCCAAAGTAATGAAGCTACATGGAGGATTCATTTCGAGATGAAAATTCACTTAAACTTTGGCTGAAGTTGTGTTTTGTTCTGTGAAACCAGGCCTTGGTCAAACCGGCCCTTTCAGGTAGCTAATAAATTCAAGTTTCATTCAGAAAACTTTGTTCTGGAACCCAAGGCAGTTGTACAGAAAGTTACATTTAGCCATTTGGATTGGATGTAAGCTAATACAGCTGATGGCACACAATCTCTAATGTAATGGCCATGTGTTTGTTGGCACGCGCATCAATAGAATTATCATGTAACCAAGGCAAGTAGCTAGAAAAGCATTAAGTCTTAGCATCTTTGTTCAAGCATATCACAACAGAATACTATGACCAATCTCTGTATTAATGGCTTAGTTTGATGCATCATTTGAAAGACCTACTAAAAATGAGGTGATTAAATATTAGGATAGTCACAATCCCATAAACATATCTTACAATACGATACCAGCTAAAGCGTTGGTTGTGTTAGTGTTAATAGGGCAACACTAATATTTGTTAATTCATTGTTCAGATTTACAAAAATAGATATCAAATCAGTCCATACAGGATTCAGTGACTGCTGCAGCTTTAAAAAAAAAAAAAAAAATTCCAATGCAATATGGAGTTTTTTTTTTTGTGCTTTCTTAGAGAAAACTACTTGAATTGGCAAAATTGCAATCACACATTTGTTGGTAAATGAGACCTTTTATCTGTACTCGTGTTTCATGCACGTGAATCGAAGCGTGCTTTGGCTGAATGCACACTGATGATGTCACGATATTTCTTGGCCCAAATCTGCAGTAATTCTGATAAACTGCCACATATTTCATGTATTGTTCCCTAGAGCAATGAAATCATGGAAATGATCCTCAGAGTACCAAGAATGAACATCTTAGGACTAAGTAGATGAACTTGGAAATGAACTCCAAAAAAGAAATCAAGTTAGTTAGGGACATTTGCTTGCTTATCAAACATGGCTAATTGTAATAGTCACACAGGGGTTAGCCTAATGTTAGCTTGCTTACTAGCTAACAAAATCTTTAAAGATTAAGATAAAGAATCTGGGTTGAAAGAAATGGCGCTAACCTATGTGTATTCAGCAGGAATATCAACTGCTGCACATTGAACATTACTTATGATACTACTGTATTAACAAGTACTATTTAAAAGATTGTGGCATTGGCAGTATTCTGAAGCACTCTTAATACCATAGTACAGGTACAACACTACTAAATATAGCCCCCTATTGTTCTGTCATGTTATCATGAACCTAGCAGAATGGGACCCTGTAAGTCTTGCCACCATGTTATCTGAACATGGTGCAACAATTCACTATTGGAGTAGTCAGTTTAATCTTTCTGCACATCATACTAGCCTAGTTGGGTTTCTTTTCAATTGCAAACAAACCAACAATAGTTTAACAATTAGCTGTCCACTAAAATGCTGACTTGCAGGAACAGAAACTAAGTGTATCTGACAAAACTAGTTTCCATTTCAACTTTTGGTTAAAAAAAACAAACAAAACAAAACAAAAAAAAAAAAAAAAAAACAGCTTACATCTGATAAATGTTTAAAAACCCACACACAACCACCACAATTTATTTAACAAATTTTATTTTTCATTCCTCTGTGTCAGCCATTTAATCCTAAAAAAAAAGAAAAAAGTTTAGTACTTAATGTGCGCAAAGGAAAAAAATAAATCAGAGCACATGTCTTGTACTTACAGATGGGCACTCCTGTTTGCCGCTGTTGATGTCATCAATGACGTCATGGGGTAGGCGGCCATCGATGGTGCAGCCAACAGACTGAGCCGTGCCCAGAATCTCCTTAATGGTTCCTGAGGAGACAGCACAAACTGTTCGTTTAATCTCACCTGTCAGATCTGAAAGCTTTCCAACCAGCAGTATGAGAGAAGATTGGAAAGATGTTCCAGGCCTTTCGGCACAGAGTTACCCATCAGAATGAGCAGCCCTGCTTCCTAGAGCTGGGTTTCTCTCAGCCTCCACTGGATCATACCGTGTCACTCACACAGACTAGCATAGTGGCGGGTGGCTGGAGGAAAATATCCGCATTACACAAATCCAAACTGTATACACACCTGAGAGCTCCCTGGCAATAGAGCGTGGCCTCATGACTCTGGCGATGTTGACGATCTCATCAAAGGGAACGCTGCCAGAGTGTTTAACTGCAGGAAAAGTGCCCCAGTTAGAGCTAGCACAAACTCGCATTTCTTTACCATTTACATTTAATTTCTCGAGACGACTGTATATTGATCAAGTGTTAAATCCGTAGGCAATTTGTTCCAGGCCTTTCGGCACAGAGTTACCCATCAGACTGGGCAGCCCTGCTTCCTAGAGCTGGGTTTCTCTTAGCCTCCACTGGATTATACCGAGTCACTCACACAGACTAGCATAGTGGCGGGAGGCTGACGTACTCTAGCTAGGACCAGGGGTTGTGCAATTCTGATCCATGTCCGCTACACACTTATGACTTAATCATTTAATTTCAAATTATTTATGGAACTCATCATAAAAAAATAAAAATTCCATGGCAAACTTGTGTAATCAGAGTCAACATTACTGAACTTCAGAGCAGTGTAAGCTCATGTAGGGATGAGTAATCACATTGCACAAGTCTGGTTAAGACAAACGAAGCTCTAGCAAACAGGGCTACTTACTGTTCTTGACCTTCTTCCTGTCACGGGGAGGCTCCTTCAGGGCCTTGATGATGAGGGCAGATGCAGAAGGAACGACCTCAATCTGCACAAACAAGCCAAAATACTATAAGCACTGCAAAAATGAATAGCTTCTGGTATTAGAGCAAATTCAGACTGATGTGCTAGCTGAAGCTACATTCCCAGTCATTTCCAGTAGGAGTATATGTTTCAGTTATGATTCCATCAGCAACAAACAAGATTGTGAACCTTAATTTTACACAGGGTAGCAAGATTGCAGAATAACAAACATGTTCTTTGCTTCAATAGCATGACGGAGTAAACAGTCTCTTGTTTTAGTTTTAACCGCTAAGCTACCAGCACCCATTTATCTACCAGAACCACAAAAGGTGGACTGTGTTGACTCAAAACACATATCCATGTCAAAATCATTTTCCTCCAATGAAAACGCTGTTTTAAGACGGAGGGAAGGCTTACCGCTGCCTGCCTGTTCTGGATGGTCAGCTTGACAGTGATCCTCAGGCCTTTCCAGTCACCGGTAGCCTTGGCAATGTCATCACCCACTTTCTTGGGGGACTGGAAGAACAAGCATCATAATGCAATTAGCCCCATACATTTTCTAAATCCTGATCTGTGCCCTCATTTCAATACTATATAGTTACACGCAGGTTTCAATTGTTCCAGGCCTTTCGGCACAGAGTTACCCATCAGAACGAGCAGCCCTGCTTCCTAGAGCTGGGTTTCTCTCAGCCTCCACTGGATTATACCGAGTCACTCACACAGACTAGCATAGTGGCGGGAGGCTGATCAACATGAGAAACAGAACTCATCCTCTAGCCTTGGGATATAAAAGTATGTGAGCAGGTAACTTACCAGACCCAGAGGTCCAATTTTGGGGGCCAGAGATGAAGTGGCACCGACCTCTCCACCTGTGCACCTCATGTACACTGGGGAATTAAAAAACAAAACAGGAACAGAAGTAATTATTAGTGGTCTGGCTGATGTAGAAACACACGTCATGAAACATTAGCCCGTATTCAGTGTGTTCCAGGCCTTTCGGCACAGAGTTACCCATCAGACTGGGCAGCCCTGCTTCCTAGAGCTGGGTTTCTCTCAGCCTCCACTGGATTATACCGAGTCACTCACACAGACTAGCATAGTGGCGGGAGGCTGATCAATTAAATGTATGTATAGATTATACTATCTAGATTTGTCATGCCTTATCCTAAATGAAAAGGTTGAACTCATGCAGGTTTACAAGTTCAATTGCAATTATTCTCTTTAATAGAACAAAGCTGTACATGGCGAATAAAAGCCCCCCCCTAACAACACTGTTATTCAGATAATCTTGCAGTATATAAGAATATACAAAAAAACAGAACAAGAATTCAGCTTCTTTAAGACAGAACTTATAAAGCCTTAATCAAAGGCAGGGTTGCATAACAAAACTGCACATCAAGCAAAATAAAAGCAAAGACCTCTGCCCTTCTGTCACTTCAAACCCCAATGCCCACATTTTAAAAAGTGTCAGATCCACTCAGATAGGTCATGTTACAGAAATAACGTCTTCAGTTTGAATTAGATCCACTGGGGTCACACTTTGCACCTATGCTGGCTCCCAGTCCCCACTACACATCGTGGAGGGGTGCTGCTGCAATTTAAATTATGAGCACATTAAAGTGTTTGAGTTTGGATGCACGTAAATCTATTGTACGAGACGTTTAGAACAAAATTAGGCACGTTTCAAAACCATAATAGGTGAGCTTTAATATAAAAGGTTGAGAAATTCTGTAGTGTGTTCAATGTGTAATTGGATAGATTATAGACATCTGTCACAATCTCAAGTTAGTTTTTTTTGTTCTGCCCTAATCACAATGAGATTTTTCTGTTGTATTTTAAGTTTAAGGAGTGTAAGTGCCCTTCTACAGCTACCTCACCTAATTTACATCCTTGTAACATTTGTCAAGACTACGCATCTCATTGTGTTCAGTCATTTGACACCTTCTAGGATTTTGGGGGATTTACACAACCCCAGTCATTGAACAATTGGTGTTCTCCCCAACAACTTTATTTTCTAAATTATTTTTTCCTGTGTACGCGACGTAATTTTTTTGATTATCAAAAGCTTGGCGCAGTCCTGCATCGTGGATGAACAGATGCGTTTTTATTTTGATCAGGGTCTCACTCGAGCTGAAATAGCTGTCTGTCAGCAAGTGAGAACGGAACTGACACCGTCTCTCTGACTACGTTTACATGGATAACAGCAATCTAATGAGTTGCTTTTAGAACACTCCTTTCTTGTTCCTGTTTGTGTTATAACAGTTCGATTAATGGCAGGTGTCATTACGTCCCCATAAGTATGCGGTTTCGGACACAGCCATGCTCTTTGCTGTCACACTGCCGTGTGAATGTGTCCTGTCCAAAATGTGGTTAAAACTCCCAGTGTTGTGAGATTAAGGTGTTTACATGTCTATAATGTGATTTAAAGTAGGAATACTTCATCTTTATTTGACTTGTTTACTTTGAGTATAACTTTAGCTGGATTAAGGTAATCAGAAATCGCCATTTCCTTAATCAGTATTAATCAATCAGGATAAAATCAGAATATTGTCCATGTAAACGTATGAATGTGGGATAGTCAATCCCTACAGCAGGCAATGGTGAAGACACCAAAGTGCATGCAATGCCAGTCATGAAAAAGCAGCTATTTTATGTAGTGGTCACAAGAAAACTACGGTGTGATAAAATAATGCATGGCTGCTTAAGGCTTCTGTAGGATCCGGTTTTCTATACAGCCCTCGTTTCTGTTTACGGAGTTAATGCATCCTGGCTTACAGAGCCACTTGGAGTGCGGTCTCCAGCATTCTAAACCGCATGGTGAGAAGTGTACAGAAGATATTGTACTATGAGGCTGAGACTCAATCAGTATAATCTATACTATAATCTAAACTATAATCCAATATTAACCCAATTAAGACAATACTGATTAAGAAACTACCATGTAAACAGCAATTTAATTATCTTAAGCCAATAAGTCATACTCAAAGTAAACACAAATTGAATTAAGACATGTGGAGTACTCCTGTTTTAGTCGCATTATCAACATGTATTACAGACATGTAAACACCTTAATCACATTATTAACATTGTGTGAGTTTTCATCACATTTTGCAACAGGACACGATCACACACTGCAGTGCTCAACTGACTGACCCAAAAGAAGAGAGCACAGCTGCGTCCCAAACCGGGTACTTACGTACTATAGGCGGCGAAATACATCTATCTCGGCTACTATATAGAAGGCAAGTACATGGTTTGGGACACAGCCCACAGCTTCAAACCGTTGTCTATTAGCACATATAGCATGACAATGAACCGCACTTGAAGCATTCGTAAAAATTTTTATAAAAAACAACCAAAACTGTACACCGTCCCATAACGAAGACCAACTGTATGTTGATACGTGAAATTCCGGAGTGACATCAGACGGTGTGGCACTGTGATGTAATGACGTGTGCTGTTAATGAACGAACTATGTTCTAGAACACAAAACGGGTACATGAAAGGAATATTCTAAAATCGACTCATGTATACACCTTAAATCACAATATTGACTTACTTAGTAAGGTCATTAATTAGATTATGGCTGTCCATGTAAACTTAATCATTGATTCGCTCTAAACTCCAAATTTCAGAGAGCATACTCCGCTCTGATTGGTCAGATGTCCTAGTCTGTTGATTGGTCCACTGCGGTCAGCGTGAGTCGAAAAGGAAACGACCATAACGAGTTTCAGCTCATAAGATATCGAGCAAGTCTTTGAGAATCGTGATCTTGTATTTGTTACATGAACCAACCCTTTAAAAAAAAAAAAAAAAAAGTATATATATATTACGCGTGATTACTATAGACTAGAAACATTGTTAAAGCGGAGTAAGAGTGTTATTACACTCATAGCGGTTACATGGCCTTGTGCAGTCTCCTGCAGGGTTACACAGCGCTAACCACGTGCTCTATAATAGACTATCATAATCCTCAGGAAACAGCCCAGTGAAGCAAAAACACACGCGACGGTGGGGTACTTATATGTTGTGCTAGCTAACCAAGTAATCAGAAGCTAAACAACTGAATAACTGAATAAAGGCAGTATAGCTACGATTTTAGCTAGCTGGCTTGCTAACTTGTTCACACACAGAATAAACGTGCCGAGAAAATATAGATATGTAGTTTCTACAGACTCCTGTATAAAAACTCACCCACACACAGTTAGGGTAGGATTTATCTGTGTGAACACCACAAAACCAGAGCCGGGAAGCACACAAGGCCTCGTTAGAGTCGAGGCCTGTGTGAAAGAAGAAACCGTCCAAACTTTGCACCTGAATATTAGCACTTTTTTTTAACGTACCGATTTTAATCTCGTTGGGGTCGAATTTAGGAGGCATGTTGTCGCTGAGCTCAGTGCGGCTTGAATTGGTGAGGGTGTCGGATGAACCCGGATTCGGGACGACCGATTTACTGTTGCACCTTCACCACCTGAGTGAAAAAGGGAAAGGGCTTAGAGGCTCGTGGAGCGGATTTATATAGGACCTCTAACTATCGCGAGATTTCCGCGAGAATAAACGCTGCGAGATTGTAAAGTATCGCGAGATTTGTAGTCACCGTCAGCGCCGTCTGTAGAAATATTATTGTGAGTGATGTCAGGAAATGTTATGAGGAGGATTTCGTTTTCTGTTCAGTCATTTCCACAGCGGTAAATTCACGGTCTGAAGAGTTAATCATCGGAAAGGTACTCTATAAAGAGGAGGACGACATATTTTTATATATATATATATCTAGATGTACAAATGTATGAATTATTTTTGTAATCCAATAACAGCTAGCTAGCCAGCGGCCTGGTTATCTGTAATAAGTGGGTTAAAAATAAAGGAGGTGGATCGTTCACTAGCTTTATATCTCTAATGGCAGTGACTGTTAGAAACTGAGTTAGAGTCAAACCTGTCAGAAGGGAACCGTTGTCACTTTACTGCACTCTTCTGAAAGACAGAAACAGACTGTTTATGGAATAAACAGCTGACGACAGAAGGGAAGGGCAGAGTTTGTGGCTTCAGGATGCCTCTGTTCTACAAGAAGAAGAAGCCAAGTGAGGAGTCCAAGAAACGCCTGGAGTATCAGTTGTACCTGGTCAGTATGAGAAGGTTTCTGGTTTTAAGGCCTTGTGGTTGCATTTTAAGTACATTTTCTTACCAAAGTATTGTAATTCTATGTATAATATAGAAGAACCTGTATGTTTTTCTGTTAGTCTAAAGAAGCCGGAGCAGATGACATCCTGGACATTTCAAACTGTGAGCTTTCAGAGGTGAGCAGCATCCTGAACTGGAATATGTGCTATTTATCTAAGACAGACGTATCGATCCTGTTTTTATATCTTACGACTTTACGTTGGTCAGTTAGACTAACTGAATGAACTCGTGATGTGTTCAAAAACTGAATTTCAAAACAAAAAAAAACAAAAAAAAGTTTTTTGTTACATCATATTCAAGGGCGTAGATTTGCATATGGATGTCCCTACCAATAATTTGGGAAGGCAGAATTTTAGAATTTAGAATCTTTTAGTCTTTGATCTGTTGCTTTGTATAATTTGTATTTAAATGTAAATACAGATCTTAATGTAAATATAGATGTTATATTTTAATAAACCATTTGCTTGTCCACATTAAACAGTGCATTTTTTCCCCCGGGGTGGGTGTCCCTACCAATATTGAGACCAAACCTACACCCTTGATCATATTTGTGTGTCAGGAGTTTACATTACCATTCTTTTAATGCTGACAACGATGTCAGCTCACAAGAGATTTCACCTACACAATACGCTAACAATAAAGAAAAAGAGCAAAGACATATCTGATATTTGAGCATTTTGTCAATTTGTATTTCTAGTTTTGTGTAAATTAAAGAGTGTACACTAGGGCTGGGCAATATATTGATGTAATATTGATATGATAAATGATTACGTGTTACACTTTACTGAGATATCGCTGGTATGGTAATGAATTTTTATTTATTTTTTAAAAAATGTAATAATTACAAATTAAATAATACTGAATGGACGCTGTTGAGGCAGTGGTCCGAATGAAAATTTCTTTTACATTTTAGAAAAAAACCTAATCTTCTTTTAGGCATTAAAGAAAAGTATTGTCAAAGTCGTATTTTTAATGTATTTTTGTTTATTTTACCGCTGTTTTGCGGTGGACGGTTTGTTCGCTAAATAATATATCGTGATACGCATCATCTGTTGTAGAAATGTCCTCGATTATCGTGATCTGAGATTTTTGTCATGTCGCTCACATATTTTACTGAATGCAACTTTTCACCCGAACGTTGTGGGTCATTTTACTTATGTCTTTGCGTTTTTAATAAAATAATAAAATTAGGTTTCACGATGCAATTCAATTCAAGATTTTGTGTTCACGATTCGATTCAGTTTGATTCTCAGAAAATTTGAACAAAATTTGAATTATTGAAAAATAATTTCTCAATGTGCATGTATGTATACACTACAAAAATAACTAAAATTGTTACGAACAGAGGTTTAATATTGTTTAAAAAAAAACAGTACTAAAAAAACATCGTGTATTTATTCATAGGTTCCGTCCAGTGTTTTCTCCATGTGCAAGGTGCTCCAGAAAAAGGTGAAAGATTATTATTATTATTATTATTATTATTATTATTATTTTATATATCACATTGCTTAAGCTGGAGTAAGAAATGTAAGCTGTTGTTATAACACTTCTTTTATTGCAGGTGCTCATCCTCTGTGGAAACGAGCTCAAGTCACTGGTCCCCAAAAGCTGTGCCATAAGCGCTCTAGCTACTATAAAGGTATTAAATTCAGGAGATATTAAAGACGATTAAAAAGATATTAAAGTCTTGGTCCTTGGTGTTCAAGCTCAGAGGGAGAACCTTAACAAGAAACTGCACACACCGGCTTTAAATCCACGTCGATAAGCGAAAAATCGGGGAGTCGTCTTTTACCCAGATCTCAGTTTTGAACTTCACATTAGAAACATAACTACGAATGCATTTTACCGTTGGAAGAATACCGCCAGAGTGCGACTGTTTCTCTCTCTCTCTCTCTCTCTCTCTCTCTCTCTCTCTCTCTCTCTCTCTCTCTAGCCAATACAGAGACTCTGCTGCATGCTTTTATTACCTGCAGGATTGACTACTGTAATGCTCTGCTTTCTGATCTCCACAAGAAGAATATATCTCGACTTCAGTTGCTTCACAGTTGAGCTGCACATGTATGTGTTGATGAAGACCAGAAAGAGAGCACACATTACACCACTTCTAAAGTCGCGGACTGCCTGTTTCTTTTAGAATAGATTTTAAGCTCCTTTTATTGGTCTATAAAACCTTTGATCTGACTTATTTGTCAGATTTGTTACTATCTTATGAACCTTCCAGAACCCTCGGGTCTTCAGGTAGTGGCCTTGTAATGATACTCAAAGTCAGGACAAAAACCCACAGTGACTTTTATGGCCCGCATCTGTGGAACATCCGTCCTGAAGACCTGAGGGTGGCAGAGAATGTTGATATTTTTAAAACCAAAGTTAAGACATTCCTTTTCAGTTTGGCTTTTCATTGAATTTCATCTCCCAGTTTGAGTCTTTTTTTAAAAACAATCTCTAATTATAACATTTTGTTTATAGTATTGATTAATACTTTATGTGTCAATGGTGGGGTGGGGGGTTATTGCTATTTTAATGTGTAAAGCAATTTGTGTTACAATCTGTTTGTATGAAAAAGTGCTATGTAAATCAAGTCCGATTGATTGATAAAGAATTCGTCATTTTATCTATACTCTGTGTCAATTTGTCCATTCCTAAGGTGTTGGACCTGCACGAAAACAAGCTCACTTCTCTCCCAGACGACATTGGACAGCTGCCCTCCTTGCAGGTAACACGGTTGTGTATTTTTGTCCCATGGTTTGCTGTCTGGGTGTTTGTCTTTGTGTTTTACTGTTGTTGTAACCATACTGATAGTGATGCTGATCCTCTAGGTGTTAAATGCAGAAAATAACCAGATCAAGGCACTCCCTGCGTCTATAGGGGATCTTCGGAATCTACAGACGCTTAACATGAAAGGTGTGGCTTTGCCTTTGTGTCAGATACAGATGAGACATGTGTATATACAGAGCTGTCTGCCTCTATGAAGACACAGTTATCTTAAACAGTGCTGTCTCAGAAATGCTGACAGACATGAAAACCATTTCCCATTGTTGTTGTTCCAGGTTTCACATTCTGTACCATCTCGATGGTGTACATTCTAAACCGTTTTTGTGTATAGCATTGCTCTTTGACATAGAGGAATATAATGAAGTGAGAAATTTGTTGTGTGAAGGGAACTTCCTCCGTGAGCTGCCCTCGTCTGTGGGATGCATGTGCAGTCTGCGCACACTGGACCTGAGTGAGAACAGCATCAGAGAGCTGCCCAAAGAGTTGGCCAACGTTCGAACCCTGGAGGTGAGAGTGAAACCAGTTTGGAGGTTACAGTGGTCCCTGTGATGCATGTTGAAGCTTTGCTTAATTCACTATTACAGGGTTCGTAATTTGAGCGTTTTGCCCGTCAAACAGTTAAATCCGTGAATACTTTTTTGTAAATTAACAGGTGAAGTTGCGTATCAATAGAAATAAGATGTTGTCACTGCAGTAAATGCATTTTAAGCCACATCAGCTTTTACTGTATAAATGTTTTATGCGAGTCAGCGTCCTCATTTTTCATAGCAGTTCTTTATTTATGACAATATATTTATAATATAATAAATACACACGGCCATTATTGTTGTCGGTTAAGCCATGTTCTGCATCTTGCCATAGGAAAACAGGACAGTGAGCATACTTCCAAAAAGTTTTAACGGGTGCACGGCCAAAATATCAAAATAGAACGTCAAAGAAAGAAAGGATGGCACACTGCTATAATGCCCTCAAAAACATTTAATAATAAATAGCGCGGGACAGGGTTTCGACCAAGATACGTCTGCTCGTAACCCACAATAAGTGACTAGTATTTATGCAAAGGTCAGGCGCTCTGTCCCAAATGCCTGCGAGATCCACGAGGTCAGACAGATAGTGTCCCGATTCTTATTTTGGGGTTTCTGGGGCTGAGAACTATTTTCGTTGATGGGGCAGCAAAATATTTGGCCATACTGTGTCTGAAATGTCAGTAACTCAAAATTAATTGCTTGCTTGTAGAACTTGTATAAAAGCAATATCACATTCACAATTGAGCTATTGGTCTGAACATCAGCATGACTGTGATTACCCGAGGCTTCGTGCCTATGGCCCAATCAAAGGCATTGTGAAATTCGGTACAAACAAAACGTTTTAACAAAATGCGCTCTTGTGGACTACTGCACCGTAGGTCCAGGGTTTAGGACATTATTTAGGATGGGGTTTAAGATCAACATCTCATGAATTAAAGATGTAGTCAAACATTACAGTTGTTCAATGTGTGTGTGTGTGTGTGTGTTTGTGTTTAGAGCTTGACTCTTGATGCGTGTGTTATGAGCTACCCGCCTGCCTCAGTCTGCACAGCAGGCACAGAAGAAATCCAACGCTTTCTCTGCTCAGGTAAAAGTAGAGTTCTGTAACAAATCCGACAGAAATAATCTCAGAACGCACGCTGTACATGTTTTCTCTCACTATTGCTAAGTCAAGGTATGTTTTGCAGAGCTGGGGTTGGATTACTGTCCTCCCTCGCAGTACCTGCTGCCCGTGTTGGAAAACGATAGCAGTAAGCCGAGCCCGGACTGTGTGGACGGGGAGGATATAGCCTGGCAGGTGAGAGTTTGGCACACCTTAGATTGTACCTGTAGCATGTGACTAACTATCAGGGGCAGGGAGCTGAGATAAACTAAATAGCAGAATAAGTCTGAATTAAAAACATGTATATACAGTCCCCTCCAAAACTATTGGAACAGCAAAGCCAATTTATTAACTTGTGCTGTACACCAAAGGCATTTGGGTTTGAGATCAAAAGATGAATATGAGACGAGAGTTTAGGATTTCAGCTCTTATTTCCTGGTATTTACTGCATCCTGTAGACAGTTCTCTGATCTTCATCTTGGCTTATCCTTTTTAACAACAAATGCCTTCTTCACAGGTGAAACTGAAGGCTGAAACCAAGAGTGCTGTAGATGTTACGAGTTATTTTTTGTTTAAAAACAGGACACACCTAGGTAAAAAGAAACACCTGTCAGTCACATGTTCCAATATTTTTCTCCCCTGGAAATTGGGTGGTCCGATACAAAATGTGCTACGTTCTATGTCGTTTAACACATCTACATATAAATTCCAGGAAATAAAAGTTGAAATTCTAAACTCTCTTCTCATCTTTTGATCTCAAACCCAGACGTCTTCAGTCTACAGCAAAAACAAATTCATTGGCCTTGCCCTTCCGATAGTTTCAGAGGAGACTGTAGTGGTGGGCTGGGAAAACCTGTCACTTGTTGAAATTTTCACATTGTATGCAATCCTGAAAACTACAAGGTTCACCGAACTAAAATGTTTTTACATGTATTTCAGTCACAAATAAAGCTGCATTTAAAGATCTGAGGTGAAATAAACGAAATAAACGGGCTTACCCAAACTGCCCCACATATATAAATCAAATACCAGAATATTATCAACTGATTCATTTCTAAAGTACAATAAATGCCTCCTACCTGAAAGAACGCTTGTAGCACACAAACATTGGACACCGGACATGTCTTGGCTGATTAACTACATTTAAACTGCAGTTGTAAGGGAAACGACCATGTGAAGGGAAACGACCGTTAAGTTTTGCATTGAGGATGTGTTATGTTCCATACAGCATGTGTTCTTCACTGATTGGATACGCTTTCTCTTATTTGACAGAGCAAATTTATGGATTATGAGAAGAGAAAGGTATGTTGAATTAGTTTGGATTAGTCCTCATTGGTTCATTGTAGTGGACTTTGGTATTGTGCTTCTGTAGATATCTCTGTCATCCTCGCTCTTTCTGTCTGGTTCTCTCAGGAGCAGAAGCAGCTGGAGAAGCTGAACTTTGAGAAGGAGCTGGAAGAGAAACAGAGAGAGCAAGCACAGCTCCTTCTTCTCAACAACTCCCGCAAAGAGGGCATGCTACTGTCTGTCAAACTGGTACCTTCACTCTCTTCATTCATTCTCTTCACTCTCTCATTCACTCTCTTCACTCTCTCCACTCTCTCATTCACTCTCTTCACTCTCTCCACTCTCTCATTCACTCTCTTCACTCTCTCCACTCTCTCATTCACTCTCTTCACACTCTCACTCACTCTCTCTCATTCACTCTCTTCACTCTCTCATTCACTCTCTTCACTCTCTCATTCACTCTCTTCACTCTCTCATTCACTCTCTTCACTCTCTCATTCACTCACTAATTCACTCACTAATTCACTCACTAATTCACTCTCTTTCTCACTAATTCACTCTCTTCCTCACTAATTCACTCTCTTCACTCACTCATTCACTCTATTCACTCTCTCATTCACTCTCTCATTCATTCACTCACTCTCTCATTCACTCATTCTCTCACTCTCGTTCACTTTCTCCTTCGCTCACTTTCATTCACTTATTCACATTTACACGTGTAAATTTAATATTTTTGCCAGTGAGAGATTTTTGTAACCTATAACGTTGGAGGTACTGTAAAACCTGCAGAATTATTATTATTATTATTTTATTATTATTTTTTATTTACACGTGTGCGATTTTGATTTACACGTGTGTGGTGTTGATTTACACGTGTGCGGTTTTGATTTACACATGCATGGTGTTGATTTACACGTGTATGGTGTTGGTTTACACGTGTGCGGTTTTGATTTACACGTGTGCGGTTTTGATTTACACGTGTACGGTGTTGATTTGCATGTGTACGGTGTTGCTTTACACACGCGGTTTTGATTTACACACGCGGTTTTGATTTACGTGTGTACGGTTTTGATTTACGTGTGTACGGTTTTGATTTACACGTGTACGGTTTTGATTTACACGTGTACGGTTTTGATTTACATGTGTACGGTGTTGATTTACATGTGCAGTTTTGATTTACACACACGGTTTAATTTACACGTGCAGTTTTGATTTACGCATGTACAGTGTTGATTTACACGTGTGCGGTTTTGATTTACATGTGTACGGTGTTGATTTACACGTGTGCGGTTTTTATTCACACACATATGGTGTTGATTTACATGTGCGGTTTTGATTACACATATGGTGTTGATTTACGTACAAGGTTTTGATTTACACATGCGGTTTTGATTTAAACGTACGGTTTTGATGTACATGTGCGGTTTTAATCAACATGTGTACGGTTTTGATTTACATGTGTACGGTTTTGATTTACATGTGTACGGTTTTGATGTACATGTGTGGTTTTAATCATGTGTACGGTTTTGATTTACATGTGTACGGTTTTGATTTACACGTAGTGTTGATTTACACGTGTGCGGTGTTGATTTACACTTGTACGGTGTTGATTTACACGTAGTGTTGATTTACACGTGTGCGGTGTTGATTTACACATGTACGGTGTTGATTTACACGTAGTGTTTATTTACACGTGTATGGTGTTGATTTACGCACAAGGTTTTAATTTACACACGCGGTTTTGATTTAAACGTACGGTTTTGATGTACATGTGCGGTTTTAATCAACATGTGTACGGTTTTGATTTACATGTGTACGGTTTTGATTTACACACGCGGTGTTGATTTACACGTGTGTGGTTTTGATTTACACGTGTACGGTGTTGATTTACACACGTACGGTGTTGATATACACACGTACGGTGTTGATTTACACACGTATGGTTTTGATTTACACACGTATGGTTTTGATTTGACCGTGAACGAGCAGCTCTGCTGATACTGAGCTGGAGCTCATACACCTGTAGGTGGAGTTGAGCTATGCTGCGATCCCAGACGTGTTTCTAGGCAACACAATGATCTCTGCACAGATAAGAGGCGCTCACGTTATTTTCATCCAATAATAACTTGAGCCCCCACTTGTTTTGATTTAGACTTGTACGGTTTTGATTTGCACACGTGGTTTTGATTTGCACACGTGGTTTTGATTTACATGTGCGGTTTTGATTTACACATGTAAGGTTTTGATTTACGCACGTGTTTTTGATTTACATATGCGGTTTTGATTTACATGTGCAAGGTTTTGATTTACGCACGTGTGGTCTTTTTATTCCACAGATACTTGGCCATTAGAAAAGGGTCTGTCTAGCATTTCTAGCATTATAATTTTCCATCACATAAATGAATCCAGTGAAATATTTTTGTAAATACCTGACAGTTATGTAGACCCTTGTGCCCAGGGGGAAACTTTTAAGGTTTGCTGCAAACAAATGTAATCCTGACACGGATGGGGCTAGTTAGTTTTGTCTTAATTTTTTAAAAGTTGACAGATTTGCAGTCGCATAATGTGGATTTAAAATCAAGTTTGGGATATTTGCTTTCGGGTTATTTTTGGAATATGTAATTTTCTCATATAATCCTTGTGTTTCTGTATTTCAGGAGCAGGAGCGTGTAGAGCAGGGTGTCACTCAGCAGCAAAAGGTCCAGGAGGCTGGGCGGCAGAAGCTGCTGGGGAAAGTTCGGCAGGCTGAAGCCAGCATCTCCACCCGTATCTCTACTCTGCTTCTGGACAACAAACGGTGCGAGAACAAATGGAGTGTGCGGAGTGGAGGGAAAATATCTGAACAGTTTTCTGTTGCCACTTCTGAAAAATGAGCGAAAGTTTTTTTGTTTGTTTGTTTTGTCTCACTCTTGAATTACTCTAGAATTCTTGTTTCCACAGCCAAGCAAAAAGTGCTGAATTTCTGCAGGCGTTAGAGGAAGATCGGTAAGTGTATGCTGCAGTCTATTGATCTTCCTGATGGAACATTAAATTTAGTACAGACACAGAATGTGCTGAACAAATGATTCGCTCTAAATGGATCTCTGAAAAATACCCTACACAATCAATCCATTAAGCTGCGTCCTCTGGTCCATTATCATTCATTCATTCATTCATCTTGAGTAACTGCTTTATGTTGGTCAGGGTTGTGGTGGATCTGGAGCTTATCCCAGGAACATTGGGTGTGAGACGCCCCATACGGGCACTCGTTCGGTTTGTTATCAATGAGACTAAATAGCTCAGGTCTATTTTGAGTGCATATGATTTACCTTGTAGCAGCTATTTAGGATCTTATTTAAGAGTTACCAATTTTACCATTTTAAGGTAAATATCCACATAGCACCAAATTATTTCTTATTTTGAATAAACCAGTTATAAATGTTTTTTTTGCCTGTCTGAAGAATCCGTATGGAGCATCTTACTGCCATCACACAGGAAGAAGCCAGCTCTCTGAGAAAGAGAGACGTTGCAGGTGAGATACACAGTTAACCTTCTGGAATCACAAGCATTTAATTCTCCAGCAGTTACAGGAATTCACTTTGGCACAATTTCAGATGAAGAACTATCCTTTCAAAACAAGTGACAGTGCTGGTTAAAATCAATGTCTTAAAAGAACTATTTGTATTTTACTTCTTAAATAATTGTGCCAGCATTTTTCAGCTTAGTCTCCATTTACCTCATCTGTAGTTTAAGGGCAAATACCACAGACAAGAATTTCACATGTTTCACTGTACTGAGAAACGTTTTTCTCAAGTTATCCTCATTTATAATGGAGGCCAAAAGGCAGTTGTCTAATATAACATGAATTCCAAATGAATTAAAAAAGGTCTTTGGGGAATGTTTTATGTAGTGGTATCCAACATTTGATGACTGAAACCTCACAGTAAAAAGTCATTTTGGTTGATTCTACTTTCCTGAAGGTTTTCTGGCATACATGCAGGATGAGGTGGAAACTTTGAGCTACACTGATTATATTGGTACCACAGAAACACAGATTGTTCCCTCTGATGATAAAAATTGTTGTTCCCTGTCTTGATTGACAAGTTATACACATATCTAGCTCTATTTACGATTGATTTTTTTATTCTTTTGCAAAGGGGCTGTACATCAACCAAACACTGATTAAGGAGCAAGGATTTGTATATGCAGTAGAGTTAGGATTGGCATGAAACCCAGGGCTCAACATCAATGCTTGTCTGGGACTAGTGAATTTTTTTGGACTGTCAAATGAAAGAGAATTTTTCTTTCCCGACCGGGCAAGTAGCTTGAAAATGTCAATATAATAATAATAATAATAATAATAATAATAATAATAATAATAATAACAACTTTCTTCATTATATAGCCTTTGTGATAGTCAATTATAACCAAGTTCATGTTCTTCTGCTTATGAAAATAATCTCGAGCGCCTAGGCTGCAGTATACTGCGGAAACCAGGAAAGTGCAGGTTTAAACAAGCTTTCACTCAGAAACAAGCTTGACCAATCAGAATTCGATTCGACTTTACCTCAGACAACAGCAGCAAAGCGCGTCGTTTTTCACTTTCTAAAAAGCAGCGTTTCTCAAGCCTCCGGAATCTGACACAGATTGTGAAAATAAAAGGTAGAGGAAATTTATCCCTACCCGTAGAGATGAATTTGACAGGTCATGTTAACAGAGCCGTAAACGTTCTGTAATGTTACCATGAACACTGTAGCTAGCTACATCGCTACCTAGTGAGAATCGAGTTTATTGCACATGTACTATAAAGTCGTCTTTCGTAATTTTAGGCAGCATAGAATCACTAACTTTAACATGTTGCTTGAGCATGTACAGCTTAGTGACGTTAAAGCAATTTGTTCTACACCTAGAAAAGTAGCTAATAATTGTATATTGTGATTTTAAGAAAGTGACAGGTATTCCTCTATTACAGCTCCTGTTCATTCATAAGGGCCAGCACAACATGAAGGCAAACATGATTTGAAAAAATGAAGTTTATGCGTTTTCTTTTTTCCAGGACTTTTCACTGTTTGATGTGGTGCTGTTTAAAGTTGAATGACTCAAGTAAGGTGTTATGAGCTGATAGGACACTGATGAGAGTATATTGCTTCTAAATAATTATATATTTAAAAATGTCCCTTTTTTTTTTCCTCTCTGGGCAAGTAACTTTTTTACTTGGACAACTGAATGACAAATTTACTTGTCTGAAGGACAACCACATGACAATGCTTAATGTCAAGCCCTGAAACCCCAAAAATATTCAACCCAAACCAGAATCACAGCCAGGCCCAAAGCATAACGATCCATTTTCATACCCCATTTTCTTTGTTTGGCCAGTCGATAATTCCCAACCACTAGATCACGCTTTTCAACCTCAGAACACACTGCGAGAAGAACATTAACTGACCTCTTACACACAAGATTGGCTAGTGTTGCTCTGCTTGACAGGGGAAGAGTAACACTGTCCTTCCCAATTTCGCTCTATTAGACATCCAGCCATGGATGGCTGTAGCGTCATCAGGATGCAAACTCATAATCTTCCCATGTTAGGTGAATGCTTGTCTGTTGTGCCAATTGGGATGTAGATTGTCTTTCTTCTATCTCTACACAGTTGGTGAGATTCATGTCAGCTCACAGTGTCTCTCACTATGTGTATAGTTGCTATGCAGACAATGTTATCAGAGAGCTACTCGGTGAGGTTACTGCAGGAGGCCAGTGAGACTAGGAGACAGAATATGGTCTCTGAAGCCTGCAAGAGGTACAAGCAAACGTTTTAGTCCGACTTCTACACTATAGACTTTTCTTCTTCTTAGGCATTGATGTCTAAATTTGTTTCTCTTCAGTATGGAGACCTTGGACAGGAAGTTTGAGCAGGTTTTGGCCCTGCAGCAGCTTGATAAAAGCAAAGCCATCAGCCAGATCCTTCAGGAGGTAAAAAGCCCTTTGTCTCTCACTCAGATTGGATGTTCTGCACCAGGATCAGATTTCCCTTTGGCAAAACCTACTCCGTTTTATATTTAGTGAGACTATGAATGTGAATTTGCTTTGTCTTGCAGGAGGAGATGCAGAAGGCAGCCTTTGAGGCCTTGCAGCTCCAAAGGGATAGTGTACATGGCTACATTCGCAACCAGGTAGATATCATGGTTTAGGTGTATATTTCTTTTTATTCATTTGGCAGGTCCCTATACAATCTAGTATAACGTTGAGCTATTGAGGGTTAAGAGACTTGCTCAAACAGGCCTCATTTATCAAACTGGATACAAATGAATTTATTCACGAATCATTTGCCAGAACATTTACACAAGAAATGTGGTATTCAAGGAATTCCAGTTAGTTCCAAAAGTATGTATCCTGCAAAAGCTCCTGGGGTTGAGTAATTTTACACCTGCTAAGAAGATTCAACATCCTGAACCTCGATTAATAGGCTTGAAATTGTATAATTTGCACTCATTTGTGATTTTATATACCGATTTTAATTAACGTTTTGTGAAAATCAGACATTATATACATACTGTACAGCAATGTGAAAAAATAAGTACACCCCATGTAAATAGTTTTATAGGTTTTTTACATATTTAGACAAGCAAACATTTGATTCTCATTGAAACAATGCCTATTAATAAAGGGATACACATAAAATTGACATTTTGTAGTAATTTTCACATTTTAAATGACCAAAAAAACAGCTCAGTCACATGGAAAAAGTAAGTACACCCCTACATTTATCACACCTTCAAATCCATAAAATTAGAATCAGGTGTTCAAGATTGGGGGCCAGTGAATAGAACCTGCGGAGGGAGTGCAGGGGAAACTGTCTTATTTATACCCCTCTCATATCTAGTGTCTGGTGTTCCTTTGTTATTGAGGTGTGTGTGGTATTATCATGCCAAGATCTGTAAGAGTTCTGTAAGGCCTTCAGGAAAAAAAAGTTGTGGATGCCTAGAAGTCTGGCAAGGGATTTAAAAAGATCTCCAAATTATTTGAAATGGGCAGTACATGCAAGAAAACCCTGAGACGTCTTGCAAGTGAAAGAATATTGCATGGAAGAGTGGTCAAAAATTCCAGCAAGCCTGGTGAACAATTATGCAAAACATTTACAAGAAGTTATTTCTGCTAAAGGGGGTAATACTAGCTCCTGAGGCCAAGAGTGTACTTACTTTTTCTACAGTAGAATATCACATCTATTCATATTTCTGTTGAATAAATGATTGAAAAAGCTAATTTTCCTTGTGGTTTTGTTCAAGTATATCGACTTTATTAATAGGCACTGTTTCAAAGATGATCAAATGTTTGCTTGTCCAAATGTCAAAAAAGCCAACCATTTCCATGGGGTGTACTTAATTTTTCACATGACTCTATAAAATTCTGTCATCGCTAACTAGCTGCAATGACTGAGCTGCTTTAATGGATATTTAGCGCAAGCAACACTTAGCACCTGAGGACAAAGCAAATAAAGCGTTACAGGAACTTTTGTAAATTTGGACTCACAATCTTGTGCTCATTAACTCAGCTCTCAGAAAACACAATCTCACTGAGTAAAGGCAACGGTCACAACCATAAAGGGTAGAAGGACTGGGTAGACACTACTCTATTACTATTAAGAATTAGTTTTGAGTTTCATATTAAATGTGGGTCTTTAGTTATTGTTAGATTTCCATGTATCTCAGGAATCTCAGATTATGCCTTTCAGATCTTCCGTCATGCCATCCAGCCTTTTCTACAATTACTTCTATTAACTTTTAGTTCTGTGCTTAGAAAGTGTGGTTCTCCTCAGAGCGTTTCAGATCGATGTGGGGAGCCTAAATGAACATGCACTACAACATGCATGCTCAAATAGACATCCGAGTTTATTCATGCAAACCAAGAGTATTTATACACATTGATAACAGCTGTGCGTGGACAGTTTCTACTGGTGCAGGGGCCAGACAGATAGACAAAACACACACCACCCAGGGTCATACTACAAAATAAGTCTACTATAATAAAGATGGCAGGTGATCAGCTTATTCAAAGAGGTAATTAAATGTATACATTCATCATAGGTTTTAGATAGCAGTTCATAATATGAGAGAGTACATGATATAAGAGAATTTCCTTCCCGTTATCAAGCGCATAGTTCATCTGCAGCTGACCATTTCGTTTCTTTCGTTTGTTTCCTACATTTGTTCAGCTTTTGCCGTCAACCCTTTCTGTTTACATACTACCAGCCGTGGCATGTGATGTAGTGTTCAGAGTACCGCTTCCCTCAGAAATATGATTTTGAAATGATTAACTCCTCTTGGGTGGCTCACTCCAATTATGTAGATTCAAGTATGTTAAGCACTGAGGTCACTGAGGTTCTGTTTAATAGTAGGAAATGTTTTGAATAATTCAGTTTTAAACTGATTCAGAGAGCAATAACAACAAACAAACAAAAAACTCATTGGTTTGAAGCCATCAATGTTTGATGCACAAATTAAAAGATGTTTCAATTCTAAATGTTTTAGCTGTATTTAGTCGAGACCAAAATAGTATTGATTGTTGTAGTTCATTTTTGACGATCGATGTTTTGTTACTGTTACATAAAAATGCTGATAATTTTGTTCATGTAAATGCCAAAGAAAATGACCATCACAGCTACGGCCATTTCAGTAGATATTTGGGCAGTTAATACATATAATGGTTCAGGGGCACTTTGAGGCTTCTTATTGGGTTCTATCTTTTGGCACCACCTCATCATGTCTTCATGTCTCTAGATAAGGCTAATTGAGGCAGAGTTAATGCAGCTCACAAAGCTGGAGGTTAAAAGGAGGAATCTGGATGCAGAAATCTTACAGGTATGTTGGAAAAGTGGAAGCCGATGTGGATGATTTGGAGTGTAACATTTCTGTGTGTAGAATAGCAGAATTTATGTTGTTCGGTATAGGATGCAGCGCCCTGATGTTATGGTTTATCCATAAAAATACTGGATTCAGTAGATTTGCTTCATCCTTATTTTCTTTTCTGTTTTTGCATCCATTAGTTTTTGTTCGTTCATTCACAGTTCTGCTTCTGTCATGTTATCATTTCAACACTCAACCCAGCACCATGATCATCCAACTGCCATATATACTTTCCTAATGACTTTGGATCTTTATCTGGTTGCGTGTGTGTGTGTGTGTGTGTGTGTGTGTGTGTGTGTGTGTGTGTGTGTGTGTGTGTGTGTGTGTGTGTGTGGTGTTTGGCTTTGTCAGGAGGCATTGGCAGAGCAGAGGACAGCTCTATCAGATATACTCCAGCAGCTGCTGAAACAGAAGGACCAGAGGGAGATGGAGCTCAAACAGATCTTGGTAAGGCTGCTGTGGAACTGGGCAGAGTAGTCATAAATCAGCAAAAAGTCAGTGATTGTTGGAATACGCAACCTTTGTGACAATGTGTATGCACATACACTCACTGACCACTTTATTAAGAACTCAATCTCAATAACAATTATCCTATCAGCCAATCATGTGGCAGCAGCTCAATGCATAAAATCATGCAGATACAGGTCAAGAGCTTCCGTTAATGTTGACATCAGACGTCAGAATGGGGGAAAAGTGGTCACAGTGACTTTAATCGTGGCATTTGTGGCAGAGGGGGCATGGTTGAGCATTGGCTGTGGCCTCCTCTCTCTGTCCTCGTGCAACTCTTGACTCTGTGCCCCCTCTGCTACAGTGTTGTTGGCGCTAGACAGGCTGGCTTGAGTATTTCAGAAACTGCTGATCTCCTGGAATTTTCACACACACAACCGTCTTTAACGTTTATAAAGAATGGTGCCGGAAAAAAAAGAACATTGATTGTTGATGAGAGAGGGCAGAGGAGAATTGCCAGATTATTATTGGAAATCTACAGTAACTCAGAAAAGCATGTCAGAATGCATAACACACCAAACGTTGAGGTTAATGGCCTATAGCAGCAGAGGACCACATTGGGTACCACTCCTCTTAGCCAGAAACAGAAATCTGACTCTATTGGGCACAGACTCATCAAAACTGAACATTTCACCTGGTCTTTTTCCGCTCTTCAACATTTATCCCCCATTCTGATGTTTGATGTGAACATTAACTGAAGCTCTTGATCTAGATCTGTATGATTTTATGCATTGCGCTATGCCACATTGACTGGTTGATTGGATAATGGCATGAATGAACAGGTGTACATGTATGAGTTAGTGTATGTGTTTATTTCTTACTCATCGTGTACCATTGTGTACCTTATTTCAGCCCATGCTGAAATGGGCCTATAGTACACTTACAACACAGCATTATTAGTGTAATATTGTGATTCGATTACAATCCGGAAATGCATGAGCACTTTCCTTCGAACAAACCAGGTTACGTTTGCAGTGGTTTTAGCACCTAAAGAGCAAATAACATTGTTTCTAAATGTATATATTTTCAATATTGGCCAAGTTGAATTGATCAAATCACTGACAGCATTTAATAGTGTTTAATAGTGCATATAATCAATGTTGGTTTTTCTTTTCCTCTGAACATCCCACACTGGCATCATCTTCAATAATATACATGTAATAAACATAGTTATTCATTAGCAGGATAGTGCATGTGCATGTAGAAGGCACATGAAAATGCCAGTGTGGTCTACCTCTTCTGGCATGGTGCTTTTGTCCTTACGTGAAGCTACTTGTTGAGGGTAAAGTTATGGATGTTATGTTTAGATGGAGCTGGAGCTGAAGAGTGACTCCACTCAGCAAAACTATTGGATGATCCAGTACCAACGACTGCTGGATGCCAAGCCACTGTCTCTGCGTATACAGGTGAGTTTCATGTAGACTCGTGTGTTTACTCTTAAACCTGTAACTCAGATGGACCAGTCACATTAAGATGTTCAAACTGAATTGTATTTACCACTTTGTTTCAGGAGGCTGGTGTGGATAAGGACCTGGTGAACTTGCTGTATAAGCTCTCTGCTCAGCATTACCTGCCAATCATAGCTCATCATCGAATCACAGCAGAGGCTCTGCGTCACATGACCACCAAAGACCTTGGCAAGGTCTGTCATTTTTAGAACACAATTCCACTACAACCTATGCTTTTTATTTACATGCACGTGTCAAATTGAAATATATTGATGTATCCTGCTCTTATATGTGAGCAGACTTATTTTGACTTGGGGAATGAATCCTGTTTAATTGCATTAGTTTTGCACAAATTATTTCTTAATAGTGTAAACTGTTGTGGTAACTATTGTAACACTGACAGTTTAAGAATGTAGTTTCAGCCTCAGACATGCCATGCTGTATCCAGTGTATTGTGTGCATGAAGTTTAAAAACGATCAGAATTGTGCCAGTTACACTCTTAACTGGTTTTCCACATCTCAGTGTGTACACACCCTTTCACTGTTTTTTTTTTTTTTTTTTTTTTTTTTTTTTTTATCTGCATGTTTGCTCAGCAGCTACAGAAGTGCTGTGGCACCATTTTCACAATCACCTTAACCTACAAGTCATGCAAAAATAATAATCTCAGGTTGGTCACTTGCATTGTTAGGCCATTTGACTAACAATGCGAGGTTCTTGGTTGCACTGAGTGACAGCTCCAGCTCGAAAGACAACTTAAGGTTCCTTGCTTCCTGCTATTTCAGTTGGGGATCAGTGAAGTGGGAGTACAGAAATCTCTCCTGCACTGGGCCAGAGAACAACCGAGTAAGGCAACACATACATTTCACTTTCTCAAGAGTGTCAGTCTTTTACTAACCGTTATTTACAGTAGAACTGACTCTTGAGTTCAAATGTCTCCCAACTCAGATTCTCCTAAGAATTCGCCAAAGATGTTCCAGGAGGAACAAGAACCTGGTCCGTCCATACCCACCGCTCCTCTGCAACAGCAGCTGACCTTGCCTCTGACCCCCAGCACTCCCCTGACCCCTACAGCCCCCAGCCCACTGGACACACCTGGCACAAACGAGTGTGTGGTGTGTATGGAGGATAGGGTAAGGACCCAGTATTTCTTGATTTATTCTAGCAATGGGGAAATGCACAATATTTCTGCGTAGATTATTTTTAATGGTGTATAATACATGAATGCAGAACTTAACTGCGAAGATTCATGTTGAAATATTTCATGCAAAACTTCATAAAATGCTGCAATGCAACTGGAAAAAAATTAACCACCTGCATTTTAGCATTTTTGGTTAAATTAACAATTGGCTAAATACTGTTCAAGTAAGGTAGGGATGGATATCAATGGATTGAGAAATGTTTGTTACCTAGGAAAACTAGATCTTTATCAATATAAATAGGCACATGGAGTGCTCTCTTCATACTGATACTAGCTCTTTCTCAGTATTTTAGCTGCAGGCTTAATTGACTTCACGTCCACCTTCAAGTCCTTAACTACAAAGATTTAGGTCTATGTATCTTTTCTTTTACTATTCTGGAATTGTTTTTATGCAGCAAATGTAACTAATTGTAATGGTAAAGAAACTCTGTGTGTTAAAAAACTTTGACTGCCTATGTACATAGTGGTTATGTTTACCTTCAAACATTTTCACCAATCTAAATTAATTAATTTCAGTTGCAGATTCCATGTAAACTGTTTATATGTAACAAACTTTGGTTATATGCATGGTATATACAGTATAATTCAGTCCAAAGCTGTGTGCACACAGGGAGCAGGGTTTAGTGTCTACAGTAGAGTCAGGGTTTACGGACTGCAGGGTTTAAAGGCTACAGTAGAGTCAGGCTTTAAAAACTGCAGGGTTTACTGGCTACAGTATAGTCAGGGTTTAGTGATTGTAGGGTTTAGAGGCTGCAGTAGAGTCAGGGTTTAGAGACTGCAGGGTTTAGTGTCTGCAGTAGTGGCAGGGTTTAGAGACTGCAGGGATTAGTGGCTGCAGTAGAGTCAGGGTTTAGAGACTGCAGGGTTTAGTGTCTGCAGTAGTGTCGGTTTGGAGACTGCAGGATTTAGTGTCTGCAGTAGTGGCAGGGTTTAGAGACTGCAGGGATTAGTATCTGCAGTAGTGGCAGGGTTTAGAGACTGCAGGGATTAGTGTCTGCAGTAGAGTCAGGGTTTAGAGACTGCAGGGTTTAGAGACTGCAGGGTTTAGAGACTGCAGGGTTTAGAGACTGCATGGTTTTGTATCTGCAGTAGTGGCAGGGTTTAGAGACTGCAGGGATTAGTGGCTGCAGTAGAGTCAGGGGTTAGAAACTACAGGGTTTAGTGGCTGCAGTAGAGTCAGGGGTTAGAAACTACAGGGTTTAGTGGCTGCAGTAGATTCAGGGGTTAGAAACTGCAGGGTTTAGTGGCTACAGTAGATTCAGGGGTTAGAAACTGCAGGGTTTAGTGGCTGCAGTAGAGTCAGGGGTTAGAAACTACAGGGTTTAGTGGCTACAGTAGAGTCAGGGGTTAGAAACTACAGGGTTTAGTGGCTACAGTAGAGTCAGGGGTTAGAAACTACAGGGTTTAGTGGCTGCAGTAGAGTCAGGGGTTAGAAACTGCAGGGTTTAGTGGCTGCAGTGGAGTCAGGGTTTAGAAACTACAGGGTTTAGTGGCTGCAGTAGAGTCAGGGGTTAGAAACTGCAACAAGAAACAGGAAATGGACATATTATCCATCTGCACAGATCAATTGCATTTCCTCATCTAATGTTACCAACATTACAAACCACTGTCTTGGTAAAACCACATCAGAAATCTAGGTTTAATCATTTTCCTCCTTTTTTACCGTTTGTATGTTCTCCATATTCACTTAATGTCTGGCGAATAAAACTATTATTCTTCTATTAAAAAGATTAACCACCTCTATCAATTGGATAGAAATTTCATTCAGATTTGCCTCGGTCAGTTGATTCATGTTGAGGTGCATACATGAATGTGTTGTATTCGGATTGAGCTATCAGTCAGGTTATTGATGGACTCTTAGGATGCATGTAAATGTAGCTACTGTTAAAGTTATCTATCCATAGTATACAAGTCTCACCTGTGCACATTATTCTCATGTCTTTTCTTAGTCCCTGGTGGTCTTCTTACCATGTGGTCATATATGCTGCTGCCAAGTCTGCAGTGACGCCCTGCACTTGTGCCCGCTGTGCCGCAGCGACATCTCTCAGCGCATCCGCCTTTACCAAGGCTGAACCCGTCCAGGACCTGGTCTGACCACCCATGCACTTTCACCTGTTTAGAAAATCCCTGCAACTCAGATACTCTCATGATGCATGAAGTCCTAGGCTATGATTCCCCACATTAAACCAGGAGCCAATAAATCAGGAGTATTTCAAGTGGGAAAGGAGGCTTGCTACTAGATATCAAGTCACTGAACTTTATGCATTTCACTTAGTGAGAATCAAATTTCAGCAGATAATCAACAGCTCTGGTTGTCATGTTATATATTTGCACTATTTTAATACCTGTGCCTTTTTGTGTCTGGTGTGTGCTTTCCCCAAATACTGACTGTGACTATTAAAAAAAATTCATCCGCATGATGTTGAACTATATCCATTACTAAACTTCTTCCCTATTTCTCATGCTTGTGACTTATGACTTAAAGCCCCTGTTAACATATTTCCATAATTAGCTTCTTACTGTGAGCTATATGTTCTATGGTGAATGGGTCAAAGGACCCCCCCCCATTTCCTTTTGTCCCCCCTCCCGTTTTCCGTAATGTCAGGTCTACCACCATACCAGTCAGACTTAGCCATCAGCTCCAACCACAGGGACTAAACTGATTTCTTTCCTGCCTGATTGTCCTGTTGTACCTGAGCGTGAGCAAAACTGCAGCTAGCATTTTTGCCATTTTATACACACTATTTTAGTGTAGAAGTTTTGTGGGGGGTAATGGGGTAATAATTGCCACCACACACGCTTGACACCATCTGAACCAAATTAGTTTATCTTGGTCTCATCAGACCACAGGACATGGTTCCAGTAATCCATGTCCTTAGTCTGCTTGTCTTCAGCAAACTGTTTGCGGGCTTTTTTGTGCATCATCTTTAGAAGAGGCTTCCTTCTGGGATGACAGCCATGCAGACCAATTTGGTGCAGTGTGTGGCGTATGGTCTGAGCACTGACAGGCTGACCCCCACCCCTTCAACCTCTACAGCAATGCTGGCAGCACTCATACGTCTATTTCCCAAAGACAACCTCTGGATATGACGCTGAGCACGTGCACTCAACTTCTTTGCTCGACCATGGTGAGGCCTGTTCTGAGTGGAACCTGTCCTGTTAAACTGCTGTATGGTCTTGGCCACCGTGCTGCAGCTCAGTGTCAGGGTCTTGGCAATCTTCTTATAGCCTAGGCCATCTTTATGTAGAGCAACAATTCTTTTTTCAGATCCTCAGAGAGTTCTTTGCCATGAGGTGCCATGTTGAACTTCCAGTGACCAGTATGGGGGAGTGTGAGAGCGATGACACCAAACTTAACACACCTGCTCCCCATTCACACCTGAGACCTTGTAACACTAACAAGTCACATGACAGCGGGGAGGGAAAATGGATAATTGGGCCCAATTTGGACATTTTCACTTAGGGGTATACTCACTTTTCTTGCCAGCGGTTTAGACATTAATGGCTGTGTGTTGAGTTATTTTGAGGGGACAGCAAATTTACACTGTTACACAAGCTGTACACTCACTACTTTACATTGTAGCAAAGTGTCATTTCTTCAGTGTTGTCACATGAAAAGATATAATCAAATATTTACAAAAATGTGAGGGGTGTACTCACTTTTGTGAGATACTGTAAACGTGTATTTACATTGCCTGAATTCCATTACACTCCATGGCCCATAACCACATTGAAGGTGTATTTAAATCACTTATTTCTTAAATACTTCCTCGCTCCAAAGCTATGGTTAGGCATATAAAATATCTACATGTTTTGCAGTGTTAGTGTCTCAGTTATTGTGGGATATTCTGACCAGCAGCAGTCTTTAGGTCATGCTTGCTGTTGTTTTAGTTGGCCAGCCTCCATCTAGGCACCTCCAGGGTGTTTTTAGGTGCTGTGGTGATTTGTATTTCTGTAAGAAACTTAATTCTGCATTGGTGGTGTTTGCCAAGTCTTTGGAAAACACTAAATATTCTTTCCTGTGTCTTCAATTTGTTGAAAGTTTGTTTAAGGGGTGAATTTTTCATATATAGACTTTTTTTTACCCTCATTCACTGAAGTGCTCTTATAACCAAGCATGCTTTAAGACGTCTGTCTCATCTAGAAATCAGTCACTTAGCATGTCATATTAAATATAAACTATTTGAATGATTAATTTCAACAAGGAAAAAAAAATATTTACAGTGGGATAGGATTATTGTGCAGAAGTCTACGTCTTGAATTATTTATGTTTAAGGGAATTTAAATGTGCAGTGGTTGTAAAGTACTTTTAAAGTGTTTAGAATAAATGTAACGACACTGGTACAATAAAAATAAAAGGAAAATTTGGTGTGTTTGTGGTGGAACATTTGGGGGGGGGCAAATGGGTAAAAGAAAACACTGAAACCATGTGACTCATCGCGCTTTATCTTTAAGAAAGCAGCTAATGCAGAAGTCCATTCAACCACTGCAAACATGAGTGTGAGAGGCAGTATGATGGTCATGTATAGTATTAAATCATCCATCTCAGACCACTGAGCTGAGTATAAGTACTGCTGTGTGAGACTGGGAAAAGCAGCAGTCATAGACTTAGAGGGAAGAACATGCCATTCTACCAAAAGGTCACAAACATTTTATTTTTGTTGTAGTAATTAATGTATTGTTCTTTTCTATTGATTGTAGTGATGTATGGTGGAGACTTGATAAAACATGCATTGCATTTCTCAGGAGGCCCAAGACTTTCGCACAGTACTGTATAAGCATTGTCAATCATTTTAAATATAAAAATCTGTTCCCAAGGCACTCAGTTGTGTTTATGCACTACTGAATATTGCTGTCATACATGTATCCCTGTATGTGGTTCTAACCCTTATTGTGAAATGTTCCATAATCCTGAATAAGAAAGCTTATCTAAGGCTAACACATTCTGTTAATCAGACCTGCAGAGAGATAGAGACTCATGTAGCAAAAGCAAAATCAGCAGCGATTATATACAGTATTCCTTCTCATTAAAACTGACTAATACATCATTATTTGTGAAAACATTAAAAGCGCTTGCATAAGACCAAGTCTATGTAATTCCTGTACAACATACTGTACATGTTTTTACCTTGAATGTGAAAGTCATTTTGAAACTTCAACAGACTAAGAAGAATTATTATTTATATATAAATAATGATTTACGTAACTTTGAAATTCTGATAGATGTCATGCAGTTTTTGTGGATTTGCATTACGTTTTAGCATGAACCAGTATATTAAATAGTATTAGGAATATTCTAAATAAACCCAACTTGCAGTATTTATGTTACAGTATATTTTGGCGGCTGTGGTTCAGGTGGTAGAGCGGGTTGTCCACTAATCGTAGGGTTGGTGGTTCGATTCCCGGCCCACACGACTCCACCTACCGAAGTGTCCTTGGGCAAGACACTGAACCCCAAGTTACTTATTATATCTAAAATGTTATTAAACTAATCTTTTATTTAACAAATACAACAGTAAATTGCATATTACATTCTTGTCTTGCTATAGCTACTGCTTCATTACATTTTTAAAAAAAAGAAAAGGAAAAAGAAAAGCTCTTTTAGATTCAAGTCAAAGAAATGAAAAACAGCTATATGCCAACATTTAAATCCGTTCATATAAGTTTAACCTATGCAATATAATATTTAAAACTCTGTAATTATTCCAGCATAGAAAGTCATTCATTAGTCCAAAATCATGGTGGTAGTAGCTCAAAATTAGATAAAGCCACCCTGCTAGTTTTAGGGTGTTGCTCCAGACCAGTGCTGGAACACATTTGGTTATTTTCCTGTTAGGCACTACTAATCTGGTAAATAAGCAACAAGTTGATCCAGTGTGTGTAAACAGGCTGGAGTTTGACCTACAACACCTCTGTTTGCCTTGTTGGAACGGTCAGAGTGAATTAGTGCAGGTTCCGATTACTGGAATTTTTTTTTACATTTTATCTCTCCAGTTATGATTGACCTCGGATCTCATTTTCAAAGCCTTCACTCGGTGAGGTCAATGGCTGCGTGTCTACATCCGAAGCGAATGAAGCAGCAGTGCTCACTTCAGAAGCTTCTAGACTGTTGGTTTCATATGCTGTAATATAGGTGTCCAGGCTCTGGGGGCTTTCCATTTCCTCACTTTTTATTCCATGTTCTTCCATTCTTCCACCAAGTCTCTCCTCTGCAGAGATATACTCCTCCTCTTCCTCCTCCTCAGACTTGAGCTCCTTAAGGAACCGCATAGTCACACACTACAAAAAAAAAAAGATAATTCAGTCATTCACTCATTTATCTTCAGTAAGTGATTTTTCCTAGTCCTAGTCACATTAGACCCAGGGTGAATGGGCACAAGGTTAGAGTACACCCTGGATGGGATGCCAGGCTACCACATGGCACCATGTACACACATTCACACCCAGTGGCAACTCAATGTAGATGCATTTATGTATTTTTTTCTAGAGGTGGGAGAACCGAAAGGAAACCGACATTCCCACAGCTCAGGATCAAACCACTTGCTTACAAGTGAGAAAAAAGAAATCTAATCTAACTATAGTCAGCTGCTGAATGTCAGTCAAATGATCAGATGATCGAGTTTAACCCCCAGCCCTGCAAGTTTAGAGGCTCAGCTGCATGCTTGGATTGTATCTAGTTGTAAATTACTTTGAATAATCCCATAATGCATTGGGACTGGTGTGGACAATTCAGGAAAAAAAATAAAATCATGGAGGACAAAAAGAGCCAACATGCTAAGTATTAAACCTTGGTTAAACAGGACTTGTTTAACAATACCTGAGTAAATTGTTAATTTGTTGAAGGATTAAAACAAGAAAACAGTTGTCACAGCACTTGTGATCTCCATCATGCCTTAGCCAGCTAAGATAACGGCAACAAATTTGCCTCAGCCTGTTAACACTGACCACATCAAATTACTAAATCAATTAACTTTCCTGATGTGAAAGTTGGCGGATGTAGTGTCCGAGATTGTAGTCATAATACTGATTAGTACGTACTGTTTCAATGGCCGTGCAGTGGGTACTGTATCGAATGGAGTACACACAGTCACAGTATGTGATTTTGGATGCAGCCTTTGTACAAACTTCAGCAGCAATAACTGCAAACACTTCCTATAACTGGAGATCAGTCTTTCACAGCGCTGTGGTGGAATTTTGGCTCACTCTTCCTTGGAGAATTGCTTTAGTTCAGCCACACTGGACGGTTTTTGAGCATGAACTGCCTGTTTAAGGTCCTGCCACAGCATCCCCACTGGTTCAAGTTAGGACTTTGACTAGACCACTCCAAAACTTTAATTTAACTTTATGTAAGCTATTCAGAGGATTACTCCTAGGCTTTGGATCATTGTCTTGCTGCATAATCCAGTTGCACCTGAGTTTGAACTTACGGACTGAAGACCGGACATTCTCCTTTAGGATTTTCTGGTAGAGAGCAGAATTCATGTTTCCCCTCAATTATTGCAGGGTGCCCAGGCCCTGAAGCAACAAAACATCCCCACACCATCACACTTCCACCACCATGCTTGACCGTAGGTATGATGATCTTTTTATGGAATTCTGTGTTTGGTTAGACTCCTGTCTTCCAAACAGCTCCACTTTCAACTCAATCCACAAAAAATTCTCCCAAAAGGTTTGAGGATCATCAAGGTGTGTTTTGGCGCAATTCAGACAAGCCTTAATGTTCTTCTGGGTTAACAGTGCTTTTCACCTCACCACTCTTACATGGATGCCATTTTTACCCAGTGTCTTTCTGATAGTGGAGTCATGATTGTTGCATGAGTGATGCTTCATTGATGCAAGAGAGGTCTGTAGTTCATTTGAGGTTGTCCTTGACTCTTTTGTGACTTCCTGGATGAGTAGTTGCTGTGCTCTTGAGTGAATTTTGGAAGGTTGGCCACTTCTGGAAAGGTTCACTATTGTGCAGTTTTTTCCCATTTGGAGATGATGGATCTCACTGTGGTTCTTTGGAGTCCCAGAGCCTTTGAAATAGCTTTGTAACCCTAGAATTACTTTAAATTTTGGCACAGTGTGATACTAGATAAGACCTTTTAACCAACTTCATGCTGTTGAAAAAGTTCTATTTAAGTGTTGATTTGATTGAACAGGGTTTGCACAGGTTTGTAAATCAGGTCTGATTGCATTTAGTATAGATGATCCCCATTATGAATGCCCCCATTAAGACTTGGGGAATTATACTAATTATTATCTACAGGGCCAAATACATTTTCACACAGGCCCAGTTGGTACTGAATAACTTTTTTGCTTCAATAAATATCATTTAAAAAGCTATTTTATCTTTTGTTTTAATATCTGAAACAATTTAGTATGAGATGTACAATAAAACATCTCGCAGGATGAGGCAGATACATTTTCACAGCACTGTATAATAAATGCAAGTCAGTAGTTAGGAGGTTTCATAGTGGAGTTAGTAGGTTTACATGCACAAACATCTCTAGCTGTAGACTACCTTGATGGTACTGAGGACTATCTGTAGGACAGATTCACCAGAATAAGACTCGTGCCGATCAAACTCTGCCCTCAGAGAGTGGAACAGCCCGTTCATCACCCATTTCACCTGTAACATGATATCATACACGTGCACGTCTGTGTGAATTGAATAGGTTGCACATATTTATACGTAATGACAGACAAGCTTCATGATATTAGTATATCTCTGAAGCACTGCATATGGATGCCAGAGGAGGAGAAAACAGTGCAGGGCTTTGCTGGTTTATTTACACTTTACTGGCTTGCAGTTGGTCATACAGCTAGTGATGATATAGTACAGAAAAACCATGACCACACCTCACCTGTACAGCCAGCTGGGACTCAAGTTGCTGTCTTTCTCTCTCTAGTTCCTTCTGTAACTTTGCATTCTACAAAGCATAAAGAAAAAAAATGATAATTGAGGAAATATATATAGATGTGTAAACACACATCTGGCCATGGGTGACTTCCTAACATGGTACCTGTTTTTGTAGCAGAGTAATCACTTCTTCTAGTTTTAATTTCTGCTCCTTCAGTGCTGCATCACACCTCTCCTGCCACTCTAGCTCAATCTGAACAGAAACCCGCACAGTGTAAAACAGGGCTGTTTGAATGATCTACAGTCAGTCACTTCTATGAACAGCATATCAAACATCTGTGATTGGTATACATGTTAGCACTGCATTTAAATTATAGGGATTCCTGCAGGCAACTCCTTGGTTACTAATACAGTTTTTTGATTATAGCTGAAATGACTGAGCGACTATATAGCCTGGGGTGGACTCTTGGCCCAATAGATATTAAACAATAAAAACTCCTCATTGGGCCAGACATGTCAATGGTTTGGCCTTCTCGGACACGATAACCTTCTGGGTTGAATGGCATTGGGAGTATTACGATTTTGTCCAAAAATGGAAGCAAACTGTGCAACATTTGGATGCAAATAACCACCGTCATATCATACCAAGAGAACAAGGAGTCACTTTTACAGGCCAGAGCTGTAATATATATTTTTTTATTAATAAATAATATATTCTAATGCGTTCACACTACTTCGTTTACATTAACCTGAACATTATCCAGCATGACATGTTCTAGATGTAGTATGTATGAAATCTGGCAGGATTACTTTATGGATTTGTGAGACTAAGTACTGTTGACTTAGACTATCATACACAGGTGCCTCTCAAATGAATATTAGAATATAGAGGGAGTAAAGTTTTTTTTTCCCCCGAAATTGTAATTCAAAAAGTGAAACTTTCATATATTCTAGATTCAATACACAAATAAATTAACATACTTTTCAAAAGGTCGACATTTCTGTATTATAAATTCTGTTCTAATATTTTGAGATACTGGGTTTTTGATTTCCATGAGTTGAAAGCAATAATCATCAACAAGATTAAAACAAACAAGCTTGAAATATTTCACTTTATGTGTAATGAATCTAGAATATATGAAAGTTCCACTTTTTGAATTACAGAAAAAAATGTTTTCCACAATATTCTAATTTGAGATACACCTGTAATTATGACTGCCAAGGTTAGTTTTGTCTATTTATAGATGTATAAAAGTGTATATATAAATGAAAATATACAGAAATAAAAAAAAATGTAAAAAAAACATTTTTTTTAAATAATACCATGTCACAGTTATTGGCACCCCTAGAAATTCCTATGAACAAAATGTAATTGAAGCATGCCCTCATTTATATTTTACTTTTATTGTTTAGGAACTCTTAGGCGGTCATCTATGATTTTCACTGGTGTATAAATATGAGGTGGCAGTGGCAGAGAGTCAAACTAAACAAGCACTGTTTACTACAGTTTGTGCTGATCGAAGTACAGTACTCCTTGTACACTACACCTGTGGTCTGCTGTGTGTTCCAGCCTGGAATCTGGCTTCCCTGAGCTGGTGCCGTTCTTGATCACTGCTGCTGCGCTGCTTCTCCTGCTCCAATAGAAAGCACTCCCGTTCCTGCTGCCACTTCCTCTTCCTGTCTGACAGCAGCTGGTACACATGGTTTATTTTATTAATTTATTTATTTTACAGCAGTATCATTCTTCTGGAATGCTTTGGCCATGACTTCACACACAGTTTTTCATACCTTTATTTAAAGTATACTCACTCTCTTGCTCTCCATCTACCCATCTCTCTCTCTCTCACACACACACACACACACACACCTGGTTAAGGCTCTCGTTCTCTGCCCTCAGGTCTTGGATCTCCTCCTCCATGATTGTCCTTGTCCGTTCCATCTTTCTGCACTTGTATTTCTCTTCTCTCCACTGCTGCTGAGACTGTGCAACCTCCTCCTTCATCTCTGTACAGTATTATACTAATTCTAATACTACAGCAAAATGACAAACATTAAAACTGAAAAAATAATAATGATGCACTGATATGGGTTCAATTTGTTTAAGGAATCATGTATTTAAAAATTAATCATTAATAGGTGGTCACATTAAATGTGGTAGTTTATAACATTGACCACTAGGTGGCAGCTGAATAAAACAATAGGTTTGTAGGAAATTAGGCATATTGGACCTTGATTTTTCCCCACAAATGCAAACTATGCTCTCTTTCTCAAATTATGTCTGTATTTTTATATATATATATATATATATATATATATATATATATATATATATATATATATATATATATATATATATATATATATATATATATATATATAGAGAGAGAGAGAGAGAGAGAGATTTTCACCCCTCAAAACTCATATGGTCTCTGATTACACACTTTGAACTGATGTACTAGATAGCAAATAATTCTGGAGCACATAAAAGGTCAGTTGTTGTATGAATGCAAATTTTATATTATATATGCGCTCTATTAAAGACCACCCCATGATATCACTTGATGGGTTTACATGTCACTTATTGAAATAAAATCTCAGATTCAATTACATTCATGAATGTTAATTAATAAACAACCAGAAGGCAAATGTTGACCTCTACCTTCCACCTTAGACTCCAGAGAACTGATCCGAGCACAGCGGCTCTGGTTGTCCTGCACGACGGCACTGAGCTCGGCTTGTAGCTCTGTCAACCTCTGCTGGAGACTGTCTACTTCCTGCTGCAGCGTACACACATGAGAAGAGGATGCGTCCAACTCTTCAGCCAAACGTACCTGAGAGGAGAAACAAAACTGCTCAGTTTCGAACAAAACTCGATCTAGTACACCTACAGTGTATGTGCAATCAAGAATTTTGACATATTTGCATATACTGATTAAATAACAAATTGCTCAAGAACTCATGCAAGTGTTCTACAAATATATATGTGCTTTGTCTAAGTGTTCACTGGCCCAACCACTACCTTCAGGTTTTCATTACACACTCAGCAAATGAGAGGATTAGAGATTAATGTTTGACCATGAGTATTTCTTCCACCTGTGATTTTGAGTGTATTTCCTATGAATATTTTGTTAGTTGGTTTGGCATACAGATCGTGATAAGTGAACACTAGACTGGCCAACAGCAAAGAACTCCACTGGAGCTGGAGTGCAACTACACACACCTTCTCCTGTTCAGCTTGTAGAAGCCTGGCATGATGACTGCTGCTCTGAAGAACGTCATTTGTCTGTTCCAGCAGCAAGCTGCTTTTCTCCATACACCTAAAAACACACACAATCTTATCCACCACTGCAACACACACAGAAGTGAAAAGCTGACACCAAGGGTCATGCAAATCCACTTCATGTCTGGGTTTCATGGAACATTCCATTTCATAATCAATAAAATGTTGTGTTGACCAATTTAAGATGCTGACTGGATAAAAGATGGATGAAGAATAATTAGTGCCTAAAATTGGATTTGAGATGACATGCCTCTCTTCAATGGGCTCTCCTAATTTACAGTCCTGCTCCTGTACTCTAGAGCCCTTCTCTAGAACCTCCTTCTTCAGAATTTCATTTTCCTGCAGTTCACACACACACACACACACACACACACACACACACACACACACACACACACACACACCCACCCCTGTGGTCAGCAACAATCCTCGTACCACAAACAATTTACCTTGCTGAATGTCTCATGAGGCTAAACACACCTGAATAATTCTCTGTATGTTGTGCAAGATCATGGATGTTTCCAGAGAGCCACTGGACAGAGCAAAAGAGGAGATACCATGCATACGTAGTTCATCCACCTGGAAGAGAAAAATATTTGTTTACTAATCTTTTACTTTGTTCTGCTCAATAGGAGACAGTAAAAGCTCTGTTCACATTACAAAGATGCATTCATAAACACACACGTTACATAAATGTATGCTGAATCCAGCATATATAGTATACATGTGCTATACCTTAGAAGCCAAGTAGTCAACTTTATCAGTCACTCTTGCAACAGCTAACCGGATTTCAGTATTATGCAGCCGCGCCTCAGTTATCATGAAGGAGCCAACGTCATCTGAAAGGAAACGTGGGCAAAATAATCACATATCTACATAACTAGTGTGGCAGTGGCACTAAATACAAAGCACAGACATATACAGTCAGGTCCGTAAGTATTTGAACACAGCTTCCATAATTTCACCCCTGTAAAACACCACAATGGTGAAATAAAGCAATCAAGATGTGGTTGAAGTGTAGACTTTAAGCTTTAATAGAAATACTGCATTAACCATTTAGGAATTACAGCCATCAAATGGAGTTCCTCCATTTTCACAGGCTCAAAAGTAATTGGACGATTGACTGATGAGCAGTTTCATGGCCAGGTGTGGCCTGTTTCCTCGTTGTTTCAGGACAGGTCCAGGAGATAAAAAGTCTGGAGTTGATTCAAAGTGTTGAATTTGCATTTGGTAGCTGTTCATGGGAACTCTCAATATGCAGTCCAGAGAGGTGTCGATGCACGTGAAAGAGGATTAGGCTGGAAAAACAAAACAGACCCATCAGAGAGATAGCAGAACCTTCAGGAGTGGCCAAATGAACAATTTGGGACATTCTTAAAAACACAGGCAACAAGGCACCCCTTCACAACATCTGGCCAATTCAAGAATACTCTGGAGGAGGTAGGCACATCACTGGCCAAGTAAACAATCAAGAGATGCCTTCATGAATATAAATACAGAGGGTATAATTCAAGATGCAAACCACTGGTAACACTCAAGAACAGAAAGGCAGTCCCTCCAGGATTGCCCAATCGCAGAAATTAACACAAAATTAAGCAAACTCCGAAATATTCAGAGAAGCTTGCGGTTTTTCATAATTACCATCGATTTTCTGCAGATTTGGGCCAAGACATGTCATGTGACATCACCACAATGCACATTCAGCCAAAGCCCTCTCTGATTCATGCGAGTCATACATGAGTACAGCTAGAAAGGTCTCGTTTACCGACAACCACCACTGAGAAACAATTTCATGCAACTGAGATTTCACCAATTCAAGTAGTTTTCCCCAAAGCAGCACAAAAAACTCAGCAAGTTGCAAACCTTAAAAAAAATAAAAATAAAAAAGATAAATAAACAAAACTTTTTAAAGGCAGCAGAAAAATCAAGTATTTTTGGCCAAAACCTGCAGAATCCTGTACAGACTGGTAATGCAAGAACAAGATTCTTTTGACAGATGAAACCAAGATTAACTTTTACCAGAATAATGGGAAGAGAAGAATATGGAGAAGGAAAGGAAAGGCTCATGATCCAAAGCATACCACATCATCTGTCAAACTTGTGGAGGAGGTGTTATGGCATGGGCGTGTATGGCTGCCAATTGAACTGGGCCACTGGTGTTTATTGATGTGACTGCTAATAGAGGTAGCAGAATGAATTCTGAAGTATATAGTGCTATACTTTCTGCTCAGATTCAGTCAAATGCTGCATAATTGATAGGACAAGGCTTCACAGTAAAGATGTATAATCATCCAAAACATACCGCGAAAGCAACCCAAGAGCTTCTTAAGTCAACGAAATTAAATGTTCTTAAATGACCGAGTCAGTCATCTGACCTCAAACCAATTGAGCATGCTTTTCATTTACTGAAGACAAAACTAAAGGCAGAAAGACCCACAAACAAGTAGCAACTGAAGGTAGTTACAGTAAAGGAGTGGCAAAGAATCTCAACGGAAGAAACTCAGCGTTTGGTGAAGTGCATGGGTTCCAGACTTCAGGCAGTCATTGACTACAAAGGATTTGCATCCAAGTATTAAAATAATCCTTATATTCATGTTAGTTGGTCCAATTACTTTTGAGCCTGTGAAAATGGACTATGGAAAAATTCCTAAAAAAATGAATGCAATATTCTGATTAAATCCCTTGAATTAAAGCTGAAAGTCTTCACTTCAATCACATCTTAATTTCTTAAGATTTCAAAATTACACAAATCATAGCAGCAGATCCTGACTTAGAGACAACCTGTATACAAGGAACGATTTTACTCACTCAGGTATGATGTGTGCTGGGGTGGAAAGGTTAACGTCAGAGGTTGCAGCTGTGAAGCAGAATAAAGCTGTTTGTTTATTATAATAATAATAATTAAAAAAAATAAAAAAAAAAATAAAAAGGAGGAGATTTCCTGCTGTTCTTTTCATCATACAACAAATTCTATAACCAATTTTGTAAATATTACATTTTCTTAGACCATTTTACCCATTCTATAGAGAGAGAATTTTTGCACACTAGCAGGTGCTATGACTTACACAGTAAATTAGAGTGTTATATTTTATACATTAACCTGAGGTTATTTATTTAAAATGGTCTTTCTATATTTTGGCTTAACCAAGTCACACTACAAATTCAATACATCTCAGAAAGGTTGCCAATAGGTTTATAGTGTTCATAAGCTTTATTAGGGTCTAAGAGCAGCCACTTAAATACAAAAATACAGGTATTTGGTGGAGTTTTTGTTTTGTTGAGGCAATAAAAGTGATTAAAGAGAAGTTGTTCAACAACTTTTGATTGAAATTGTGTTTCAATCTCAAACACAAATGTGTTTCAAAGTTTAAAAAACATTGTTTGAAAATCTTTGTAATCTTTAATAATGCCTGATAATACCTAAGAAAGCGTCCAAATATTAGAAAATCATGAATGAGGCAGAGGCCAAAATCTATTAGCATTTGTCCTACCTACCACACCACACAACACAGCGGCTACTGACCAGCATTTAATTACTCAAATCTGAATGATATAAAAATAGCAAAGCAACATATCAGTAGGTTATCATTATACCTCTACTGTGGTGGTTACATCTCAGTTCACATCACACTTAATTAAAACATACTATAAATACTTTGTCATCATTCATTATAGTAAAAGGTAACAAGAGCATAAATACAGGCCTAGCCTAAACTGTTCGGTACAGAATATGAGGAGATTTAAAATGTGGGGGGTTTTTTTGACTAGCTCTTCGGAGTCCCAAAATAAGCAAATAAAAAGTGCTACCCAATCAAAAATAAGTATTTATAACAGTATACAAAAAAGAAGACATTTTTTAATAGGGTCATGCATGTTAGGTGCCAGAAAAATATAGTTGATATTTTAACACTTTACTGCTAATAATATTGATGATGTTGCATAAAGATGGAACATAAAGAATATGAATATAGGAGATCAACACCCCACCTGGAAAGCTCGATCTGAGCAGACATGCACCTCCTGAGCCGTGCATGTATTCACTGCCTCTGGGTGCTGGACAGCTGCAGGTTTTGAGGAGACTGCAGATGAAACGCAACGCAACCCGTGTGACTAACAGAAAAGCTGGAAAGGTGAGTAGTTGTGAAACAGTAGTCTCTCACCAGCGGATGATGATCTCGAGGAAGCAGTTTCTGCAGGCAGTAGTGACGCAGAAGCAGCTTGGGCTGGCGACCCACACACTGATGCAGACTCTCTGCTTTCCTGCTTTACAGAGACACTGAACTCACACTGACAATTCAAAACAACATGGGCTAGACATGTGGTATTTGAAGCATACGCTTGGAATAGAAGATGTTATAGTAATTTCAGATGTTGGAAGAAACATTATGAGCAAACATCCTCATCCACTACATTTCCATGCATCCCCTCACCACCATCACAGAGTCACTTGGGTGAGTTGGTACTTTCAGGAAAGGCAACGTGGGCTGGCCCATTTTAGCCATACGGGAGATTAGCCTGGCTTTATCTGCATCTGGAAGCTTCGGTTTACAATGAAAAAAGATGGAAGAACTTCAGAATCATGTTCTCTCTATATCCATCTATCTCTCTCTCATTCATATACACACACACACATTTTATTTATATATAAATATATATATATATATATATTTTTTTTTTGATGCTCTTTATTAATGAACTTGTACACTTGCCCCAAATAATTGTGTACATTGAGGAACAAATCAGGGCTTTTTAATTTCCTGTTAATAAGTTATTCATTTAATTAGTGTTTCTATACTTTCAGCCCTCATCAGTGGTTTAGGTAAAGTCTCTCAGTTTAAGCGACATGTTTATATACAAATACAGTTCAACATTTTATTAAAAGTTGTATGCTCCATACATCAAGTTGGGGTTCTATCTCCTCTGCAAATCACATGACTTTCTTAGCTATTGTGAAGTAAAAGAAGTCCGGTCAATCGAGTGATCTGATGCCTGGCCCTTGGACAGTATTCACCCATGATGCTCAGTGGACTACAGATTTGTTCACTGAATCACATCCAAGTTGAAGGGGAAAGAAAATGTACTAAACTCTCAGTACAAAAACTCAATAAGGGTAAATAATTAAATGTAATAAATATAATGTCAAATAATAAAACACATACATTCATATATTATAGTATGAATTTACATATATTAATGTGCAGACTGAAACAATATAATTTACAGGCAGGAATCAGAAAAGAAGAAACCTGGAAAGCAGCTGGTTATATTCCCACATCTTTAACATTAAACAGAAATTCTACTTTTAAAGTGACTTACCTTTGGAAGTTCATGTGGAGTTCTGCACTGAACCCACGGTGCTTGATCTCTAAAGATTAAACAATTATTAAGTCATTAAATTGCAGTTAGCTAGAGTAGTAACGCGTAAAATTAGCTAGAGATGTGTACTTAGCTAGAGACATAATGTGTATGTGATACGTCCATTTACAGGTTTAAATGTGTGTGGTGCTGCAAAATGTAACACATTATGGTTAGCTAATATGGCAATAGCAGACATTGCTCATGCTGGCGTGCAAGTCTTGTACTTTATTCTAAAATGTTAGGTTACTTGCTAATGCTAGCTAGGTGGCTTGTTAATTAGAGGTGTTGCAGTGGCATGAAGAGACAAAATCTGTATAGTGTTAGACTGTGAAACGTCTTGAACTAACCCTTGGTCAGAGCAGCCCAAAGCAGACTGGACTGAACTCTCAATATTTACTCTGTCTAGACCAGAGACTAAAGACTTGTTGCTGTCTGTTGATCCTGCAGCATGGCAGTCTGCACCTTTGGAGAGATTAACCTAAAATACCAAAGGGGGAAGAAAAAAAAAAAAACCCACACAACTTAGTTTAAACATCAACTAACAACCTTTGGGCAGATGTGAGAAATCCCAACACTGAAACAAGGGGGGAGGGGGGGGGATTACCTGATGAACCTCCACAGCAATCACTCGTGTGCTGGAGGGTGGTACACGGTTTGGAAAGCCTTTTGACCCGTAGCCCATGCTGGGGGGAACAATTATGAGACGCCGACCTCCTGTCTGCATCCCTAACATCCCCTTTTCCCATCCCTACCCAAGAACAGAAGAACTGAGCAGATCTGGCAGATCTTATGTTCAGTTGATAAAGACAATCTAAAGATGAGCTTTCACAAAATCATATGAAAGTCTCACCATCAGAGCCGTGTCAGAGCCTAGGCTCACTCGCTGGAGCTCGTCTTTGCATGAACTGGAATCAAATATCTGCAAAACAAAGTCACATGTCTCCTGCTGTAACAAACCTCTCACAGCAGAGAATCAATTATGTGCTTAATTTTAAACTGCAATGTGCTGTGACTTGAGTACAGCATGACTTGAGTTTCTGCTGCTTGGCTCGGACACGCTCATTTAACTACAGAGAGTTTGTCTAGAGAATGTGTTCAAAATGGAAAACTGATTAATGTTTTTTTTTTTTTGGGTTATAATTATGCCACCATCCCATTTTTTTTTCCTAAACACTTCATCAGTGACTGAAGATCAAAGAGGTTTCAAGGTCATTTCCCGACATATTTTTGACTTTCAACATAAAACTCTCACATACCAAACTGTTTTATTCCTCTTAAACCACAGCAATGTCAGCGATGACATTTAAAAAATCATCATATAAAAAAAAAACAAAAAAAAAACACATTTCTTTTGATGAGTTTACAGCTACATTTAATGGTGAACAAGCTATTTCCGGTTATCCTTTAGATTATAACACCTCTAAACAGTCGGTTCCTCAGTAGACTGTTATCTCTCCATTTTGAAGGTAATAAGATAAAAATACTGTCAAGTTGCACAAAAATCTCAGAGTGAACATTCTCCAACCTTAGACCTTAAAAAGGGACAGCTTTAGCGCGGACTTAAAAAGCACAGAATCTAGAGACTAGCAGTATAAATAAGTAGTATAAATAAAAAGTTAAATAGAAGTGCAGTTTCATCAAAACAGTTCATTTAGAACTAGTTTTTTCCCCTCTGTTAAATCACACTTATTAAAAAAATCCATTTACGATTAGATTTTGATTATGTCGAGTATTCACCACACAAGCCTCTATGAATTAGATTACTAGAGATGATAACATATTAGAATGAGTGCATGAATTGGTACAGAAAATTAATGAAGACCTTCTGACCAATCTGAAGTAAATATTTAGCATCACTGTCATATTATTAAACAGCACACACGTCATGAGAATACATACGGTATAATCCTGTTTTACTTATGAAATTTATGCACCATCCTAAAAAACTGATTTACTAGTATTTTCATTTTGAGAATGTGCAAATCAAGCACTGTAAAGACCTTGGAAGAATCCTCGCAAACAAAGCCACGCGTGTGTAAACATGCCCACACCTGTCCCACAACATGATTCTGAAGCAGCCAGCAAGACAAGGCCACCTCCACTGTGTCCCCCATGCTGACGGTCTGTCCTTCTCCATGGACCAAGTCCTGAGTCAGCAGAGTGTCCCTGCAGGTCTGACTGTTCCACCTGGCCACACACACCTGAGACACAGAACAGTTTATGCACATACAGTGTTACTTGAAAGTTTGTGAACCCTTTAGAACGTTCTATATATCTGCATAAATAGGACCTAAAACGAGTAGATAAAGAAAACCAAATTAAACAAATGAGACAAAAATATTATATTTTGTCATTTTTTCATTGAGGAAAATGATCCAATATTACATATCTGTGAGCAGCAAAAGTGTGAACCTCTAGGATTAGCAGTTTAATCTGAAGATGAAGTTAAAGTCAGGTGTTTTCAATCAATGGGATGACAATCAGGTGTGAGTGAAAACCGCGTTTTATTTAAAGAACAGGGATCTATCAGAGCCTGGTCTTCACAACACATTTCTGTGAAAGTAGATCATGGTATGAACAAAGATTTCTGAGGACCTCAGAAAAGGTTACAAAAGCATCTCTAAAGAGTTTGGACTCCACCAATCAACAGTCAGACAGACTGTGTACAAATGAAGGAAATTCAAGACCATTATTCCCCTCACCAGGAGTGGTCAATCAACAAAGATCACTCCAAGAGCAAGACGTGTAATAGTCTGTGAAGACATGAAGGAACCCAGGGTAACTTCTAAGCAACTAAAGGCCTCTCTCACATTGGCTGATGATAATGTTCATGAGTCCACCATCGGGACAACGCTGAACAACAATGGTATGATGCCAGGGTTGCAAGGAGCAAATCACTGCAGTGGCTTGTTGTGGTCATGCAGCAACACAACAACCCCAAGCGCAGCAGTCACTCTACCAAATAATGGTTAAAGAAGGATAGAGTCAATATTTTGGAATGGCCAAATAAATGTCCAGACCTTAACTCAACAGAAATGTTGTGGAAAGACCTGAAGCAAGCAGTTAATGTGAGGAAACCCACCAACATCCCAGAATTGAAGCTGTTCTGTACTGAGGAACGGGCTAAAATTCCTCCAAGCCGATGTACAGGACCTGTTTAGTTGTAGTTATTGCTGCACAAGGAGGTCACACCAAATACTGACAGCAAGGTTCACATACTTTTGTCACTTACAGATATGTAATACTGTATCATTTTAATTGGGTTGTCTTTATCTACTTTTAGGACGTGTGTGAAAATCTGATGTTTTAGGTCACATTTATGCAGAAATATAAAAAAAAATTCTAAAGGGTTCACAAACTTTCATGCACCACTATACATCCAAAAAATATTATTTATTTTTTTTTTATTTTTTTTTAAATCCTCACACTGTGTGATTGAGACCATTTAGGAAGAATCAAGTTGAAATGGGAATACTTGGGGAGTATGTTGCTACTTTATCTAAGTATGGTTTAAGTACCCTTAAAACAAATCAGTTCAAACAAATCACTTGTTAAAGGTTTCTTTTAAAGACGGCTTAAAGGTGCTTAATTAAAATTCTTAATAAATCTAAACTAACATGTAACAAACACAAAAAGAGGAGTGGAAACACTTGATGTATTCGTTTTAAAAATGTCATTTCATGGCTTTTTGTACATTTACATGCACGTACAGTGTTTTAGACCAGAGGAAGAAGAAAACAAGAACAAGCAAGTTCGTCTTCTCCCATCAAAATATATTTAAATAAATAAATAAATAAATAAATAAATAAATAAATAACAGGCACCATGTCCCTGAAGATACAAGATTTCCTTCTAATGTATACAAGCTATATAGAGAAAGGACAAAAATCCATTTGACTTATAAACTTGATTTAAGATCTGAGTACTTGGTCACATGACTCCAATCATTGTGGTTTTTTTTTTATCTTAAATTGGTACAGTTGTGATTACCTCTTTACAGAAATTTATTCTAGCTTCCTCCGAGTCAAACCTCAGAGACCAGCTCTGCCGCTGATCATCATAGAAGGCAGTGTAGTTACCAGGCTGAACCTGTGGAAACAAATGAAGTTATTTTTCACAGCACTGATGCTACTGAAAACAATACAATCAGTGAATAAAAAGGCCAAGATCAGCTTGCCGTGAGGACAAATCCATGGTGGATTCGTGCTGTAGTGATTTGTTTCTGTTGACTGCCATAAAGCAGGACTTTATACTGTGAGGACAGAGCAAGAGACCAGACCATTAATTATGCATACGTGAAAACACACTTACCACATACATGCTGGTGTATTTGATTTTATCTTGCTTGATCAGTCTACTGACTAAAATTGACCATTATCCTCTCACCTCTTTGTTCACATGGTTTCCCAGGATGGCCGCGCCCAACTTGCCACGCTTAGCGTATTGTCCGTTCACACTGAAAACTCACTTTGTTAGACAACCCTCAGCTATTATGTTACAGTTTAATTATAAACAGATGTAAGAATAAGCCAGCTATTTCCTATAACAGTCATAATCAATCACTATTTTATAGTCACATTTACTTACAAGTGAAACGCATGGACAGCAACAGCCAATAAGACGGCTGGAGCTGGTGAAAGAGGGGCTTGTTTCTGAGGAGGTGGACCTGAAATGGTGGAAACGACATTTGACCACATCCATGCTCATCCACTAATGCTACAGACGTATTATTTGTCAAAACATGCTGAAATGTGCCGTCATGTTTACCAAGAGCAGAGGGGACTTTTTTGGGCTGCTTGGGGGCGGTGAACTTGAAAGACTCATTTCCTTCATTCTCAGCTTGACACAGACCGAAAAGAGAGGCCAGCTTTGCCCTGTGAGCAAGCACACACACTATCTGTCACTTAAATATCTTGAGAGCAAAGGCAGAATACTTGTTCCATCCATGAAAGCAGTTTAGTAAAACAATACGGGTTGTTCAACACAATCTCCAAACACCACATCTGTAGCAGTAAAGTGATTACCACATACCAGAATTTCAACACATTTCCTCAAACTGAAAACCGATGGAAAACTAATTTGCTTAAAATTAAATTATAGTGGAAAACCTGCCAGTTGTTGAATTTTATCAGGTTGAACAACCTTGGGCACCAAGAGAATCAGAATTAGTGTCTGGGGTCCTTCCTTTCTTTATTCGTAGCTGCCCAAGAGACAACAAAAGTGTTTATTTGGTATGCTAACTAGCTAGCCATATGTTCTTCGATTGCATTAGCTACCACTTTTTTTTTTTTCTTAGCCTAGTCAGATAGGTTTCTGGGAGACTAGATCATGTGACTGGGCAACACACTGGGGTTTTCTCTTGCCTGGTGGGCTAGCAAATAAATTCATGATTTGTCCACCCATTTTCTATTACATTTTTTAAAATTCTGAACTTTGTTATACTCAAACAATAAGACGAGATACGAGAGAACGTCTTACCAACACTTTTTATGAAGTTTGATCTAATTCTGTGGATATATAGTAAAGAGTTAAGCAGTTACTTACCCTTTCTTGGATGGTTTGCAATACTGACATCTGATCATTCCCACACAACTCCCATTACTCCCTAGGAAAAAGTAGCCCTAGCTCTGAAAAGACGAATTATACAAACAAGCTTAAACGGAGTTTAATTATACCAATCGAATAGCTTCCACTTAATAATTCATCAAATAATTCTCCAAAAAAATGTGTTTTGCATAATTTTTTTTTTTTTTTTTTTTACACCTCAATAACTTCCCTTACCTTCAATTATAACTCATTTTGGGGTACATTGGGTTTCTGTATTTTTCTCGGCGCAGGGGAATGTAGCAAAATGTTTGTGTTGATCGCACATACTCTATAGACGCAGTACGCAGAGATTGGCTTGAAAAACACGACGTAAATGCTTTTCAAATGCAAGAAGTCAAGCAGATCATAATAATACATCAATAGAAGCCATCCTTGAATGGTGAGATCACACTTAGTAACCACATAATCACAAGGTTTGTTTTCAGCATGACCTGGACAACACGCTGCTTCACTTAAAGTAAAAATTTTTCAGTAAAAATCTCTTTTTTTAAAAAAATATATAGATAATGCTGATTTCCTTGACTGAACTGCGCTGATGATTTAAAGTACAGAGACAGCAACAGCAATGTTATTAAAAGTGAGTCTAGTTAATAATGCTGTGATAGATATACATTTCCCTGGATATTAAGATGTTAAAACTGACCTTTTGATATCATGAAATATAACTTCATAAATGTCATTCCATACAGGATTTCGCTGTTGTGGCCTAAAATGTCCGATTTTGCTGCAGCTTTTTTTCAAAGTTTGCAATGCAACTTTTTTTATGCCTTTTTTTTTCTTTTAAACGGAAAACTACTTGAATTGGCAAAATTGCAACTGCACAAAATTGTTTTGCACATCCTTTCACAGTCATGTTTGTTGGTAAATGAGACCTTTTAGCTGTACTTCTGTTTGACACACGTGAATCAAAGAGGGCTCTGGCTGAATTTGCATTGTGATGGCATCACACATCTTGGCCCAAATCTGCGGTAATTTAAAAAAAAAAAATTGCAAGCTCTTCCAAATATTGCAGTTTCCTTGATTTTTTTTTTTGTTCATTTCTGCAGCCGCAGAAATTCTGAAAGGAGAGAAATGTACTGCCCCTACTTTACATTAGTTTGACAAGAACAGAAACTCCTAACCTAACTCAGGTCTAATGAGCTTCAACTAGTTCGATTTTTACGTTTCAAATGAGGGGGGAAAATGGAAAAAAGAAAAATGTATTTGCATCAAAATAACACCAAGGAACTTCTCTGAATGATTAACTATAAGAGTAACAAGAGCGCTCAACAAACCAAACTAGATTAACAGCAACGAGAACACAGCACCACTTGGCCTCCAAAACTCAATCATGCTGCCAGGCTTCATCCCTGTTCCTGTAGTCCTAAAAAAAGCTTTCAACCAATATTCCTTCTGATTGATAAATCAATCCAGAGGATTTCCATCTCCAAGGGCTCAGAATTTAGTGTACTGACCCCTGCACCTCCCTCCACAGATAGTCAGTGTCCCACATGGCCGACATGAGCGCCAGGTTTCAGTCACTGCCCTGCAGGGAAGTATGCTCCAGAAGATGAAACACTTTTCTCGTCCTTCAGTCTACCCTGTGTTATTCCTCAGTGTGGACCGCAGCTAGTGAATCCACCCAATCAGCCCGCCCTGCAACAACTAGCATGTGAAAGGAATTACAGCAAGTAGTCTTGCGCATTGAGGTAATTTATGCTCTACCCATCACATGGAATCTCAATGTTTAGGTTGTTACAGGCTTTCTTGCTTCCTCATTCCTTTTCTGAAAGACAACAGTATAACCCCTCAGATCACCCAATCTAACATAATCTGGACTTTGCAATATTTTCCTCATAAATGGGGAAAGTTAATGTGGCATATTTTTTACAAGACAAGACACACAGTCATGAGTGCAGATTAACTCATGCAAATTATGTAAAATGACAGACTACAGGAAACTCGGCTTGGATAGATAGCAAGATCTATGAAACAAGCACAATGGCATCAATGATGGCATTAAACATGAAAGTTGAAGCTTTGGAAACCGATCTGATTGAGAGCAGAGTACAGATTACAGATGAGGAGGTGTGTGTGTGTGTGTGTGTGTGTGTGTGTGTGTGTGAGAGAGAGAGAGCTGGAGGGAAGAAATGACTAAAGCACTGCTGCATCAGATGGCATTGCATGTAATATATTGGAGTTAAAGCAGAGCAACATGTTTGATGAAAGAAGTACAAACCAAAACAAGTCAATAAAACTAGGACACCATTTAAGATCAGGGGGGATCCAGAGGGGGGGGGCACTACAAATTCACAAAGTCATTCTGTGTGAGCAACAAACAGTTCAAGTTTCAGCTCGAGCTCATGTTGAAACCATGTTTTTTGTGAGTTTTTTTTTTGTGAATTCAAGAGCTGTAACAGCCTAAAGTTGCCTAAATGTGGCTTACTCCTGCTCCTCTTACCCGCTTTTAGGAGCCAGAAACTCTCCGTCGTGGTAATCAGGAAAAATCTCTTTAATTTCTTTCATCATCATTAGCTGACAGAAAGCAACAAACACACTGCAAAGCACGCGCTCGTCCGCAAAATCCACCGCGCACGAGGACACGCTGCTGCTTTCGTGGATGCAGGTGGGCGGTGACGTCACGCAATCAGGCGCAAGCTAGACAAGCTCACGCGCAAATGAATCAGTTAGTGTCAGATGTACGGCCCGCGGGCCAAAAACCGGCCCGCTAGGTGGTTCAATCCGGCCCGCAGGATGAATTTTGAAAGTGAAAAAATGCATAAAAGACACGAACTAGAAATTTTTTTAGTAAAATGCTTTCCCTAAATTTTCCGCTAGGGGCGCACTGTTTTAGTCAGAGTAGAAGACGCGGCACAACTGTTGGATTCAGACCGAGCAGCAGATGGCAGCAATGCGCCTTCTGCTGTTTGTTATTACGACTAACTCCTTTAAAATGCTGCTTCAGGCAGTGATTGCAAAGAATATAGTTCTGTGAAAATGAATCCTTGCTGTAGTGATAGTTAAAAAATGTGCGATTTAATGTTAGTCAACAGCTTCACTACAAAAGAGTTTGGTTTGGTGGAATCCTATTGTTCATGCAATGCCATAAATTTTAAAGTGAATTACTATTTTTTTTCAGTTCCAAATACCTGTGACTTAAAGGTTTTTTTTGCATTTACACTGTGACTAGTTGTAATGCGCACATGTAAATGATAATCAGAAGCAAATTGCACATGTTTGTCCTAAGAAATCTGAGGTTGTTCATGATATGTTTTGTAAAAGGATATTTCATTAAATATGAAGATTTTCCTAATGTACTTCTTTGCACGAAAACAAAGGGAAAAACATGGACTTAGTGTTATTTATAGGTAATTATGCTGTGATTTTACTGGCCCGGCCCACTTGACATCTAATTAGGCTGTATGTGGCCCCTGAACTAAAATGACTTTGACACCCCTGAGTTAGTTAGTCAGATGAAATGAAAATTAGCCTTTGGGCTAACATGAGTACGTTTACATTCATGAATGCTGACTAATGTACACTGTCGCTTAAATTGGAAGTGCTTCTGTTTACATATGAAGGTTTTTTCTTGGCTGTTAACACACTTCCAGTCAGGCTGAAACACTCTGCTGTTGCTTTTAATGCCACCCAGTTTGCCGTTGTGTTGTATAAGGGATTTGCTTGTTTGGGGATTTTTCTGATCATCCCATCACTTGGTCCAGTTGACACACCCACAGACAAAATAGGTTCTCAGTACAAACAAACAAACAACAACAATAACAATAATCTTCCTGCTTTATTCCAAAACAACTATGTCTCTACTGCACATAAATAAATGTGGAGAAACATTTGATGGAAAGATGTTTGGAATCTTCTTAATAGGTATTGTCGTGGCGAACAATCTTTTCAGCCTAACAAAAAACTTCAGAGACAGAGGGTTAGTAGATGTCAAAAAGTAAATAAACTTTATTGAAACAATAAGGTGAGACAGTCTGCAGAAAGTCTAAATTATACATACACAAACATGTCTTTATATACTTTTCTGAAGCAGTAAAATTATCCCTAGGAAGGGCTTTCACCTTTTCCAATCTCCATTGCCTTAATTAATTATTCATGTCCATATGATGCCTTACATATGTGACGCATGCTATGTCAGTTGTATTTTCTTTAAAGGTTTTACCAGAACAGGGTTTTTACTTTGTCCCATAATTCACCCTATAACCCCAGCCTGGTACCCTGCCTCTTGGAAGTCTTATCTTTTCTTTTGACACTGATTTGCAAGCTTAAAGGGCTTTGGTTGGAAACCCAGTTCTGGTGAGTGTCTAATTGCTATTTTATTGCCATAGAGTGAAGCTGCTTTAAACAAACACAAAGTTCTTAATTTACACACGTAGAATGTCACTTGTTAGAAAGTGTTTTATAGTTTAAGATTATGCTAGCTGTGCAGAGAGGTACAGACTGACACAGAAAAACAATTAGGCCTACTGTTCAGTAAGACACAGAATTCATTTAACTCTAAACATACTTAAAATATAACTTGATTAACAAGTGCACTATGGGTTTAGATAACGCTGTTGGTTAAACATATTAGATGATACTTTATTAACATATCCAAGCATTAGTAAACTTTGTAGTTACACAAATTGATTACACTTTATATTCTATAGTATCTTTTTATAAACATAGCCAAGGAAGTTTTCTAGAAGCTTACCCATTGCATGCCCAGTCAAGTTCTGCCTTCTGGTAAGATTTAAAATAAATAGATTTCAATACAAGTTGTCCCTTTTGTAAATCACATCCACAGCCCCCTTGCACTTTTTTTTTTTTTTTTTGGCATTGTGATCAGTTGACAACCTTAGCAATTTATCTTTAAATTGGGATCAATCCTGACTAGTGAACCCTCTTTAGAAATGTATTATTTGGGTTCATGAATTCTAAAAGAGATAAGATAAACTTTATTGATCCCACAATGGGGAAATTCCCCCATTACAGCAGCTCAATTACACACAACAGATAAGAAAATACACATTAAATAGGAATAGGATAGAAAAATGTCTAAAGAAATATAATAGGAATAGAAAATTAAGAATGATTAATAATAATAGTAATATGTAGCCGACAACACGAACAGCTCATTTTATGTACAGATGAATAAGAATATGAATATATACAGATGAGTAACACCTTGTTCATATATAGAACAAGGTGTTCTATAAGTGACAAAAAGAATACTGCAGTTAGTAGAAGTTGAGCAACAAAAAGTAATAAATGAATAAATATACATAGTGCAGAATATTATGAACGTGTTAGCTGATGATGCAAAACAGCAAGCAGTGCTACATTATGTTGTTTTTGCATTAAAGAGTCTGACTACTGTAAGGATGAAGGACCTGCGGTAGCGCTCTTTCTTACACTGAGGGTGCAGCAGTCTGCTGCTGTAGGAGCTGCTCAGGGACCCCAGATGTTCTGTACAAAAAGCACCAAAGTCGAGGAGGCGAATGAGGTGTGTGCAGGACTCGGACTCTGAAAGAGAGCTTGAAAATGAATATTTTGTTGGAACAAAATGAAGATATAGACTATAAAGATGTAAGGCGTTAAATTCTGTCTTTTGAAAATGTTGTGGGATGATATATGCAAATATTAACTACAGGCTTGTTTGTATTTTTACATTTGCACGTTACTCAATTTATAGCTTCCCCCATTGACTTTTTTTATACTGTAGTCTATATATATATATATATATATATATATATATATATATATATATATATACACACATACATTATATATATATACACATATACATTATATATATATATATATACATATACATTACATATATATATACACATATACATTATATATATATATATACACACATATACATTACATATATATATACACATATACATTATATATATATATATATATATATATATATACACACACACATACATTATATATATATATATACACATATACATTACATATATATATACACATATACATTACATATATATATATACACATATACATTACATATATATATATACACACACATATACATTATATATATATATATATATATATATATATACACACATATACATTATATATATATATATATATATATATATATATATATATATATACATTATATATATATATATATATATATATATATATATATATATATATATATATATATATATATATATATATATATGAACAGTAGATCTAGAAGTACATCTACCAGATAAAATGGTCAATGGCTGTAGGTAGAAGATAGACAGCCTACTGGGTGTATGTCCATGTATGCAGTGATTTTCAACAACAACAAAAAAGAAAATCAGTGTCATTCTCCCATGAAAAATGGAATTTATTTCTTTGACTGAATAATGTTACCACAGGCAACCTACATACAGTTGCATTGTTAGTAAAGATGGACATCATGTCATGATACTGGAAGGCAATTTCACACACACAATATATATGTATGATCTTTTTAAAAAATGTTTACAAAAGTGTAAAGAGTTGAAGAACTTACGATGAATTAAAAAAGAAAACAAAAATCAGGCACTTGTTACCGTACCATCTGAGTCTGTCTGTATTATAATGCAGTCGACATCCACAAAAAGTATAGTGTGTTGTGACTCATAACTATTATCATATTATTATATAACTCAGCCCTGTTTGAGTGAGAGCCAATTACTACCTGAGAGTTTTAGAACCATCTCTTTTATTGTTCAACATACGAATTAACATCATGATTATGTTTAAGAAGTGTTTTCTTTTAGAATAGAATCATTTTGTCACTTGTAGTAGTTACAAGACACATTAATCAAAGTCCAAATGAAAAGGCGTGGCCATGCGGTGCTGTAGCAGTTACAATCTGGAAATGCAGTACACGGTACTCATGTTACCAAAAATGCAAAATAATCTACAGTACACTCGTGTACAAATCACTGTTCACGTAAGTGAAAAACTTGTCATTCTGCTTCAGTATTTAAAGTATATTGTAATTATATGATTCTCTAAATAAAATTTTTTATCAAAATATCTCTCTCACACACACACACACACACACACACACACACACACAGAGAGAGAGAGAGAGAGAGAGAGAAGCGATGTAGTGGCAACTAATCACATAGAAAGTCTGTAAAACAATATGAAAAGTCTTCTCATTCCAAACAGTGGCTCTGTGCAAAGTGATTGACACTCTCCATTAAAATATAAAATTTTCATCTGGAACTTCTTGAATGTCCTCTCAAGTACTTCAGTATAATGGCTGTAGAGTCGTAGTGAGCTCCTCTGTCCTCACAGCTTGGATTTGAGTGTCTGATCCAGCAGGCTCTTCATATCCAGCAGCGCGTCCTCTAGGGCATGGGCCAGTCGTGTGGCGCTGGTGTCTGCACAGCTGTTAAAAGCAGAGACTGCAAAGTTAATGTGTTTCTCCATGGGGTTGTAGCACACGCCGTAGCCGTCAGACACCACCGGGCCGAAACACATCACGCAGTCAGTCTTAGCTGGGACCTGGATAGAGAAGGAGAGAACAAGGAGCACGAATGAGAAGGAGGGAGGAGTCTGAGAATGTATATGGACGGTGGTTTTACTCAATCGTACTGAGATTGGACTATTTAAAGTGGTGCACGTTGAGTCTAGCACATCTAAATAAAAGCTTGGATGTTTGTACCTGGCTGGTGGAAAGGTTGTAGTGGTTGGCTGTGGCATAAGACGGGTCCATGAAGATTTCTGGCAGGGCTGACAAGTCTTCAACAGCCTGCAGCTTCAGGCCAAGCAAATGTCTGTCGATGGCTTGGCCATGGATCGCCTATACACACACACAGACACACACACAGACAGACACACACACACAGACAGACACACACACACAGACAGACACACACACACAGACAGACACACACACACACAGACAGACACACACACACAGACAGACACACACACACACAGACACACACACACACACAGACAGACACACACACACAGACAGACACACACACACACAGACAGACACACACACACAGACACACACACACACACACAGACACACACACACACACACAGACACACACACACACACACAGACACACACACACACACACAGACACACACACACACACACAGACACACACACACACACACAGACACACACACACAGACAGACACACACAGACAGACACACACAGACACACACAGACACACACACACACACACAGACACACGTGGTGTTCAAATATTACTTAATTTTCATAACATTTACTCATTCAAAAAAACAAAACAAATCACATTTTAATATTTAACATCTCATTTTCTTTGAATCACATAAGGTAAGTAAACTGAAACATGATTCCTGCATGTTTGTGGCACAGAATATGACAATGATGCAGTAGGTCCTATGTAGCAAGCACATGTACTGAATAGGAAACCATTTTTAAATGTTTTCATTCAATTAAAATTAACATGAGCATAAGAACTATAAATCTAGCTTAATATCATCTGCAAGAAAACATAAATCTGGATAAGTAATAAAAACTGATAAAATGATGTTGCCTGCATGTGATTGGCACATTCTGTGGTTTACAAACATATAGTGTACTGCTATTATTCAATCTGCCTGTGGCAGCAGACTATTTTGTTCTTATTCAAATTCCTTCTTTCAGCTTCAGTAAACTCTTTATCCCGGTCAGGGTCATGGTGGATCTGGAGCCTATCCCAGCACACACATTCAAACGTCTGGGCAATTCAGAATAGGCGGGCCACCAACCAGCATGTTTTTTCGAAGGTCGGAGGAAACCAGAAAACGTGAAGAAAACCCATGCAGCTTTTTGGAGACCATGCAAAACTCTACACAGACCGTAACCTGAGATCAGATTCGAACCTGGCACCCTGGAGCTGCAAGACTGTAACACTACCCGCTGCATCACAGGGTCACTCTTAAACCTTTTAAATAATGCAAATTTGAATGCACTGAATGCACAAAGATATCTGACAGCACGCAAACAGAGGAGTCACTCACCATGTCTGTGTATGCTCGGTGTGCCTTCACTGCCTTCTCCAGCAGAGTCACCTTCTCTTGGTTCTGTAGATCAAAATAGCACAGTCATCTCTAGAGAAGTACTAGAATAATAACAAATAAACTAATCATCCAAACCCTTAACAAAACTCCACCAATGTTGGCGTGGTACTGTGACAGTCTGAGTTTAAGTTATTTTGAAATCATATTTACATTTATAAACAACCACAAGCATCTACAATTGCTATTATGTATTTACAAAATAATGCCAAAGGGCAACTCATGATGGTGTTTTCACAGCGAAGAGAGAAGATGTGATGTTAGAGAACACAACCTGCTTGGCAGGGTCGTCCATGGCTCGGACGAAGTTGGCAGAGTCGATGGATGCTGAGCGAATGGTGTCTGTTCGGCCCAGTTTGAACATGCGCAGAGAGGCACTCTCGTATGTGGCACAGCAACGCTTATACAGTCTTAACACATCGAAAAATTATGTCAAATTCAGTCGAAATGGAAACGTTCAATACTTTTAGATCACTTACATCAGGGGTGACCAATCTTATCCGGATCGGACTGCTCAGTCCGATCCGGATCAGGCTGGTCAATGCTATCCAGGATCGGGTTGGTGTGGGAGCAGGTTTTCATTGCAACCAAGCCACACCTGACTCAGTGTAGCTCCTGTTTGATTGGAATGAAATCCTGCACTCACACTGGCCCTTTGCGGATAAGATTGGTCACCCCTGACTTACAATAAACCTGATGTACAAACTAGAGGTCGACTGATTGATCGGTTTTGCTCCTTAATTGGCATCGGTTAACCGACTGCTGGAACTATCATTTATCAGCAGAAATCCACACGGATAGCTTTTCCCGGTTGCGTTGCGTAGCGTAACGTGACCGGCTGAGAAGGGTCGGTTGTCATTATACAGTACGAAAGCGGCCTCTAGAGGCGAAATAAAAACTAATGTTTCATTCATTTTGGATGTCTCCATATTTATTTGTTAATTGGAGTGTTACTTTTTGGTTCAGTTTGGATATAGATCTTATATTTCTTTTAATATTTATTCATTGTTAATATTTATTTCATTTTAAAAAGTACAGTACATTTTCATGGTACAGTCAGTACTGTATCTTTGTAATAAAGTTCAGCAGTGTTTTACTCTGAGTGTTCCGTTTTCATTCAGTATCAATTTGAAAAGTTAATCGGTTGATTAATCGGTTATTGGCATCTGTAAAATCCACCATCGGTCGACCTCTAGTGCAAATCTCACCAATATATTCATAAAGATAACATACATACATGTAATCTCTGTACTCATGTATACATGTTTATACAATTATCACAAACAAAACCATCATTGGCTTGGACCTATTGTAAGTAAGTAAGCAAGCATTACTGCTTTATCACAGTGGGTTTGGCTTCAAAAAACACACTAGGTTCTCTTGTAGGAACGAGTTAAGTTGATCTGCTGAGCCTTACCTGTAATAAGCCAGCTGTAGTGCCACCTGAATAAATGCGTCAGGACTCATCTTATGAGACTTTGGAACATTTTTACCAAAGTGGGAGAACACAATGACTCGCACATCCAAGTCGTGAACCATTCTGTGGAAAAGAAAATAAGAATTGTATGTAAAACATGCTTTAAAATGTGCGCAAATTAACACTGTGTACTTACTGAGCCTCTGATTTCAAATCTTTTAGGTTAGAGAATATCGCTCGTCCGTTATCTCACACAGTGTGTGAGATTTGTCCTCTTGGTCAGTTTCTGACACAGATGGGACATTGATACTAAATCCCAAACGATTCTGCTGTGCGGATACTCTCATACCAGCATCTAATCATGGCAGTGTAACTGCTGTGTAGAATCCATCACCCTAAAAATATCTGCTCCGTGGTGGGTCTCTGGAGGTCCCTTTCCACTGACGGCCCGTTTAGAAGGGGTCCAGCAAACTGTAGGTTGTGTGTCAGTAAATGAACATCTACAAAATACATGCTACTGTAACAGTGCATGCTCTGATGTCAGTTAAAAGGTAATGCACGTTTATAATAATTTCTTGAAAGTTTGTAAATTCTTTAGAATGTTCTATATATCTGCAGAAATATCGGTCATATTCGTAACCGGTCATATATCATATTCGTAACCTTTTCCAGCCTGATGAGCATCAACAACTCTTTTCCTGAGGAAATCTCATTTGTTCATCCCACGGTACACTTCCACAAACATGTGTTATGAAGATCAGTATTTGATAGATCCCTGTTCTTTAAATAAAACAGAGCACTCACTCACACCTGATTGTCATCCTATTGACTGAAATCACCTGACTCTATAACTTAACCTGCAATTCTAGAGTTTCACATACTTTTGTCACTAACATATGCAATATTGGCTCATTTTCCTCAAGAATTTATCTCAATTTCCCCTTGGGGACCAATAAAGTAATATCATAATAAATAAAATGACCAAATATCATATTTTTGCCTGACTTGTTTAAGTGGGTTCTCTTTGTCTACTTTTAGAAACTCGGCTGATGTTATATTTATGTAGATAGAAAATTCTAAAAAAATAAAATAAAAATAAAAAAGTCTTTCAAGCACTACAGTATTTACACATTAAATAAGTGAATGAAAGCAGAAGTGAATGCTCCATGTAATGCCCAGTGTAAAATGAAAATTGTTTCAATTGTACTGAATGTTATTGGAAATGTATCATCATCATAATGTATAATCTTTCTTTTGTCGCATGAGCTTCAAATCTGGCCACCAACATGAGTAAAAAGCTCTCACGTAAATGTGACTTCTTTTTCAAATGTTCTCACTACCTTCATGTGGATGTACACTAGAACAAATACCCAAACTGTTATTTCATAGTTCAAATGCAGGCACCCGATCTGGTCAACCAAATTTTCATAAGATTGATAACCCACAAATGGGGGACAGGACTTAACTCATTAAAATATTTCAGGAATTCATACTTGGCCATGAATGACAATCTTAATCAGAAAAGAACAGAGATCTAGAGATTCTCACATATTCATGTTCTTCTTGGCCTCCTCAATGTTGCTTTTAATCTCTGGTGTGATGTTGAAGTGCAGTTTCTTAGGCATGGGCAGAGGAACCATGGGGGTACGAATCATCTCAGACTTCTTTCTAATGGACAGGACCAAATTTAACACTTAGAGCTGATAATCTGACAATCGGAAACTTGGCACAATCTTTCAAAAATGCTCAGCATTAAAAGGTCTCGTTATCTCGGTGCTTACGTGTACTCCACCACATGATCAATCAGAGCCACGATTGGAGGACCTTCTGCAGGGGCGTGTTCATAGATCACACCGCATGTGCCGTCTTCACCGACGATAAACTACACAAAGGGAAACACCCAAACTCAGAGTTACTGCAGGGTATTTCAGATGACCTTTCACCTATTTTCCATTTGCCAACCCAGGACATGTCACTTCCTCCTGCCTCCAATAAATAATTAACTAAAATAATGAGCGATTGAATAAGGTTTAAGCTTCTGCTTGTTTGAGGTAAAGCTACAGAGCCACATTTACTTTAACAATCAGCTTTTGAAAAGTTACTTTGAAAAAAAAAATATATATAAAATAGTATACATTGCTTTCCTAAATTAGGATTTTTGAGAATTTAAAAGAAGGTTGCTCCAGCTTCTGATTCATATATACCAATCAGCCATAACATTAAAACCACCTAATACTGTGTAGGTCCCCCTTGTTACCACCAAAATAGCTCTGACCTGCCGAGGCACGAAATCCACAATGTGTGGTGAAGGTGTGCTGTGGAATCTGGCACCAAGTCTTTAGCAGCAGATCCTTTAAGTCCTGTAAGTTGTGAGGTGGGACCTCCATGGATCAGACTTGCTTGTCCTGCACATCCCACAGACGCTCCATCGGATTGAGATCTCGGGAATTCGGAGGCTGTGTCAAGACCTTGAACCCTTTTCTCATGTTCCTCAAACCATTCCTGAATAATTTCTGCAGTGTGGCAGGGAGCAGTATCATGCTGAATAAGGCCACTGCCGTTAGGGAATATCGTTGCCATGAAGGGGTGTACTCAGTCCGCAACACTGTTTAGGTAGACGGTACGTGTCAAAATAACATCCACATGAATGCCAGGACCCAAGGTTTCAAAGCAGCACATTGCACAGAGCATCACACTGCCTCCACCAGCTTAACTTCTTCCCATAGTGCCATCTCTTCCCCAGGTAAGGGATACACACGCAGCCAGCCATCCACATGATGGAAAAGAAAACGTGATTAATCAGACCAGGCCACCTTCTTCCATTGCTCCATGATCCAGCAAGCCTCGGGTGCCCATGACCCTGTCACCAGTTTACCAGTCGTCCTTTCTTGGACCACTTTTGGTAGGTATTAACCACTGCATACTGGGAACAACCCACAACACCTGCTGTTTTGGAGATGCTCTGACCCAGTCGTCTAACTTGTCAAAGTCACTCAGATTCTTACGCTTGCCCATTTTTCCTGCTTCCAATACATCAACTTCAAGAACTGACTGTTCACTTGCTGCCTAATATATCTGACCCCTTGACAGGTACCACTGTAACAAGATAATCGATGTTCTTCACTTCACCCGTCAGTGGTTTTAATGTTATGGCTGATCGGCATATATCATCTGTCAGCAATGCAGTTTTAAAAAAATGAAAAATTTATTTTCAGAAAGGATTTATATTTGTGGTTTAGTACTGCACTGATGTAAAATGGGTTTGATGCTAGATAAAATACTGTTTTATCAATCAAGTATGTTTTATCAGTGCGTTATCCTTCAAGTATTCCTTCTCTTCCCTATGGTCTAACCTGAAGTGTTTTATCGAACCAGCGGTTTCCACTGTTCCACCGGCTGCCTCCTCCATGCAGCATTTGCACAGCTGCTCGTGTGGGGTACATCTCATCTGAGACTCGGGGCATTGGAGCATCCAGACACACGGTAAAGATACTTTTCTGAATCGCCTGGACTGACGCATTATTCGTTCTGTCTGGAAGAAAGAAAATAGATGCTATATATAATTGTTATCCAATTCAGTTTTTAAGTACAACTGCAACCTGTACCAAACCCAAAACTATCAATATAAATCTTCATTTCATGCAAGACAAGAGGCGTGGCTGTTAGTACTGAAAACACAGACACATAATTGGATAACACAGACATAACCAGGAAAGGAAACCCGTGATAAACTTAGAAAACTATAAGAGGACTTTCTCGTTCCATTCTAACATCCCAGAATTCCCAGAACATTTCACTGTGGAGGCTTTATCAATTCACAGGAACTTCACTGCTCAGCTACTGTTATATCAAACTGGTTACGTTCTGGTCATGTTTACACTACTGCCATTTTATTTATTATTTATATTAGAATAAGTTTTTTATTGAAGTTAATAAATATGCAGTGGTCTCAGAAAACCCGTAGACTGTAACTGTAACTCAATTCTGACAAATGGAGAAAATGTTTTGGCCAAAATAACTGTTTTCCTCAACTGTAACAACCCATAAATATTTTTAACTATGGAAAAGGTTTATTTACTTTTTACCCTTACCTAAAAGTCCATGCAGGTAAAGAGCCAGGTAAAAAAAAAAAAAAAAAACAGTGGTAAAGATGTCTAAAACCTTACAAGCTAAGCGTGATTTCCTCACACAGTGAACGTCAGGCTTTGATCAAGTTATTGGGTAGTTATGTGCTGTTGCGAAACAGACATAAGCCTAATCAGTTCTGTTTGTAATCGGATACCAGAATATACATGTTCATGATGCTCCTGCATCGCAGTCAGTATCCAATCCTTACGTTCAATTTTCTTCCTTTTTACTTTTGGGAGAAACCAGACTTTAAAATGCTATAATGTCTTTGTATACTTTAACATTAGAATTTCCCTTCAAAAGGAACTAAGGGGCCTGCTTCAGCATGACAAAACCCCTGTGCACAGAGCGAGGTCCAGAAAGACATGTTTTGCTATGTTCGGTGTGGATGAACTTGAGTGGCCTGCACCTCAAGCCCTTTGAACACCTTTGGGATGAACTGGAACACTGACTGCACCCCAGACCTCTTCACCCATCATCAGTGTCTGACCTCACTAATGCTCTTGTGGCTGTATGATTACCAATCCCCACAGCCACGCTCCAAAATCTAGTGGAAAGCTTTCCCAGAAGAGTGGAGCTTATTATACAGGAAAGGGGGACAAAATCTAAAATGGGTCAGATGTATAGCATATATAATGTAGGAAGTTTCACCATGTGAAGGCTTTTCCTCCAGGCGAGATTTTAGCTTTAAAAGACATTTATGAAGAAAACAATGTTTAAAGGTGATAGGACAGAGTGAAGTATGCGTTTATTCTCCCCTCATAACATTCAAAACCGAAATATCTGTTCAGGGTCCATGGTGCTAGTCAGTAGTGAAACGGCACTACAACATAAAACGTAACCATTTCAAATCATCTAATTTATATCCGTGAACTCTTCACTAATGGTTAAGCATTAAAAAGTAACTGTTAGTCATGTCAGCTGTTTATCCAGACCCTAAGCAAGGAATTTGTACAAATTAGCATCAAATACTCCTGGTGTAGGTCTCTTTAGGCCTCTACCCACTGTTACACACTTCTCTTACCTTTAATGAGGTTGGCGTAGGCTTTGCCCCAGTTGTTGCGGTGACTGGAGGTGAGGATCCCGATCGGCTCCTCGTTGGTCTGCAGGGAAGAGTTCCAGATTCTTTCCAGCTGAATATAGAGCTGATCCGCTGTCAGCGGTGTGCCATCACTGTTGTACACGTCCAGCACGAAGAACTACAGCAGAGGAAGGAGAGAGAGAGAGAGAGAGAATTGCCATTTCTGTCCGTGCTGCATATGAATTTGACGTAAACCTGAACTGCAACCATGACATTCATTGTGGTTTTGATTTGCTGCATAACTCTTGTAGCCATTAAAATAAGATACAAAGGGGGCACAAGCAATCTACTGGTTGAAACCCTGGAGTGTTTCTCGAAGGATCTGCCTCTGCACACTGACCTGGAAGTTGTGCACCACGGTGATGTGAGTAGGCGGCCTCTTGCTCAAAGCGTGATTCACCACCGAGTCCCGTTCAGTCCCGGGTATGCGACAGGAAGACAGAACCTGATAATACTGATTCATACACAGCGGCTTCCCACCAAGATACTCCACCGGTAAGGTTTCACTGAAACACAGAATGTGCCTCGAATTAGGAACCAATCCTGACTAAGAAAACACTTATTTTTGACACAGTATTCGCCGGCTGGTTTTAATACAACAGCTTTTCAAGCGCTGGAAAGAAAAGAAAAAAAACCTCACTCACTTGTCAATCATGGTCTTGAAATCCAAAACTCCAGCAATCAGTTTAGCCGCGTATCTGTGAGAAAAAAAAACAGCAATGCTTTTGCAATGTTATATTTACACAGTTTTACCCCAAAGTAAGCAGATGACACTATGCTTCCACTTGACCTTTGTATATGGACTTATTCTGGTGTTTTTAATGTTGTACATATTGCCTTCCTGAGCCAAAACATTTTGTTTGATGGGACTGTGATGATTTAGGCAACTGGATGCTATATGTTTGGATTACAAGTTAGCTACCTTAGCTCTGTTCATTTCTTGCCAAACTTTTCATTTAACACTGAGGCCAAAAAGATCCAAAGTGCATTAAAACACCTTGATCATATAAGTCACAAAAATTCATTTGTTGCACGTTTTCTGGCCATTTAGTACGGCTTTGATATAGATTCCTTTAACATTATCTGTCCTACGCCATAATATTTCCCTTAACGTCCCTTAATGTCCAATGGCCAAACGTACACCATCAAACTCACAAGTTGCCCCTTCCAAAACCTATACACTCTTTTTCCCAATCTAATGCATCAATTGGACACTTTTATGGCAGCTCTATTAATAACGTGACATTTCCTTAAATACTTATTTCACCATGTTGCTAAAATCGTCTTACATACAGTGTCTTACATAAACAATGTTTATCAGAATTAAGAAACCAATTCACTGGCACAAAAAAAGCATAGGATCATTAACTTACTGAGCTCTGATTTAATTAACATCACTTTTTTGTTTTAAACAGCCACACAGCAAAAAGATCTGCTACGTGCATCAGACATCACAGCACAGACGTAGCTACAACACAAACGTGGAACTTCGTGTGATTAGGTGGTGTTGTGTCATCAAATACAACACACTGATGGGCAAAGTCCAAATGTTACAACAGTATGTACAGGTGCATTTCTTGGCTCATTCAGATTATTAAGTAAAATACCTGCATGTACAGCTGTGTTCAGAAAAATAGCAGCACAACGTCAGTATCCTGCTGAACCACTGTTATTAGTAGTGGTGATATTTCTGCACTGCAAATAATTTACTTTCATATGTAGTAGTGTAACAGAAAAACAGCAGACTCAAAAAAAAGTGTCATGACTAACTGACTTCAACAAAACGCAAAACGGATCCGAGGTCATTCTTCAAGTAGTTAACCAGATTGCGTGGGAGAAAACCCGACCCAGATCAACACGCCCTGCTGTTGCAGCACTGGGTTAGTGTGTACAAGGGTCATCACTGCTGCCAGACTTATTATTAGTCTCTGAAACACTGGCAAAAGGCCTAGATCTTAGTCAAGCCTAAAGAGCAGTGTGCAAGTCATTATTTTACACACTAGTTCTAGATCTACGGGAGCTAATCTGTTTACAAGAGCATGTTGTCTTTGTTTTTACTTCAAAATGTAGAAATATACTTCCAGTGACCGATTAATCGAACCATCTTACGTTCAGCGAATAAGATGTTTCCCACCATCTACACACAAGCGGATCAATACAGTGATTTTGAGTGATTTTAAGTTGCTTCCTTTGGGCCGCAGATTCAATCTGCCGATACATAGGACAAACAGGTTTAAAAAACTCTTTTGTCCCAGCGGTCATCAGTTTTCTAAATAATTTAACCTGACTTTTGCTCTGTAATTATTGCAATACTTTCTTGTTTGTTTTGTTAATTTTTTTATTAGCGTTAAACTAAGGGCTATGCGTGGTTACTGCTGACTGTACAACAATTTGCCCCTTGGGGACAATAAAGATAACCTTGAACCTGACCTTATTTGACCGTGACGGTCATTAAATTGTAAGCGAGGAAGGACAACTCCAGGACTCGAATGGACAACCACAGGCAGCCGGTAGTCCAGATATGCTGTCTTTAACCACCAGTCAGAGAGCTAGAGAAAGAGGGAAGAGAGGGATATTGAATAAATGTATGCTTTATTTCAGATACTATTTATGGGAAATGTAAGAAAGCAAATCACATGTTATAAAACCAGAACACTTTAAAACTGAAGGAGAATAATAAAACAATTCTGGGAATCCTAGAACATCCACCAATATTTTACTACACAATAATCAAAGCCACGTGATTCCTCATTCCTACGATATTTTACAATAATAAAGACACACACCCTCATCAGACCTTTTAGGGCTGTTGCTCTATCCTCATTTTGGTTGAATATCAGAGTCTGATGTTGTTTTTACATTTCTCTGATATTTTTATTGTTATTTCCTTTAATCATATCATGAAAAGGAATAAACATACAAAGGAAGGCTGTGTTAGTGCAAGCAATAAGGAAATGTCTAAAGAGAATTCTAGCCTTACCCTATGTCCCATTTGGCACACTCTCTGTACTGAATAGTATCCGAGGTCAGAATCGTGTCATAGTATGTTGAAATGAGGATCCCAAAGGTACCCGGATGGTCTACTATTTCCGGTAGATTATCGAAGTGTGGATCTGTGGACACTTTTTAAGCTAATATTGCCCACAACTCCTTGTGTAACGGAGGACGGCTATGATGGTTTGCTTTGGGGAATTCAAGGATGCTTTTTAGAGAGGTGTAAATGAAATGTGGAAAATGATCATTTGATAAATAATAAATTTATTTATATAGTATAAATTATATAAAGAATAATGAATGAAGAAAAGCTGAAATGCATTGAGGAATGTGTTTATGGTGACTGTGTTGTCTTCCAGGTCACAATGTTCCTTCTCGTTACATTACGTCTTACTGTGTCCCAGTGTACACAGTACACAGTGTCTCTGGACAGACGAATCAAAGATAAAGTTGTTTGGCCACAATAACAGCAGACCAAAGACAGCTTTTCAGGAGAAACACCTCATACCTCTATACTGTGAAGCACAGTGGTGGAAATGTTATGGTTTGGGGTTGCTTCACTGCCTCGGGGACTGGACAGCTTGCATTCAGTCATTGATCAAACTATGAATTCTACATCATATCAAAGAGTGCTTGAAGACAATGTTAAGTTGAACTGAAAGTGGACCTTTCAGCAAGATAATGATGCAAAGCACACTTGCAAATCCACCAAGGAATAGCTCAAAAAGAAGAAATGGAGTGTTATGGAATGGTCTAGTCAAAGCCTGGATATGAATCCCATTGAAATGTTGTAGGGAAATATGAAATGGGCAGTACATGCAAGAAAACCCTCAAACATCTTTCAATTTAAAGAATATTGCATGGAAGAGTGGTCAAAAATTTCAGCAAGCCTAGTGGACTATTATGCAAAATGCCTAAAAGAAGTTATTTCTGCTAAAGGGGGCAATACTAGCTTCTGAAGCCAAGCGTGTACTTACTTTTCCACAGAAAAATATCACATCTATTGATTTTTCTGTTGAATAAATGACTGCAAAATCTGTTTTTCCTTGTGGTTTTGTTCAAGTATATCAACTTTATTAATAGGCACTGTTTAAAAGATGATCAAATGTTTGCTTGTCCAAATACGTCAAAAAAAACAACAACAATTTCCATGGGGTGTACTTTTTTTTCCCACATGACTCTAAGTATGCCGATCGGGACGCAGGGTTAATGTCCTGGGTCTTACTTTGACAACAGAACATTCAGTAGTTTTTCCATAACCTGTTCCTATCCTTTCGTTACTTATGTTTGTTAGTGAGTAACTGTACCCAGTTTTCCAGCGTGCTCGCCCTCCTCTCCAGGCTCTTCTGCAGTCTGGCTCCCACTCCACCGGGCAGCTGAAACTCCTCCACCAGCCTGCATGTGTGGTTCAGCATCTCGGCATCCACGATGGGCTCCAGAGCAGCCAGGTAGCGGTCGCACGTCTGCTTCAGAGGAGGCACTGGCAGCTTTGGGAGAGACTCCTGATGAGCCAGATAACGACCAGGTATCTTAGTCCAGGACACCGGCTTCACCAGGCAGGACGGCTTCGCCATGCCAACCTTCGCCTGCGAAAGAAACCACCACACACATAACAGTAAAGACAGACTGGCAGAATGTAACATCTGCTTTAGTGAAAGAAACTCAAAGAGAACCTCAATATCGCAAACGCTTCGGCTAGATAAGAGCGTACGCAGGATATGACCATACACAGCTCCTAATATTCAACTCAATGTCACTGAACTTCCACTTCACTTTTAACAGCAAACACGGTCACAAAGCGGTTTTACACACATCCAGACGTAGATTTAGGTCCTTTAGTGAGCAAGCCTGAGGTGACACTTGGCAAGGAAAAATAACTCCCTGAGACGACATAGGGAAGAAACCTTCAGAGAGCTATAGTCAATGCAAAAACTCTTACCTGAAGATCACCTGTGCAGATAAACCAGTCTGAACTGAACAGCTGCTTTAGAAAGCCATTATTATTATTACTAAGTTGCTAGTCAAACATAGCTTAAGTTCGAGTTTACACTCAAGTGCTTTACAGACTCAGCGTTTTCTGACATGATTAAACATCCAGCTACATGCTCTATCAGGAGTGGCGCCTACAAAGGTTTATTCATTAGCTATATTACATAAGCCTAAATAAACTGTTACTCTGTACCCGGCCTGCGTCAGCTAGCCAAGTGGCTAAGCTACACTAACCTAAAGAGCCGAGCGAACAGCCGACAGTTTCCGTATTTCCACACAGCAACCCACTCTTTTATAACGTCCCGCAAGTGTCTTTGTGTTTACGGGAATAACCAGAAACTGGATACTGTCATCCACTCACCATGGCCCTGGATAAAATCCCCAGCATATTCATACTAGACGTATTTGACTGAAACGCCCCCAAAAACACAAACAAACCCTGGTGAAAGGACAAGGCTTTCAGATAGCGCTGCACTACTGCAGAGGACCGCTAGGGACTTAAGTGAGTCAATCCTAAACAGACTCGGTTCTTCGAATTAAGAGTCGACTCCAAAGCTTCCCTTTCAGATTTAAACCGAAGTGAAGTAGGATATTCGACTGTCGCTGTATGAAACGTTGTCTCGCCACACCTCAGACATCAACCTGGTTTTACTTTGGAGACATAAAAAAAAAAAGTAAACAGGGAATTATTATGTGAGGGAATTATTCATTTTTACTTTGTAATAATTTTGTTTCTGTTCATCTGAAGATAACGCCTAAGGTCATGTCATGTCACTAAGATCAGTACAGAATGTTTATCTGCTTACAAAGACACAAACATGTTTTTCTGTTCAACGTTCGTCTGTACATTTTCTAAGACCCCAAAAACAAAGCCTGTTTGAACAGCCTCAAACCGCTTCTTATCGGTACACAGTAGTGTGTCATGCTCTGCGTTTCAAATGTATAGTAGTGGTTCAGCACAAGGGCTTCAGAGAGCTCTCATTATTCTATCCTGTATTAACCATCTTTCTGTAATAAACCTTTTTACCTTCAGAGGATGAATCTGTGAGTGTTGTCTAATTTCCATGACAATTTGGCGTCTCCTGGCTGGGCTGCGTGAATCTTTTCAGCTTTTCTGGACAACAAGCAAACCGGAGAACGCTCGTGAAAAGTTTTCCTCTGAAGTCAGTGTTGACACGCAGGCGTTTGCCCTTCTGACTGCAGATGCAGCCTCACCACAGACTGGTAGGAATCATCAAGAATTTAGAATTAGAATTTTATGAAGTCATAGTGTATTGCTGTCTGTATGGAAGGGAGTCAAAAAGTGCGTTTACATGGACAACAATAATCCACTATTAACCTGATTAAGACAATACTGTGATTAAGAAACTACAATGTAAACAGCAATGTTTAAGTACCTTAATCTGATTAAGGTCATACTCGAAGTAAACAAATCGAATTAAGACATGTGGAGTACTCCTGTTTTAGTCGCATTATCAACGTGTGTTACAGACATGTACACACCTTAATCACACTATTAACATCGTGTGAGAGTTTTCACCGCATTTTGCGACAGGACACAATCACACACGGCAGTGCTCAACATTTTACGGCAAACAAGAGAGTACAGCTGCGTCCCAAACTCCATACTTGCCTACTATAGGCCTGTAGTGGGGAAAAATACATGTATCTTGGCTACTATATAGATGGTAAGTACGCGGTTTGGGACGCAGCCCACAGCTTCAAGCAGTTGTCTATTTGCACGTACAGCATGACAAAAAATTAACCTCATTTAAAGTGTTCGTAAAATAAATAAATAAATAAAAACACACAAAACTGTATACGGTACCATAACGAAGATGAACTGTATATTGATATGTGAAATTCTGGAGGGACGTTGGACGGCGTGGCGCGGTGACGTAATGACGTGTGCCATTAATCTAATTATGTTCTATAACATGTAAAATGGGTACATGAAAGGAGTATTCTAAAAGCGACTCATGTAAACACCTTAATCACATTATTTATCTTACTCAGAGTAAGGTCAATATTTAGATTACCGCTGTCCATGTAAACGTAGTCGTTGATATAAGAAATGCGTGTATTACATTGAGAGAAGTATTAAATGGAGCGATTTTTTATAAGAAGTTCCAGGAACTTTGCCTCTGTGACGGCAGAGATATTGGTGTTCTTAGGTCACTGCTTCAAAACTAAGATATATACCAACGGATATATATATATATATATATATATATATATATATATATATATATATATAGAGAGAGAGAGAGAGAGAGAGAGAGAGAGAGAGAGAGAGAGAGAGATAATAACGGTAAAAATATTTGCTAACGAAAAGAGTCCGGTTTGAGCAATAAATAAGCAAAGAGAGTACTAATCAAGAGGCGGGTTATTATCAAGTGGCATGTGGCTCCAATATTTCGAGTGAGAGAAGCAAAAAGAACAAACAAACAAAAAAAACCCTACAACGTGATGAATGGAGATTTGTACAAGATTTGCAAGCGGTTAATGCAGCAGTCAAACAGAGAGCTCCAGACGTGCCAAATTCTTACACGACATTAAGCCAGGTTCCGGCAAATGGTTTTCAGTTGTAGATTTAGCTAATGCATTTTTCAGTATACCTCTTGATTAAGACAGTTTCGGTTTGCCTTCATATTTGATGGACGTCCTGACACTTTCACTTGCTTGTGTTAAGTGTATTGAGAGTCACTAACGATATACAACCAAATGCTAAAGGACAGATTAGCACCTCTACCACTTTTTCCAGGGCACAGTGTGAAACTGACACCATTAAATTGTTGCAGCATCTCGCCTAAGAAGGCCACAAAGGCAGTCTCTCCAAATTACAATATGTACAACAAGAAGTGAGATTTCTAAGGCATGACATTTCTGCAAAGGGAAAGAAACTCTCAGCTGACAGAGTATCTGCAATCCAGAAGATTCCCAAGCCTCTGACGAAGAAACAAGTTCTCGCTATCCTAGGTATGTGTTCGTATTGCAGAACTTTCATTCTAAACCATACCATTCTAGAAGCACCGCTCAGAGAGATGGCATATGCGACAGGTTGGACAGCTCATTCTCAGTTAAGTTGGATCCAGTAGCTGCAGAGTTTCCCCCGTGTGTATGTGCAGTAGCAGCAGCTGAGAAAGCTGGGGTGGCATCCAGAGACCTGGTAGGTTACTTGGAATTGACCCTTCTGGTACCACATGAAGTGTCATTAATCATGCTTGAACAAAGAACCTCCCACCTGTCCACCCAACGGTGACTGCACCATAACACTATACTACTAGACATGCCGAATGTCACTATAAAACGATGTACTGTCCTTAACCCTGCTACTCTTCCACCAGAGGAAGATGGGGAACTGCATGATTGTGTCATACTAACTAACAAACTCTGCTCCCCTAGAGTCGACCTGAAGGATGTTCCATTGGAAAACCCAGATTTTTCCTTTTTGTGGTCGGGTCAGCTTCACGTGACCCAGAGACAGCTAAAAATCGAGTGGACTATGCAGTAGTAACCGCACACAAGATGGTCTGTCAGGAAGTCTCCCCTCAAACCTTTCAGCACAAGCAGCTGAACTGTATGCCTTCATAGAGGCATGAAGACATGCTGAGGGACAGTCAGTAAATATCTACACAGACGGTAGATATGCCTTTGAGGTAGTACATAATTTGGGTACAATTTGGAAACACAGGAACTTCCTGATGAGTTCAGGAACACACATAGCCCACCAAAACTAGTCTCTGAGCAGCTGGACGCAGTCCTACTCCCAAAAACTATTGCAGTATGCAAATGTGATGCACACTAACAAATTAGACCCTGTTTTCCTAGGAAACGCTTGAGTGGACAGTGCAGCAAAGCAAGCAGCTGCATCTATGGTTCCAAAACGCAAAAGAAAATAATCACTCCTTATTTACAGCTTTGAGACCTCCAAGCACGGGCTACACAGACGAGGAAAAAGCTGTGTGGCGCAAAGCAGGCTGCACGGTGGTTGACTGAGTTTGGTGGTGCCCCCAGTGTTGTCCTTGTCTTCAAACTTGATGCATTGCAGGGACCATGCATCAAAAGGGGGAATGATAGTTGCAACAAAGCATTGGTTTTGCTAATTACTCTATAAAAAAATAAATAAATAAAATTTGTTTATGATGTTTGCGCAACTCATAACGTGGGTTGAGCTTTGAAGGTAGAGAAGGCCATGTCCCCATGTCCAAACAGGACTCAGACTCTGTAGCAAAGGTGTTGCTTGGAGAAGTAATTCCTAGATGGGCAACTCCCACAAAAAATCTCCAGTGATAATGGCACAACTTTTGTGAGCCATGCCCTTAAGTAGGTGGGTGAATATTTGGGTATTGATTTAAAGCAACAGTGTGCATATCATCCAGCTAGTGGTGGGGTGGTGGAGAGAGAAAATGGGAGACTAAAAAAAAACAGATTGAGCAAATGCTGTTCTGAACCAGGCTTAGGATGGGTTTAGCCCCTTTGGGATGCTGTTTGGGAGACCTCCACACACAGGAATTGGGCCTGTAACAGCTCCTCTTCCCGATACTGCAGCATGTGATGATGCAGTGTTAAATTGCTGTGCAACCCTGTCCTCTGCTCTACACTCTATCCACAAGGCAGCACTTCCAGCTCCAGTCACGGGTCCGTTGCATGATCTGAAGCCCGGAGAGTGGATCATGATCAAGGACTTCCGCAGGACTAAGTGGAACAAGCCACGGAGGTCGGGGCTATTCCAGATCCTTTTCATCACTCGCGCTGTGGTAAAGGTCAGCCAGAGAGCCACGTGGATGCAGCCAGCCACTGCAGGAGAGTGCCAGAGCCAAGCATTGAGCTGGAGAAGACGGGATTGCAATAGGAGAACTAGAATGTAATTCTCTATCAAGAGGCCTCTAGGAGGACCTTCGCTCACGAGCAACTATCTGCATATACACACCCAAACACATGACACACTGTAGTCAAACACACATTCTCACACCAAGTGGTATCTAGTAGTCTGCGAAATCACGGACATGTAGTTTTTGGGGAAATGTTGACACGGAAACTGTACTCTTAGGAGAACTGAACTTCATTAGTGAGTACTATATAGCCACGTGACCAGGACAGAGGTTAGATGACGTGACTTTGCTACCTCACCTCTTACGCCCCAAAGCGCCCTGACCACAGACTACTGTTGCAGACTAGATATAAATCATTAGATGTCGACCTGCACATCCGCTCATACATACAAACCTATTCCTAATCGTGCACCCTTCTCCTGGTATAGGTGGTATCTGTCAGTAAGTCCTGTCAAAGAAATACAAATCACCGGGACCATTCATGACAACACTGGGGGTCCGGGGGTAGAACCTTAAGCTGGAAAGATAAACCAAAGAGCATTATTGAAGTTAATTGGGTGGAAGACTTGATGATCAATCACACCAATCACATCGTTGTAGCAGAAAGAGTGCATGACGCACATACTTGTACCCAGATTTGGTATTTAGCTGATCGCGGTGACGGGACTAAGCGCCTAAGGCGACGTGATTTCTATAGGTCCAACATAAGCCCACGAAGTTCTTTAGTAGACCATTGGTGCAGATTAGACGACAATTAGTAGTTAAAAGCCCGTATGCCAAGATATTGGCCGCCTCTGTAAACCGTTCTGTATCGCCTTTCATCAGAAGAATCATTGCCAACAGTGCTACCCACAAAACGTCACACATCCCCTTGTCACACAGACACATACAGTATCTCACAAAAGTGAGTACATCCCCTCACATTTTTGTAAATATTTGATTTATATCTTTTCATGTGACAACATTAAAGAAATGACACTTTACTATAATGTAAAGTAGTGAGTGTACAGCTTGTGTAACAGTGTAAATTTGCTGTCCCCTCAAAATAACTTAACACACAACCATTAATGTCTAAACCTCTGGCAACAAAAGTGACTACACCCCTAAGTGAAAATGTCCAAATTGGGCCCAAAGTGTCAATATTTTGTGTGGCCACCATTATTTTCCAGCACTGCCGTAACCCTCTTGGGCATGGAGTTCCCAGAGCTTCACAGGTTGCCACTGGAGTCCTCTTCCACTCCTCCATGAGGACATCACGGAGCTGCTTGGCCAGTCCATAACCTTCACCCTCAGCTTCTTTAGCAAGGCAGTGGTCGTCTTGGAGGTGTTTTGGGGGTCGTTATCATGCTGGAATACTGCCCTATGGCCCAGTCTCATTTATTAGGACATTTATTTTTCGAAGAAAATAATTCAATCCAGTACGGGTCATTTTTACCCACTTTTTTTTTGGTTCATGCATTGTAGGGTTAAATATCAAAAATCTAAAAGGTGTGCGTCATACCTGACACCTAGTCGAACACTTTATAGTTGGTTTTGTGACTGTCATTCCCTTCAAATGCTATTGAAGTTAGAAACGTGTTTAACAATGTCGTATGTAACTTTAGAGACGGTCCCTTAATTTCCGCATATCCGCGAATATCGAACGTCCAACTTCAGACCAACTTTATTCCAGTCTTTATTGAATGGGGTCCACACCTAGAATCAGAGTCGACTCTAATAATTTGCAACATTGAACAGCTCTAACGTTCCATATGACGTCAGCAGAACTATCTTACATAAACCAGTGCCTCAAAAGTTATATAATTAACTATTTTAAAAATAATTAACTCATATATCCTACATATTCGCTGGAAAGTGTACGAATATAATAGACACATAGGTAGTATTTGTAGATAAATGTATCTTTGCTTATGTTGTAAAACAAAAAAATGCAGGTAATATACAACATTCTGACATTATATCCATTTTTACAAATAGCTTTAAGTAAATGTAAAGAAAGCAAAAAGTGAAGGAAAAAAGCTAAGTAAAAAAAAAGAGCCGAATATTCATCGTCTTCACTACGTGTTACACGGAGGTTAAAGTTTAAAGGTCATGTTGTCAAATATTGCCCTCAGTAAAAATGGCGGAGACTGAGAAGCAGGCAGGTAATTTTAATGAAATAACACTTGCATCCTGATGAAGATCATTCTAAATGTCGGTATTTACGTTTGTATACTGAACAATTAGTATACAACACACGTTTCGTTGTGTGCGTTTATCTTCGTTTAAAAATAGGATTTTTAACCACTACGCTTCATACAAGTTCATCGTGTGTATCGCTAACTAGCAAGCTAGTTTATATAGTTAGCCTTGTTTTTCCGTCCACCCGTATTCCGACGAATCTCCGCCTCTTGAACTAGGATTGGATAGTAAATTCATACTCGCAATCATTCGTCCAATCCAAGAGTGCTGTGAAGTACTAGCCAATCGGAACATAGGAAGGCGGCTCTTTTTAGTCAATCCTAGCGCAGGAGGCGGGTTTTTATGGATACGCATCTGGTTTGTAGCGTCTTAGCGCATTATTAACCATGAAGTTTAAAGTGTTACATTTGTTAACCACGCTATTAATGATATTGCATAGAATATATGTTGGGTAGGCTGCACTATAAATACTGAAATAAAATGAATCCGAGCTGTTTTTTTTGTTTTATTTATGTCAGTTTCAGCAGGAGGATGCTGAAATGAGCTAATGTGCTAATGTGTCACACCGCTGTTAAGTCATTAGCGTCGAATATATTTGTCATATTTTATATTAACCGTCAAGAAAAAAAAAAAAAACATTTTCGTGCTTTTCATGATGTTTTAAAGCATAGTTAAAGAGCCATAATGTAGACCACAGGGGGATTAATAATAATAATAATAATGATGATGATGATGATGATGATGATGATGATAATGATGATGCAGAAAGAATCTGTTTATTGTCATATCATGACCTCCTGACTCAGTCAAATTTACAGCCATAACATTAAAACCACTGACGGGTGAAGTGAAGAACATCGATTATCTTGTTACAGTGGTACCTGTCAAGGGGTCAGATATATTAGGCAGCAAGTGAACAGTCAGTTCTTGAAGTTGATGTATTGGAAGCAGGAAAAATGGGCAAGCATAAGGATCTGAGTGACTTTGACAAGTTAGACGACTGGGTCAGAGCATCTCCAAAACAGCAGGTGTTGTGGGTTGTTCCCAGTATGCAGTGGTTAATACCTACCAAAAGTGGTCCAAGAAAGGACGACTGGTAAACTGGTGACAGGGTCATGGGCACCTGAGGCTTGCTGGATCATGGAGCAATGGAAGAAGGTGGCCTGGTCTGATTAATCACGTTTTCTTTTCCATCATGTGGATGGCTGGCTGCGTGTGTATCCCTTACCTGGGGAAGAGATGGCACTATGGGAAGAAGGAAAGCTAGCAGACGCAGTGTGATGCTCTGTGCAATGTGCTGCTTTGAAACCTTGGGTCCTGGCATTCATGTGGATGTTATTTTGACACGTACCGTCTACCTAAACAGTGTTGCGGACTGAGTACACCCCTTCATGGCAACGATATTCCCTAACGGCAGTGGAGGATGATGCGCCCTGCTACACTGCAAAGAATGTTCAGGAATGAGCTGTTTTGGTTGTAAGAAGGGGAACTTGCACAATATTACACAGGTGTTTTTAATGTTATGGCTGATCTGTGTATCTGGCAATGGCAGTGATCTTCACACGCTTACCGGAAGAGTTCTATGAAGTTCGGTCAAAATCGTCAGATTCTAAAACCTGAAAGCTCTATGCGTAAAGTAAAAAAAAAATAAAAATAATAAAAAAAAATATATATATGGCATTAAAAAATTTTCACTGCTAGATTTATGTACTTGTATAATAAGTTGCAAAAAAGATCCTGGGGGTGTATAAATTCATGACTTCAGCTGAACCTGATGTATTGGAAAACACCTCAGTATATTCTGAAATGGATACTAGCTGTAATTAGAGTTCGCTCTAGGTCCCTACGTCTAAGTCGCTCTCGTTCACATTTATTTCCCCTCTCTGTTGACGCCTTTCCGTGGCTCTTGTGTAACTGTAGTCTGCTGAATTCTTTCTTCTTATTGGCTTGCTGCTGACGTGTTTCGTGTAAACGAGGCGTATATGAGGATATGACGTGTAAATAAGCCGACTCGTTGCGCTTAAATCGCTGCTTGTTTTGTTCGACGTGTTCCGGTTTGTTTGTGCATTCCCGGCGCACACAGCTGTGATGAATAAGGTCTTTAAGAGCTGCTGGAAACTTCAGTTTGATGTAATGGTAAGAACTACTTGAATTGGCAAAATCGCAATTGCACGAAATAGTTTCGCGTGGTCTTTCACAGTGATGTTTGCTGCTAAACGAGGCCTTTTAGCTGTACTCGTGTGCGTGAACCGAAGAGGGCTTTGGGTGAACATGCATGGTGATGGTGTTACATCACGTGTCTCGGCCAAATCTGTGGTGATTTTGAAAAATCGCGAAATCCTCAGAATATCGCGGAGTTTTCTTCGATTTCGCGTTTATTTCCACGCTCGCAGCATCACGAAATCCTGCAGGGACTGATTTAACACGCTAAGCACTGAGCTGCTGCATCAAAAACCGTCAAAACTATTAATGTCCTTCCAGTTCTTCAACTTTACACTAGACCTTACATGTGGGTCTGGCCTAGCTGTGCTAATCTGGGCGAGTTGCTCGAATACGTTATCTGATTTGCGTGCTTCTGGATCACTTTAGTGCAGTTCCTGAACCGAATCCACCGCTTAGGTCATCCAAACAGAGTAATAGTTATGTCTGCATGTGTTGTTTTTTTTTCCTTTTTACACGCTTGCTTTCTCTGAGCGTGACCCATGCACGGCTCTCTAACTGTGCATTTTTTTGTTTTGCTGCTGTCTCAGGCGCCTCTCCTGAAGATGACGGGCCTCTCCTACCGGCCAGCTTCACCTTCACGGTGCCCAGGAAGGAGATTAGCATGGTGTCTGACATGGGCAAATGGAAGAGATCTCAGGTGCGTCAATCTCATTCATGTTTATCAGTCCATTGCATGAGACGGTTTGTGCCGTTAGTTTTGTGCTGGGAGCTTCAAAGGTAACGTCACTAACAGGTGATGGAAGAGATTGCACAATGCTAAGCTGGCAGCTAGAAGCTTCCGTTACTGCAAAACTGTAGAGATAAACATAAGACAGAAAAGGGATCAGAGGAAAAATCATAGATGATTTGTAGCGAAAAAAGCAGGAGTGGAACCGAGCGTTATTTCTGTGTGCAGGCGTATGCAGACTACATTGGATTCATTCTGACTCTGAACGAGGGGGTGAAGGGGAAGAAGCTCACATGTGATTATCCTGTTTCAGAGGTACAGCCCAAATCATTGATCACACCTCTGTCTCACTGTGCACGGAGGACAGTTCTCACGTGTCCTTTCTTGCTCCCCGCTCAATGATAATGTTGTTGTTTCTTTTTTTCTTATCCTCCTCTCTGTGCATTTCAGACAGTAGAAAAGTTGATGTCTCTTTTGGGGACTTTGGATCGCTGGATAGATGAGACACCACCAGTGGACCAGCCGTCACGCTTTGGCAACAAGGCTTACCGAACTTGGTACTCCAAACTGGAGCAGGTACAGGCAATGCTGTTTTATGAATTTATTTATTTATTTATTTGTTTTGTTTTTTTTAAGTAACCTGGCCACTTTATGACTCTCTGTGCTACACCGTGCTGGATTATAATTACTGGTCGACCCCCGTGTGTCCAGTACTAGTGAAAGCCAGAACCGTTCTCCCTGCCTCTCAGCGTCATCATTTCCCACTCGTCTTGCCGCTAGTGTTAAACTCTTAAAGCAAAAAATGGAGGAGTTTTTCAAGGTCCGATTAAGTTTCATTTGCTAAACAAGATTTCTAGGCTTTCCTCTGTACTCGATGAGAGTGCTATTGACGAGTACAGCGAAAGCAGTTCTATCCGTTTTTCGTGAGTGACGAGTGGTCCGATATCCAGGGCAGCTTGCGATTTTTCAAAACTACCGCAGGTTTGGGCCGAGGCGCGTCATGTGACGTCATCGCGACGCGCGTTTAGCCAGTGCCATTTTCGAGTCACGTGCATCGAACATGAGTACACCTAAAAGGTCTCGTTTACTAGCAAAGGTCGCTGAGAAAGAGCGTGAAGAACAGGTTCAAGTAGTTTTTTGCAAAAAAAAAAAAAAAAAGCACAATGTACTCCACAAATTTTAGAAAATAGGCTGAAGCAAAATAAAGTATTTTTGTCCACAACAATCACAAAAAAACAACAAATGAAATCATGCACCGGAAGGATGGTTACATTTAAACTATCGATAGCCCGTGATGTTTCTGTCTCCGACTCGGGAATGAAAACGGCTCGCTCAGCAAATTTGTTAATCACAGAGTTGTTACTGCACCGTGCCATAACACTGTCCAGTGGATGCTGTCTGTGTTTATTGTGAAAATGTAAAGATATACAGTGATAATTTACTGTGTGCGCGTGCAGGAAGCTGAGACTCTGGTGTCTGCTGTTCTTCCTGAAGAGCTCGGTGCTGCTGCTCCAGAGGTCGCTTTGTACCTGAAGGAAGCTGTAGGCAACTCTACAAGGATTGATTATGGCACAGGTGTGTGTGTGTGTGTGTGTTCTAGTAGAAGAGCTTTATGCTGCACGGTGTGCTCTGTAGTACACACGGGTGACGTATTAAAGGTAAAAGAGCATGCGGTGTGTTACAGGCTGCGAGGACATCAGTTCCACATGTCTGGAACCCGATTCTTCCAAATGATATTATGACTTGTGTGTGTTTTAATGCTGGAGGAGTGTGTTAGACTGCACTCGATCACTCCACTCGCTCTCGTAGGTGTTGATTGGGAGTTGTTCTAGCGACTGTGAGGAGGAGGGGGGGGAGGCTTTATTCATTTATCAATCATCAAGCGTTATTAATTATTGCTGTCGGTCTCAGTGTAGATGAGTTCTGCCAGACCAATCGGAAGAATATCCATTTAAAAATACATGCTGTAAGCTTCGACTCTTAGTTTCTTAAATGTTTAAAATATCCACATGTATGTTTATGAAACCGTTCTTAGTCATGCATGCTTGTGTAAGAACGGTTATTGAGCAAGCTGGGTGTTTACTCCAGTTTGTGGATGTGCGTTATTCTGTAGACACTTCCACTAGAGGGCACTGTTGAAGTAAAAACAGCACAGAGCTTCACAGCAGCTCCGTAATCAACTGCGAGACATCAAGTCAGATAAATCGATAGTCCAACGTTGTCTTTAGTGTCTTAAGGCTCTTTTTTTTAATAAAATGTGACATTTTGGCTGTACATAGTATGTAGGCTAAAGGGTGTGTGCGCGTGTGTTTTTGCAGGTCACGAAGCTGCCTTTGCGGCATTCCTCTGCTGCCTTTGTAAAGTAGGAGCTCTGCGAGTGGAGGACCAGCTGGCCATCATTTTCAAAGTCTTTGACAGGTCAGCAGCGACACCGAAAGATGTTTTCGCCTTCACTGTCCACAGCAAATATCAGTCCTGAATGAGAAATCCACCCCAAGTGACTTGCATGTTAATATTTTATAACGAGATTTTTAACGGCATCCAAGATGATGAAATTCTAAGTAAAAATCTTTTTTTAGGTTGAACTTCTTTCACCGACATGCTGATCTATTTTCATATCGGTTAATGGTTTCCTAAGATACTCATAATGCCATCCGACTCCCTGTTGATTATTAGCACCAGCAAGATTTGTCTCTCGCGTCGTCAGAGAGTGCGATGCAGCGGCACTTTAGTCAGTCCTTCCAGGATTTTGCGACTTTTCCGACCACAGAAATGAACGCAAAATCGAGCAAACACGACAGTATTCGGAGGCGCTTGCAATTTTTCTGAATTGGCGCAGATTTTCTACAGATTTGGGCCGAGACGCGTCATGTGATGTCATCACGACACGCGTTTAGCCAAAGCAATCTTCGATTCACGTGCGTCGAACATGAGTACAGCTAAAAGGTCTCATTGGTCTCGATTCTGCCAATTAGTAGTTTTCCACAAAGTAGTTTTCTGCAAAAAAAAGCACAAAAAAAACTCAAATTGCATCGCAAATTATGAAAAAAACCACGTCAAAATCATCTGTATGGACCGTTTTTAGTCCTTTATTCTGTCCAGCTCTCTCAGCTCCTAACTGTAAACTCGAACAGATCAGCTTCCCAAGCTTCAACATTCATGCTAATACCACCATCAACACCATCAAGCTCGTCGTCTTGTAGATTGCTAGCTAGCTGAGCAGAATCTCCGCCGTAACTCGGCGTACATCGCGTTCTGGACCCTTGAGTTCAGCCACTCCCTTGAGCCTACGGCAGTGGCTCAGGGGTTAAAGGCTCTGGGTTACTGATCAGAAGGTCAGGAGCTCAAGCTCCAGCACTGCCGAGCTACCACTGCTGGGCCCTTCTACAAGACCTTTAACCCTCAATTGCTCAGTTGTATAAATGAGATAAATGTAAGTCGCTCTGGATAAGGGCGTCTCCCAAATGCCGTAAATGTAAATGTCAATGAGTTCTGCGTTTTTATCAGTTTGTTTTGACCCCTTCTTCCCTGGATTTCTCATTAATATGACTTCGAATGGTGCTGGAATATAGTGAGTGGGAAAAGAAGCTCTTGCTGTTTTGGATTTAGGAGAAATTTGACCAGTAGCCCTTATGTTTGAGATCGATTTACATTTTTTATTTATTTATTTTTTTCCTCTCTCCCATTACTTTCCATTATAACTGCGCTAGCAGTGTCCCTCTGTGTCATCAGTGCGGCACATAACCACTAATTTCTCGCAGGAAAATAATGAGTAAACACCGCACAAATATTTCAGTGTAAACATATTTAATGTGTTTCAGAGTGGTGTTTAAAATATTTTTTTTTCAAGTTTCTAATATGGAAATATACATATATTTTTATAATCGAGAATGCAGAATCCCCTAAAGTGCATTCTGTTTTTACGCTTTTACTTGGTGCTTTGCCATCGTTAACACAGTAAATGTTCTGAGCGTTTCTGTTGGCAGGAAGGACAAATCCAACATGTTGTGTTCCTTTGCATATCGACCTGTGTGCTGTGATTGGTCCAGGTATCTGCGTGTGATGCGGAAGCTGCAGAAGACGTACCGCATGGAGCCAGCGGGGAGTCAGGGCGTGTGGGGGCTCGATGACTTTCAGTTCCTGCCCTTCATATGGGGCAGTTCCCAGCTCATAGGTAACTGCTTCTGCGTACACCGCCATTGTGGCTTCTGCTCTTTTGTGAGGCCCATGTGACCTCCTCATTCACTGAACATAAATGTAAATGAAAACACATGCGCATGTGCATTTTTAGTCAGCGTGCTCAGTAATATATTCGAATGCATCCTGCTCTGGCTGCAAGTCATTCATTAGCATGTCCACCGTCGGTGCGTATTCCTGCTAATGTGATCCGAGTGTCTTCACAAGAAACACTCGGCATGAAGAGTCAACTCTTCTGCTAGTCACCACTGTGCAAATGAACCGATTACTCATAATTAAACAAGTTGTGACTCGGTGTTGATATTTGTAAATATGGTGCTGCCCACAGAATTAACCATTAGTTAGCCATTTATGCTAAGTATAAACACTGCAATGTTAGTCATATGCTGTCTCTTCTTATAAGTACACTGAGGCATCTGAGGAAAATGTAGACGTTCTTGACAGTTGTGCTGTTCTCGCCGCCACTGAGCTTTAGCATTACCTGTGCTTAGCCAGGATCATGTGTCCTAATCGTTAGCTAGCTCATGCTCGGCTTCAGTGTTATCCAGTTGCCTAGCGACGGTGTTCTTTTGACTAGGAACTTGGAGCATATTGTGTGATTAAAAATCACAAATTCACAAGTACTATCAGGGCTCTGTGGTAATGTTGTTTAGGAGCACTTGTGCTGTTAATTACAAAAATTTAGGAGCAAAAGTTTACCGTTTTTTTTTTTTTTTTTTTTTTAGAGATGGTAACGTTAATGTGCCACAATATAATGCTCAAGAAGGCATGAGAAAACTTGACCTTGTCAATTGTGACAGAATTTAGGAACATAGTGTGAGCCATGACACATTGATTTACCTTCTGATAAACTAAATTTAATATTTTCAGTTAATTTTACAGACTGTATGCAAAAATAAAACATTAACCTGTTCCACCTTGTAAACAAATACAATAAACATCAATGTTCAGTGTTTGAAGTCTGCTCCTCTTAAATATGTTTAAAGCTACACTATTAGACATGTCCACTGTCATGGTTCTGGGCTGGAGTCAGTTCTCAAACTGCTCTGTGTATATTGTGTATATATGTGAATAATCTCATATAGGATGTGATTGGGTGAGTTCATTTACCCGTCAGATGCAAAGCGCTTTAGTTTAATCGAGTTAATTACCGATGCGCCGATTAGGATTTTTACAGCCGATACCGATCCAGATACCAATCTTTTTTTGTTTAAGCTTTAATCAGGAGGTCTGTCATAAACAGTTAAATGTAAGCTCTCTGCTCATGGTCACTGTTAATTGAATTAAAATAATAGCAATGAGATAGTGTTGATTAATTGATCAATAAACAAGCATAAAATATTTATTTTAAAATATCTTAGAGTCCTAATTAAAAGTAGACTAACACAAAAATGATCCATATTAGGAAAAAGGCTAATAACCTTCTATGGAAATAGCGAACTAAGCTTAATGTCAAATTGATATGAAATGCAACCCATAGTAATTAAACATTTCATTTCACATTTTATTAATTTTAATTTTTTATATTAAATTATTTATTTATAACTAAGCACATTTTCTGTCTTTATATTTTATTAGGTTTTTCAGATCGGGTTCAATATTTTAGGGGATTAAATCAAAACATGAAAATTGGAGTTGACTTTTCTGGTGATATCTGGCAACCGTGAGCTTAAAATATTTCACTTACTACTGATTGACTATTATGTGTCAATCACGTGCCTGAAATACACTGTAAATGTCCAACGCCTGGGACAAAATATTAATTTCTTTTTCCCAACTGGACCAAGAAGCCCAGTGCTGGTCGTGATATTACCGTAGTTGGGTGGAATAAAATCTAATATTTATCAGTATGGCAATAATAAAATTACTCAGTCTGAGCAATGCATTGTATCATGAGGTATTATTGAAGTTGTAATAAGAGTGATATTCCTTCATTCATCTTCAGTAAGAACTTTATCCTGATTGAGGTCCTGGTGAATGCAGGTCAACAGACATTCATACACTAATTCACACCTAGGGGGAAATTAGGGACAAGTTTTTCAGACAGAGGTGACCGCACTGGTTCTTAGTTCAACCCTGAGCTCGAGTTTCTTTCTGTGTAGAGTTTCACCTGTTCTCCCCATGTCTGCATAGGTTTCCTCCCCATCCTCCAGTTTCCTCCCCACTGTCCAAAAACTTGTTCGTAAATACCCACGAGGTGTGAATGCGTGTGTGCATGGTGCCCTGCAAAGGTCTGGCTTCCTATCCAGGATGTGTCCCTGCCTCACACCCAGCATTCCCAGGATTGACTCTGGACCCACCGGGATCTGGACCAGAATAAAGCAGTTTTTCCTCTTCTGCCTTCATTTACTTCATCTTCCGCTTCCTCTCTGGCTGTTCAGGCTTGGGCTCTTGACTGGTGTCCGAGTTGAAGTAAGGAGTGAAACTTTTCTGGGTTGGTGTGCTGAATTCTCAGTTTAATGTATCTGCTCACTATCATGTAACTGCTCCTCCTCCATCAAGGAGGAACGGTTGAGCGTCTCCCACTGACGCAGCTTGATCCTGCAGCCGAGCTCCATGGAGTAGCGTTGTGGCTTTCCAGTGGACTAGACAAGCATCAGATCCACCACTGAGTGGTAGAGTCTTTGTACTCTCGAATGCTTAGACCATGGATAGTAAGGGAACACCCTTATAAACACCCTTTTGCTGTTATGATCTGCTGTGAACGAGATGCATAACTTCTGGAGGCAGTCCTGAGGAATCTTAATCCATTCCTCATGAGCAATGGCCTCTAGTTCAGTAATATTCTTGGGTTTGCGTGCTACAAAAGCCTTCTTCAAATCCCACCAGAGATTTTCTATGGGGTTGAAGTCAGGTGACTGTGATGGCCCTGTAGAATCTTCTAGGACTGCTTCTGCAACCAAGCCTTGGTGGAATTTGAGGTATGTTTGGGATCATTGTCCTGTTGGAAGGTCCAATGATGCCCAAGCATCCGCTTCCTCACAGACGGCATGATGTTTTCTCCTCGGATTTCCTGTTACTTCAATGAATCCATTTTACCTTCCACATGCTGCAGGTTTCCAGTGCCAGAGGATGCAAAGCAGCCCCAGAGCATCACCGAGCCACCACCATGCTTGACTGTGGACAATGTGTTCTTTCTTCATTCTTCTTCCTCCAGACATACCACTGATCCATCATGCCAAAAAGTTCCAGTTCTGTTTCATCGCTCCACAGAACAGAATCCCAAAACTTCTATGGCTTATTGATATGATTTTGAGCGACTTTTCCTGTGCTTTTTGGTCATTAATGGTGTACGTCTTGGAGTTCTGGCATGGAAACCTTCTGCGTTTAGTACACGCCTTACTGTTCTCACTGAAACATCAGTTCCTGTTGCCACCAAGTCTTGCTGCAGGTCTTTTGCAGTCACTCGAGGGTTTTTCACAACCTGCCTTCTCAGAAATCTGGTTGCAGCCATTGATTGCTTCCTTTTTCTGCCCCATCCAGTTATTTCATGAATTTTTTGCCCCTGGCCAGTTCAGGTATTTCGTACATTTTCTACCCCTAGCCAGTTCAGGTATGTCATGTGTTCCAGCTCAAGCACACCTGGTGCAACTAATGAAGCCCTTGATTAGTTGCATCATGTGTGCTTGAGATAATACCTGTTTTGTATGTTTATGCTGTTGTGAGTTCTATTCAGGGGGTTGAATCATTTTGAAACTGGAGAAATCATTATAAGTTGTATTTTCAGTTGAATTGGGAGAAGCCACTTGAAGCATTCGAACTGTTTCATTTCCTTTCGTTTGATTTGTTAATTGTAAACAGCTGAAAGTCTGTAACTTCTGAAAATAAACCTGATTTGCAATGGAGGTTGAATAATTCTGATTGCAACTGTAAGTGGGCTTTTGAGGAGTTTTGTTAACTTGATCGTTACGTAATACAGCCTTTACATAATTGGGTGGAGCACATTTAAAATTCCTGTGTGACAAACTCAACACATTATTATTATTTATTTATTTATTTATTTATTTAATATATTTTTTTTGTCAAGAATGCCAACGTATCTTGTAAAATCTCTGAGAGAGCATTTTGGATTTTAACTTGATATCGAGCCTGATCAAAACATCTTGAAGAAATGGGTAGCAGCATTATAACAGAAAACAGTTCTGACAAATTTTAGCAATCGATCAATATTATTGATGTACCCCCAAGCCAAAAATTACACACTTCAAACTCATGGTTAGTGTATATTAACTGTAAAACATACTAATCTATAAATGTTTTTTTTTTCTCCTCTGATATATAAAATAATGTGTGTGTGTGTGTATACTTTTTGTGTCAACTCATCATTTAAGTGTTTCGACCGTGTACTGGCGCTTTAATTCAGCACGAGCAGCGCAGCAAAAATAGGCTCCCGCTTCACTGCTGCTCACATGCTGCTCCTAAAAGCACTCATTCGTTAACATGCACGTCAAAAAAACCCCAAAAATGCTCTGCTCTGCTGCAGCGTGCAGTGTGAAACAGGCTTTACATTATCTGTAACTTTAGGTCGCTTAGGAAAGAAGTCTCCGTGTTCTTTTCATTCTCTCTCTCTTCAGCGCGCTAGTTCGCTCCAGGTCACGTGACACCGAAGCGCAGTGAAAGGGAGTGATTGGCGGCTAATCTAAACTCTGCAATAAAGTTAGGAATGTAAAGATGAAGTTTAATTGGTTATGTAACGCTGGATAGAACGGTGGACCGGTCAGTGTATCAGCTCACAACAGGCACATACTGTGCAGTAATGAGTGAAAACCGGTCGCACTACAACAATTATTTTCACTCGCACAAATGCTCCCAAATATACTTTGAAGTCGCACAGATTAAATTTCATGAGCACATGCGACCAAAATTTTTATCCTTGACTATTTTAACACACCATTTGGTGTGCACCTCTTGAGCGTCATACACAGCATAGTAGTTTATTAGCCTTGGTCTTAGCTTTGTTAGTTCTCAGTGCTTCTTAAGCCGTATTTAGATGGTGACGTCTATTAAATTTTTATTTTTATTTTTTAAATTGACGGCTTCCTCTGAGTTCAGCCTCTGGCATCGAGAAAGCTATTATTCAACATGGGACGAATGAGTTTCCAGCAGCTTCCAATAGTTTCCATGCCCATCATGTCCACTACTGTGTACAGAATACGTTACTGGAACATGCATGTATTTCTAACACCGTATGACATCATGGCATAGCTAGGCAAATATAAAGTGAGCTTTTAATATCTCATCAAATCAACTGTAAAGGACGGAATTACCCGATATTCTTGTCGGGGAACCTTTTAACTTCCTAGTACACATTTTAGTCATAGTAGAGTTGTGCGGATGGGTTTATATGACCATATGAGACACCGTCAGAATTAAGGAGTACTCCAGTATTCTTTTAACCTGTTCTCTATCCGCGTCATCTGCAGAGGGTGCGTCTCAATCAGCTCCCTTGGTCAGGAATCAGTGTCTCGTCTACACGAGTTTGAGCACTGGTAAGGACCCTGGCTTTGGGACACTGATAACTCAATTTCTGGTGACATGGCTTTGTACTTGCGTTGTAAAACGTCACCAAAAATGGAAAAACTTTCTAATATTTACATTTTATACGTCATATAAATGTGTTCGCTTAATCACATGCGTTTCTGTCATGGTTATAAGCAGGATCGTAGGATAGTTAGTGGATTTTAAAAAAAAAATATATATATTTTTTTAAATCATTAAACACAAGTCATTAGTGACTTAAACAAACCGTATATAGAATTTTAAATAAAGTTAAAAATCGCTAAATTAAGAAATCATCTGAGAGCTACAACAACGATAACAAGCTGCTTACATTTGTAGACGAAGTCAGTTGAGAGTTCGTCCGCCATTAGTTTTATTTATTAATTTATTTAGTTATTTATTTTGAGTTGAGAGGCTTCAATATGATGTCATTTCCAGTAAGGGAACATAGTGAGCATCGATGCTCTCTGGTACATTGTGGGAATTTTATTTTATTTTTAATTTTTATTTTATTTTATTTATTTTTTTTATAGGAGTGAACGTTCGAATGCACTGGAAGGATTTTGCAATCGATGCAGCCCTTAAAACAGCTGACTCCCCAATCAGTGCCCTGACTACTGAACTTGTGTGTGTGTGTGTATACACATTTTTATATATATATATATATATATATATATATATATATATTACATACACCCTAGGGATGTCAAGATACCAAAAATCTAGTAGTCTGTACCGATAACACCAAAAGTACTCGATACCAAAGTCGATACCACAGTGTGGTATAATATTTATATATATATATATATATATATATATATATATATATATATATATATATATATATATATATATATATATATAAAACAAAAAAAAAGTGTATATATATTTTTTAAAAGATTAAAACCCCCCCTGGAGGACATTCTCCTCTGGCTAATACTTGCAAGAAAAGAGAGCGAGAGAGAGAGGGGGATATTTTAGTTATCAAACACTGTCTGATGATGAGTGGAGGCTACAGTGGAGGTGCACTCCTAAACGAGCACTCGCGCACGCACACACACACCCCTTATACTCTGAATGCAAGCATTAGTTTAAATTCACTGATATGGTGGCAGGCCAAAGATTTATTAAAAGCATGAACATTTGAATAATTATTAGTGACATGAGGCTACGTTAGCTGACAGGACACGGGCTGAATGGCGATGCATGGTGGTCCATTAGGAGGTAGTTTATAACATTGCAATGCGTTAGCGTTGTTAACAAATAACAGGCTAGCGCTAACTTTACATGGAGCATAACGTTAGCTGGTTTCACGGCTACAATGCAGCTGCCTCAAACAAACATAATTTCAGTCTTTCAGGTGCTTCGCCAAATTCCAGGTGTTTCCTCGTTTTGTTTGAAATGAACGATAGCATCAGTTGCACCATTATGTTTGTTGTCATCTGCCTCGAATGAGAAGTATTTCCATATTCCATACCACTTTTCCTCTCAACGAGTCACGGTGGAGCTAAACTTCTGTAGTTTTTCCCGTGTGCTTGTGGTTGTTGTTGTTGTTGTTGTTGTTCTTCTTCTTCTTCTTCTTCTTCTTCTACTTCTTCACCACTTGTGGACCGAGTAAAACACTTGCGTGTATTTGCTGCCCCCATCAGGTCCGGAAGAATTGCCACCTTCATTAACACTGGTACCTACGCTACTGCAGAAAAACAAGTACCGTCACGTTATAAGAATTTTGGTACAGTATCGGTTCTCATGACATCCCTATTACACACACACATACGTGGTAAGTTAAGACCATTATTAGGTCGTACATTATGAACTTATATTATAAACTTGTATAACATTATATAACATTAGTTCATAATGTACGACCTAATAATGGTCTTGGCATACCACGTAGTCTTGCCTAAGATGTCTTTCTCTGAGTTGGTGAAACTGCTTGGGGGCAAAGCGAGCAAAAATTTTGAAAGCTTTGCACGAGTTCTCTGAATAAATGTAAGTAAGCTCTGTCTCTCAGCAACCGCTGACACTGGTAATAGTACAGTTTTTATTGTAATTTTGATTTTTTAACCAGTCTGACCAGTACGTTTATATAAAAAAAAAAAAAAAAAAAACACATTTTAAAAGAACAGTTTGCTTGTGTCAGGTGGGGCAGTGTGAACATGAGTCGTGTTTCCCAAAGTACTAAATCAGACGGCTTTCTTTTAAAAACTGGTGAACTAGGCCTTAGATCTCGTAATAAGGGAATTTCAAACATTTGTTGTGGTGTTTTTATTAATGAATTTATTTTTTATGTGATGAGAGATGTGAGATTCTTGTCAGTGGTGAATTGAGTACTCCAGTGTTTCTTCAAGCTAATCTGTTTAATTCATACACTTCTTAAACATATTGTTTTGATGTTACATGATACAGCATCGCCCAGCTCCGTTGGGAACTGTACAAATCCAGTTGGTTTCATCAACCAAAAAAAAAAAAAAAAAAAAGCCCACTTGTTGATTTGAACACTATTACAGGATCTCGTTTTCCACTTCCCGGATCCGAGCTTAACTTTATTTAGAAGTGAGGCAGACTTTGTTACCGGCAGTAAATATTTAGGAGCGTAAGGTAGCCATCTGCTGGTGACTCTGAGTGTGTGTGTGTGTGTGTGTGTGTGTGTGTGTGTGTGTGTGTGTGTGTGTGTGTGTGTGTGTGCGTGTGTGTGTGCGCGTGTGTGTGTCTCCATCGCAGATCACCCCACTGTGGAGCCGCGGCATTTTGTGGAGGAGAAGGTGGTGAACGACCACCATCAGGACTACATGTTTATGGAGTGCATCAAATTCATCAATGAGGTGTGTGTGTGTGTGTGTGTGTGTGTGTGTGTGTCTCTCTCTCTCTCTCTCTCTTTCTCTCTCTCTCCCCCCCCCCCCCCCTCTCTGGTGATGTCTTCCTTCAGAAGAGCCTGTTCTAAATAAAACCCCGAGACCACAGAGGGAGGAGGTTTTACTGGGAGGAGGAAAAGGAAAGAGTTTAGAAGGAATTATGGGATTCAGCATGAGACAGTATTTTCCAAGAACGTATTGGAGAAGGCAGTGGATTTTTACATCGCCAGAAGAATTTCAGACCAGGCTGAGGCATATCTGCTTCCTCAGCTTAACTGACTGAATAGACCCGCTATCGTCAGCAACTCCTTTTTATTTAGTTGATTGACTTCAGAGAAATGAACCGCTTCTGTCTGTTGTCTAAATTGGCCGTGTTGAACGCCCATTAAATCTACAATAAAGGAATAGTTTGGTGGAATTCGACAGTTTTCCACTTGGTCCGAATGTAAATAATCCAGAGGACTGGTGTGAATGTTTGCTTCTTTAGTCTTGCCCTGGCGTGTAATCTAGTAATCTAAGTCTTTCTCACCCAAAACCCTTTTCAATAAATGTATATAAGTTACATAATGTCATATTATTTAAATAAATTTAATTGAAGTTCAGAATTATACAATTATCCATTTATTGTCTGGTCCAACTCCACCTCCACCAAGACATTGTGTTGTGAAGGCAGGCGATTTTGTCTCATTTGTTTTCATTTATTTGTGAAATGATCTCGAAGAAAAAGTTGTTTTCGGCGGTCTGGTAAGATTGCGTTCACATTTATAGCCTACTCTAAGCCACGCCGTGTCAAGTACATGAAGATCTCGTTGCAGAAACGAGCGAGCTAGACTTCCACTATTTCTATCTCACTTCATTTGGTTAAAGAGAAAACTGTGGGGGTTTTTAAAATACATTTTTCTTTCACTGAATTATTCCTTTAACGGTGTGGCTGCACATGTGTTCGTTTAACTCTGAGCGAGTGTGTGAAGAGGAGAGGATGCTGCAGCTGTGGTCACAGAATGACTCAACTTCCCAGAATGCAGAAAGGAGAGTAAAGGGTGTGTGTGTGTGTGTGTGTGTGTGTGTGTGTGGGGGGGGGGGGGGGGGGGGGGGGGGATTTACAGCACAATATAACATACACATCACACCCACACACACACACCCACACACACACACGCACACGCATGCTCTAGCTGTCTCCCTCTGTGTTCTGTAAGTGCATGTTTGGGCACGTCATGCTCTGTAGTCTTAAGAGACCGAGAAACTTGGCCGAGCTCCCTGACACACACGTGACACGCACGTTACTCACACATGCTCGTTTAACACACACACACACACGCAGTGAGTGTCTCTCTCTTTCTCGGTCTCTCTCCCTCTATCTCTCTGTCTCTCAGGGAGGTTATGTGTGGAGCACTCGGCTCGCGTGAGTCATTTCCTTCCCCACATGCTGCTGTGAATCACTGGGTCCCTGAGCCCCTCCCCCTCTTCCTCATCCTCCTCCTCCGCCTTTCCCTCCAGCTCTGCTGGGCCCCACTGGAAAGTCCAGCTTCGCAAGGCAGTCTGGGAAAGTGTGTGTGTGTGTGTGTGTGTGTGTGTGTGTTCTGTAAAGCCACACAGCACTCCCATTCATGAGCTTGTCTTTCCTTAGGGCACGGAAGCCCTACATCAGCCCTTCTCCACTGCTACCTCTTGAACAAGCCTACAGCCACAAGTAATATTACTACTGGTACCGAAACTCTGCTAATCCTCACGTTACAGCTCGAATTACTAAATACAATAGGCAAAGAAAGGAGTTTATTGAACATCACGTAAGGATGTTTGTAGTAAGAGGAAATATAAGCCTAAATGAATCTGCTTTTATCCGTGTTTAATTTTATCATGAGAATGTTACATTCGCTGTCTGTTGTACGGCATTAATACAAGTATGCGAGCACTGAAAACTCGCACAACGGAAGCTGGATTATTCAAGTGACTTTATTAAGTAACTTCACATTAAAACGTTTCCACTAGGCTCAACAGAGAACAGACTAGAGATGTGGAATTAGTTTTCCTTGTAGTAGTCTCACAGTGTGTCCAATCAGCTATGAGCAACTGATGTTCAATAAGCACTGTAATATAGTTTTAGTTCTCAGCCTGGACAAACATTTCATGTCTCTAAAGCTGTAGCACAAACTATAATTCTCTGGCACAAATAAGCACAAGTAAACTGAATTCATTCTCAGATTTTAGGATCCATTTTGCACCAATTCTAGCGATTTAAAAAAAAAACTAAAAAAAAACCACAACGATATTTGACTGTTTAAAATAAAAAACAGTGGAGTGTAAGTCTGACCCAAAGTTCCACACTAAACAACGAAAATTAGCTGCCATTATCTTTAATTATTGTCCGGTTCAAGTTTTTTATTTCTGGCCAGGACGTCCCACTCATTCAATAGAGCCTGGGGCTTCATGTCGGTGCTTTCTCACTATACATAAGCGTATAGCGTGTTTATAATAATCGTATAACATTGCATATGATCTTCATCCATCCATCCATTTTTTGTACCGCTTTTAAGAAACATGGTTGTGGGGGAGTCTGGAGCCTTTCCCAGGGGACACCCTGGATGATTGCGCAATTGTGCACACACACTCGCACACCCCTTCACACACTAAGGACCATTTTGAAATGCCAATCAGCCTACAACACATGTCTTTGGACTAGGGGAGGAAACTGGATTACCCAGAGGAAACCCTCGAGGCACGGGGCAAACATGCAAACTCCATGCACACAAGGTGGAGGAGGGAATCGAACCCCCAGCCCTGGAGGTGCGAGACAATCTTGCTAACCCAGGGTGTGGGCAATCTTATCAGGAAAGGGCCGGTGTGGGTGCAGGTTTTCATTCCAACCAAGCAGAAGCCACACCTGATTCCACCTGTTTAATCAATTGATCTTGGCTTTCAGTAGACTCAGGTGTGGCTTCTGCTTGGTTGGAATGAAAACCCGCACCCACACCGGCCCTTTCCGAATAAGATTGTCCACCCCTGTCATTACCACTGCCCCCCTGTATATGATATATAAACTTGTATATGCACATAAATACTGAAATGTGTGCTTGAAGTCACTTTAACTCATTTTATAATTTTATTTCAATTAACTTTTTCAACACTTCATCTCCCTGAATTTACATGGAGTGAAAACAAAGACACGAGCGAGAGAGAGACACTAAACACAGTCTATGTTATAGAACACCAAAAAAAACCTTATGTATTGTCGAGGGCACAAACACAACAGAATTGATCAGATTCAGCTATTTTGTTGAGTATTTGAGCTGCTGTGAAAATGACCAAAAAACACCACTCCTCTATATATCTTTTACCAGCAAATAAATAAGTGTTTCTGTCGGTGACTCCCCCTCTGTGGTGATTGCGTCAGGGCAGCCAGCGGTCAGTGACACAGATGGTGTTTTAAAACCGAGGGGGTGGTGGTGATGTTGCTCACAGTTATATGCAGTCGGCGAGACTGACAACATTATGATCCTTACAGTTGTCTGTTAAATTGATGGGAAATGTAAGATGATTTTTTAAAAAATGGCAGAAAACCTTGAGTTCAGTTGGTTCTAGTTCTTGTCTTGAATGTGCAGTGAAACGCAGTAGAATTACTGTACTTACATGGCAGGGCTTTCATTACCAGTAATGACTACACACTCCTTCTCTTTTTTACGTCTTCCTCTTTCTCTGATCAAGTTCTTCTTTTTTTAAAAATTTTTTTTTTTTTTTTGTGAAAGTAAGTAGTTTTATTATGAGTCATAAGGGTGACTGAGGGTCATATTTACCATGCAGATTTATTTTACCCATAATTACTGCTTGTGTGTGTTGCAGCATTATTATTATTATTTTGATATGTTTTTTTTTTTTTTTTTTTGGCAGCCTTTTGCCTTTCCCTTTTTTCATAGGCTTTTGAAACAGCCTCATTGTGCGATTTTGTGACTTCCTAGCTGTGAGAATGAGAAATATGTGTGACTGTGAGGAAATAAATATTTTTAATATGTAAAAACCAGAAAATAGAAAATTTTAGTATCATTGTCCAGCAAAATCCACCCTACATCCCGTGCTTTGAGTAGGACGTAATAACCAAATATAATTCTGAACCTTTAACTAGCAAATGTTCAGCTAACTTTTTTTTTAAGTAATTGGAATTCAGGTGATAAAGGAATTTGACAGACCTAGAAGACACTAAAGAGGAAGAAATACAATTCAGGAGACTGAATATCAGCGCGTCAGTAATGCAGTATTGCCGTAGTAATGCGTCATGTGTTTGTATAATAAATCATTTTCTTAACCCGTTCACAAGGAGGCAGTATCTTAATTTTATTAAGAACTCCTTTATCCACAGTAACGTTTTTCTAATGTTCAGCGAGTCTGAATCCTTGTGCCAACGGTTTTCTGCCATTGTAGTTCGTCCAACCTAAAGTGTTGACGTGTTGCTCATTCTGAGATGCTTTTCTGCTCACCATGGTTTTAAAGAGTGCGTATGTGAGTTATCGTAGCACTGAATAGTCTTTGAAGAGTGAAATGTGTCCAGAAAGCGCTAGAGTGTTTTTAATGTATCTTTCTCCTTTCTTATTTTTTCCAGATGAAAACGGGACCGTTTGCCGAGCACTCAAACCAGCTTTGGAACATCAGCGCCGTTCCCTCCTGGTCCAAAGTCAACCAAGGCCTTATACGAATGTACAAGGCTGAAGTAGGTTTCCTTGTGATTTTGTTTATTTGTTTGTTTATTTATTTATTTATTTTAAATAATCTAGATGTCACATATAGCCATATCATGGTTTAACTTATTTATTTTTTTTCATACTATTATATACTTCCTCACAGCCTGCAATGGACAGCATTTAAAAGCACCTACATTTAATCCACTACGCTGTATTATGCAAAAACGCTTCACGATGCTTCTGCTCTCGGTTATATCCCCGTAATCTGATCTCTAATGTCTATGTGGCATGTTTACCGGCAGTTGGACTTGAGTTCCTCTTTCCTGGGGAAATCCCAGCATCACTTCTGGGAAGTTGTATTCTGGGTGGAGAGAAAAAGTAGTAATAGCTGCTCTACATTTCCTTATTTTTATATTCCTTTATTCTAAATTTGTTATAGTGACTGTTTATCTTTTAGTGGAACCAGAACAAGGCACATTGGAAAGCACATTTAGTTCCTGATGAGAAAGGGTTAAGTGTAAGAGTGCGTGTGTGTGTGTGTGTGAACCAGAAGGCCCCACCCCCTCTTCCAGAGCCACATCCTGTGTTAAGAGAGCAGGCTGTTCCCCTCCCTTAAGCAGAGTGCTGGGCCGAGGGGCCGGTGTGTCTGCGAACCTCCCAACCCCCATCACACGCGCGCGCATACACACACACACACACACAAACCTCACATTTTCTCTTCTGCTCCTTAAGCTCTGTAGTCGTGAGAGTGCCTTATGTAGCTGACTCCTACTACAATTAAAAAACTTGGCACTCTGATTAAGAAACAATTGAAACAGATTTTGTAAAAATAAATAAAGCCCCCAAATAGTAGTTAATAACCGATAATGATCTTTTGTGTACATTGCTGATGTTTTCCCGCTTCTCCCAGACCACGTACATACATTTTCATGTCTTAAGAAATGGATGCGTGTTATAACCATGTAACGCACACTCTTAAGAAAAGCCTGTGTGTGTAAAGCCCCCCTCTCTATCTCTCTCTCTCTCTCTCACTCTCTCTCTCGCTCTCTGTACTGTACCATTGTATCCTCACAGAACGCACGAAACATAACTACGAACCCAAGCATAGTCAAAGTCGTTTCCTGCTAAAACAGGAAGTAAACACATTCCCATGTGCTTTAATCACAGGTGACCGTCAAGGCCAACATAGCAACGGCACGAACAGGACATGCGTGTGAGCAGCGTTTTAAATTTCCTGAATGGGGAGCTGTGCAGTACTGCGTCATTTCCTGCAGCACACGCACTGACCATATTAGCAGGGAGATGCACGCTTGTACACTTTTAGACCTCCATACTTTGAGAGGGTGACTAATAAAAAACAAAAAAGGTTTTCCTGTCAGCCCAAATGTAGTCAATGTTTACTTTTACACCGGAGCTACAAGGCTTATCACGTGACTACACGTCTAAATTACACACTTGGAATTTGGACGTGCTGTAATCAGTCCTAACGTTCACCTTATATCCAAGTCTAATGCTTGCCTGTAGTGATACCGATGTCCTTTTCTCCAAACTCATCGTACACACTGCTAAACCGGTAGCTATACTGTAGCTGCATTAGCCTTATAAATCTTGGGCAACGAACATGTCTTTGCTGATCGACTAAGTTTGATGGGAAAGTGCGTAAATGTAATTTAGTCGGTGAAGTATTTAGTCGGTGAAGTCTTGCTGTCTGTAGTTATCTGATGGTTTAAAGGTATTTTCCTCAGCATTAGCCTTGTAGTGCCAGACTTCTTTTCTAACGAGAATACACATCTGGAAAGCTTGGTAGTGAGTCAAGGCAAAAACAGGTCTAAACACCACTGCGCCCATGGACTTCCCCTCTAAAACCACCCGTATTTCCTGTTGTCCGTGTTCAGTTACCGTCCAGAGAAGTAACATCTCAAAATGGACACTTAACAGAACTAGTTCTGCCTTGCAATTATCCAACCGGATCTGAACAGATTTATCCGTAAATCATTCACGGTTTGGGAACACTGTGGTGTGCTGTGAGAGCTCCTGAGTTTGTGTCAGTTTATATATGAAGAGACTCACTAATCTAATGTAAACCTCGAGTGATTGGTTTCAAATCGTAGATGGGTTACTGTGGTTTTCTATACGGGTTACGCTGCCGAGTTTAACTAGTTTATTTGATATATATAGATACACACACACACACATATATATGTGTGTGTGTATATATATATATATATATATATATATATATATATATATATATATATATACACACACATATATATGTATATATATATATAATATATATATATATATAATATATATATATATATATATATATAATATATATATATATATATATAATATATATATATATATATATATATATATATATATAATATATATATATATATATATATATATATATATATATATATATATATATATATATATATATATATTAGTACCACTTAAAAACCATAAAGATGGCTTTGAACTTCAATTCATATGAACAGTTATGCTATGAAGGATAGGACTACAATTGCTGTGATAGCTTTAGGACTGCAATTAGCACAACCAGTTTTGTACTCAATTCTCCATCAGTGAACAGTGGAGAAGTTCAACAAAACAGACTTCGTGTAAAAACTGTAATGAATTCTCCTGGTTACGCATTTGCACTATATGACCATGTAGTATTAGCACATTTATGCAAGGGATTTATTTATAATCGCACTATCCGGTGTTGCCCAGATGAGGATGGGTTTCCTTTTGAGTCTGGTTCCTCTAAAGGTTTCTTCCTCATATCGTCTCAGGGAGTTTTTCCTTGCCATCGTCGCCTCTGGTCGCTCATCAGGGGTAAATTTATACATTTAATATCTACATCCTGGTTTGAAAGAAAGCAACCATAAACGAAGCGGTTGACACGCTGCAGTGGCTGAGCTGCATTACTGGAACATTTAGTGCAAGCCACCTTAGGAGGTGCTGTTGCACAGTTTATCATTTTATCGTTTTTTCCAGCTCTCTGTGAGATTGCATTGAGATTTTCTTATGTCGCTACATGTAAGTAAGCTGCGCTGTGGACACACGGGGAAATTACAGCTGATGTTACCATTTTACCAAAATGTTTGCAAATCCAGCCAGAATTTTGGCCTGTGAAACTGTTTACTGTTTATAAATGAGCCTCAGTGTTTGTTATTACTACATGTAATCTGTTCACATAGATACATGCTTAACTAATGTCTTATTTATTGTTTTTGAGCTATCCTGGCTTACATCCATTGTACCATATGCTTACTGGCAGTCAGATAGTTTTCACAAGTTCCATCCCTCACTTGAGCTCCGCCTTCCCGAAGTATTGGCTTGATATAAAAATCTGAAACTGAATTTCTTCCCCACTTTATCCCCTTCCAGCTTTATGCAAAACGTTCTCGTTGGAGTTTTTTTTCCAATGTGTATTCTCATCAGAGTTGACGTCTGGCTACTTCAATATGAGCAGATTGTTTAATAAAATAAAGCAAAGCATTGACCCCTCTCTCTTTCTCTCTCCCTCTCACTCTCACTCTCCTCTCTCTCAAGTGTCTAGAGAAGTTTCCCGTCATCCAGCACTTCAAGTTTGGCAGCCTGCTCTCCATCCAGCCTGTGAAACCGTGAATGACCGCGGGAAGAACCAGTCTGAGAGCACTAACAATTCTCACCCAATTCAACGACCCACCCAAATCGCCCAGCCATCATCCAGAGTTCCAATGTTTATCCACTTCTTAAACGAATAAACATGACTACAATCAAAACCGTAGTTCTAACAGCAATTCAACATGGCTGCTGTCTCCTAAATTATAGCATTCACAAGAGGATAAATTTCTGTCTCCGTGTAGGAATAACTCTAGGCCACGGTACCATAATTAGTATCTAATTCATATTTATTTATGAATATGTATATATATGAAAAGTAAAATTTGCCTGAACTGATAAGTCTTGGTTTTTATTTGCTGTACTAGAAAACATGCAGTGGGTCTTTTTATTATTATTTTTTTTCCATTTAGACTGTAATGATCCTTGACAAATTGATGATTTGTGTGTGTGTGTTTGGAAAAAGACAGTTACTCGTGTGGCCTGTATGTGCTGTACATGTAAATTTTTGTCATTTTGTCTCTGTAGGATTAATAAACCGTCAGCCGTTTTAGTCTTGCATGTTAGTAATGTTCAGTTCTTGCTAAGGTTAGATAAGTCCACACAGCGAGTCAGACAGTATTTCATCCAACACTTGATACAAAGGTGTAGTGAAAGAAAATTTATTGCCGTTCAGTATAGCAAAGGATTTGCTTCACACAAGGTGCTTCATTCGCATTTCATTATTGGGTTTCTCCATTTCAGAGCAAAATTTCTGGCTTAGCACATAATGTAGTGCACTGAACCTCGCAGCCAACGACATCAATGAAATACAACCTTCCTACTCTTAAGGGTTCTTCATGGCTTTGCTGGATAATAATTAAAGATTCGTTTGCTTCTAAAACAGTTCTACCTGGAACACTTTCAAAGTAAACAGTCAGTACTAGGTAATGTTCTGCATAGAACCTTCTCACAGAGGGATGACCGAAAACCCATAAAAGTTCTGGCTTTTCTGATTGTATGCTTAGCAAGTTGTAACAAAACATAATGCCGTAATGTAATCACCCTACAGTACACAACTACAGAACTAAGAGAAATACACTGTCAAGTATTCCTTGTTAATATTTCCTATATAGTTACTGTTTGTAGCAGTAAATAATAAAGCTGTAACTGCATACACTCGTACATGTCTGACGAGCTGGATTAGCTGTGAACTATTTTTACTGATCTCAGATACTCAGTTCCTACATGATGATAAGCTGTAATGCTTTTTAAGCTAGAGGTTTACTAGTAGGTATTAATTAGTCAATATTTGGGGGGAAAATATTAGTAATAAATAGAGATGGCACGATGCCACGTTTTCTTTTCCGATACCAATACTGAGACCTTGAGTTTCAGCTTATACCCACACCCATCTGATGTTTTCTTGAAAAACTGCTAAGCTGTTAAAAAAGCTGAAACACTTCACAGTTAAACTCGTTCACACAAAATCACTTGCACATGTAAATAAATATAATAAAATCAATTCTAACAAAAGAAAGAAGTCTCCTCCAGTCTTTTAGGTTGGATCCGAATCAGAGTGGTTCTCTCTCTCTCTCTCTCTCTCTCTCTCTCTCTCTCTCTATATATATATATATATATATATATATATATATATATATATATATATATATATATATTAGTAATTAAGAATTAACATCTGATTAATTATTAGTCAGAGTACTGACATTTCCTTTCTCCATAATCGAAAAGCTTTTCCTCGTTTCTGAATACATGTCTGACCAGCAGAACCGAACTTTTACTAGTCAAAATGGAGTTATTCTTATAAATAAAAATTTCACTACTACAGACCAAATCTGAAATATTTTAATTTCACCTAATAAACATTCATTTTGTATTAGGTTATTGGTCTATAAACATTCACTAATTACTAATAAGAACATAATAGAATTATATCTAGTGTTAACTAAATGTATCAATACTAAGAATTTGTTTGTGTCAGAAATGAATTATTTCCACTGATAAAATTTCCACTTTTGCAATATTGTCGAGAAATCAAGCTTTAAACAACTCAAACAACTTTAAACCTTAAATAAGTGGTTTTATTTTTAGTCTTCAAAATACAATAAAGATACTCATGCTTTATTATTATTATTATTATTATTATTATTATTATTATTATTATTATATATATATATATATATATATATATATATATATATATATATATATATATATATATATATATATATATATATAAACGATTAAAAGCCACTACACACTATCACTATCTTCCTTATAAAGACGAGCACTTATCTTTACTTTGTTTCACTTGTGAGACTCAGTGGCTTTGAGGATTTGTCCAGCATGTACCGAGTCGACTCAGGTGTCGACTCATGTGCCGACTCCTCATGGTCACTCATTTTACTTTTGGTGCTCAGAGTGTATTGAACATGCGCGCAGTCAGTGTTTCAGACGATACTCTCCCACCTCCCCACTGAGAACTTTTGCTCGGCTTGCTGAGTAATTTAGATGAAGGCAAACGCTTTGAATTTCGCCGATTCATCCCCCCCTCACCCCTCCTCCCCTTCCTCACACCTCCCCCGCGGTCTATTGTATTCATGGCACAGAGATCAGCGCGCGCGCAGGCGATAAGATAAGCCTGGACTGCTTGTGCATAAGGACATTAGATCCTTCAAGCTGAGCGCAAATTCACAAGATGAGCGTTTGATGGGTGAAACGGAAACACACTGAGCTGACATTTTAAACCAGTACAACCTTTTTTAAGCACCGAGGATGCGCAGTGGTTTATCTCACTGACCAGTGAAACCGGCGCGTGCTGTGATTTTTAAAATTCTCATTTAAAAAAATCCAGCCTAAAACGTGGTCTTTATTATATAATAATATATTTTAAATAAAATAAAATAAAATAAAAAAAATAAATAATCCTAACGCCATTTCCTATATCCATTCAACCGACCTCAGAAGAATCAGTACCCAGTTTGGCCACACGGAGGAGCTCGCCATACACGGCTGAACGGCACCACTAATGCAAGTCGGTTTTATATATATTTAAAAAAAAAAGATCCTCTACAAAAACCTTCAGATGCATCGAATGCATTTGTGCATGTTGAAGACTGGATGGTCTATACTCTAATTATAATCAGCCGGACAAACCAAAATCAAAATTGATTTAAAAAAGAAATAAATAATAATAATAATAAAGCCATTTCTCATTATAGACTAATTCACTTTTGCTTTAATTTAGCCCGGTATCAAGCGCATCCATCCCGTGCAATAATAATAATAATAATAATAATAATAATAATAATAATAATAATAATAATAATAATAAAACGTGGCTCGGATACAGCTTTGCGTGCGTTCCTGCGGCTTTCTTTAACATCTCGCATTACCTGTAACCATAAGTTATAACAACAGGTCGATAATCGAAGTGCACGGCCACACGGAGATGTCGGACAGGTCGAAGCTGATGCGTCGGACCTGCTGCAGTGTCTCAAATTGAAAGGAATCAGTCGAGAAGCTTTCAGCTGGTGACTGAGGGAGGAGGAGGAGGAGAGGAACGGAGGGAGGATGGAAGGGAGGGAGGAGATGGGGGGAGGGGGGGGGGGGGGGGTTGGCGGATCCGAGGTCAGCCCGAGGTGCTGCTCCATAGGCGCTCTAATGCCTCCATTCATCGATTTTGAAGAACACCACCGTGTGGCACAGGACAGAGATAACACACTTTTGCAAGAGTTTTTTTTTTTCTTCTTTCCCCCCTTTCTTTTTTGCACAGCAGCGCCCAGCAGAGCACCGGTTTGGGAGTACAGCAATAATGCAATAAGGTGCAGGAACAAAAAGTCAGAATGCAGGATGCACACATGGGTTCAGTTCTGCTGTGTTCTGTGTTGGCACACAGTCATGCGGCAAATGTGCATGAGTGAACCCCTAAACTCTCAAATGAACAGCTACAGGGTTGAATGAACTCTTAACAAAACAAGGTTAATTCAACACTAGGAGCATGTGGGCTTTAGAATGGCCCTATCCTATATTAACACTATACTTACATGGTCTGAGCAAAAGATGATTAGGATACTAGTTCTAGAAGAAGAAGACACATCTCACCAGGACGCAAAGTGACCAGTGTTGATTATTGAATGGGTATATAGTGTACCTTATAAAGCCAAACTGATATTTGGTGTGGGTCACACACTTTACACATCTGACATCCTTCCAGTGTGAGAGCCGCAGCTGCGTGGCCTCGGAACAGCTAAGCTGCTTAGTGCTGTTATGTATCTCTCACTATTAGTTCATTCATTTCTGGGTACACACCCAAAGACTAGTGTGAGCTCTCTCTCTCTATATATATATAGTTTCACTATATAGTGTATTACATATTCATCATGTATTGAAGGTTTCTTCAATTGTTGTGCATGTCATGATCATGCAATATCGTGAACACTGCTGTAGTTCTGTGATCGCACTGAAGTTAACTTACTTAGCAAGAAAGAAGAAAGGACTCAAGTCAAGAAAAAGAAAGAAAGAATAAGTTTCATTTTTTATTAAGGTTATAAATTTTAAACAAATACTTTCTAAAACAGTTTTACCCGGTGATATACAATTTAATATGCACAAAAATACAAGAATACCAACAAAATATGGAGAGTACGTCTGCAAACGTCTTTAATTCAGTACACATAGTGCTTATATAATGTGAGGACTTATGGCTAACTTATGAGATTGCCTTTTTAGAACAAAAGGTCTAACATTGTAGAAAATAAAATCAAACCCACAAAACCAAGCAAATGCTGGCATCATGAATTACTGCGAACTTTTTCTTTTAGTGAGAGGAACAGGAGGGAAACTGTGATGCCAAATTGTCAACAACAACAACAACAACAACAAAAAGATGCCTGGCTGGTTCCATCCATCACGCCGTGCATTCTGGGAGTTGTGTTGTTAATTAATGGGCCCCAACGTTGAGTGAGATGAGGTGACTGGCATAAATGGACTACAAACACACTGGTACTGCAAGTTAGTGCAGTAAACAAAATGCACCAGGTATTTCCACTTCAAAACACAACAGACAACAAAACCAGAGAGAGGATTCTCAAATATTGCACCTTCTTCAGCTGACATGATTGCCTTTCGTGCTATTAAAGGTGTAATCAGAAATATGCCAGTCCCTCCATCATCTAGCCTCACATGTTGATCCTGTGAGCAGTTCAGCTAGTCTTCTGCCTGGAGCTGTTTCATAAACAGATGTTACAAACAATAAAAATTAAAAATAAAAAAAAAGTATAAAAAGCACGCAGTCATGACTGAGAACGTGCAATGTTAGGATGATCTGTTTGTGTTATTTCAAACATTACATGGGTAATGTTATTTTACAAGACATCTCAGTGAAGTTCCTTATCAAACAACTCAAAAAAACAAAACAACCCACGAGCAAAAAAACAAAACAAAAAACAAACAACAACAACAACAACAACAAAAAACATTCAAAACCTGCCATGTTCGTGGTGAGAGCTAGCTAGCAGTTCCGCGTTGGGGTTTAAGGCAACGAAATTCGTTGAGATCATTTCAGCAACAAAATGTTCGAGATGTCAACGTTGTCGGTGTAGAAGGACACACACACACACACACACACGCACGCACGCACACACACACACGGCAGGCGTCCACTCCGCGCCTCCCCACAAACGAACGAAACGAAAACAAACCTAACTCGAGTGTTTTAAATAACGTTCTGTTGCAAAAATAAAGTCTCAGGCTTTGTACAGTTCGGTTTTTTCTCATTTCATCATAAAGGATTTGAGTCTATTTCTTTAGCACAGGGTCAAAAAGCTACGATGGCTCTGGTCCATGCCCCTAAACTCGCCAGCGCCTGCTTGCTGCAGAACTGTCCGTTAAGCGCTTGCTCTAAGTCCGCCTGCCGGCTCACAAGCCCCGAGAAGCCCGAGCCGAAGATGGAGATCAGGTTGGAGATGTTACACGCCTCCAGCGGCTCGGCGCAGCCCGCGTACGCGCACTCCTCCAACTTCTGGCGCTTGCACGGCGCGAACTCCGGCGTCTCCTCCAGCTCGGGCGCGTAGTAGCTGAAGTCCATTTTGCGCTTCCTGACCGGGCCGTGAGCGCTCGGACAGCACGGTGCAGGCGACGCGCAGCAGTCCTGATGCAGGCAGCCGTTCTCCACCGTGGTCACGACGTGCGTGTCCAGGTCCAGCACGGTGGTCTTGCTGCAGTGCACGCCGCCCGACGCCGAGAAGTCGCAGCCCGGCGCCACGGCGCACGCCTCCACGCAGCAGCTGCGGTAGAACACTGCGTCCGACTGCTTACAAGACGAATCCTCGTCTTCCTCCTCCTCGGACTGGAGCACGAGAGACGCGGAGCACGCGCCCGGAGTAGGCTGTGGAGAGCGCGGGCCGACCGGCGAGAGCGCAGCGCACAGGCTGGGTGCAGGGTTCGCCACGCCGCAGCAGCTCGGCTCCTCCTCGGCGTCCTCAGCCACGTCGAGCGGGTTCAGCTCTTGGATCTCGTTGCACACGGTCATGACCTCCTCGTACTGCTGCATCCTGTAGATCTCCGCATACTTCTCGTTCATGTAGACCTGGCGCGCGTTCCTCAGCACGTACGACACCAGGAGGTTCTTGTGCAGCTTGATTCCTCCGCGCTGCGTCCGCGAGTTGTGAATCTTCCGCAACGAGATCGAGATCAGGCTCTGCGCGTCCACCGCGCACTCCCCCGTGTTGATCATTTTACTTTTAAACCCCTGTCCCACACTTCGGCGAAGGAAGCACTCGGGCTTTCACTCAGTCGAAAGCGCGGTATTTGGTTCGGGGGCGCAGGCTCAGGTTTGCTCGGTGGTGAAACATTGAACAAGAGCGTCCCTGTCCGCTTCCTCCTAACGAGCGAGCGCCAGCGATCATTAGCCTGAGAGCCGTGCTCACAGCATATATACCGCCTGGACGTTTCCGCCCACGTAGCGACGGTCCAATCGGACAGCGAGAACGCTCATGAGCGACGTGCAAGTCCCGCCTATGTCTTTCCATTCTGGCCAATCAGAGACGGGCGGTTCTTCTGTTCTATTCAAATTCCAAACTGACTTTAGCGAGCTGGAATGTTCTCATGAGGCGCTGAACAGAGGAGACACATTTTACTTTTGCCAGCTACAGTTCTCCTTAACTTTTGTGTTTTGTCAAGCTTAATGCTCTTAATTTATTTCCATAAAGGTCTTTTAATCTATTCGTAAAGCCCCTTTAATTAATTGAAATATTTCATATTTCTTAAATGATTTAATAAAGGCCTCATGTGAAGCATAATGTATGTGTTTTATTTTTTGTTTAACATTTCCCAACACAACTAATTTGTATATTTTGTGTTCTTACTTTATGTAAAATAAATTGTTTAATGAACATCTACATTATAAGATAAAAACATAAGCAAAAATGAAAGTTCATATGAGACTCCATACTTTCTACTGTGCATGTACACCCCACATATCTTCTCATTTTTGTTTGTGTTTTTCTAAGCTTTTTATGTTATTGATTCCTGTTTGAAAATTCACGTTTTGTTAATTTCTACTGAAAGCTGTTCTTTTTTGTTTTGTTTTTTGCAGTTATTCTTGCAGTACTTTTTCACTTACAGTGACTGAAATACATTAAACACATTCTTTGCATATTTGCTGTAAAAATGTAACTATGGAGGGCAAATGCTCAGTTCCATAGCCGATCATTTGATATAAACTTGTAATAAATACAAGTTTATGTTACCTACTTTTCTAGTTTCACATGAATGTTAATGACACTAATGAATGATAACTAACAGATAATTAGTACACTGGTATAATACTGGTATTTTGCTTTAACCCTGTGAATGAAATGATCTAGCTGCATTTAATTCAGTATAATACTTCATACTACACTCTTTTTGTCCATCTGGAGGAATCATTGAAGACTCTATGAAGAACCCTACATTCTGAAGCTAAGAACCTACCCAAAGAACCTCCTTTTTAAAAAGAAAGTTGATTCTTTGATACACTGGTAACAGCATTGTGTTACAGATATTGGAACAGTGCCTGATATTTGCAACACAATACAAATTCAAATCACAAATATCTGCACGAGTCTGTATTCAAAATGTTGTGCAATACCTGTAAAAAAAATTAATTGAGTGTAGGAATGAACTATTGTTATCACACGCTAGTCATTCTTGGCCAAAATGCTGATTTACATTTCATTTAGTGTAAAATGATCACTTTTATAAACTTGGGAGCATGTAGGCTGTAGTTTTCAACAGTAACTACTGCTCTGTGTTATTTTTTTTCTCTCACTTTGCCTAGGTGCTTTCTTTTCTAATTAAACCCCACTAGTATTAGTGGGTGAATCATGCAGATCCAGATCATGTGAATCTCTCTCTCTCTCTCTCTCTCTCTCTCTCTCTCTCTCTCTCTCTCTCTCTCTCTCTAGCTCGCTCAGATCTCTAGTGGCTGAGTGCTGGAGCTACTAGCTCTGCATCTTAACAATGACTGGAATCAGGAGCACCCATCTTTTAGCTATGCATTGCAAGGAAAGAAATCAATAAGCATGTGAGGAGAACCATAGCAGACCAAACTGGAATGGCGATAAGGCAATAAAACGATGGTGTGTTAGGCATGTACAGATTCAGAGCACGTTAGAAAGAAAGCTAAAAAAAAAAAAAAAAAAAAAAATGTTTTTGATAGTTACTCATACATAGTGATATGAATATAGAGGATTTATCTAAAATGTGGGGGAAAAAACTGCATTAACAGAATGATTCAGAACAGAAAATGTATAAAATGTACACTGTTAACCAGAAATGCATATCAAGATAGCTCTGAGTAATATATTTGGGGCTGTTTCTCACAGCTATATTTTAATTGCAGTATTATAAAGCCTTATAATTGTTTACTTCTTCTTCTTCTTCTTCTTCTTCTTCTTCTTCTTTCAGTTAGGTGTTATTAGTGTTCTAGGGTTAAGTTGCTTTTCTCTGATCACTTCATCTCTACACCATTGGATAAAAAAACTAAACTAATGAAATGAACTAATACACAAGTAAGTCAAAAAGTATCAGTGCTGCAATCTGAAAAAAAAGAAAACAAAAACAAATCAACGATACTATTGAATATGGCTTGAAAACAGTGTAATTTTCATACAGTGTAATGGTTTAATACTGCTCTGGAATATTACTACATGAGGCTTTTTTCAAATGCAAACAGGAGCGTTCCATGATTTTCCTTCTTCGTGGGCCCCCTTCCCATCTCTTGGAAATGCAACCGTTTTCGTCCAGGCCCCTTAAAGGAATGTTCGAGCATTTACAACCAAATCTTCATCTACCACATCTTTAGCATATGTGAGATTACCAGAACAATCCTTTTGACGCAGGGAAAAAAACAGCAACAATAAAGCATGTTGGGGCATCAATAAACATTTGTGCCAACTGTGTATTTATGTAGAAAACTTTTCTGAAGGTTTTTGTGGATGAAGCTCTAAATCTTTAGAATTTATCCATCCAGATATGGGTCTGCTTTTTCAGATGGAAGAATGAGTTGTTAATGGAGTAGTGTGGGACTGATACTACAAATGACCCAAAGCAGAATTACCCTTGCTATATTGCTCTAGTTTCGGACTGGAGTAAGACACACTCTCATGTCTGTCTCATCCATCCATCCATTTTCCATACTGCTTATCCTACACAGACTCGTGGGGAGCCTGGAGCACATCCCAGGCTGGGCACAAGGCTGGGGACAACCATAGCAGGACACAATTGCACACACACTCACACTCTATGGACAATTTGGAAATGCCAATGAGCCTACAACGCATGTCTTTGGACAGGGGGAGGAAACCAGAGTACCTGGAGGAAACCCCTGAAGCATGGGGAGAGCATGAAAACTCCACACACACAAGACCAAGGTGGGATTCGACCCCCCAACCCCAGAGGTGAGCGTGCTAACCACTAAGCCACCCCCATCTGTCTCAATCTTATACTTTTATTGTTGAAGTTTAATGGATGTATTATGTAAATTTAAATAGCTGCACCCTTAGACTTCCTCTATAAGTAAGTAAACAGGGTCTACTTTATTTTCTTAGTTCAGGGGAATATAAGAATTCTATCAGTAATAATTATGTAGTCAGCAATTTGAATAAAATGCTGGATTATTTCTTATATTTAAGGACTCCTCATAAGTGCCCTGGGATTTAGGTCCCCATTGTGAAACCTATGAAAATGAAAGTGTGACACTCTGTGAAGGTTTCTATTGTTGACTAAGTGATATGTTTTAAGAGAACTTACTGTGTGTACATTTACATTACACGCATTTATTCACCAGACTCGTTTAACATTTATATTAGCAGCTGAGGCTTTGCTCAAGAGCCCAGTAGCAGTTGTCTGACAGACCTGGGATTTGATCACATAACCTATGGGTCAGTAGGTGCTTAACTGCTGAGTTACCACTGCCCTGTTTCTACACCAAGGAATGAGTCCACAGGCATCAGCAAAAGTTTTTGTTTGTTTGTTTTGGTCTTGCTACACTTTTCTAGATATATTTTTACCCCATTTTCTCCCCAATTTGGTCACCTACCAATTCCCACCCACCAGCCAGCTCCCTACTATCATACAATACCAACCAGGCTATGTTTAAAGGCTAACACATGATTCCTTCAAGACAGGTGAAGCCAGCCATCAACAATTGGAGGAGAGTTCTATCTACTCTCTTCCACATACATGAGCTCACAGATGCCTACGATTGGCTAGTGTCACTGTGATTGGCAGGGGAGAGAGTATACACATTTCAAGATCTATTATGACTTACTAATAACACGAGTTCCTTTTGAAATCAGTTAACCTAGGGGATGCATACTATTTAGTCTTGACTGTTAAACCTAGAACACTTCAGTCTATCTGGGGGAACCTTTTAACGTTTCACAACTTATTAATTCCTTCTCCAAGTAGAACCCATTCTAAAATGGCTGGTTTTAAGCCGTTATTTCTGTATTCTTGTAGCCAAAACATTCCGTTGTAGCAAGCATCAGCAGTCTTCTTTTGGTGTGTGTGTGTTTGTGTGTGTGTGTGTGTACTGTTCAAAGGATCATGGTGAATTGCTTTTGCACAGACATTATATTGCAGAGGCAAAGTATTTTTTGTTTGTTTGTTATTTTTAAACCTATCATTAATTTATCTTTTTTTTTTTTTTGGGGGGGGGGGGGGGGGGGGGGGGTGTTCCGTTTGAATTCAAACAAAAATTTGTTTGGCCCCATGGGGTGAAAGGTAGAGAAGGAAAAAAACAAGAGCAATACAAACATTAACATTGCTCAAAATATGCCTGAAAGTCACAACTTTCTATTTGGCAAATGTTGTGGATGTGTACTGATTATTCCCTTTGCTTTTGCAAAAGGTTTGATCGTGTGTGGAGAAGCTAAGGTAATTTCCAGTAGTTCAAGATCCAGCTGAACCAACAGATACAAAGATATAATAGATGAAGTTGTGGTTAGCTTCAGGTGTCATAGCACCCTGTAATAACAGAAGAACTTCTACTACTAGCTTTATTATAAAGAATGACCATTCCAGTCTGTTTCTACATCACCCATTTGACATCCATTACATTCATTTCTCTTTCAGTTTAACTCTTATTCCTGGAACAGGACCAAAGGAGAATGCGAAAGTCTTGACAGGTTCAGCCCTAGCTTCATTACACTACAAAATTTGAACTGTCCTGATTTGGTGACTGCTCGGTGAAGACTTAAATCCTCAGCTGCATGTTTGCCTGTTCACTGGTCCTCATCTTTACTCATATCTCCAAACTCTGTAGATGCTCTGTAGATGTCAGCGCTATATGCTACAGTCATCACCAGTTGAGACCACAGCTGCAACAAATGATGGCTTATCAAGTATAAATATCTTGAATATAAGCTAATTCAACTAATAATTCTCTTTATTAGATATATAAGATTATTAGATCTAGAAAAGTGCTATATAAATGTAAATGTCACTAACTAATGTAACTAACAAACTATTTGTAGATATAAATAAACTCTGGAGACAAATTGTTAAAGGTAAACACTATTAAATATATTGGAATGAGCATTTAGGGGACAAGGTGGCATAGTATGTTTGCCTCGCGAATCTAAGGTTGGTGGTTCAAATCCTGTCTCTGACCCGCATGCATAGATCTTGCATGTCTCCCCGTGCTTCAGGGGTTTCCTCTGGGGACTTCAGTTTCCTCCCCGAGTCCAAAGACATGCGTTTTGGGCGGATTGGCATTTCCAAATTGTCTGTAGTGTGTGAATTGGTGTGTGAGTGTGTGTGTGTGATTGTGCCCCGCGATGGGTTGGCACCCCGTCCAAGGTGTACCCCGCCTTGTGCCCAGAGATCCCTGTGTAGGATAAGTGGCATGGAAAGTGGATGGATGGATGCATGGATGGATGGAATGATCAATTAACACCTCAGTGAGACATGTTTAGATTTTAAGTTAAGCCATGAAGGATTGTAGTAATAACCTGTAATAACATTAAAGCCTAAAACTACATCTCCGCTACTATAAAGATGTTCTATGCACTTTACAGTCAAAGCAGGGGACAGAGATGTTGCCTATTATTTAGCTTTCAATCTACATGCATTATGTTGTGTAGCTACAGTAATAAATAATATTTAGCATATCACTTCAAATTTTGCTTGTTCTCTGCTGGCCACGTGGCTGAACACAACACCCGATGAGTCATGGACTGAATTTTCGCAGCTCACAGAATGAGGCCATGCAGTATTCCACACACTCCATCAGTATTTATATGTTTAATAGTTTCATATATTAGATTTTAAGATGCTTGAAGTGAAGCTTGAAGTTGGCTGGTGCTCACAATTGCTCTTTTAAACTGACTTACTGCCATTTCTCATAGGCTCACAGTATTCTGACTTATCCACAGAATCAAATGAACTATCCAACAGCATTTTGACTACACACCCAAAAGAGCTCTGTAAAAGTTAGGTCATATAGAACGATGAAATCGAAACTGTAGCAGAAAAGATTGCAACATGATCAGTGCGACGTGCAAGCTCACGTTTTACGTTCCTCTGATGCAGCTGGTGTAAATTGAAATGCATATTAAAAATGGAACAATAACTGCCGAGTGTAACATGTGTTGAAAATACACTTCAGAAGCGTTTGTGGTGTGAATTGGAATGAACAGAGCCACACAAAAAAATACATAAAATCACAAATAAAAAATAATATGCAAACATACACTAATAAACCGCTCGGAACCAGGACTGATCAGCTGAAAAAAATAAAAAAATTAATAATAATAATAATTATATATATATATATATATATATATATATGACCCCCCCTTCCTCTCCCCCATATTTTTGAATATTTGTATGTTGTTTTTTTTTAAATGATTGAATAGCATGTCCTTCTTAATTATGTCTTCTTTATATCACAGCGCCGTTGAGGTCTCAACTCTGATAGGTCAGAAGGTATTAAAGCTCACCTATTATGGTTTTGAAACGTGCCTAATTTTGTTTTGAAGCTCTCATACAATAGATCTACATGCATCCAAGGTCAAAAAACACTTTAATGTGCTCATAATTTAAATTGCAGCCCCGAAACCCCCCCCCCCCCCCCCCCCCCCCAATGACTCGTTAAATGATCCGTTCTAAAGGATTCATTCTAAACTCCTCCTTTCAGAGAGCATAATCTGCTCTGATTGGGCAGATGTCCCAGTCAGTTGTGATTAGTCTACTGCTGTCAGTGTGTTGGAAAAGGAAACGCCCACTACGACAACGTTCAGCTCCATCTGTTCTCAGCTGATGAAGACCAAATGCTGGGTTTTTGTTACAAACCTACGTAGATTAGTACAGGAAGTAAGTCTGGAATTACTAATGACTCGATTCAGCTGTTTAGAATCAGTTCCTTCAAAAACTCTGTATGTTGTGCTTTGATTTTAAAAACTTTACAGACTTTTTACATTCACAAACAACTCTATCACACACTACATGAAAGGTAATATTTGAAAAAGCATAATAGGTGCACTTTAATTAATTTTCCACAACGACAGCCCTGATAGTAGTTCTGACTGTAATTCAAATCACAGATAACTTTTTTAAAATTACTTTTAAACAGTAACAACTCATTCACGGGAACATGTATAACGAACGTTCTCACGTAATCATACATGTTTCAAAAAATGTTACTTAACAAAGTAAAACATTTAATCATTGATATGTGGAGCTTTTAGAAAGGATAAATGTATTAAATGTTTATGGAAGGAGTCTTGGGTGTCAGAGCTTAGTAACAGTCAGTAGGTTTTCCACCATGGGAGATTCTTCAGGATAGAGGACTTTGTGTTTTCTGGTTTCTCTGTAACAAGCTGCATATTTTTTTGGTCTTACTTTAAGAGAGAGAGAAAAGAAAGGCTGTTGAGTTGATGAATGTGCATAGCTGCTATAACATACATGATAATGGGACTAACTTGTCTCGTGGACATATTACAACATTGTACACATTGTTTCATTCATTAAACTACAAAATATAATCGTTGACCAACTGCTGTGGTATAAGAGGAATAAAAACACCTTTGCATGGTAAACTGTTATACCACCCTGTCCTGAACTAATTTCCTATAACAGTATGCTCTGTCATGTTTTATCGGCCTAGCTTACTTATTAAAGAATGGTTCAAACACTGGAAGTTTAGTGTTGTATTCACTAATACATACAAATGCTGAAAAAGGAGGACACTTATTTTTCCACTGCAAGCACTAGCCACTAGTCGTAGGTATCTTCATATACTACTTGTTCCATTGTTAAAAGAAACAATGAATTCTGACCCGCATCACAATATCTCAACCTTATCATTAATATGCAGTATAAAATCAAAAGGATCCCAGAAGATATTTCGATTGTGTCACCTGCGTAACTCTTAAAAGTGCCTCCAGGAACCTTGTGGCAAACGTTCATGAAACGCAAATGTTTCCCACATATAGGCTATTCAGTAAGCTTCCTATGGTTTTACTGCGTTCCAGCTTCTAAAATGATGCTCACAATATTCATTAAACATCAAAACTGGTAAGATTTTAGACAGTTGTTATAAGCTATGAGTATATAGGTACGTAATGTGTAAAAACTAGTATAAAATTCCTGTGCCATTCAGTTCATGCAACATTACTTAGGCTACACAATTGATAGATTTTGTCAGCCTATATTATATTATATTATATTATCAAAATCCAAATCAGCTTTACTGGCCAAATATGTCGGAGTGTACAAGGAACTTCGTGCGGGTTTAAAGTGTTCCTACAGTGCATACTTACACACTTACACATACAAGAGGTACGCTATTGTGCTGGTCTTAAACAAGATATAGATTGTTACAAAACCCAGTCTGTACAGGATTTCGCCGAGTTTTTTTTTGTGTGTGTGTGATTGTTGCATGTGAGTGTGATTGATTTTGTTGCGTTTTTTTTTTTCTTTCCAAAAAGAGTTTTTGTGCTCGAATTGATGAAATCGCAATCGCACGACATTGTTGTGCATGGTCTTTCGCAGTGGTGTTTGTTGACAAAAGTAAAACCTTCTAACTGTAGCTCGAAGAAGCTTTGGCTGAATGCGTGTTGTGATGATGTCACACGGCATGTTGTGATGATGTCACGTGACGCATCTTGGCCCAAAATTTGTCAATTTTGCGTTCATTTCCGTGATCGGAAAAACCTGGAGGGACTGAAAAACCTAACGACGGCTTCGCACACCACAGTTTACACAATCTAAAAGACCACTCAGACACACCCTGGCACACGACAGTAAAGTGATATTACAGTCTAGTTTGTTAGAAAAAGTATATGTGTTGCATAATAAATAAGTATATTGGACATGGTCTTGGCATTGCACGTGAGTGTGATATTGCAAGGGAAAGGGAAAAGAGGTGTAGTTATATTATATATTGCATCAAAGAAAACCTAAACACTGCATGCACCGCGTTAAATGTGTAACTTAGCGAGTCACATGCTACTGAAGTATAAACTCCTGTCAATCAGACAGGAAGAGGAGTGATGAGGACTACATTGCCCGCTCAGTCTCGCGTCATGCGGCGGAGGGCTTTCATCATGAGGGCATTGTGGGAGTTGCAGTGTGAGTGATTTGGCCCGGACACTGCGGTGGCAGGAGGACCGCTGGGTGAAACATCAGGGCGGAGCTTCATCTGCCTGCCAGATGGATGCCTTGTGAACTTAAAGGCAAAGTAATCAAGTTGAACATAAATCGCTACACCCAGCCTCATATCGGACGCCACCATACGTCCAGGAGCGCAGTTAGCCCTCCTCTGACCAGACAAACATGGCGTGCTCGACGAGGCGGTAGATAGAAAAGTAAACTGTCTACATCTCCCGAGAGGTCTCTGTAAATCTGTGAGGCAAGTGCATTGATCTGTTTGGGGATATATATATATATATATATATATATATATATATATATATATATATATATATATATATATATATATATATATATATATTTCTGTCGGGGTCAGATAAGCTTGATGAAGTGTGAGCTGCGGCGCGGTGCTGCAGCTCTGCACGGATAGGATTTTCCTAAATGATGACACTCTTTAACATGGAGACTAATAGATACTTTATGTCGTCGCGTCTTTTCGGTTATTTTGTTGTTGTTTTTCCCCCGCAGTAGTGTAAATTCAAAGCGCAAAGGGAATGTGTAGACCCGCTGGATTTATTGCCACACTATGGTGTAACAAATAAACCTGCACGTTTTATAGAGGACAATTCATACGAACGATTAGGTTAGATATGGGATATAACATAGAATGAATAAATTAACTTATATTTATCTGCTGTCGCGCAAGTCACTACAGGATATATATATATATATATATATATATATATATATATATATATATATATATATACACACACACACACACAGCGTTTTTACATTAATAAAGAATTAGTTTTAAAACAGTTTTTACTGACAAAAGTAAGTGCTACAAAATAATAGTAATATTAATAATAATAATTTCCAGACATGATTCCCTCCGGATCACAAATTACCGCCTGTTCTATTTCCCCTTTAAGAGCGCGAGCTCGGCATAGGAGGCGGGGTCAAAACCCAGCGACTGCATTCCAGCCAATCAAAGCCGCCGACCTCTACAGCTAGGCGTCCGATTACGAAAAGGGGGAAGGGGAGGTGCTTGGTGCACGTGAGAGACTGAGACGTGAGCGCGGTTTCTATGGCAACCGTTCGTCTTGACCTCCATGTCCCCCGTGCTCGTCAGGGAAGGCCGGTTTCCATGGAAACGATCGTATCTCTGCGCGCGGCTCGCTTCCCGTAAAGTGATCTGGTCGGAAAGCGGCCCGTTCTTCCAGAGTGTGTCGGAAAATTATAAAGAGGGCGAGAGAGAGAGAGGGAGAGAGAGAGAGAGAGAGAGAGAAGATGGCGTTTGAGATACAAGGCTATTAAAAAGCTCACATTAACCTCACAGACTGCTCTCGCGCGCTGTTGTGTGCGTATTGAGGTGCAGGGCGTGTGTGAAAGCGCCTGAGGAACTGAGAGTGCGAGCTCTCCACCACAAATACGCCCCAGACTGTGAAAATGCTCAATTTATATATGTTACATACTGTAAGTCCGGGGGAAATGAACGAACCTTATGTTTGTCCATCATTTAAAGGGACGCAGTATAGTTTAATATTAAATCACACTTTTTTGTTTTTATACCAACAAAAAAAAAGAAACACACTTCCTCAAGACCGTACAAACTTATTGAACTGATTCTAGTTATTTATTTTGTGTGTGTGTGTGTGTGTGTGTGTGTGTGTGTGTGAATGTTTTAAATCTGCTTTGTTTTTACTAGGCTTGTTATCAGGAAAACGTCATTTTTGTCTTTAGCCCCGCCCCTTTCCTACCACATAAAGTGTCATATCCACATCTGCTTAAAATCCTCTTTCAAATTTTAGTGTTCTGCAGATGTGCAAATGTTTTTTCAATCGCAGGAACTTTGGTCTGATTTTTCTTTCAGCTCGATAACACAACAGTCTGTCTTCCTTTTATTTTGCTTTTGTATTGTTATGCTCTTCAGCCCACATGTTCGCAGCAGCCACACTCGCTGAGGAGGAGCACTGCATATGCTCAGGATCTGAATATGGGCTATATAATCTGTTTATGAGGCTGAAGGAATAAAACACCCTGTAACAGGGTGTGCTGTTACAGGAAAGTAATCAACTACAGTAATGTGATGTGAAGAGTCAGGGCCAGTACCATCCCTAAGTGAATTATTTTCCAATAACGGTATGTTCCAAATGTTTTATTCCTCTTTTACCACAGCAACATGTCTTAAATTATTAAAGAATGACACGTCATACTTTTAGCTGTTTATAGTTACAGTTAAAGGTAGGAAATCTGTGAAACAAGACAGTTCCTGTTATCATTTACGTTATAGCAGCTTTAAACAGTTTCTCACCAGCATTTCTTTTTTTCCCTTCTTCTCTGTCTTGAAGTAAATATGACAGAAAAAATGCAGTTCTGTTACTGAGAAACTGGAAAGACTCGTGGCGGGAAACGTACTGGCTGTTACAACTCGCTGACACCTGAGACTCCTTCCAGAAACGTTAAATAAATGTCCCCTTACAGAAAGTTTCACCCTATCAGTGATGACATGTTTTTATTAGATAACAACAAACATATGTTTATGATTAGTTAGATTATGAGCAGTGTCCAATGTACAAGCAGTGTAGAAACAGTAATATATTAGAACATGATCGTTATTGTCAGAGCTGCTGTTATAGAAAACGAATCAACACTTTCTGACCAATCAGAATAGGGAATTCAACAGTGCTGTGGTATAAGCATCTTTAATATGTTGGCCTCCATCTCTTTTCATGTTAACTGAGGAAACATGGAGGCGCGAGGACGTTGTTCTGTTCTCTTACTGATTTGAAAAAGCAACATTAAACATTTTTCACCAGGATGCTAGTGTGAGAGGCTTACGTCCAGGGACATTATTTCTAATCTCATATTTGAGGTTTAGAATAACAACGGACGTAGCGTTGTTAGCTAGTGCATAACATCACTCGCTGTCTCCCTCTCTGTTTTGCTTCCTCTGCTCTCTCTTCAGTTTCCTTCTAGGAGCTTTATCTGGGATCTCGACTTCCTGTGACCTGTCGAGACTCATCTGCATACCATGGGCTCTGCGTCTGTCGGTGCGCGTGCGTGCGTGCGTGCGTGCGTGTGTGTGTGTGTGTGTGTGTGTGTGTTGGGGGGGGGGGGGGGGGGGTGTAATTGGTAGAGATGCGGAGAATGGAAGAAAGGGGGAGCTGTATCTCTCTCTCGCAAACACACACACACATACACACACACGCAGACAGCAGAGCTTTATGTTTCAAGCCTAGCCAAATTTTCTTAGCACACATTTTTTTTTAAATTACGGCGTTATTTTGGGTAGGTTTATATACTAGATCTCCATTTCTCATTCGTCAGTATGCTATATAAAATATATTCCCTTTAAATGAAATTAAGAATCACAATTAAAAGTGTATGATAAAATATGTATGTCTATTTCAATGGAAGTACTGGGAAAAAAAAATTCCATTCTAGTTCACTCCTTGTCTGAATGTGCAATGTTACTGCATGTGGTACATAACCTACCAATAAAAATACTGTAACTCATGAATGGATTCTGGTTTTATTATTTTTTTTTTTGTGCTCATAGCTGTAAAATAATTCTGATCATTACCTTGCCAAAAACAGTGTAAGGAAGACATGTATGCAGTTAAGCTTTCTCTCTAAACAAAGCCTTTCATAGGGCAATACTTAATAGATAGTTTTTTCAAAGATATCTTTGTATTTAAATTTCTTTGCATTATAAAATATTAAAATATCTTAATATTCAATCCTGAAGGCAAAAGCAGACACATCACACACCACGGTGTTGTGATAACAAACTCTCTGAAATCCTTGTGTGCTTACGTCATTGCTCACTTTGTCCTCTCTCAAATCCTTCCGTGCGCTTGCTTCTTCTTCACTTAGCGCCTTTTCTTCCCCCATGTTCAACACCGAGCGCTCAGGCTCGCCCACACGCAGCAATGCTTAGTCTAATTTATGCCGACCTGAGGAAAAGATAAACGTCTCCTCAAACGCAATTTTGTGAAGGTAAAACCACGTCATTTGTACATTTTGAGGGGTTCATAAATTACACAAAGCAGTATTTCACTTCTGATGCTGATGAAAGTGCTATAACGCATACCTCGATAGGAAACCGTATGCCAACATAGTAGGGAACTATAAATTACTGACTCCATGGTACCTGATTTCATGGCCACATCCCATGAAATCAGGTACCATGTACAGGTGACCTAATATTTTTATATAGTATCTGTATACAACACTATACAGATACTATATAAAATATAAGGTCACCAGGAAACTAGGGTAAAGTAGTGGCTACATCCCTAACTGAATACTATCCATAACTTAAGTACCATAACTTTATAGCTATGTCCCCAAAAAACATACTACATAATATACTAAATGGTACACCAACATAGTATGGCACCATAAGTAACTAAATCTCTTGCTATCTGATTTTATGGTTATTTCCTAACCACATACTACTCTTCTATAACAGTATGCCAAAATAGTACAGTACTCTAATTAAGGTCCTTGTTACCTGAAGTAATGGCTGTGTCCACATTCTATATGTTCAACTGGTCTGGCACAGTAACTTGATTGTTATTGTGCCAGACCAGTTGGAATTGTAATTGTCAAGGTCAATACATTGTTTGTACTATACACCAAACAAATTTGGGTTGGAGATCCCATGGATATGAGAAAATGGAACAATGGATATGAGTTTAGGATTTCAGCTTTTATTTCCTGGTACTAACATCTAGATGTGTTAAAAAAAACATAAAACTTTTAAAAGCCTTTTATATCAGACCACCCAATTTTTAGCTGAGCAAAAGTATAGGAACAGATACGTCTTGAAGTAAATTAAAGTAAATGACACTTAATATTTGGTTGCCTATCCCTCGCTTGCAATAACTGCATCACCAAACTGTTGCATTCTTCTTTTGTGATACATTTCTATGCTTGTACCACAACTTATTTCAGTTGTTGTTTGCTTCGGGGTGTTTTTCCTGTCAGTCTCCTCTGCAGGATGGGAAATGCTGCTCAACTGGACTAAATTCTGGTGATTCACTTGGCCAGTCTAAAACCTTCCACTTTCCCCCCCCTGCTAAAGTCCTTTGTTGAGTTGTCAGTGTGTTTTGGATCATTGTCTTACTGCATGATGAAGTTCTTCCTGATTAATTTGGACGCATTTCTCTGTAAACTGGAATACATATTGTTTCTGTATACTTCTGAATTCATTCTGCTGCTACCATCATGAGTTACATCAGTAAAGATTAGTGAACCTGAGCCCAAGGCATGACACTATCTCCACCATGTTTCACGGATGAGCTTGCATGTTTTGGATCATGGTGATGCCGATGCTTTATTTCTCCACACTTTGGCCTTTCCATCACTTTGGTAGAGGTTAATCTTGGTTCCAGAACTTTTGTGGCTCATCTCTGAGTTTCTTTTCGAATTCCAATTTGGCTTTCCGATTCTTACTGTTGGTGAGTGATTTGCATCTTGGGGTATGGCCTCTATGTATTTCTGCTCTCAAAGTATTCTTTGAATAGTGGATTGTGATACCCTCACCTCTGTCTTGTGGAGGTTGTTGGTGATGTCACTGACTGTTGATTTGGTTTTTTTTTTCTTCACAGCTCTCACAGTGTCTTTGTCATCAACTGTTGTTGTTTTCCTTGGCTAACTTGTTTGATGTCTGGTTGTTAGTACACCAGTGGTTCCTTTTTTTCCAGGATATTTCAAATTGTTGTATTGGCTATGCCCAGTGCTTGAGCAATGGCTTTGATTTATTTTCTCTCTCTGGTCTTCAAGTTGGTTTATCCTTTTTAGCAACAAAGCAGTCTTCACAGTAAAAATCAAGGGCTCCAACCAAGAGTAGATTGACAGAGCTACTAATTGTTTAAACAAACAGTCTAACAGGGCACACCTGGACAACAAGAAACATCTGTCAGTCATGTGTTCCAATATTTTTAATAACTTGGAAAACTGGGTGGTTTTAAAAAAAGGTGTCATGTTTGACACATCTAGATATAAATATCAACAAATGAAAGGTGGAAATTTGATCTATCGTCTAATATTCTAATATATGTTTCAATCCCAAACCAAAATGTTTTCACTGTATACTTTTAGAGGAGACACACCACATACTGTTGTACTACATAGTATATAAACAGAGTATATACATTTTTTTATTAGAAGAGTATAGAATGTGAGTCCAGGATTTTTTTTTATTGGAAGTATGAAATCACAGAACAGTTATCTATGTTTTCTATGAAACTAGTGTGCTAGTGACAAAGCTAGCTAATTAGCTGTTAATTTATAGCTGTAAACAGTTTTGTGCTATGCACAAGATAAGATTATAAAAGAACACAGTATTTGCATATTTGCACATTATTATAGTAAATTGTAATAGTAAATTATAGTAAATTCTTACTTATTTGTAGCTATTTTCAAATGCAAAAAGTATGAGATAAGTAAGAATTTTTAGACAATAAGTCAGCATTTTAACATACTGGTTCCTGCCAAAAATAAAGGAAAAAGCATGTATATTTATGTACATTTATGCATGTATGTAGATATATGTAAATTTTTCTCTGAGGTGGAAATGGGGTTTCATATGCTACATTGCATACTGCAGTACCAAAAATATTTTGAACTAGCTATGTTAATTGATTCCATATTACCTGAGTTCATGGACCTCTGTAGTAAATAGTGCACAGTAGCTGATAATTAAGCAATACTGCATGTGCAAGAGTGGTGTTTTACTGAATATCAGCACGGCTGTGATTCGGCAGTAGGCACGAGGCCACAGATAATCACGTGCTGATATTCGGTGCAACAGCATGATTTTGTGTGTGATATTACTTTTGTACAACAATTCTATGCATAAAAAATTTGATATTTCTGCAAATAGTTCCAAGAGAAGCCACAGCTGGATAGAGTGGTGCATGTTGCCATGTAACGCAAAGACTGACTGACAGCCTGTAGTAAGTGTAGGAACGGTTTCACTGTAACAAATTATTACTAGAGTTGGAAGTTTATGTTGCAAGCAAGAGAAGTGGAGTGATACAAGTGCAGTTATACTAAATCCAGCACTCTTGGAACGGTGCTTGTCCAATCAAATTAGTGGATCGGAATTAACCATTGTATAATGTCCCACATTTAATGATAAAATAAATAGTATCTTCCAACAAGTGCAGCACCATGACTGCATACAGTACATACATACTGGATTATTGTATGTTAAAATATTTTGGCAGCATTAGTAACTTGATTGCATGGTAAATCATTCCAAACAACATACTACCATAACAAACAATATAGTATTATTTTGCTGGCCTACTATTTTGACATACTTTACATATAGTAGTATATATGTATACCCCCCCATCTGGTTTCCGGTTTAACGCGCTCCTGATTTTTTTTGCATTAAAGTTCACAGGATGTGTTGAGTCAGGTATTAGCTCACACCCTTCTCCTGAAATAGTATTAGAATATTAAAGCTTGCTTAATGGCATATTCAGATTAAAATGAAAAAAAAAAAAAAAACATTTTCAAAAAAAGACCTTTTCAGCAACTCTTTTAGTCATTCTCTGTCTGGCATTTACAAAATGGATGGCCTGTGTGTAGGTTGCTAAGAATACCACTAACGTGTGCTACTGCAATATTGTAGGGAAGCTAAATGAAGATGGTTTTCACATAAGCTTGATTCAGATAGATTACTTCAGGATGTTGTTGAAGCAGAGGCCTGTTATTATTTGTCAGTGCCACTATTCACAAAGCAAGAAGAAGAAATGCGCCGAGCTCTAGTCGTGAGTTGCTAGCATACTTCCCGCTTAGCTGCAGGGAGTGTCCGTGCACTGAGGAAACGGGTCAGGAAACGGCGAGCGAGATGTGTGTACAATCCAGCTTTAATGCACTCCCTCTGCTGGTGTCCACTTTGTCACCCTTGCAAAAGAAAATTCGAGCTGTCCGACTCAGCCAGGAGAGGAAAGGGAAAAACAGAGGAGGAATACAAGAGCAGGAGGCACACGGTCTTCCATCTTCGTATGCTTAATATAGAACAGAAGACCCGTGGTATAGCCCGTTTCTCTGTTTACTGCCTCTATGTTCTAGAGCCGAGCACTGTTTTTTGGAAAGTATTTTAACCTCATAATGGAATATGTGTGTGTTTTGCTATTGCTAGTGAAAGGGCATTAGTGCATCCAGAGCAAAAGAGGCATTTCCTGTTTGCGGGCTTGTAATCCGATAGGATTAATAATGAAAGAGTTGAAAAACAAAGAGAACAGCTGTTTCATATGCGCAATTAGTTTGTCAGCCAATGCTTCTTTCTTTTTTTTGGAAATTGTTCGGATGCAAATTGATGAATGGAAAATCCTATTTTCACATTTGGTGTAGAGAGACCTAGTTTTTGTTTCAAAATCTAGGCACAGAATTCCTGAAGCATGTTCAGGAAAGCTGGAACACCCGGAATTCTAGAAAAGGGGCCTGTGTGTGTGAGAGAGAGAGAAAGAGAGAGAGAAAGAAAGAGAGAGAGAGAGAGAGAGCGAGCACTCCATAAACAAACACTGCAGTGAGCGTTAATAAAACCCACATGCTCGCGCTCACAAAGAGGGGGTGGACGCTGGGAGGGAGCAGGTACTTTCCAACTGCTTTCCTGTAGTTCACATTTTGAAGCTCTGCAGCTACTCTGACTTCAGATTTGCTTGTATATGCAAGGAAATGCTGCTTTAACACCAAGAAAATCAGTTTCCTTGTCTTGCACCAGTTTACTTTATCAAGTAAGACATGCTGTATCAAACCAAGCTAAACTGGATGTGATGAGATCGTGTCCTTTTGTTTTCACAAATCTTTACTTTATAAAAGAAACTACAAGCACATCAGGCACATGCCTACCAACCTTTTATCACAACGCCATGAACATCTATTCTATTGAACATCTAACTGTACAAGAGCAAAGGTTTTTACAGCCAGAGACGCCTTTCTGTATAAAAAAAAACTTTCATGGACCCTGTTGTGATCATAACACGGATTTGTTTTTCTGCACATAAACCCTGTGTGAATTATACAGTGACATATGGGTCACAGTTCACAGCTTGTGAATGAGCTATCGTATCATATCATATCAAGTTTTCTGCACTTAGTGACACTGTAGCTGGTAAAATATGAAAGAACAGTAACAGTAACACGTGTGGGGGAAAACTGTCATACTGTCATAGAAAGGGCAGAAAAGTAGCTTAGCTACAAAGAACAGAGCACTTGATTGAGCTAGAAGTCGCTAGCTGCGACATAGCTGGTGGTTAGCTAGTAGCAAGATAAATGAACCTGCTAATGTTTGCTGATAGCTAGCATATATATTTTCAAGCTATTCTAAACAAGTTACCTAAATTAGTTAAAAATTGAGTGGTATGGGAAATAAATGAACTGATGGTGTTCATACTTAGGCCCTGTTTTCACTAGTGCGTTTTCGTTTTAAAAAAACGTAACTTTTGCTATGGTTACGCCTGTCGTCTACGCTACTCTGGCGTTTTCGACCCTCGAAAACGGAGACTTTGGGAAACGCCGAAGACCATGTTTTAGTTTGAAAACTCCAGGCTCGCGTTTCAGTATAAACAGACGAAAATGAAGGTTTTTGAAAACGAAGGTGTGGTTACCCAGGTCCCTGCTTCCTCAAGCCAATACCATATGACCATTTACACTACCTTGATCGTATACACAACAACACGGAGACTGAACACAAGCTTTTCTGGCTTTGTCGTCATTCTAAGCAGCCATTGTGCAGTTAAATTCTGTATTTTATAATACTGCAGCTGCCTACATACGCAAGAGGTGAGCTATGATTAGAGCAATCGGCAACAAATCTCATTTCAAGCGGCATAAGCCTCACATGGAACGTCGGTTTATTGTGCCTGCCTAGCAACCAACTTCCTGTTTACACTTGTATGCCCAGTGTGCATGAATGGTCATGTGACATGCGTTTTCGGTCGTGTAGTGTGGACGGAGATCGTTTCTGAAACATATTGGAAACGCCAGTGTGGACGAGGATCGTTTTCATTTTAAAACACCGTTTTAAACCAAAAACACACTAGTGTAAACAGGGCATAAGTACACTGAGGGCAATTTGCATGATTTCATTGCTCGAGGGAACAATAGATGAAATATGTGGCACCTTGAAGTAGCTGCTTGCTAACTGTACGAGTGTTCTTGAGGTTTTTCCATCAATATTCCGTGGTATCATGGTACTACTCAGTATCGTGATGATGCAGCGGGTATAGTATCGTAAGATATGTTTACTGGTATCGTAACAACCCTAGTACATATTGTAGTCAGTGATTAAGCCACAATATCCTGGCCTCCGATGTTTTAGGATGAAAAAAAGCATTATACACTTTATGGAGTACACACTTCCTGCAGTAGGCACACTTAAAAGTTGTGCTACACCTATTCTACCTCATTGGTCCCTGCAATCCAATTAACTATTTATCATATTAATTGTTCATCCCAGCAGCACTTGAGTGCTTCTGCACGCACACACATACACACACACACACACACACACACACACACACACCTCGATGCACATCCTTATTTTTTGGAGTTGTGTGTTGCGACACAAATAGCTCAGACCACACAAAGGGCAAAGGGAAAGCATGCTGCGCTGACGACACGCTCGTTTAATGGAGCCTTCATTTATGGCAGTGTTTCATTAATAGGCCTTTTTTAAACAAATAGAATGAAACCCTCTGTGCTGGTCAAAAGAGGCGCCAAGAGCCTTTTCATTTGAACATTTTTCTCATTTCTCTCTGCATAATGTGTGGAATTAATGATAATTCTTCTGTGTGTGTGGGTGTGTGTGTGTGTGTGTGTGTGTGAGGGGGGGGGCTGTGGGTTTATATGTATTCACAGGCATAAGAGAAAAAAAGGCAATCATTGAGAAATATAAGCTCACAATAGCTCAAATTTTGGTAATATAAGCCAGGATTAACTGTCACTGAGCACCAGGATCAGACGTATAACCCATTGTAACCTGTATAACCCAAGAGTATAGGTCAGATGAACCTAGCATGGGTTTAGAGTAAATATGCACCGATAGTGACATTGAATATCATGATCACCTCTTGTTTGTTTTTTTTGTCTTGATTCCTACTGTACTAGTATTCTGATGGAAACATTTTAATATTAAATGAACCTTGGTAGCATCTCCGTCGAGGTTTTGCTGCATCACCTTCATCACACTGTGTTCTAGTGCACTGTGTGTGACGTTTGTGTAGTCATAATCGCTCGCAAGCATCGCACCTTAAATAAAGACAGACAGCGAGCTGACTAACATAGCAAGCTGACTAATGCAACCTAGCAAGTTACTACCTGTCAGGATTTCTACCTGGGTAGGGGAAGTGGATATGATCTGAAGTGTCCACAATAACAATAGTGCAACAGTGTTTTACTTGCTAAATGTAAAGTGTCCCTGAAATCTGTCCATCCATCCATCCATCCATTTTCTGTACCGCGTATCCTACACAGGGTCGTGGGGGAGCCTGGAGCCTATCCCAGGGAACTCAGGGCATGAGGTGGGGAACATCCTGGACGTGGTGCCAACATATCGCAGGGAACAATCACACACACACACACACACACACACACACACTCACACACACACACACTCTCACACTACAGATAATTTGGAAATGCCAGTCAGCCTACAGAGCATGTCTTTGGATTGGGGGAGGAAACCATAGTACCCGGAGGAAACACGGGGAAACAAAATTCACACACACAGGGTGGAGATGTGATTTGAGCCCCCAACCCTGGAGGTACGAAGCAAACTTGTTAACCACTAAGCCACCATGTGCCCCTCCCTGAAAACAAAATTTAAAAAAGTTTTGGAGATTCTCATTGTAATTTTATAGCATGGCACTTCCGGGAAAAGCAGATTTTTTTTGATGATTCATATTTGTGCAAATCATGTTTGTCCAAATAAATGCTCTCTAGAGCCATAAATGTCCTGCCCCTGAAGGCATGGCTTGTTCTACAGTAGTAGCTTGTTAGCAGTAAACAAGGTTTGGCAGTAAACAAGGCTGTGTGTCTTCCTGCACACTTTTCCCTTTTCCAATCATTCCTTGGCTGAGAAAAAAAAAACCCATTGAGTTTATTCCTTTTGAAGAGGGAGGACTTTGTACAAGGTGTGTGACAGCACTTTTCCGATAAGTGTTTCACCAGCACTATGGTGGAATGTTGGAATATGTCCGTTCCTCAGACTGAGCGGGAATGCAATTCGGTCTTTATACACCATTGGTACTTCTTCATCAGTAAGAGTAAGTAAAAGCCTCTCTTTGCTCTCTTCCATATTTAGCTAGCTTTCTAAGCTACTGTTAGGGGTGTTTACATTCAGCAGGGGTGTGGCATATCTCCAGTACTGTTGGCTGTTGCGTAAGTCAGTCAAGCACTTCCTGTTTCTGAAGGAAATACATAAACATACAGAATCAAATCACAGCAAAGAAGGTATGTCATGGCAACATGAAGGTAAGCCAAATGGAACATATAACTTGGACAGCTGGTATAAATGAGATAGAATGTTTAAAACCCCTGAATAATAATAATAATAAAAAAAATAGCTGACTAATGCCACATGACCTTCATGTAAGCACGTGTGATTTTGCCAGTGAGCACTATCTATGATTTCAGGTCTAGTTTGACAGGGAAGATGACCATGTGTTTACATACACTTGATGATGATGATGATGATGATGATAATAATAATACAGGGGTGCACAGTGGCTTAGCACGTTCACCTCACAACTCCAGGGTCCGGGGTTTGAGTCCCACCGTGGCTCTGTGTGTGTGGAGTTTGCATGTTCTCCCCGTTCTGTGGGGGTTTCCTCCGGGTACTCCGGTTTCCTCCCCCAGTCCAAAGACATGCATGGTAGGCTGATTGGCATGTCCAAAGTGTCTGTAGTGTATGAATGGGTGTGTGAATGTGTGTGTGATTGTGCCCTGCGATGGACTGGCACCCTGTCCAGGGTGTACCCCACCTTGTGCCTGATGCTGCCTGGGATAGGCTCCAGGTTCCCCCGCGACCCTGAAAAGGAGTAGGCGGTAGAAGATGGATGGATGGATGGATGGATGGATAATAATACATTCTAATCTGGGTGGGCACAGTGGCTTAGTAGTTAGCAAGTTTGCCTCGCACCTCCAGGGCGGAGGGTTCGATTCCTTCATCCGCCCTGTGATCCACTCTGTGTGTGAGGAGTTTACATGTTCTCCCTGTGGTTCAGGGGTTTTCTCCAGGTGCTCCAGTTTCCTCCCTCAGTCCAAAGACTTGTGTTGTAGGCTGATTGGCATTTCCAAATTGTCTGTAGAGTGTGGGTGTGGGAGCATGTGTGTGATTGTGCCCTGCAATGGGTTGGCACCCCTTCCAGGGTGTCCCCCGCCTTGTGCCCCAAGTTCCCTCGGATAGGCTCTAGGTTCCCCCGTGACTGTAAAGGATAAGCGGTACAGAAAACGAATGGATATATGGATCTGCTGGTGTGTCTTAAACATTTGTGAAGTGTGTAAGTCAGGCGGATTTCGGGATACAAATCCTGCCTCTGCCCTAAGTGTGTGGAGTTTGCATGTTCTCCCCATGCACTGCGGGTTTCCCTCCGTGTACTCTGTTTTCCTCCCCTAGTCCAAAGGCTGATTAGTGTTTATAAATTGTATGCAATGTGTGTGAATGTGTGTGTGATATGCCCTGTGATTGTAAATGGTAAATGGCACTTATATAGCAGCTTGTAACCTTAGCGGTTCTACAATGCTCTTTACCCATTCACACACACACATACTCACTCACACACCAATAAAAGCAGAGCTGCCATGCAAGGTGCTAGCCTGCAACTTGGGGTTCGGTGTCTTGTCCAAGGACACTTTGGCATGTGGCGTCACGTGGGCCGGGAATCGATCCACCAACCCTTCGATTACTGGACAACCCACTCTACCACCTGGAGCCTATCCCCACAGCTGCCCCAGTGAGTTGGTACCCTACCCAGGGTGTATCCTGCCTTGTGCCCCGAGTTCCTTGGGATAGGCTCCAAACTCCCCATGACTGTGAAGGATAAGCGGTATGGTAAAATATAAATATAAGTCATAATTAAAGTTATAATCATAATTTTAGCCCAATAATCCGGTTCTTCAGTGAGTGTATAATGTTAATCTGATATCTTTTTTCTTTCTATATATGAGCATACATGCAGATGACTGCAGATAGTAAAAAAGCTTGTCTCCGTCTGTCAGTCAAAATAGAGACGGCTTAAAGAAGGACAACATAATGTGCAGTTCCCAAATAATTTTCCAGTAAAGTGCTTTGAGAGTGACACACTGGCATCCAGTGACCACAAGTGAGTGAAATGCTTCCAACCAAGCAGCATGACAGAGTCTACATAACTTTATGAATTGAAAATGTATTTTATACATGTTGAGGAATTAAAAGTCTGTAGGATTTATTAATTTTCATTTATTTATCACAGGGTAATTCGCTACTTGACTGATAAAATTGTTTTGTATACTCCTTCTTACTGCATCCAAGCTACCTAGTAAAAAGTACTGGCCATTGATGCTACTAATATGGGACATGTTTCCCAAAAGCATCGCAGCACAAACATAATTGTTAGATGGTAGAGTGAGCACCGCATTGAACACTCTCTCTCCCAGTTGAAAAATTCTTAACTTTTGCAATGCTTTTAGGAAACTCAACCCTGATTATTCCGTAATGGCACATCCCCATTTTCTACATTATGGCATGCCAAACTAGGCAGGTATTTTGTAGATGTAAACACATTCACCGTTAGCTCACATACCTCCTTGCCTTATGCTTGACATCTGTACTGGTCTGAGCAGGTTCAACGCTGTATTAGCACACTGCTTTGATAAAAATTGTAGGAGTTCATTAGTATTATATTGCCATTTTATAACACACTAAGCAAGAGTCACAATTTCATTGCATTTACAAACACAGACACACTGGTTGTAGTAGTGTGTGTATCAGGATTCTGTTCTTATAATAATAAACTGGTTCTGCTTTAAACATGTTTTTAACAGGGAAAGTGTATAGTATTCCTTAATAGTGTATGGTGTCGTGTGTGTGTGTGTGTGTGTGTGTGTGTGTGTGTGTGTGTGGACCCTTTGTGTGTGAGTGTCTTTGTGAAAGAGATTGCAGCTGAAGTTTAATTTTCTGGACGTGCTAGTTTGTATAAGTGAGATTGAGAATGTACTTATAGTGATAGATTTTGTATGTGTTTGTGAGGTTTTGTTTATGTGTGTGTGTGTGTGTGTGTGTGTGTGGGGGGGGGGGGGGGGGGGGGGGTTGTAGCATAGCGTTCTGTATGTGTTAGTGGTGTGTGTGTGTGTGTGTGTGTGTGTGTGTGTGTGTGTGTGTGTGTGTGTGTGTATGGGTGTGAATGTGTATTATATTGCATACGAGTGTATGAGAGATTGTTTTGGCCATGTGTGTGTTTGGGTGCATTTGCATATAGAAATAATAATAATAATAATAATAATAATAATAACTCCTTATATTTATATAGTACTTTTCTAGACACTCAAAGTGATTTACATTGTATGGTGTGTGTGTGTGTGTGTGTGTGTGTGTGTGTGTGTGTGTGTGTGTGTGTGTGGAGGAGTAGCATCCACCTGGATGATGTGACGGAAGTGTAGTGCGCCAGAACGCCCACCACACACCAGCTATTAGTGGAGAGGAGAGAGTGATGTAGCCAGTTCAGGGATGGAGATTATTAAGGGGCCATGATAGCTAAGGGCCAATGGGGGAATTTCACCAGGACACCAGGGTTATACCCCTACTCCTTTATGAGCTGTGTGGTGGGATTTTTACTAACCACAGAGAGTCAGGACCTCTGTTTAACGTCTCACCCAAAAGACCGTACAACGAAAGATGTGTATTTGTGTGTTTGTTTTGTTTGTGTATGTGAGTGGGCATGTGTGTATGTCTATGCACGCATGTGTATGTTAGTTTTATGTGTGAGTGAGTGTGTGTTTATATGTGTCTGTTTGTGTGTGTGTGTGTGTGTGTGTTTGGTTGCACACGTGTATGTGCATTTGTGTGGGTGTGCATTGTATCTCTGCATGTGAGTGTATGAGAGGTTTTTTTGTTCAAGTGCATTTTTGTGTATATGTTCTGTGTGTGTGTGTGTGTTTGGGTGCATATATGTGTGTATGTATGCATGTGCATTTGTGTTGTGTGTGTTTGTGTATATGAGTGTGCATGTGTGTGTGAGCGAGTGTGTGTGTGTATATTTGTGTGTGTGTATGTGTATATATGTGTGTAGATTTTCTGTGTGTGTTTACGTGTGTATATTTGTGTGTGTATATATGTGTGTGTATCTTTTCTCTGTGTGTGTAGATTTTGTGTGTGTATATGTGTGTAGACTTTCTGTGTGTATGTGTGTAGATTTTTTGTGTGTGTGTAAGTGTGTTTGTGTGAGTGTGTGTTTATGTGTGTGAGTGTGTATTTATATGTGTGTGTTTGTAAGTGTGTGTTTATATCTGTGTGTGTGTGTGTGTGTGTGTAAGTGGGTTTTTATATGTGTGTGCGCTTGTGTGTCCGTGCGTGTGAGTGTGTGTGTGTGAGAGTAAGGGTGTGTTATGTGTGTGTGTTTGTAATTGTGTGTTAATATGTGTGTGTTTGTGTGTGTTTATGTGTGTGTATGTGTGTGTGAGTGTAATTGTGTGTTCATATATGTGTGTGTAAGTGTGTGTGCGTGCGTGTGTGTATGCGTGTGCGTGTGTGTATGCATGTGCGTGTGCGTGTGTGCGCGCGTGTGTGTGTGCATATGTGTGCGTGTGTGTGTGTGTGTGTGTGTGTGTGTGTGTGTGTGCACGTGTGTGCGTGTGTGTGTGTGTGTGTGTGTGTGTGTGCGTATGTGTGTGTCTTCTGAGGGCGTGGGTACGCTGTACGCGGGTGGTTAAGCTGTTAGCCTCAGATGAATGCAGGGGGAGCTCAGTCTCCTCTTTGAAGTGTGACAGGAGGAGGGGGATGTTACCACGCCCACCAGGAGGGGCCTGCAGAGAGGGAGAAACTTTCGCCCTGTTTTTGTGAGGAACACTAGAGGTCCAGCTTGAGTCTCAGATGCTCCGTTTTAATTCTTACACTAATTATTCACCGGTCCTACAGCAATGCCAGGGCTTCCTGCTTCCTGCTCCGCTTTACACTGTGATGCAGTGCGCAGGCTGGAAAGAGTAACAGCAACACACACACACACACACACACACACACACACACACACACACACACACTTATGTACTCACGATGCCACTACACACCATTGCTTAGGAGTTTTTTAAAGTATGAATGAAATCATGTCTGTACAGTTTCTGTTGTTTATGCTTACATTTGTGTCAGTGAGGGCTGAATGGGGGAACTCCCTTTTCACGCAGACCTCCCAGTGTGTGTTTCTCTCCCTGTCCACACACACACACACACTCTCCGAGGCATGCTAGGTCGTGTCCGGGACCCACCTCAAAGGGAAACGGAGGCCCAGGTGTGCAGCAGGGGTTGGGGCTGGGACGGGTACAGACAGGCCTCGTCCCAATCCACTGACAAGCGAAGACACTGCCTTGTTCTTCCTCGACAGACTGAGCGGAAGGCTCGGTTAAAAGATATCTGTTTTCATGTGAGTTGCTGTCTGCACCTCTTTCTTTTTTTTTTGTTCTTTCTTTGTGTTTTTCCCTGTGCCCTTTTCTTTCTTCCTTCCTTTGTCTTTCTGTCTGTCTTTCTTTATGGAAAATATCTACATTTGGATTCATTTCTCAAAAGTGTAGTATAAATAGAGTTAAAATACAATAAAACACATGAATCCCAGGTTGGTAACTGTCTCAAATGGTGTTGAAAATTGTTATACACTACGTACAGTACTGTATACGGTATACACACACACACACACACACACAGTGAACAAATTACAGGAAAAACCAACATAACGTGTCTTAGTGAGGTGTTGGTCCTCTACGAGCCGTCAGACCAGCTTCTGTGTGTCTGAGTGTACAGGTCTGTAACTGTAACTGGGGGGAGGAACTCAACATGTTTCATTCACAAACGCAGTCTTTCTGAAGAGTCACTAAGGTGAATGATTCAGTATTGGTGACTGTGAGTCATTAGTTTTGTTCCGTTGCTGTTGAGGGCTTCACCATTGCAAACCGCATAATTGAAACACACAAGTTTCAGATATATGTTTATCTGTAAATGGCTTTAAAAAAAAAATTATATTGTATGATTTGTATTTTCAATCAAATGTACACTAGATCTTATCCTTAACCCTGCCCCTGGAGCCGGTGAATCCTTTTGGTCAAGACCAAGATTTGCTCAGCTGTTTCATTGGGCCAGTGTTTGAATCAGGTAACCTTTAAGTCAGTACTTTTTAAAACATTATCATGTTTTTATCTGCTGGTGTGTGGGGGCATGGTGGCTTAGCCCCTGTTTACACTAGTGCGTTTCAGAAACATCTCCGTCCACACTACACGACCGAAAACGCATGTCACATGACCATTCATGCACACTGGGCATGCGCATACAAGTGTAAACAGGAAGTTGGTTGCTAGGCAGGCACAACAAACCGGCGTTCCATGTGAGGCTTATGCCGCTTGAAATGAGATTTGTTGCCGATTGCTCTAATCATAGCTCACCTCTTGCGTATGTAGGCAGCTGCAGTATTATAAAATACAGAATTTAACTGCAGAATGGCTGCTTAGAATGACGACAAAGCCAGAAAAGCTTGCGATTCAGTCTCCGTGTTGTTGTGTGTGATCAATGTAGCGTAATGTTCATATGGTAGAGGCTTGACAAATCAGGGAAGGATACGCAATGATCCAGAAGACCCAATCAGGGGGCGAATGTGGGTAGCCACGCCTTCGTTTTCAAAAGTCTTTGTTTTCTTCTGTTTACACTGAAACACGAGCCCGGAGTTTTCAAACTAAAACGGGGTCTTCGGTGTTTCCAAAAGTCTCCGTTTTCGAGGGTCGAAAACGCCAGAGTAGTGTAGACGACAGGCGAAACCGTAGCAAATGTTATGCGTTTTAAAATGAAAACACACTAGTGTAAACAGGGCCTTAGTGGTTAGCCTCACATCTCTGGCGTTGGGGGTTCGAATCCAGTCTCTGTCCCCTGTGTGTGACGTTTGCATGTTCTCCCCGTGCTTCAGGGGTTTCCTCCCCAGTTCAAAAACATGCGTTGTTAGTTGATGGGCATTTCCAAATTGTCCATAGTGTATGATTGGGTGTGTGAGTGTGTGTGTGTGTGTGTGTGTGATTGTGCCTTGCGATTGGATCACATCCCATCTAGGGTGTCCTCCGCCTCGTGCCCCAAGTTCCCTGAGTTTCCAGGCTCCCCGCAACCCTGTGTAGGAGAAGTAATACAGAAAATGGATGGATTGATCTGCCACTGTGTCTTAACCATCTGCAGGCTGGGGGTTGGGGCTAGGGGATTCTCCCTATGCTTCAGGGATTCCTCTGCGTACTCCGGTTTCCTTCCTCAGTCAAAAGACAAATGTTGTAGCCTGATTGGCATCTCTAACTTGTCCGTAGTGTGTGCAATTGTGCCCTGAGATGGGCTGGCACCCCATCCAGGATGTTCCCCACCTTGTGACACGAGTTCCCTGGGATAGGCTCCAGGCTCCCTGCGACCCTGTGTAGGATAAGAAAATGGATGGATGAATTTGTGCAAGTTGTGTTCAGTACTCTCTTCAGTGGATCCGTGAATAATTGAGTTCATAAATGAGTCTCGTTTAGAACACCACTCTTCTAAAAGATATTCCCTTAGTTAATGATCAATTGGGTTGATATTTGGTGATATTACTGCATGTATTTTACATCATTTTCATACTACCTGAACCATTAAGCCAGCCCTCGTGCTCTGTGGAAGGGGGCGGATCATCCTGGAAAAGAGCACTCCCATCAGGATAGAAATGTTTCATCATAGGATAAAGATGATCAGAGTCAGAATACAAAATGTGCTGGTGTACAGGTGTTTGAGAACTTAGAGTATGACATGCATGAAATCCCACAATGCACTGGAGTGGTTATTGTCCGTTGTAGCCTAGAGGATGCAGAGACACACACTTTGGACACAGGGTGTCACTTGGCGAAATCTTGAAGTGGGTCTTCTTTTTGCAATCTGGTGGTTTTGTGTGCATAGTTGTAGTTATAATAAACATTTGCACAGTATCATTTTTAAAATGTGCTTTCTGTACCGAATCAAGCTGGAATGTGAGAGCAGGGTTTCACAGAGACTCGTTCTTGGATATACTAATACAAACCAGCCAAAACACTTATTCGCTCGAAGCTGAGGTCTGTTCACATGTGCATACAGGATAAACCCTCTTTGTACATTGATTTTATTGATTTTTAAAAATGCACCTATGAACCTAATAAAGTAAAACTATAGCTGATTCTTTATATGTATATTTATCTGTGCTGATCTATATTCACCAGTAAATAACATACTTTGTTTTTCACTGCCTCATGATATATATATATATATATATATGTGTGTGTGTGTGTGTGTGTGTGTGTGTGTGTGTGTGTCTTTATACACTTGGGGGAAGTTGTGTCTTAGGTGTCTTCACTGAGAGATTTATGATGCTGTCTTCTACTGACCATTACACACACACAAACACACACACATACACACACACACATTACTGCCTAGGAGGTGTGATGGGATTCTGTTTCCAACTGTCAAAACAGCAAAGCGCCAAACGGGGACTTTTGTGCTATGATTTAACACATTGCTTACATACATAAAATGAAGCCATTAAAAATCCCAAATACCTAGGGTTAGGATTAGAATGCATAAATAACTAACATTTTTTCATTTTAATGCCAGGGAAATCAATTTCACACAGACATCTTTGAAACTGAGGAGCGAATCATGCTGTTCATTTTGGAGTCTGGAGCAAATAACTTTGGACCTGTTGGTTTTTCACAGAGCTTAGTTCATACACACACTTGCAGAGCACCGTGAAGAACACCACACATCATTTCCATTAATGTGACCCAGTGATCAACAACTAACCAGCTACATGGGGTGGCTGTGGCTCCGGTGGTAGAGCGCGTTGTCCACTAATCGTAGGGTTGGTTGTTCGATTCCCGGGCCACATTACTCCACATGCCAAAGCGTCCTTGGGCAAGACACTGAACCCCAAGTTGCTCCCGATGGCAAGTTAGTGCCTTGCGTGGCAGCTCTGCTACCGTGAGTGTGTGTGTGAATGGGTGAATGAGAACCAGCATAAAGCGCTTTGGATAAAAGCGCTATATACTGTAAGTGCGCCATTTATGTTCATGTGTCTCCACTATTAGCCTTACACATATTATTAGTCAAAATTATGTCAGTACTGGTCTACCTAAATCTAATCTAACCCAAAGTCTGATTTTGCATGAACGAAGTTGAAATGTAAAAACCCTAAACCAAGTGTTAACGTTTCATGCAAACTGAGTTGCTATGAATTTGTGATTGTGAAACTATGTTGCAGTTCCTGATCGCACGATTTAATGGAAAATCAAGCAAACTCCTCAGTATTCGGAGGAGCTTTTTCCGCAGATTTGGGCCAAGACACGTCACGTGACGTCATCACAACACACATTCAGCCAGAGCCCTCTTTTTTTTCAAATGCATCGAGCATGAGTACATCTAAAAGGTCTCATTTACCAACAAACATTACTGCGAAGGAATTTCATGCGATTACAATTACGCCTATTTACGTAGTTTTCCACAAAAAACTCGCAAATTTTGAGAAAGTCGCAGCAAAATCAAGCATTTTTGGCTGCAGCAATAAAGAAACAAAAAAGAAATCCTGAGAAATCCTGTACGGACTGATGTTGAAATTGTGCCCATATTAAGACAAACAATTTCTAAAATCATTCTATTGTATGTCTTATGAATGTCTTAACAGAGATCTTTTTTTATTTTTAAAACTCTTAAACAAACAAAAATCTGTGCTCACTGCAGACAAACACTGAACTACCATATCCAACCAATAGTTTAGAATTTACAACAATTTCTGGCCTTGTGTGATTTGGAGAGTTGTAGTTAGTGTTACTAACTGTAACACTGAAATAAATAAACATAAATAAACAAACACCCAAATGGCAAGAAGTCATGCTAACAATTTCTTGATAGGCCCTGTCCTAAATAGCACCTCAGCCCTTAAGTCCTCATTCAATCCCCCACTTTGGTGACATTGCCAAGGTATGGATCTATGATGCATGAGTGATCGAGGGGGCTGGGATGCAGTCCTGAGTTTTTGTCCTTCATCTCATTATGCTTGTGTTCACTGTGCTTTTGCGATGACTCTCCTTTCAGTGACACCTGCGAAGAATCATGTAACTCAAATTGCATAAGATCGTACTGACAGATTTAAATGGCAGAAATAACTGATTATACACAGATTACACCTATGTGAATACCACAATGCCACACGTGCACCATCTGGGACAGGGTCGGTATCACGAACCCACAATACACTGCAGACATTCTTAACACTGAAAGATGGTACAAGTCACAAGGTGGTTTATAAATAGCACTTAAGTGATTTTGTAATAAAATGATGTGTAAAGTCAGCTACATAAGCTATAACATGTGTTTAGCACCCATACACTCAGAGTGCATTGTGATCTGAGTTGTTTTCTATGGAAGTATATCTCACATGCTAGTTAGCTGATCAGCTGCAGGGTGTTCTTGACTGTCCTTTCATTTATATTGTAGTTTGCTTTGATGAACATATCATGTTTGTAATTAATAATTTCTAGTGATTCATGTATATTGCACAATATGTACACCGATCAGCCATAACATTAAAACCACCTGCCTAATACTGTGTTGGTCCCCCTTGTGCTGCCAAAAAAAAGCTCTGATCCATCGAGGCATGGACTCCACAAGACCTCTGAAGGTGTGCTGTGGAATCTGGGACCAAGATGTAAGCAGCAGATCCTTTAAGCAAGTCCTGTAAGTTGTGAGGTGGGACCTCCATGGATCACACTTGTTTGTCCATCACATCCCACAGACGCTCCATCGGATTGAGATCTCGGGAATTTGGAGGTCGAGTCAACACCCTGAACCCTTTCAGGGGTCATGTTCCGCAAACCATTCCTGAACAATTTTTGCAGTGTGGCAGGGAGCAGTATCCTGCTGAATGAGGCTACTGACGTTAGGGAATACCGTTGCCATGAAAGGGTGTACTCGGTCTGCAACAGTGTTTAGGTAGTAACATCCACATGAATGCCAGAACCCAAGGTTTCACATCAGAACATTGCCCAGAGCATCACACTGCCTCCGCTGGCTTCCCATAGTGCATCCTGGTGCCATCTCTTCCCCAGGTAAGTGACACACAGTGACCCAGCTGTCCACATGATGTAAAAGAACGTGATTCACCATACCAGGCCACCTTGTTCCATTGCTCCATGATCCAGTTCTGATGCTCACAGGCTCATTGTAGGCACTTTCATCAGTGGACAGGCGGTGGTCAGCATGGGCATTCTGACCGGTCTGCAGCTACGCAGCCCCATACACAGCAAGCTGCCGTGCACTGTGTGTTCTGAAACCTTTCTCTCATAGCCAGCATTAACTTTTTCAGCAATATGTGCTCTTCTGTGGGATCGGATCAGAAAAATCTGCCTTTGCTTTACCAGTTATCGTTCCTTAGACCACTTTTGGTAGGTATTAACCACGGTATACTGGGAATACCTCACAAGACCTGCTGTTTTGGAGATGCTCTAATCCAGTCATCTAGCCATCACAATTTGGCCTTTGTCAAAGTCATTCAGATCCTTACGCTTTCCTGCTTTCAACACATCAAACTCAAGAACTGACTGTTGACTTACTGCCTAATATATCTCACCCCTTGACAGGTACCACTGTAACAAGATAATCAAAGTTATTCACTTCACCTGTCAATGTTATGGCTGATTGGTGTATATGCTATGCACTATTCCTAAACACATCTATGTCTTCTGTCAAACACTAGTGTTTGGGATACACTTAGCCAATGGCTAAAAACAAATGGGCTAAGACAGAACATTCCATAGACATTTGTATTTTTGCAAATAACTATCTCTTACATTATTTAAAAAAGAAAACAATAGTATGAAAGCCGGCAATTCAGCATGTAAGAAGTTGGAAATGAAGAAGCTCCCTCAGTAATGTGTGCATGTGTGTGTGTGTGTGTGTGTGTGTGTGTGTGTGTGTGAGAGAGAGAGAGAGCGAGAGAGAGAGAGAGAGAGAGAGAAATTTTAAGAGGGGGCAGGTCTCATTAATCCATTTTACAGCTCTGAGATGAGGGGAGATGCAGCAGCAAACCTGATTTAATGCCTGCGTGGTTGTGGAAGTGTTAAAATATGGTTACCGTCCCAACCACATGTAAATCTCTCCACTTACACACACATACGCTTACAGAAACACACTTAGGAATATGGTCATAATTTAACCCCAGACAAGGCAAGAAGTGAAGGAGTGAGAAGTGAATATCGATTGAATTTTGATCAGAAATTGTAACGCTTGCTCACAGTTTTTTTTTTTTTAAATAATCACATCACCAGCACCACTCACTGACTTTCCCCACCATTTCCCCTTGAGAGAATCACAATCACCATATTAAGGGCAGTTCCATTACTTTATAGGCTAAAGTAAAGTTGACTAAGTGAGGCCTTGGAATCCCTGCAGCTCGGGTTTAACTATTAGAGCAGAATTTGACAAAAGGCATTGACAGTTCAAAATCAATGGCAATGATTTTCCCCCCAGTCTTCAGCTGTTCAGTTTCAGTGAACCTGTGCTCACTGTAGCCTCAGATACCTGTTCTCGGCTGAGAACTAGAACCCTGTCTAGTCTTCTGCTGTTGTAACGCACCCACCGCAAGGTTCTGTGTATTGTGAATTCTGAGATGCTTTTCTGCTCAGCACAGCTGTAAAGAGTGATTATTTGAGTAGCAAGTTATTTTGTAGCCTTCCTGTCAGTTTAAATGAGTGGTACCATTCTTCACCTCTCTCATCAACAAGGCATTTCCACCCTCTGAACTGCAACTCAATGGATGTTTTCTCTGTGTAAACTGTAGAGGCTGTTGTGCTTGAAAATCCCAGGAGATCAGCTGCTTCAGAAATACTCAAACCGGCCCATCTGCACCTGCAAGATCACATTTTACCCAACTGTGATGTCAGATGTGAACATTTACTGAAGATCTTGACCTGTATCTTCATGATCTTATGCACTGCTTTGCTGCAATGTGATTGGCTTATTAGATAGTTGCATGAATGAGCAAGTGTACATGTGTTCCTAATAAATTGTCTGGCGAGTGTATGAATTGAGTTTGTCGTTTTTATTTTTTAGCATGTTTAGTCCAAAGAGCACATACTGGACACAACCATTGTAATTATAATACATTTTTTGTTTTTACAAAAATTGAACACACTGATATTTGTGTCTACAAACGTGTAGATACACAACGAGTATTGATTTGAACACCTTTGTTTAGAGAATACACAGAATTAAAGCAGGAAGGATGTCTTAAGAACATTTGGTTAAGGTTCCCTCTGTTTCAAGGTTCTCTCCAGCAAGCACTTTATCCTGGTAACGGTGCTGGTGGATCCTGAGCCTTTTGGTTGGGATGCCAGTCCAGTGCAGGGCACCATGCACATACATTCACACACTCGTTCACACCCAAGGGCTATTAAGTATTGGCATTCCACCTACTGGCATGTTTTTGTGGAATGCTAAGAAACCAGAGAACCTGGAGATAGTAACTCGAACTCAGGATCCTTGGAGAGTCATTGTGACCTTCTCTTCTGAATTCAAAACACAAACTATTCAGTAAATTCTATATGAGTATAAGCATGTATCACAAATATTTTTCTTCAGTGACCTTTGTTACCATACCTTATGGTAGGAGGTCTTATAATATCATCTGTTTACTTGGACAACATCTTCAGTGCCAGATGTGGGAAGATGTGTGGATGCTTTGTGCGCAAAACCATGTTAAACCTTCAGCATAAGAACATACGGAAGTACGAAGGTTCAAAACTGTACAACAGTGTTAGGCACCCTAAATTCATAATTAATACATTTTTTTGGTAAAGAAATTAAACATGGTTAGTACATTTACCTGGTTTGGGGTTGGAATCCAGTCTCCACCCTGTGTGTGCAGAGTTTGCGTGTTCTCCCCATGCTTTTTGGAGCTCCCTCCAGGTACTCTGGTTTCCTCCTCCAGTCCCCAGTCCAAAGACATGCATTGTAGACTGAATGGCATTTCCAAATTGTCCATAGTGTGTGAATGTGTGTGCGATTGTGCCCAGCTATGGGTTGGTACCCTGTCCAGGGTGTCCCCCGCCTTGTGCCCCGGTCCCCTGGGATAGACTCCAGGCTCCCCATAACCCTGTGTAGGATAAGCCAGTGCAAGATTTCACAATTTTGCAATCGCAGAAATGAACGCAAAATCAAGCAAACTCCGCAATATTCAGATGGGCTTACGTTTTTTCAAAATTACTGCAGATTTTGCACAGATTTGGGCCAAGATGTGTCATGTGATGTCTTCACGATGCGCATGAACCCAAGCCCTCTTTGATTCAGTTGTGTCGAGCATGAGTACAGCTGAAAGGTCTAATTTACCAACACCCATCATCTGTGAAAGAACATGCAATTGCAATTTTGCCAATTCAAGTAGTTTTCCGGAAACAAAGCCCAAAAAACTCTGCAAATTACATTGCAAATTTTGAAAAAAGCTGCAGCAAAATCACCAAAAACTCCACGCAATCCTGTAGGGACTGATGAGCGGTATGGAACATGGATGGAATGGGAGGAATGGTCCAGAGACCTTTTTTTATTTTGTTAAGAAGGATATTATGATATATATATATATATATATATATATATATATATATATATATATATATATATATATATATATATATATATATATATAAATCAATTGGGAAGATATTAAGAGCATTTGAGTTGAAACCATTGAAGCTATGTGGAATTTCCTCATAGAAACAGAAACAAGTCTGCAGGGCAATCAAGGTAATTAAAAAAAAAAAAAACTTAACTGATTTAATTCTAAAACTGTAGAGAATTGATTCAGGTTTATACAATAGATAAACTGTCATCACACCAAATCTGGATCTGATTTAGTTTTTACTTCTGAATGAATATTCATAATTCATTTTTGACATGTAGAAACTTTAATTATTTTTGTTTTCATTCTCCAGATTTTCTTTACACACGGTCTGTACTCTATGTCATAGAGAGCTGAGCAGGATAAACTTATGGTAGAGAACATCAGGACCTAGAGAAATGTACCACCCACAGTAATGGTATAAATTAACCACAACATCTGAGCAAACTCACACAACCAGTACTGTCCTCACACCGGCACTTCTGGACTGATGCAGAGGAAATTCTGCAGGATTTGAATCTGAAACATTGCAGTTGTGAAATGCTCTTTGTTGCCAAAATTGCAAAACAATATCTTAATAAATTGAATGTGTTTTGTGTTGAAATGTAGCCAAACACGTGGAATCTTTTTGGTTTTTTTTCAGAGATACTCTCACCAATTACTTTGTGAATGATCTTGCTTTCCCATTTTTCCATATGTAAATATGTGATAGCTGAAAGCTCTAGGATAGTCGAAGCTGCTTTCCAACCACCACTTGGGGGCTGCTCCTACTTGGGCCTGGAAAAAAAATCATTTTACCAAACTGTAATATGTTGTTTTCCCTTCCCTTATTTCTTGCTGTTATTTTCTTGGCATTTAGCTGAAGGGATGACGGTCCAGCGGTGCACAAATCAGCGTGGAACCATGGCGAGTGACGGGGTCACAAATAGGATGGGAGCCGCTAAACCGATAAGACTGCTGCTGCGGAGTGGAAACGTTCAGCGTTTTGCTTCTGTTTGTTCTCTCTCTCTCTCTCTCTCTCTCTCTCTCTCTCTCTCTCTCTCTCTCTTTCTCTCTCTCTCTGTTCTGTTCACTAGGTTGCTGCAGGCTTTTACATAAACCAGTTTGGAGCCTCAGTTCTCACCTCAGCACAGATGCTGTGGAGCTGAGGAAAACGTGTTAAATATTTCATTTTGCTTTTTCCTCGCACTGTCTACTTGTGACGAATTAGGGCTGTAATATGGCATTGTTTTTTTTTTCTTCTTCACTTTGTTATGGTTGTGTAATCAAGAAATGCTTTTGCATTGATGTTCTCGGGGAAAAAATAGTAACAAAATGGTAGCGGAAGTAATGTTTTCAGCAAAAGCCATCCATCAAGTCTTATCCAGCATCTCTCAGATCTATATTTAGACCAGTGCTTTGGGTGATCCACCTAATAGTATATGGATTAACTTTTTGGTTGGTTTGTTGTCTGGATAAGACTTTTTTCCATCTTTCTCCTAGTTTGCCACTTCATGTTTTTACCAATAGAGCCCAAAACCCAAGTTAACCTATAGACTTTGATGCTAGCAAATAGTTAACCTTAATCTGATATGAAGTCAAAGATAGAGTAAGCTTATGAGAAGACATATTCACAAGCTTTATAGTATCTTCTACCTACAGACATGTATGTATATACAGTGCTGTGAAAAAATATTTGCTCCCATTCTGATTTCTTCTGTTTTTGTGTATATCTCATACTAAATTGTTTCAGAGATTAAAACAAAATCTAAGATAAAACAAAGGCAACCTGAGTAAACACACAATACAGTTTTTAAATGATAATGTTATTTATTGAAGCAAAAAAAAGTTATCCAATACCAACTTGGCCTGTGTGAAAATGTACGTTCCCCCGCAGTTATTAATTCCCCGAATCTATGAAACTGCATTCATAATGGGGTTCAGCTGGACCAGACACAAGCAGGCCTGATTACTGCAAACCCTGTTCAATCAAATCAACACTTAAATAAAACTTTTTCAACAGCATGAAGTTGGTTAAAAGGTCTTACCCTGGTCTTACCCTTGTAACTGTGGTAAATGACCACAGTTACAAAGCTATTTCAAAGGGTCTGAGACTCCAAAAAACTGCAGTGAGAGCCATTATCTCCAAATGGAAAAACTTGACACAGTAATGAACCTTCCCAGAAGTGTCCGACCTTCCAAAATTCCTCCAAGAGCACAGCAACTACTCATCCAGGAAGTCCTCTCTTGCATCAATAAAGGTCACTGTTCATGACTCCACTATCAGAAAGACACTGGGCAAAAATTGCCTCCATGGAAGAGTGGCGAGGTGAAAACCACTGCTAACTCAGAACAACATTAAGGTTCGTCTGAATTTTGTCAAAACACACCTTGATGGTTCTCAAACCTTTTGGGAGTTTATTTACCATCTGGTGTAAACCAAACACATCCATCCATCCATCCATCTTCTATACTGTTTATCCTCTTCAGGGTCACACTGAAACCTGGCGCCTAACCGAGGGAGCATCGGGCACAAGGCGGGGTACACCCTGGACAGAGTGCCAATTAAACCAAACACAGAATTCCACAAAAAGAACATCATATGTACGGTCAAGCATGGTGGTGGAAGTGTGAAGGTGTGGAGATGCTTTGCTGCCTTAGTTTTCACATGGGTTCCTTTTTCGTGTCGATAAAAAAAAAAACTATTGTTTGTTTACTCAGGTTGCCTTTGTATTATATTGTATTTTGTTTGAAGACCTAAGACTAGTATGAGATATGCACAAAAACAGAAGAAATCAGCCAATACTTTTTCCACAGCACTGTGTGTGTATATATATATATATATATATATATATATATATACAGACATTAGGCTCTGTTGTTAATGTCAGCATCCCTGCCACATTAACATGGGTGAGAATCCTTCATGAGCGAGTGCAAGTCTATGAAGAGATGTGGCTCTACTCCAGCACGCTCATCTGTAACTACCTTTATGTTCTACTGATCTTAAGAAAACTTGCTTTGTTATGGACATTGTACAATTCTACATATCACAGGTGATGTAAATAATAAATAAATATACCTGTGCTGCCAGTAATTTTGAGCTTCCCTGCTGGAAACTTGGCAGTAAGATAAGAATGGTACTTTTGATGTGCCTGAAGCAGCATCTAGATTTCCAATATCTATGGATAGATTTGAGAAGTAACAAAGTATAATAGCTATTATAATTAGAGCTAACTATTAGCATGGTAACATTTTTTTTTAAATCCTCGTGCTACTTACTACCTTGCTAGCTAATTGTTTTTCTGAATGTCCTTTGTTAATTGGCCAAAATTGTGCAAGTGTCTGGCCTGAGGTGAAAAAAGGTCCATCCATCCATGCTCTGTACCGCTTACCCTACACAGGGTCACGGGGAGCCTGGAGCCTATCCCAAGGGACTCGGGGCACAAGGTAGGGGAAACCCTAGACAGGGTCCCAACCCATCACAGGGCACAATTGCACACACAATCTCACACCCTACGAACAATTTGGAAATGCCAATCAGCCTACAACACATGTCTTTTGGACTGGGGGAGGAAACCAGAGTACCTGAAGGAAACCCCTGAAACATAGGGAGAACATGCAAACGCCACACAGACAGGTCAGGAATCGAACCCATAACCATGGAGGTGCAACACAAATGTGCTAACCACTAACCTACTGTGCCCCGACTGAGAAAACGGCTTTTTCTTTTATTTCTCTTCTTGAGTAATTTTAAGAGTTTTGATGTAGTTGAGAAAAGATCAACATTTTTTGACTCAGCCTTGGTTTGACAGAATCGAGTCTAGGGTTAGGTTCTCCTGTTGTCCATTGGGAATATGATAGTCACTACCTGCTTGCATGTATCTCAGTGTATGCTGTGTTGAAATGCACAAATGGACACTGAATGTTATGCTACACACAGTCTAACAAAGGGGGAAGGGAGGAGTGGGTGATGAAATAGGATGGAAGTTCTGTTTCGTGCGTAGACCTGAAGCACCTGTATGGGAGCATTCCCAGAGTTATTGAAGGAACCAAGGACTTTCGATTAAAAAAAAATAGACTATAGTCTTAAATACAATACAGTGTTCTTGACCTGTTTTTGCAATTGCACAATCATTACACAAACCTGCTTATATTCTCTACACGCAGTTCCACTCTGACGCTGTGTGACCTTGTAAATAACAGTCATGCTTCAATCACAGCTGCACATTTCTATTGATTACACCACTGACTAGATTAGCAACAGAATATCAAGCCTTAGCATATTGCTAACCTAGCACTTAAACTTTAAACGGGATTACTTTCCATTCACACAAATTTTGAATTCTCAAACCACATTCTATGATTGGTATGAAAATGATTGCAAATTAGTTGCATGAGTGGTCTGAAACATGATAATTGAGGTTAATGTGGTATGAAATGTGTTAATAATTGCGGGAATAGAGACAATAAAAACAATTGTAACATAGTAGACTATAGAGTCATTCTTTCATTTGGATACAAAAGCTTTTTAGTGTTAAGATGTGCATACTAGTGTCATATATATAAAAGACAACTTTTAGATATGTTGCACCATGAATTAAAGTTAGTTACAGTAATAACATGTACAATGGTGCTTGAAAGTTTGTGAACCCTTTAGAATGTTCTATATTTCTGCATAAATATGTCCTAAAACATCAACAGATTTTCACACAAGTCCTAAAGGTAGACAAAGAGAACCCAGTTAAATAAATGAGACAAAAATATTATACTTGGTTATTTATTTATGGCAGAAAATGATCCAAAATTGCATATCTGTGAGTGGCAAAAGTATGTGAACTTCTAGGATTAACAATTTGGGGTGAAAGTTTTGAAGGTGAAAATAGAATTATTATATTAACTATTACTATTATGTTTGGAGAAAGGAAAACACTGCATTCCAGCATAAAACCTTATCCCATCTGTGAAACATGGTGGTGGGAGTATTATGTTTTCGCCTGCTTTGCTGCATCTGGGCCAGGATGGTATGCCATCATTGATAGAACAATGAATTTTGAATTATACCAGTGAATTCTAAAGGAAAATATGAGGACATCTGTTCATGAACTGAACAAAAGTGGGTCATGCAGGAAGACAATGAACCTAAGCACACAAGTCGTTCTACCAAATAATGGTTGAAGAAGAATAAAGTTAATGTTTTGGAATGGCCAAGACAAAGTCCTGACCTTATTCCAATAGAAATGTTGTGAAAGGACCTGAAGCAAACAGTTCATGTGAGAAACCCACCAACATGCCAGAGTTGAAGCTGTTCTGTACTGAGGAATGGGCTAAAATTCCTCCAAGTTGATGTGCAGGACTGATCAACACTTACCTGAAACATTTACTTGCAGTTATTGCAACACAAGGGGGTCACACCAGATACTGAAAGCAAAGGTTCACATACTTTTGCCACTCACAATTATGTAATATTGGATCATTTACCTCATTAAATAAATGACCAAGTATAATATTTTTTGTTTCATTTGTTTAATTAGGTTGTCTTTATCTACTTTTAGGACTTGTGTGAAAATCTGATGATGTTTTAGATCATATTTATACAGATATATAGACAATTCTAAAGGATTCACAATCTTTCAAGCACCACTGTAAATTTGCCAATAATAATAATAATGGTCATGTTCAAGACCTTCTGTACGGTTTTCTATCAACCAGAACCTAAAGATCAGATCAGAAATGCACTAGATATCAACAGTAACATATCCCAAAACACTTATTGGAAATCAGTAGATAAATATATCCAGCATTATATGCTTCGGAACGTAATGCAACCTGAAAATTAGGCCCCCGTGTTTTGACTGGGAAGCCGACTTCTCTCAGAAATGAAGACGACTACATTTCTTCTTGTTTTTATTATTAGTTTTGGCTAATCTATACAAACCAGGACTACCAACCAGAAAACTAGGATGTTGCAATTAGCTAATAGATCAATAACTATGGATTGTTAAACCATATGATAGTGCTACCTTAGCCATTTATTCAAAGATTTCACACATCGCCCTGCACAGTATCTCAATGAGAAGCCTTTGAAAGTATTAATGAGTTTTTTCACTCCACTTGAGGAGGAGTGGATGTGCATGATGAATATCTCGAACAACGCAACGAACACATTAATCTCACATCTCACTCGTGCCATGTTTCTCTTTTTTGCCTTGTGCTTGTTTTATACATCTCGCTTGTCTGGTTCCTCGCATCCCTTTGCAGTGTTCATATGCTTCAAAGAGAGACGGTTCATACTGTGGGCCATGCAATTAGGGTGCCTTCTTCTCTTCTACTTCCTCTGTCCCTCTCCCTGTTCTACCATCTCTCTGTCTTCTTTTCACTAACCGGCTCTCTTTTTGCTCCCCTCCATGCACCCGCTGGCCTTTTCCGCCATATTTTCTTGGATAGGTTTACAATAAAGGCAAACAGCAAAGAAGAAAGCAGATTAGATGCTCCCTTTGCAAGACAGCTGAGGGGGAGGATGTGCGTTAGAGAGAAGAGAAGCTGGAAATAGGCAGCTATATTTGGTGGTGCACCACATCATGGTGAGGATAGTAAAAGAGCAGCATGGAGAGATAGAAAGAATGCAATTGCATTTATTAGGCATGGAGACTGGATATCAGTGTTTAGCAGCCAATGCTGGAAGCCCCAGTGATACTTTATCCCTCTCCTTCTTTGTCACTTCATGTCTTTTTCATTGCAGTCTCATGAAACATAAGATAATAAAATGATGGAACGATCATGTTGAGCAACATACTTTCCTCAGTGAAACTAGCCAACTGCTACTCAGTGGTTTATGATAATTTTGCATGTTACATTTATGAGATGTAATAGTCTATACAAATCTGAATGAGAAAATGTATTATTATGAGCAAAGGGGAATGGATTTACTTATCACCCATTTGGAAACTCAAGTAAGATCACTACAGTAAGAAATAAAAATGGTACAACTCCACTAAGACAAACACTGATTTAAACACTGAAATAAAGTCAGGGGTGGAAAATATTTGAGCAATTGTGGATTGTTGAAATTCTTATGTAGTACTTATTAAGTACTTGCTACAAATCTCAACTGTTTCTTGACCGCTTTTCCAGTCAATGACTGTATGATATCAATAGAATGGGCGTCCACACATTTATTTTACATTTTTAAGCATTCAGTCGAGTTCATCAGCATAGAAAAAGATCAAGAATAATTCCAATTCATCATCTGCTGTGGTTTTCGCATGCTACACAGTGTAGTTAGTGCTAGAGCTATCTGTGGAACTGCAGTGTTGAACTTGATATAATGAAGTATACAAAGTATAAAATGAGGCAAGTTCTCTGCCGTCCTAGAAGGCATGACCTCCATCAATTTGAAAATGCATGTTGCGGTAAGTTTAGTTAATTTGCTAACATTAACTGGATATATTTAACTACATTAGCCGGATTTCTTCGCTAATGCCATGTACAACTACAACCAGTTCCAGTAACTAGTGTAATTGGCTAGATATCAAGTCAAATTCTACCTAATGGCAAATATTGAATTTTCACTTGATATTTCTTAGAAGATAATTAATTTTTCTACGAGTTTTAGATTAGTTTTCACATGAAAACATGACATTAACTTAATTAACTTAAAAAAGGACTTTTTAAATTTTTATTACTTGAATACAGCCACCTTTTCTACTTTCACCTGAGTACATTTTTGGTTGGATACTGCCACTTTTAAATGATGAAAGTTGGTTTTCCAGGCAAAGATGCAGTTTATATTCCCTGGATATATTCCACTTTTACACAATAGACTACTCTATAGCTGTAACTAATGCAGTAACTAATATGTTTTTCACTGTGCATTCAAGAACAAGAAATAAAATCAGCAGATGTTAAATGTTGGGGTTCTAGTTAAGAGCTGACTGGAATAATTACATTGACGACAATAAAATTGATGTCACTGTTAAATTCAACATGGAAGAACTGCTTGATTTCATCTTTAAAGCGACTGTTGACAAAAACATGAGGAAATAAAAATAATTCTGAAAAGATGTGAGCACACTTAAATCCCATAAGATCACCCCATAAGATCAGAACACAAACAAAAAGGAATTTTTGTTAACTATTAACTAGCTGTTAACTGTTAGCTGTTAACTGTTTGTTACTGCAAACAAATCTCAACGTTTTGGAGAAATGAAAATGTTTGTGCAGTTTTGGAGAACAGTGATAACCAATCAACAGTGATTAGTTTGTCAAGCTATGCCCCCAAGTGCTATTATACTACATTCGACTTAGCTTGGAAGTGGGAAGTCAAAACGCTATTTTCAAACTCTGTGCATTCAAGCTACAAAGTTAGAGAAAAACATACAGTAGATGCCTCCATGATCATGTTTGTTTAGCAACAAGCTAGCCAGCTGACTGTGATGAATGATAAATATTTTCAAGATTTAACTAAGGAATATGTTTATGTCTATGTTGATTGATCTAAAGTAACTACTTGCATATAGAACATAACTCAGCTAAAGAGCTACTTTGTTTACTGCTGACTCTGTGCGCAGCCATTTTGATTTGGCATCATGTGTTGAACATGTGTAGGAACTTGTAGTTGAGAAGACCACCCCTTCCAGAGTAGGAATTATGAGTTAAGTGAGATTTTCTTTGTTTTTTCCTGGTTAGAGGTCGGGACATACGAGTTACAACCTTGTGTCGAACGCAGCAGGTGTTTCTTTCAGAGCATGAGCAGTGTGAAATCAGTGGCTAACCTATTAGCTGTGAGCTAGCCAAGCAAAAGTTTGTGAGTTCAAATAAGTGATTATAAGAGAGCTCTTGAGCAAGCCCCATAGGCTTGAATTGTATACAGCATGTCCAGTACCAGCAGGAAAAGCTCTGTAGCGTACAACACATAATGTTTCATTTTAATGTGTGCCCTGTTGAACCCTTAAACCTTAACTTATTATTTAGTTAAAGCATTCTTTATTGGCAAACTGTTTACACTGCCAGTTTCCATAAGATTTATTGGTTAGTTGTCTCACCCCAAAAGCATCATAAAATTACAATCATCCAAGCTCCTAGAGAGAGAGCATTCAATGTGATGCCCACTCTACCATTTAACAATGATTTTTGTGCCGTAGTGTTGTGAAACTTACTACTGGCTAGTTGGGTTAGGTGTGTTAAATCAGACAACTCAATTAAAATGCATGCCTACTGTCAAGAGGGGTTAACCACTCTTTACAACCATGGTGAGCAGAAAAGCCTCTCAGAACATACAACATATAGATCCTTGAGGCAGATGGGCTACAACAGCAGAAGACCACATTGAACACATTCATCCTGGACAGGGTCATGGTGGAACCAGAGTCTATCCCTGGTACACTGGGTGTGAGGTGGGAATACATCCTGTACTGGAAGTCAATCTGTGGTGCAGTCTCTTATGTTTTCCCCTGTTTTCCTGTTTTACAAATAGTGCTATATACACTATATGGCCAAATGTTTGTGGACACCTAACCATCACACCCATATGTGGCTCTTCTCCAAACTATTGCCACAAAGTTGAAACACACAATTGTATAGACTGTCTTTGTATGTTGCTTTACAATTTCCTTTCAATGGAACTAAGAGGCCCAAACCTGTTCCAGCATGACAATACCCCTGTGCACCAAAATGAGATCCATGAAGACATGGTTTGCCAAGGTTGGAGTGGAAGAACTTGAATTGCCTGCATAGAGCCCTGACCTCAACCCCACTAAACACCTTTGAGATGTACTAGAACGCTGACTGCACCCCAGGCCTCCTCACCAAACATCAGTGTCTGACCTCACTAATACTCTTGAGTCTGAATGAGCACAAATCCCCAAAGCCACGAACCAAAATCTAGCAGAAAGCCTTTCCAGAAGAGTGGAGGTTATTATAACAACAAAAGAGGGAATAAATGAGCATTATGGTCAGGTGTCCGCATTTTTGGCCATATAAAGTATTTCAAGCAAAACCTCACCTGGTAATAAATCATTTTAAACTTCCATACTATTATTCCATAAGAAGAATGGTATAACTAATTCAGAGTTCCTAATCTGAGCTACACTTTTTATACCGCTACATTGCTATAAGGTAGGCTAATTTTATACACACTTACTAGCCCAAAATCAGAGAAAATGACATTTATACAGTTTCTTGATAAACTATTGATTTCCCAAAATATATAATTCAATACTTGTACTGTTACATGACATTTAATGTCATATGTGAAAATGGGAAACTGTAAGTACAACCTGTGACATGCCAAAAACTGAATTATGGTTGTTCTGGTATCATATTGTGATCATATATAATTATACCCCAGCACTGTTGAATCCTTAATTCTGATTGGCCCGAAAATGTTCATTAATTTAATTATAACAGCAGCTCTGTGAATGTTTCAGGCTGCAATGTTCATATTAATGTGTTTGTTCTAATATGTTATCGCTGCTATAGTAACAGCTTACAAAGGAGTAAGGTGGTGTATGGTGGATGCTTCATACAAATGGATTTATAAATGGTTGTAACAGTCAGAGGTAATGCTGTACCTTTTCTGGTTTCTCAGTAATATGAGAAGCTGTATTTGATTTTTTTTTTTTTTGTCATATTAACTCCAAAAGGGAGAAAAAAGAGAAATTGAGCGAACAAATATTTATAGCTGTTATAACAAGTTATAACAAGAACAAACTTGTTTCACAGACGTTCCATAATATTAAACATAACTATAAATAGATAAAATGTAAATATGTTGGGGGGCATGGTGGCGTGGTGGTTAGCACAGTTGCCTTGCACCTCAAGTTTGGGAGTTTGATTCCTGCCTCCACCAGGTGTGTGTGGAGCTCACATGTTCTCGCCGTGCTTTAGGGGTTTCTTCCGGGTACTCTGGACTCCTCCCTCGGTCCAAAGACGTGATATAGGCTGATTGTCATTTCCATATTGTGTATGATTGTGCCCTGCGATGGTTGGCACCCCGTCCAAGGTGTCCCCTGCCGTGTTCCCCATGTCCTGTGATAGCCTTTGGTCTCCCTGCAACCCTGTATAGGATAAGTGGTTTAGAAAATGGATTGATCTATTTAAATATGTCATTTTTTAATAAATACAAAATTGTATTTGCTAGCATGTTGCTGTGGTATAAGGACACTTAAAACACTTTGAGACATGTAAGTGTTACAAAAAGTTATAAAATCACTTTGAGACAAGCCGTTAGAGAAAATAATGACCCCTGGGGTGGTAAACTCTCACATTCACATCACACCACCCCATCGTGGATTATTCTCCTATAACACCACAGCAGGTCAATGTCAGGTATTTGTAGAGGAGTAATGAAACACAAACAATGCAGACAACATAAACTTAAACATAAAAGATATTAACTAGAATTTCGAGGCAGGAAGACATACATGGACTAGAGAACATAACATGACAGCGACAATGAAAGATAAAAGCTCAACATTGAGTGAGGTGCAAGACGTGACTTAAATACTCATAGTTCTCATTAACCAAACATGACACAGGTGCAAACAATCATGTGACGTGATCCGGTGAGGTGCAGTGGCTGATGGCAAACATAGTCATGTGCCCATTTTGGCGTAACCACGACAGTCATATTTTATTCATACATTGGTAATATTTTTAAATGAAGAAAGTGGCATAGTGGAAATGAAATCTCTACGACTAGATTTACCACCTGTTCATCCTGGTAACATATTGCATGCTAAAGCTTTGCACCATATTGTCTTGTTTGGTACAAACAAAACAGATTATGGACAAGAAACATAATATACCCTGGGAAAATAATGGAAAAAAGGCAACTCTAGTCCTGTTGATTACCATGGCTGAGGGAAGTGTCCTAGATCTGAGAGGGAAATGAAAGGGAGTGATCAAGATTAATGGGCCCCAAAAACACTGTATGCTGTTGAATGGGGAAAAGCAGACATGCGATAGGGAGTGGATAAGGACAAGCCTTGGGTTTGGTCTGTCTCTTCTTGTTTTATCAGAATCTTCATGTTATAGAACAGACCACATTTTTTCCTTTCCTTCGCCTTGTGATGGTTTGAGTCTTTAAAGTCTTTTTTTTGTAGACTGCTTAAGATTTTTCTCTGAACTACACTGAAGCCTGAAATTTCAAAGACTTTTTGCCCTTTATGATTTCTCCAAAATCTCTATACATACCTGCCAATGTATATTTTGTAGTCTATGTGTGTGTGTGTTTGTGTGTTTATATGGATAGGACGTACAGAGCTTGTATGTATTTGTTTGTCTCTGCGTGAGAGATTGAGAGAGCTGACTATGCGTGTGTGTGTGAATATCAGTGTGTGCATGTGTGCTGCTGTGTGTGTATATGTGTGTGTGTGAAATGTTAGAGGGCTCAGCACTGTCCCCGCCCCCTCCCTGCATTCCCGAGGCTCCGATTGGACTGTGTTTCCATGGCGACAGCGGGCCTTGCGAGGAGGGGACGGGTTGTTGGCGTTAGTGAGGCGGCTGTGTGTGACTCTGTTGCCTTTCTTATGCTTCATGTCCCACAATATCATGCTACAGAGAGAGAGAGCGAGAGAGAGAGAGAGAGAGAGAGAGAGAGATAAAAAGTGAGAGACAGAGAGATGATATAAAGTCAAAGAGTTCTAAATAAAATCTGAAAGACAGAGCAAGGTAGTAAAAGAGCTTGAAGACTGAAATTTTGAAGAAAGAGGAAAGATAGGAGGGAGAGAGTATGAGCTGTTTGTGATATAATATCACACATACACACACACCCCTGGATTCCGGACCCATAAACTCACTTTACTGCCTGATACACTGTTCTAACATCTAACATCTAAACAGCTAAAAACAGCCATCAAAACCATGTTATACTGAATGTAATGTGAAGCCAAACTGGAAAAACTGGTAATTGAGAATTTTGTTAAAAACACGCTAGAGACCGTTAAAAATAATGCTGATACTTCACCTTAACCTCTTGTGCCATTTCAGCAAAAGTGGTGTTGTTGATGAGATCACTTTATTCAGGACGTGTTGTTGATGTAACCAACCATGTGGTTGATGTAACGTAGAAGCCATAGAGCACCAAGTCCTTTTTTGGGAACTTTTCAAACAATGTGCAGTAAACAATCAGAGAGCGAGCGAGAGCGAGAGCGAGAGAGAGAGAGAGAGAGAGAGAGAGAGAGAGAGAGAGAGAGAGGATAGAACAGGTCTCTACAGGTGGGTATGATATACCTGCCCCACACACAAAACACACACGTGAACTCAGACACAAACCAACACAAATCTAGTTCCAACATGTCGATAGAACAAGTTTACCCATCAGTGAAGGAACAGGAACTCTTCGCATTCAGCTCTACGTGCTTCAACCAATTTGAAATACATGAGCTGAAGTGCTATCTAATTTCCATTCTCCCACACCGAGTTTAGAAGAGGTTCTTTGAAATGAAAGAACATTACTTGCACCCTTTCTTTATAGTTCATTATGTCATCAAGACAAACCACTACAGAGTGCTTCCTTCACCCAAAAGTTCCCTCATCTCTTAATTAAGTAAATAGTTCATAATGTCCAATGGCACCATAATATTCTGAGGATTATAGATTAATATTTTGTCCAGACAAGAACACATAATAGGATGTTACATCATTGGCCATAACTGGAGTATTTTAACATTTCCCATAGATCTGCTCATCACGTTTAGTACTACACCTTTATAGTTGAATAAATTAATTGAAAATATTGACCTGAATCTGCATAACGCTATACTATGCATTGTACTGCTGCCACATTATTGGCTGGTTGTGTAATTGCATGAGTACACAGGTAAAATTTTGCCAATGAGTGTATATTACATTACTTACAGTATATACATCATATACAGATTATATGATAATGTTATTTATTGAAGAGAACAGTTATCCAATACAAACTGGGCCTGTGTGAAAATGTATTTGCACCTGTAGTTACTAATTGCCCAAATCTATGAAAGACTTAAATAGAACAAATCAACACTTAAATAGAACTTTTTCAACAGCATGAAGTTGGTTACCCAACTAAGTGTCTTACCCAGTAACACACTATGCGAAAGTTGAAAGAAATTCCAGAATGATGAGGAAGAAGGTGATTGAAATACATCAGTCTGGGAAGGGTCACAAAACTATTTTAAAGGCTCTGGGACTCCAAAGAACCACAGTGAGAGCCATTATCTCCAAAGGGAAAAACAGTACAGTAGTGAATCTTCCCAGAAGTGTCCGACCTTCCAAAATTCCTCCAAGAGCACAGCAACTACTCATCCAGGAAGTCACAAAAGAGTCAAGGACAAAATCAAATAACCTAGAGGCCTCTCTGGCATCAATAAAGGTCACTGTTCATGACTCCACTATACCTCTTTTGCATCAATAAAGGTCATGACTCCACTATCATGACTATTCATGACCCCACTATCAGAAAGACACTGGGTAAAAATGGCATCTATGTAAGAGTGGTGAGGTGAAAACCACTGCTAACCCAGAAGAACATTAAGTCTCATCTTAATTTTGCCAATACACACCTTGATGATCCTCAAACCTTTTGGGAGAATGTTCTGTGGATTGATGAGTCAAAAGTGGAACTGTTTGGAAGACAGGGGTCCCGTTACATCTGGTGTAAACCAAACACAGAATTCCACAAAAAGATCATCATACCTACGGTCAAGCATGGTGGTGGAAGTGTGATGGTGTGGGGATGTTTTGTTGCTTCAGGGCCTGGGCCACTTGCTGTAATTGAGGGAAACATGAATTCTGCTCTCTACCAGAAAATCCTAAAGGAGGATGTCTGGACTTCAGTCAGTAAATTGAAACTCAAGCGCAACTGGATTATGCAGCAAGACAATGATCCAAAGCATAGGAGGAAATCCTAGTCCTAGAAGTAAGTGAAAGACTGATCTCCAGTTATCGGAAGTGTTTGTTTGCAGTTATTGCTGTTGAATTGGCACAACCAGATTTTAAGTTTAATGTCGCAATTAGTTTTTCCACATTTACTGAGAAAAACGATAAACAATACAATGTTCATGAGTTGCTGTGAGTCACGCTGATAATCCAGTAACAGTAATTCACAGTCAGCACTGTGTCATAGGTGTTGGTTAGAATTAGCAGAATTTTTGTTGTTTAGATACGTCAAACATCATCATGCCTGAAAGAAATCTGACTACACAGAAGCAGACACGAGCCACCAACCAAACAGTAGAGAAAAGAGTGCAAACAAACATGAGTGAGAAAGAGTGAAAGAAATTCAGGACTGATGGACTTTTTTTCTTTTTTTGGGTCTTGCTCAACATGTAAGGCATTTATTTGTTATTTGTTCTAGATATTTGTTGGAAATTAGATGTGAGGGATAGATGATCAGTCTGGTGGTTTAGTCTTGTTGTGGAATTTATATCGTTAAGATATAAATACCCAGTTAAGAAGTGGTTTAGCTACTCATGACAATCATTGATAACCAGTGCTGAAATACACAGATAGCCAGTGTACTCCAAACTCAGATCAATCAGGTGAGAGTGAATGATTCAAGCTCTCTGCTCACCTGATCTATCTTTTAATATTCTGGTTAGGGTTTTAACTAGTGTGCTAACAATATGGCAGAGAATTTGTGTACTTTCTGACATGCTGGAGAACAAATACACAAATTAGAATACACAGGGAACACGGATCAGGTAAAAAAAATTGATGGAAACTGGAAATGATGAGTCGAAACAGGAAGAAAGGCTGTCTCGCACAGCACAGTGGAGTCCATCATTGTAACTTTACTTACTTTGTGGCTTATTTGGAGTCATTTGGGGCTCAGTGACACATGGCCCTCTCATATGCTTAATAGATTGCCTAACAGATTTATCACTTATGCAGCACAGCGATTTTCACTTAATCATGCTGCACGAATTAGACGATTTTTTTACGGAGGCAACTCATGTTGAGGAAGCAATTTTACAGCTTTACTCACTGACTACAATTCCCGTTCACCAATAAGAAGAGAACCAGGCCTGTTATGAAGCCAAATATTCTCGAATAGTACAGTCGCATCATTGACGTCATGTTTCAAGTTCCATGCTCGGCCACGGTTAGCCATCACGCTAGATGCGTTACCGTGCCACTGAACTAAATGAACCGTTGCCAAGCCCACCAATTCAAGTGGGCCTGGGCACGGTTCAGCGTACCATGCCTGGGCATGGTACAGAGCAATCCCACTAGTCAAATGAACTGGACTTTTCGGGGTCAAATGTGCTCAGGCACGATACATATCGTCTAGTGTGAGTACACTCTTAATGGATAGCTTTGTCTAACAACCTTAGAGATGTGCAATGCCTTAGGGAAAGCACGAACATTCAAGCCATGGTCCGGAGTGTAGTGTGAGATTACGGCAGGGCAACCCTTTTCCAGAGCTCATACTTTAGTTAACTAGTAAATTTTAGGTGACTAGTAGGTTATGTGCTGTTTATGATACCCCAGAATGAGTACAGTTACACTGCGGCAGGTCAGTGATGCACAGGCACTGCTGCTTGATCAGGCAGTTATGGTATGAGCTAACCAGCTGATGGTGGCTAAAAGAAAGCTTGTGTTGAGAGATTTTTCTATTCAATACAACCCTTGGGGAGTTTATGTATAGATTAATTTTCAGGAACTGCCTTATTCTGATCAGAATTCTGAACGTGGACAGGACACGAGACCACACACACACACACACACACACACACACACACACACACACACACACACACACACGCACACAAAGCTTTTTTAGCCCATCAGATGTCTTACACTAGACAAACACAAAGACACACTGAGAATCCTACAAACTTTACGCCATGCTGTTTGCTTATCACGATTTGATAGACAAAGTAGTCCCAGCTGTACTACAGAATTTGCACAGCGACAAAAAAAAAATCCAGCTTTTACAAATCTAACCTGCTGTTCCCATAGATGCCAAGTGACAGTTGTCTGAAACCTTTGAACTTCTTGGAGATGTTTCTCACTTCTTATCTGCTTTGGAAGGCAGGGGTTTTGGTCACCGCTTTTCTCGAGATGCTTCCAGTCCTTGTCTCATATCTCTCTCTCTCTGCTTGATGTTACTTTTGATTTCTTGACGGTGGGGGATACACTGAGATGTCGTGCTCAAACATCAGAATGTTCCTAAGGGTTTTGAAAGAAACGTAAAAAAAAAAATCCAAAGGCTCCCGAACCTGTTGTGACAATTCTCCTTGAAGAATTATTTTAGAGGGAATCGAATTTATCTTTAACCCATTTGAGCATACGTCCAGTGATACTGCGAGAAGTCTACACATTCCACTAGTTTTTTGATCACCCAGGTGCTGCTTAACATGCTGTTTAAACAATGAAAAGTGATGAAATAGAAAAAAAAAAGTCCCACTATATATTAGGTTCCTGTAATACCTGATAGATATAAACTATAAACTATACAGGAGACTATAATGTGACCACTGAGGATGTGTATTCTGATACAGATGGATTACAGTCGTATAGCTTATATAACGATGTGTTTCAACTTCAGTTTTGGCTCGTGTATGTACACAAATGTATCTTGACGATCTTGAAAGGACATTTAACTTTCATGTAAATTCTGTACAAGACCTATGTCATAACACCAATCTGTATTTTGCCAGTACCTTCATACTGATGTCAGAAATCCAACAGATAAAACAAATGTCAAATTCCCTCACCTTGTTGCCCCTCCCAGAATCTCCTCTGACAACTGTCAAGATACACGTGTACATGTACACAAGCCAGAACTGAATCTGATACACTGTTTACATGCTGTAAGATTCACATACTACTTACTGCATTAGAGGAACTTACTAATTCAAACGAGTTTAATATTCCATTAATAATTCTCTCTCTTTAAAAATCTTTTCCAACATGCATTATAAGAGAAAAGCAGGGATATAAGCAGTACTATTTGTTCTGAGATAATATGAGAAATTGTTAGATAACTACCGTAGGTACATCTATCCAGTACTAGCAGCTCAGTGTTTTATTTCATAAACAAGCTAAATAACCAAATTAACACACACACTGTAATCAAAATGAAAATCCAAACAGTATTGCTGAGATGAATGTGGTTTAAAATTTAATATTGTTTTTAAAAAATGTTTGTGTTACTTCAGTAGATAATCTCACATGGATACTGTAGACTTGTACCTGAGAATTGCTGCTGTAATTGCTGATGCTTATAATGAACATCCTTTCAACAGACTTAGTACTCAGTCCGTACAGGATTTCCCTGAGTTTTTTTTTCTGATTACTGTGGCCAAAAATGATTGAATTTGCTGCTGCATTTTCCCCCCAAAAAAATTGTGTTGCGATTTGCAGAGTTTTTTGTTGTTGTTGTTTTTTTTTTTTGAAAAGTACTTGAATTTGGCGAAATTACAATCGCACTAAATTGGTTGATGTTTCTGGGTAAATTAAACCTTTTAGCTGTACTCATGTTTGACGGACTTGAATCGAAGAGGCCTTTGGCTGAATGCACGTTGTGATGAAGTCACATGACGCGTCTTGGCCCAAATTTGTGTGGCCATTTTGAAAAATTCCAAGCTCCTCCAAATATTGCAGCGTTTTCTTGATTTTGCATTCATTGCTGCGATTGCAAAATTGCGCAATCCTGGAGGGACTGAGTACTGTTTGACTTGACAGTATACAGCTGAGAACAGAGTCAAGTTTTCTTTCCCATGTCACCTCACTGATTTTTTTCCTTTGGAAATGTCACCTCTGGTTGTTAATCAGGGATCAAAATCTACATTAAGATTTCTATAAAGCTGTTTTGGGACCTTGGGGGCACTGGACACTCATTTGTTTTAGTTTGAATAAACTAGTAAAGTTAACATGCATACTTAGTAATTACTGTATGCAAAATCCGCTTCCTAGAATACAGTGTTAATTTTGCATTAAATTGTTCAACAAAAACAGTCATTAAAAAAAAGTGTTAGAAGGCTATAATATACAAAATAAAGAACAGTTCTATAATTTACAATAACTAGATAAAATACTGTAGATTATCTCTCCTCTGTTGTTCTATAATATAATCCATATGAAATTTCTGTGTTATGTCTGTTTGAATACTGACCGTCCCACAGCAATCTGGGGGTGGTTGGCCAAAGGAGAAAGTGGATGGCATTACTGTGTCTCCGCTGTCAATCAGAGCGACACTAGCAAATTGGGTGGATCTGTGAGATCATATATGCAGAAAAGGGTAGATAGCGCTTTCCTGTGAGTGTGTTACGCTACCCTCTGATGCAGCATCAGCAGCAGTTCCAAAAAAAAAAAAAATCAGGTGGAGGTTGGTTTTGTTTGTCTCAGAACAAGCACGTGTTTGCCCCTCCCATGGTTGATTGACCAAACTGGTGAGAAAATTGAGTTTACTGGGCTTATTTTATGTACTGGGCTTAGCTAAACTCAGTACAAGCTCAATACAGCTTAGCTAATTGTACTTAGCTAACTAAACTCAGTACACAAAAAAAATAGTATATTCTTGCAAAGACCTCTTGTGATCCTTTAATATGAAATCAATTCATTGTATCATTTTTAAGAAATATGAAAGCAATCGTCAAAAAAGCTCTAAGATATTGCGACATTTCCTATTTTTGAAGGCTAAAATCAGCAGGTAGCGTACGCAGGTTGTGTTTTACACCCAAAATATTGAACTCAATAAAATTAAACTAACTTGAGTCAGAGCAGTCTGTGGAAGACTGTAAGTATAACAAGGTAACAGAGATTAAGAATAGGCAGTTAGTGTAGTAGACACTGAGCATTGTGATATATTAACTATAACACTTTCTGCATTGTGGACCACACTAAAATCATTGTTACAATGCTGTTTATGAGAATAGATATGGGAGAATCCATGATACAAACTGAATGGTATTGTATTGTTATGATTATAAGGGTATAGTGACTAAAAATGCAGCCCCACCTTTCAGTGTTTCTCACAAAAACACACCCTCAGATCACATGTCTAGGCTAGAACACCTGAATGGTTATACAAGAGGCGGAGCTTACATGACTGACAGGAGCATAGAGCATAAAGACACCTCCTGGTCCGTGTTGGTGGTCCACATTATTTGCTTTTTTGTCCTGTTCAGAGCCTGTGGTGCCACAGAGACTGGAGTTTCTCTGAGCTGATATGTTATTGTGGCTGTTAGAAGGAGGAGAACATTGCCAAATATTACAAGAGTCACGACTAAAAAAATCACTGACCCCAGTTTTAAGTCCAATATTGATAAAACAATGTGTATTTTCTTTGTATTAGAATTTAACCAATCAAGATATTAAGTTTGAGTGCAGCATACTTCCACAAACTATAAAAACATCTATGTATTTCTAGAGGTAATGTCTCTGCATGCGTACTACAGTCCATGAATATACATGAATATTTTGTGTATGAGTTACCAATTTATTTCCTATTAGATGACTAGTTGTAACTATTAAAATAGAAGCGCAGGCTCTGATTTACAAAGATCCAAAATAAAGCACTCTAATTTGCTAAATTGCTGTAAGTTTGCTTGGCAAAGAACAACTGCATGAATGCAGTCAAATGAAAAGTAGAGGTCAAAAAGAACATGGAAATGAGGGCTTTTTTTGGTTGTTCTATTAGTTCTCATTAGTTACAATGAGTTTCTATAATCAGAGACTCTCAGAGGAATAACGTGAAACTCACTCACTCATTTACGCACTCACTTATTCACTCACTCATTCACACTCACTCATTCATTCACTCTCACTCACTCAATCACTTACTCACTCTATCACTTACTCATTCACTCACTGACTCAACCACTCACTTATTCACTCACTGACTGACTCACTCGCTGACTCACTCATTCGCTCACACTCTTACTCACTTATTCACTCACTCACTTATTTACTCACTCACTCTCTCACTCACTGACTTACTCATTCACTTACTCTCTCACTGACTCACTCACTCGGTGACTCACTCATTCACTCACACTTTCACGCACTTATTCACTCACTCACTTATTTACTCACTCTCTCACTGACTCACTCACTCACTGACTCACTAAGTCAATCAGTCACTCATTCACTCACCTATTCACTCACTCACTCACTCAATTATTCACTCACTGACTCATTCATTCACTCTCACTCACTGACTCACTCATTCACTCTCACTCACTTACTCACTCACTTATTCAATCACTCACTCATTCACTCACTGACTCACTCATTCACTCACTCACTCATTCACTTACTCACTCAGTCACTTACTCACTCAGTCAGTCACTCATTCATTCACTCAGTCACTTACTCAGTCATTTACTCTCTCACTTACTCACTAATCCACTCACTCACACTCATTTACTCACTTATTCATTTACTCACTCAGTCACTTACTCACATACTCACTCACAAATTCACTCAGTCACTTAATCACCTACTTGCTCACTCACTCAGTCATTCATTTAGTCAGTCACTTACTCACTCATTCATTTAGTCAGTCACTTACTCACTCATTCATTTACTCAGTCACTTACTCACTCATTCACTTATTCACATACTCTATCACTCACTCATTCACTCACTGACTCACTCACTCACTCACTCACTTATTCACTCACTCACTCACTCACTCACTGACTCAGTCACCCACTCAGTAAATAACTCACTCACTCTATCACTCACTCAGTCCCTGACTCACTCATTCACTCACTCAGTCACTTACTCACTCACTCATTCATTCACTCAGTCACTTACTCACATACTCGATCACTCACTCATTCGCTTGACTCACTAACTCACTGAGTGAGAGAGTGAGTGACTGATTACATTCACTCACTCTCTCACTCACTTATTCACTCACTCTCTCTCTCACTGACACATTTACTGACTCAGTCACCCACTCAGTCATTTACTCACTCACTCATTCATTCACTCACTAACTTACTCACTCACTCATTCATTCACTCACTAACTTACTCACTCACTCAGTCACTTACTCACTCACTCTATCACTCTCTCATTCACTCACTGACTCACTCACTCACTCATTCATTCACTCACTCACATTCACTTACTCACACACTCATTCACTCACTCACTCACTCACTCAGTCACTTACTCACTCTGTCACACACTCACTCCCTCAGTCACTGACTCACTCATTTACTCTCACTCACTTACTCACTCATTCACTCACTCAGTCACTTACTCTATCACTCACTCAAGCTCTCACAGACTCACTCAAGCTCTCACAGACTCACTCATTCACTCAATCACTCACTCACTCACTTACTCACTCACTCATACATTCAGTCAGTCATTTACTAACTCATTCATACACTCACTCATTCATTCACTCAGTCACTTACACTCTATCACTCACTCGTTCACTCACATTCACTTACTCACTAAGATGTTACTCACACTTAGATAGAGTGTGAGTCAGTTACTCACACTCTATCAATCACTCATTCACTCAATGACTCACACACTCACTCACTCACGTTCACTTACTCGCTCACTCAATCACTTACTCACACTCTATCAATCACTCATTCACTCACTGACTCACTCACATTCACTTACTCACTCACTAATTCACTCACTCACACTCATTTACTCTCTGAAGCACTCAATCATTCACTCAGTCACTTACTCACTCACCCACTTAGTCACACACTCATAGATAATGCAAAAGTTACACATCAGAAAAACTGTTGAAAATATGAATAAATGAAGCATGGAGTATAGAAAAAATATCTTCAAAGGCTCTCTTTAAATATTGCTGCCATCAGATGTGTGAGTGTGTGGTGAAAATCTAACATGAAACCAAGTTTACTGAAGCAATAGTAAGTCATCATTTTGAACATTCTGATGTTCTTTGAGACAATATTTACTCATTATTCAGGATTAGTAAATGTATAATTTTGTCTTCCACAAATTTAATACATTCTTATTGATTGTACTAAACTGTGCATGCAATTGCAGTTCCTAAAGTGACTTTTCAGGTTTAGTAAATCATATTGTAGGTACAGAATTCATCGCTTTGATTAGACACCGCACTGTGTTTTGCATCTTAGGCAGATTTCTCCTAAACTGCATGTTCATTAAGCTAAACACATAAAATGGACAAGATATGACATTTTACACATGTGGAAGAGACAATCCTTAATAGATCCTGTTACTAAATCAACTAACAGCATTTTTTTTTGCATGTCTTAATTTGTTTGTACATATTTGTACACCCTTAAACCTTTCATAAATCAGGGCCATAGTTTATAATAAAAAATATGTCTGGATGCAGATAAACATTTAATTTCATTATTGGGATGTTAAAACAATATGTTGATCTTCTGTTATACAGTAACTCTGATACATTTCTTATTTTTAGGTATGAAGGAAACAAGGTCAGAGTCACTCTTTCTGAGCCCACTTCCCAAACACAAACACACGCACACGCACACACACACACACACACACACACACACACACACACACACACACACACACACACACACACACCGACACACATGCTTCTCACGACCCAGTTTCCAGACACTGGTTCCCAGTTTAACAGAAGCAACACAAACTCTGATGTCTAATAGAAATATGGATATACAGTATATGTATACACACTCATGCACACCCACACACACACACACACACACACACACACACACACACACACACACACACAAGCACGCTTCTCACGACCCAGTTACCATAATTACAGACACTGGTTCCCAGTTTAACAGAAGGAACACAAACTCTGATGTCTAACAGAAATATGGATATACAGTATATGTATACACACACACACACACACACACACACACACACACACACACACACACATATATATATATATATATATATATATATATATACACACACACACACACACACACACACACACACACAGAAAAGAAGGGAGACTGAAGGCAAAGCAAGTATGCATGTGCATGTGTGTGTTGATGAAAGGGGGAAGGCATAACGGATGACAAACAAATCTAGACATGCCCCACTCTTCCCCCTCCCTCACCGCCCCAAACCGATTTGCATAAACGGTTGCAGAGCTCTTGATTGACAGCTGTACAGTGTTGCTGCTTCATCTTTAAAGCGCCTGTTATAAGGCAGCTGGGGCGGAGCCACTGTGGATACGGCCCCTCCCCCCTCTGCTCACTGTCCCTGCCCTCTAATTGAGATATATACCAACTCTGTCCTATATGGCGCGCTGGCGAGAGGGAAGAGACGGAGCGAAGGAGAACGAGGGAGGGAAAGACAGGGAGGGGGAGAGAAGCATTCAGGCAAGTGATTTGTGGTCGTGATGACACCTTGTGTGTCTCTGGTGCCTGTACATTACTGTGGTATAAAGAAAAGCCACACAGTATAGCAGAGAATACAGTAATTCCCATACATGTATATAGACATACATCCTGTCATATAAATTTACCCAGTCAATATTATAATACACCAAATGTGGACTTCTCAATAGACCTGACACTGTAGCAAAAAAAAAAAAAAAAAAAAAAATTGACATGCTGCTGCACATCCTAGAAGAAATTATCCTACGTTTAACTAAATATCATAAATTGGGAAGTAGGAAAAGTCTCCTCAACCAATGAGTCATGTTAACAGTAAATAAAACATCACATCACTACTTTAAATGAGTTTATAGTTCTGCTTTCTTTAGATCAATCAACACACAGTGATGCTTGAAAGTTTGTGAACTCTTTACAATTTGATATATTTCTGCAAAAATGTGACCTAAAACATCATCAGATTTTCACACAAGTCCTAAAAGTAGACAAAGAGCTAAATAAAATGAGTTTAAAAAAACCCCCCAAAAACAAAACAGTTAAATAAAATGAGCTAAGATATTATACTTGGTCACTTATTTAATCATTAATTAATTATTATTTATAAATAAATGACCAAGTATAATCTCATTTTCTCATTAAAAAAAAAAATCTCTTTGTCTGCTTTTAGCACTTTTTCTGCTTTTTGTCAAAATCTGATGATGTTTTAGGTCATATTTGTTCAGAAATATAGAACATTCTAAAGGGTTCACAAACTGTCAAGCACCTCTTTACACACATTACTCGGTTAAATCTGTAACACTGATCATACAGTTCAATGTTTTGAGAAAGTAAATACATCATGAACTCACTATCAATAATGTTGGTTAGCTAACTTGTTTGTTGTGTCCATAGTCTTTTCCAACTTTGTAGCATGAACCTACTAAGTTTAAAAAATAAGTAAAATGCTACATTAATCCTGCTCTAATACAAAAAAAACAATATGTAAAATATAAAATAATATAAAAATATAAAATAAAAAAAATGTGCACACATGCAAAAAAAAACAAACAAACAAAAAACAAACATATATAACCTGAACTTTGTTAAGTTGCACAATGCTACTATTTGCATTTCTGAGAGATGCTGCATTTCATTGCTGAGTACCTGTACTGTGCAATAACAACAAAGCTCTATCTATCTATCTACAGGGGTGTGAAAAAGTATTTGTTAATTTCTCCTGTTTTTGTGTATATATCACATTTATTATTATCATATTAATTGTTTCAGAAATTCAAACAAAATCTAAGATAAGACAAAGGCAACCTGAGTAAATACAAAATATAGTTTTTAAATGATAATGTTATTTATTGAAGCAAAAAAGTTATCCAATACCAACCGGGCCTTTGTGAAAATGTATTTGCCCCATAGTTATCAATTCCCCAAATCTATGAAACTGCATTCATAATGGGGTTCAGCTGGACTAGACACAACCAGGCCTGATTACTGCAAATCCTGTTCAATCAAATCAACACTTAAATAGAACTTTTCCAACAGCATGAAGTTGGTTAAAAGGTCTTATGCAGTAACACACTATGCCAAAATTGAAAGATATTCCTGAATGATGAGGAAGAAGGTAATTGAAATACATCAGTCTGGGAAGTGTTATAAAGCTATTTCAAAGGTTCTGGGACTCCAAAGAACCACAGTGAGAGCCATTATCTCCAAATGGAAAAACTCAGCACAGTAGTGAACCTTCCCAGAAGTGTCTGACCTTCCAAAATTCCTCCAAGAGCACAGCAACTACTCATCCAGCAAGTCACAAAAGAGCCAAGAACAACATCAAAGGAACTATAGACCTCTTTTGCATCAATAAAGGTCACTGTTCATGACTCCACTATCATGACTATTCATGACTCCACTATCAGAAAGACACTGGGTAAAAATGGCATCTATGTAAGAGTGGTGAGGTGAAAACCACTGCTGACCCAGAAGGACATTATGGCTTATCTGAATTTTGCCAAAACACACCTTGATGATCCGCAAATCTTTTGGGAGAATGTTCTGTGGCTTGATGAGTCGAAAGTGGAACTGTTTGGAAGACAGGCATCATACCTACGGTCAAGCATGGTGGTGGAAGTGTGATGGTGTGGGGATGTTTTGTTGCTTCAGGGCCTGGGCAACTTGCAGTAATTGAGGGAAAAATTAATTCTGCTCTCTGCCAGAATATCCTAAAGGAGGATGTCTGGTCTTTAGTCCGTAAATTGAAACTCAAGTGTAACTGGATTATGCAGCAAGACAATGATCCAAAGTATAGGAGTAAATCCTAGTCCTAGAAGTAAGTGAAAGACTGATCTCCAGTTATCGGAAGTGTTTGTTTGCAGTTATTGCTGCTAAAGGTGGCACAACCAGATTTTAACTTTAAGGGAGCAATTAGTTTTTCATATTGGTAATAGGTGTTACACCTATCTGTGCACTACCAAAACTAAAGTTTACTTTACACAAAGTTATGCATGCTTTTGGCAGCTAGAATATCATTACAAAATATTATTGTCTGCAATTAAGTCTCTTAATAAGTATCACATTTTCCTGAATTTACATTTAGATTTTATTGTGCAAATGTTCATTATCTGGTATTGTTTGATTTTTTTTTGTTCACTCATGATAAATCAGTTAAAAATTTTATTTCACATCACACAGTCCACATAATAGTATGTTGCTAGTGCAAAAACCCCCCAAAAAACAGACACGTGTTAAATATTAGCTACCTGCTCACGCTAGCCAGCAACAAGCTTCTCGTGTTGCTTGTAGTTTATCTCTTTTGGGAGTGTAGTGACCGTTACAGTCCAGCATTGTTTTAAATACCAATGGGAAATGGCAATAATCTATATGTAACTGCTTCTAAAGCTAACTATTAAACATAATTTAAAAAAAAAAAAAGTATAAAAATCTGTTCTTTCATTTTCATATTACATGCTACATTTCGTAATGCAGACTAGCAATGTAAGCTAATTGTACTAATTACATACACTCACCAGAGCCACCAACAACCTCTGCTGCTTCCTTCCATCCTTTATTTTGATTTGTAATTCTTCTATACATATTTGATGAGAGGTTGTATAAGAAGGATAAGATGAAAACACAGTTATTAGATTTTCTTCCAATTTTGTTGTGTGTCAAGGAGTGAATGGGAATGAAGTGCAGGTAGTTGTGAGTGGGTAACCGAAGAAATGTCAGACCACGCACATCGTAGGATTGGTCTGAGGAATCATTTGGACCATTCGTTTGAATTGGATTAAAAAGTTTGTGAAAGTATCACATTTAACTGCAAGGACTTGCAGATAGATTGTATTACCTACAACTGTGTGAAGACGTTAGCTTTTAGAAGAACTGGACAGGACTACACACCGAGACAGGGATTTCTGATGTTCAGTACATTAAATGGCCAGCCAGGCATGCTAAAAGCTATTATTCTAGATCAGACATGGACTATCAAACACATGGTCTGGATTAAACAGGGAAAGAAACAAAGTTGAGTCACTGTGAATATTAAGTGAAGGTGTTTGTGAATGGTGAAGTGAAAGCAGAGGATATGAATAAGGAAGTAACTAGCAGATTTGAACCTCATAGCCCAGGATTTCCTAAAGATTAATGAGTGCTATATGATTAGAAGTGAGATTTTGAGAACAAGCTGATGGGGTCACTGGCTGATTCATACTGACTGAGGAACTCTTTTTTTTCCAACGTGATCTCTGCTTCATTGGGTTTACAGTAAACAAGCTGACTTACACCACCAACATGCTAGCATTTCCTATAAAGTGTGATTCATGAAGAAACCTGGAATACATTACAACATCATGATAAATAAAAGGCTTTGAAACTGCTTATGTTGCACTAGTATTAGCTGTCTTAGTTGGCTGTCTTTTACTTGTCGTGTTATTTTGCTGTTTATGGTTGCAAATGAGTCAAATAGCTAGTAAGCAACTCAGATGGTTTTAGCACACAAGGTAGATTGCTAATAAACACCAAATGTACAAAACTTGCATATGTAGGACTTGATTAATTTTAGTAGCCCAAAATGTATTTACTGAAACTTGAATGGTATATGCAGATGTTTCCTCATTCACTCATTAATCACCAGTAGCAGCTTTAACCTTGGTCATAGTTGTGGTGGATCCAGAGCCTATCCCAGGAACACTGGGTGTGAGTTGGGAATAAACCCTGGATCAGATGCCAGCACATACAGAGGGGTAATTTATCTTCCATGTTCTTAGAGCTTGGAAAGCTCAGTCAGTAGGGCCTCAGACTTTTAATCTGAGTGGGCAGGGTTCAAGTCCCTCTTCAGGTGAAGCTGCTGTTGTTTATAGTAGTGTTTTCTGATCAGAAGAATGGGGCCCCTTGTTAGGCCCTTAACCCTATCTGCTCCAGGGGTGCTGTGTAGTGTGGCTGACAAAAAAAAGAATTTCACTCTTCTTTAATGTATATTTGACAGATAAACGCTGGTTCTTCTTCCAGCACATTTTTGGGAAGTGGGAGGAAACCTGAAAACCCAGAGGAAACTCGTGGACATAGGAGGAACATGTGAAACTCCACACAGACAGTATCTCCAGCCCATGATTGAAGCAGGGACCCTGGAGCTGGAACTGCTACCCATCCTGTTTCCTCATGCTCACCACAGTATCTCTTGCCATAGCTAAAATACTTATGGCAAAATTACTAATGTTGCCACTAGGTGTGAATAAGTGTGCGAATGTGTGTGTGTGCATGGTGCCAAGCAACGGAGTGGCATCCCATCCAGGGTGTATTCCCACCCTGGAGGTTCTCCGGATCCACTGAGACCTTGACATCCTGAACATGGATAAACGAATAAATCTCTAATTGCACCAAAATCGATCTTTTTCATTACAAATCTAGATCTCAGATGCAAATTTTAGTGTGACTAAATAATAGTAATTCTAATTTAATGGCATGGTTGTATTTGATGGAATTTGATGTTATTTCCTTTGTCAATTTGATTATGTAAACAGATACCATGATATCTCAAAACTGCAGTATGGGGATATCTGGTTTTCATATTGTGAATTATTTAACAATGACTCTCAATGATTTTAAGGGTGTGATATGTGGAGCAGGGATAAATGCTGAGCAAATGAAATCAACAAGGGATATTTTTCAGTGTGTATGCATGGGGACTGGATCCTGTGGGAGAAAACCGAAAAGTTGTGAGAGTGAGCCGCTTTTCCTTACAGATATGAAGCTTTGGGCCAAAGAAAGACCACCTTGGTTAATTGGAGCGTATTGGGATATGGAGCAGTGCTTGCTTGTGGGTGTTGTTCTGCAAGTTTTCCACATCTAGAGTAAATTGAGCTTCATTCATTCATTCATCTTAACCAACTGTTTTATCCTGGGCAAAATTTGCTGTGGTTTAAACGACTAACTTTCTTTCTTTCTTTCTTTTTTTCTTTCTTTCTTTCTTTCTTTCTTAAATGACTAATAATCTTTCTTTCTTTCTTTCTTTTTTTTTGGGGGGGGGGGGGGGGGGGGGGGGGGGAGGGGGGAGTATACCCAAGTAAATTCATTAGAAAATATCAGGGGCAGGCACAACCAAAAATAACTACAGAAGTGGGTGGGATTAGTCAGAAATCCTTCAGAAGCAGTGAGTTTTTTTAGTGGGTTAAAAAACAGTCCAGTGCACATCATCTCTAGTGTAAGATATGGAGATCAGATATAGGCAAGTGGAGTTTTTCCGCACACCTGGACAAGCTGTCAGAGGCATCTGCACGGAACTGCAGTCACATGTTGAGCATAATGAGCCTTTTAATACAGGGGTGTCTTCTCATCAAATTCCAAGCGTTCAGGTAATAGACTTCCATGCCCTCAAACTCCAACACAGTGCTCTGGTTGCAGCAAGCTCATATGAAAAGATATGAATGGTTAAGTTTAGAGTGAAGGGCAGGGTTAGTGCACTGTTACTTACAACTTCAATTATATGAAATTCAATAAAATTTCTCAGTTATATTGTTATGATTTTTGTTTCCCCCTACACCTTAAGAAATCTGATCAGGGTTCTTAATAAAGAAAGATGGTTGTAAGATACTACAGCGAGCATCCCTTTGAGGATATACTTCAATTGTCAAAATGGTCTTAACACTGTGAACCCTTTTGGAAAGTGGACCATGATCAGCTGATAAATGTGTGATTAATATCATATCTCAAGTTGTGTAAAAAAAAACCCTACAAAGTCTAAGGTTAAAGTTGGGTTTAGGGTGAGTGTTCATACAATCATTTGTTTTCTTATATCTTTGCTCCTAAAATCTAAACATATTGCTCCGGCTAGTTTGAATATTATGAATTTTTCATGAGTTTACCTTCAAACTCATTTAGAGGCTTTAAGAGTGCTCATAATAATCACATCTGCGGTCTCTAAACCTGTGAATCTTCAGATTTGAACTAGATTGCATGAAATGATGAGTGTTTATGGTACTAAATGCCCTAAAATAATAAAACATGGTGTGTGACATAAAATTATTTATTTAATATTGCAACATACACGGTATGCTAAATTATTAAGTTATATATCTAGGCAAGTTCTAAGAACGGTAGACTGCTAAACCTAACAAACTATTTGTAATATTTATTTTGTGCATGTTAGCGTCACTGTGAAAATGATATGCAATATATAGTAAAAGCAATTAGATTTAGATTTTGTCATATGTCAAAAATACATAAAATTTTCTAATAAATTATACAACTCTTATTTCCGGTCCACTAATTTGATTGGTTGAGCCGGAATGTACAAATCGATGTGAGCTAGCTAGCCAGCTACCCGACCTGCTATAAAGTGAGTGTGACGTCTTTGGGATCTATATCCATTCACAGAGCAAAAATGAACAGAACATTTGGCCACACTGGGAATTGACCGTAGACACAGCCGCAGGGTAAGTGCTCTAGCTAATCACAGTCGTGCCGATATTCAGTGAAGACGCACTCTTGCTTGTGTGATTTTGCTGATTTTGTTGATTTTATTTATTTAATTTCTCCTCCCTTATGTTTGCTAATCTAGTGTTATTCAGTCTTGATCCCTACAGTTATATATCGTTCCCTATAGCAAAAACTACTACATTTGTTTTCTCTGTGATATACATCTGTGATGTGATGAGTCACACACACTAAGTTGAAAAAGACTCTGATTACACTTTGTGGAATTTGAAACATTTCTGACTGAGTTGTAATCAGCTCTTGACCCTGCTGACACACAATAATATTCACTATGAAGTTATAAGTATGCTAATTTATAATCAGTAATATATCATCATTGCTGTCCTCATCATCCTTTCATAATGTCTTCGTCTGATCTGAGTGTAAAGAGCAAGCTCTGTTTTATTTGAATAAGAAAGTCATTATTGTCCACATGCACGATGAAGGAAAGACCATGCTTATATGCAACATAAAGTATACTGTACTTATCTGATTCTAGATTTCTTTATTTAGTAAGTAGCCACATAACTTTGACAATGCAGGTAGACTATTCAACAATATAGCTACACTATTATGTTATTAAAGGGGCAGATAGTGGCTTTCTGGCTGTAGTACTGGGATTTAAACTTACAACCTTCCATTCAATAGTGCCGAACCTGCAACAGCTTTCAATCGAAAATGTTTTTTAGATACTAAATATAAAATTAATAGGACAGCAAGAATAAATCAGTTTAACCCCAATATTGGAAGCAACAAGAGCAATGTTGTTGGATGTTAGGAGCACTAATTCCAGCTTTCATGGTAATTACGGTATAATAACAATATAGCACATTATAACTGCATGTAAAAAGGATAGTCCAGAAAGTGTACTTGCAGGCCAAGGGCACATTCTTAGCAGTGATCTAAGGTACAGCCTTTGCTTTCATTTGCTTCTTTTTAGGGATCAGTGAATAAGTAAAAAAAAAAATTATAATATTTTTAGTCATTATTTCATATGCCAAAGTGTAAAAGACTAAAGTAGGGTATACTCAGATATGTTCATATTCTCAGTGGATGCAAATTGATGAGCAGAGACACTAAGAGAGAGAGAGAGAGAGAGAGAGAGAGAGAGAGAGAGAGAGAGAGAGAGAGAGAGATTTCTTGTTTCTAATCACCCCATAGCAGACCTGCACCAAATAATAATTCCTGTGCATCTGGAGGGGGAGGCACAGAGCTAAAAATAAAGACAGGGTGTGTGTGTGTGTGTGTTTTTTTTTTTTTTTTGGGGGGGGTGAAGAAAAGAGAAAGAGAGAGAGAGAAAGAGAGAGAGAAAGAGAGAGAGAGAGAGAGAGAGAGAGAGAGAGAGAGAGAGAGAGAGAGGAAGAGGACACAATCTCTACATATCTGTCAGTCGATTGGCCAGTTAAAAATGCATACAATTACTTGCGCCGGCTCAAAGGCAGAGGCATTTACATATGCATACGTGAGGGTACTGCCTGGCTGTCGGAACGAAGGAAGAAAGCACACGTTGGGGGAGGGGGTGATGGAGGGCAAGGGGAGAGATGCAGAGAAACAGAGAGGCATTAATCTTTAAACACTCAACATGCAGATTTATTGCAGACAGCAGGGGGACAGAATTAAAACTCCCCAGTAAGAAAGACGGGAGAGAGATGGGGAGGGAAACTGTAAATCGCTGGGCAACATTTAATTTAAAATTCTGCGATGTTACAGATCTTAGCTTGGGCATTGTGTCCTTTGAGAATTTGCTCCATTCCTAATTAACATGCACTTCCTTTTTTGATAGTTTTCAATGTACCATATTTCATATTCTCAACTATAGCAAAACACCATACGTCCATGTTCATTACGTATATGACTTTAGATTCACCTAACACACACCTTTTGCATATCTACAACCCACACAAGGATGAGAATCTAATTTCCTTTATGTTTTGGATTGACAGCGCTGTATTTTCGTTAAAAGCCCATCACGTCATATCATTTCAGCATTCTGTGTGGCTCACAAAAGCAGTTTTACAAACGGATGAGCTAATTATTGTTTGATTTCAATACAAAACGATCTTCTTGGTGATAATGCATCCATTCATTACAATTCAATCAAATCCTCAACATTGTCAGGAATTGCTCTGTGTTTAGGGAGGGAGCGTTCACAATTCGTGAAATGCATGAATTGTGCTCGAACAGAGCTCTTTGCCAGTCATAAACATTCGCACGGCTTCATAGATCAGACCAAAATAGACGCAGCGACGCTGAAGGTGCCTTTATGTGCAGCATGGAAGAGCATGTTCTGTCCTTCTGAATACTGTTCCCACTGAATTGACCCTCAAACACAATAATGCTATGTATAACATACAAACAAGGATGTGACATAAAAGCTGTAGCAGTCGCTGGCATATTAGAGAAAACGAGATTAACCAGTAAACTCAAGCAGTGACTCATTTTCTATGCACTGATCTGATAACTGTTGAGTAGTTTTTGTTTCTAAGGCTGTAGTCTGGTGATGTGTGTTGATCTTATATCACACTTTTATTTTATTTATTAATTTTTTAAAAATTTGTTTATCTAAAAAACCAAAACTATTACAAGTAAGACAGATAACAACCAAATCCACACCTAATACACTGAATGTGTCATTTTAAGGCATTAAAATCTACGTAGAGTAATAAATTGCTTAATATGTTTTTCTTCCCTCTTTTTAAAGCCTTAGAAACTACTAAGATTTAACTACGCCTTTAGTCTCAGAAGAGCACTGGAGTATAAATCAATGCTTGAATATGCAAACTCATACTAAATGCACTCTAAATAGCTAGCTGGCTAGTTATCTGTTAGTTACTATATAATTTGTCCTAGGATCGCAGTATCTGAGACTTGATCTGCATCGGCATTCTCATCGGCTTATGCTCCATAACAATAACCAGACCTGTCAAAAAAATCCAATACCAATCATGCTTTTGATCATCAGTTACATTAGCTAGTCTAAGTCTAGCTGGTTTACCACACAGGGTTTGTTTACATATCCAAAATGCAAATTCTTCCAAGAAGCTGCATATAAGAAGTGATAAATTCCCAAACTGAGCTCACTATATTACCCTAGCTAAATTAGAGTTTTACTGAAGACTCCATGTTAACAAAAATGGAGGAAACATTAATTGATATAAAAAGAATCAGCTATCCATGTGTGAGTTAACCATGTAAATGTTTCAAGATTTTGAGTTGCTGCTTTCAGAGTCTTGCTGAAGAGTCCATTTTGGCTCGCTGGAATTTTAACCATTGAACTATTTAGCGTCTCAGATCAGAAGAATCAATAGACACAGCACACAATCCATGGACAAGGCATGTTCATATGTACAGCAGATGTATATAGGAGTGACCCCCCCCCCCCCCCCCCATTCCCCAGCACACAACTAGCACATGTTTAATAGGACTCATGTTGAGGATTTCATGGAAAGCAGAGTCTGGCCTGATGATGCATTTTCAAATAATGTTCAGAAAGCATTTTCCCTCCAGGATTCTGGATTCATCACAGGAAAGCTGATGCGATTGAAACAGACAAAATATGTCTATAATGAACCACGATCGGAGCGCAGAGGAAACAATTGTGCATTGAGTTTGTACTTTCCCCAAAGATTCACTGTTTAAATAGATTCTTCAGACGACGTGCCGCTCTACTCCCAACACAACTATGTGTGTTTCTACTAAACACGGCACTCTCACATAACCATGTAAATTGTAGTTTTCCCTTCATTTCTCTGCATCTTGGTGTCCATGTGTATCTTATGCCTGCTCATACAATACAGCCCTGAATGAAGGCTTTTCTCACCACACATGGATCTTTCATTTCTGTCACATTTTCCTTTCCCTCTGGTTCTGTTTTTCCCCTATGTTAAAAGTTAAGGGTGGGGGTTGGGTTTTCTGCTTGAGGGGCCCCAATTCTTCAGTTCCAGACACAGTTAGTAAGATGAGGGGCCCTGTGACCTGAGGGAACTAAATACAGCCTGAGCAGATCTGGACCAGAAGGTGAGAGGTGAGATCTCTTGTGCATTAAAAATATAGATAGACTGGACCACCAATGTATAAGAAGCTGGTACCATAAAAATTAGAACACTACACAGTGTCCCAAAAGTGTCCATACATATGGGAAATTAACACATATTAACAAAATATCTTCCAAAATTATTTTTTAAAAATCACACATGACATGGTTGCCTAACTTATTAACACATTCAAAAAGACTGGAAGTGGATGTCCATGAACATCCACCGATGAAGGCACAACCAGCATGGTGCTGGAATACATAGTCCCCTATATATGGAGACTTTTGGGACACCCTATACATTGAGCAATAGAAACATTGACAAAGTCCCACTAACTTAAGCTACAGATGACCATTAGGTCCATTTTCCATGCACAAAACACTCAGCAGTTCTAACACAATTTCATTACTATTCTTGTGCCAGGGCTGGTGCTCGAGCTGCTATTTATTCAGAGACCCAGCAAATCTATGTAATGGTTCAGCTCTCAAAATACTGGCTTTAAAGGCGAACAGTTACATAAAACGATGTGGAAATTTCCTAATGTGCACTGTAAAAAAGAAGTAACAACCATGTAGGGTTTTATGAGGTAACTTTGAGAACATATTGTACCATGTGTCTATATAGGACAGAAAGACATCATTTAATTGTTCTAATAAATGTTTGTTAGGATTAATATTAGCACATTAAGAATTTAAAAGTGTTGCTTTTATTTAGTTTATTGCAATTTCCATGTTTCTTTCTCACACCACTGAGTTATGGCTGCAAATCCCCTACACTATTTACTTCTTTTTCTTTCTTTCTTTTTTTAATTTTTAAATTTTTTTTATTTTTTTGGTCATGAAATGACGCTATGTAAATTGTTTAGACTTTTTAGACTGTATATACAATAGTCTCCCTATTATATCTGACTCTCTGTGCCTCTTTTTGTCTGGACTGACCATAGTTTTTTCAGACAACCCTGGCCGCCTAGTATAAGTAGACTATCAGGGCTACTGTAAGCTCTCCCTCTTTTTCAAGGGAAAATTGCATAAAGATATGGCTCAATTTGTTAACAGCATCTTATTTGCTCTTAACAAATTACTTACAGTGGATTATTTCTGATTTTTGTGGAACCAAGAACAACAGCACCACCAGTGTTCATAAGTAAATATGTAAAATGGTAAGAAATTGAGGGCGGTGCTGATTTCTTTCTAGCACAGACTGCAGATTCACATAACCTATTGTTGAGGATTATAGTTTTTATATTTAGTAAAATGGCCCCTTGATTCTGTGTGGACAGCGGTTAATTTATTTAAGCCTACTTTGCTGACACATCCTTAACATCCATCAGATGTGATTGAGAGGTACATGTGGAACACAATAGCAGGTGTAGGAAACATGAATGAGTTGGAAGTCTATGACATTTGGCTCAAGTATTATGGTTTCATAAACATACGAGTTATTGACGGGTAGTAGAAGTTTTATTACTCCCCCATTCAGTCATTACTAGTCATTCAGTCATTACACTACACAAGTTTATGCCAATCTGTTTGTAGGTGTGATGCAGATTTCACAAAGCCTGGCTGTGTGCAACAACACTGCACCTGCATGATTGGTTTTGATTGGATTTTCCCTCTATCTCTCTCTCTCTCTCTATCTCTCTCTATAAAACCTGGTGCGTACATTCATTTGACTTATCTCCTCATGCTCCTCCTAAGGATGCTCTTTGTTCAAAAGATGTGCATGTTTGTGTGTGTGTGTGTGTGTATGTAAACATGCATTCAAGAAGAGTTACATGCTGATTTCCCTGAATGGGAACTTGAGGTTGCCAGATTCACTTGTATGAGGTTGGAGCGTTAATGGCTTTCCACTTGTCTGCTCTGTAACACTGTGATTGCTTCCTGTGTGTCAGTTTTGATTGTTGTTATCTAAAAACAACCGCTCAATACAATATACACTATATATCTATCCTAATCAGTGTTGTGGTGGATAAAGAGGCAATATATTCAGTGTATATATATATATATATATATATATATATATATATATATATATATATATATATATATATATATATATATATATATATATATATAATTATTGTTATACACTCACTTGCCACTTTATTAGGAACGCATATGGACCTGATTATTAGTACAGTTATCCAATCTGTCAATCATGTGGCTGCAGTACAATGGAGAACATCATGCAGATACAGGTCAAGAGCATCAGTTAATTTACATTAACTGGACAACTGAAGATAATTTTTTTTTTCAGTATTCAGCTGTCTAGTTTTGCTAAGCCTGTGCCCACTATAGCCTCAGATTTCCAGACTGGCCATTCTCCTGTGACCTTTCCTATCAACAAGGCACTTTCTCCCACAGAACTGCTGCTAACTGGATGTTTTTTGTTATTTGGGCCATTCTGTGTAAACTTTAGATATGTAAAATTCTTAGGAGATCAGGAGTTTCTGAAATACTCAAACCAGCAGGCATGTAATGGTCAAAGTCACAGTGACCCCCCCCCCCCCCCCCCCCCCACACACACACACACACTTTCTGATGTGAGATGTGAAGATTAACTGAAGCTCTTGGTATCTGCATTATTTTACACATTGTGCTGCTGCCACTTGATTGGTTGATTGGATAACTGCATGAATGAGAATGTGTACAAGTGTTCCCTATAAAGTGGTTAGTGTATGTATGGATGTATGTACATATGTATGTATGTATTTTAAAAATAGCCATTGTGTATGACTCTCAAAAGCACCTTTAAGAGAAAGTAAATTCTTGAAACAACCATCTAAAACATACTGCTGCTCAAAGGCAATTCTCAATGGAATAGAACCATTTCGCAGTGTGACTAAACTGATATGAATTCTAATATGCTAAACTTGTGCAAGAATTAGCTAGATAGCATCAATCTACTTCCCTGATAATAAGCCACTTATCAGACTGCGCCATGGATCAATGCTAATAACACGCTATTTCACGGATTAAGATACTGTGAGTCTTTCAGTTTTGTCATTTGTGAAAGTGGCCTGATATGTTTCTGGCGTTACGCTGTCATATAATCTAGTCGGCAAATACAAATGATCAACAATGGAAGTTGTACAATAAACCCAGTAAAATATTCTGCTCTGACATTGAGTTAAACCTATTGAGTTACATCTATACTAGGAGCACTGGTTCATTTGGGTTATGTTGGGTTTACACTTTAGATCACTTAGATCACATAAATCCTCATGTAATAATATAGTAACAATAACTAGTACTTCAGAGCTAAATACAATTCTCCAGTAAAAAAAATGCCTTACATAAAATATTAATCGAATGATTTTAAACAGTAAACTTCTGAATGAGACTTTGATGTAATTTCGAGCAGAATGGAACTTTATTATTAAAATGGATTAAAAAAAAACATCAATATTTAATGACTTCCTTAAGAGTAAAAACAAACAGTGTGGCATGAAACTGGAATTTATTCACTTTTCCATAAATGTGAAGGCCACTAAAAGTCACAGGTTGTGGTTGTTTATTGGAGGAATGTAGGGTGTTCATTTAAGCCTATTCTTCATAGTAGCATGGAGATTGTTCTGATATCAACATACCCAGATATTTTGCTTCCTTTTGCAATCAGTGACAAGCTGAAAGCTAGCGAGACCAACATCCAGCTAGTACAACCCTGAAAATGTAAACTGTTCAGCTAATACTTTTGTCTGAGCTGAGAACTTACAGAATTAAATTTGTGGCAAAAGTACTGAATGTCAGCAAAAATATACAATGAGAAAGAAGAAAAACACTCTGAAACTGAAAACAATCACTCAGTGGCAACAATTTAACATGCTCTTCAAATAAACTGCGTTCCTTGCTAACAGTTTTCTAAGCTCTCCTTTTCACCAATCACGGTTTGAATGCGCTGCCAGAGTTTCGTTTACGCTCCGCAAGTTTACGTTCACCATTCTGGCACAAACCTCTTGTGTGGGTGGGGCTTAACAGTGCTTTACTCTCATTGGCTGGTGAGATTTGAATTGACAAAAAAGTCGTATGAGACTACACAAACTTCGAATATTAATTACGAACTAATATACTAACAATGTAAGGAAGTAATTTCCACTACAAAGTACAAACACTATAACTATACAGAGAACCACATCCAGAACGCTCTCCAAGTTCGTACCACTGAAAAGTTACGTTCAGTACTTTTTGGCACAAATTAAATTCCATAAGAAATCAGAAAGGATGAATTTACAGGGTGGCAAGGAGACTGCAACAAAAAGCAAGCAAACAAATACAATGCAAGGTGACAATATTACCAAAACCCCAGAAATGTACTGGGGAAATGTTATCAGACACCCAGCTTTCCAGTCGCACAAAAAAAGCTGGCAAGCCCCTACAGTATATATGAGCAATCTGCTTTCCAGCTCAGAACATGCCTAACATGGCTTGTGAGCCACTTAGCTAGCTATTTATCTAGCTAGCTAACATGTTGGCTAGCAGGTTAAATGAATGATTGCAAAAGTGGAGCTTCATTCTTTCTTTATGTAACTTGTTTTGTACTCCAGTTAAAGTCATCTCAGTGAATGCATTAATGTGCCACTCTACCAAAACTCCTTGCCAAGACTTTCTAAATCCAGCACCAGCAACAAGTACAAAATAAGTTTCAGAATAAACTTCATTTTACTTTAAACATGTCATTACTTCATCTCTCAACTGCTACTACAGAAGCTAACTAAGTGTTGGGCAGTATTATGGAGAGTATAAGAGGGAATAAGTTTCCAGTTTCCTCAGCAATGCAGATCATAATGTTAATATAAAAACATATTTATAGTCCACTTTATATAGTCTTCACAGTCTTTCAGTCAATACTGGGAAGTTGTATTGTGCTGCTTGTAAGTTTAGAGGTTTAGAGGTATAACAACCATGTCCCAAATGACACACACACACACACACACACACACACACACACACACACACACACACACACGAACTGAACATGGAGAGAGTGAGTGGTGAAGGGCTTCATATTTAAAAATGGATGTATAGTATTGTACTGTATTCTAATATGATGAACCATTTCACACCACACACACACACACACACACACACACACACACACACACACACACACACACACACACACACACACACGCTATTCCAGTATGTTTGGAGATGAGGAGAGGAAACAGGAGACCACAGCTGAGAGAGCTCCAGTTTCAAATCCTGTGGCAGGAAACCGTGCCGGAGACGCACCCCTCCCTCTCCCTCTGTGTGTGTGTGTGTGTGTGTGCCCTTTGCTTCATTCCGCTCATAACATAACGTAGCATCTTTAACTGAAAAGCTTCACTGAGCTACACAAACATGCGTTTAGCTACTCTTAGGAAATGTGACCTTTTTTAACATTTAGCATAAACACCACAGTAAAGTCTTGGTAATCATAGTCAAGAGTATCACAACCATAGTTATCACGATTAAATACAGTTCCTATAAACCATAATCGATGTATAAATAAAGATCTTTGTGTTTGAGCATATTAAAAGGTGTTTTAATGGCACGTCTTTTCGCGTTCCTTCACAACCTTAGCCAACTTAGCAAGAGTTTGACTGTTGGTACAGAAAAATATTTTCCTTACCAGTGTATATAGACAAGTTATAATGTTAACTTTAATGTTTTTCATTATCAAATACAGGACGAGTCAACAAACATCTGCGAGGTTTTATTCTGCACTTCTAGGTTTTGAAGTAGGTACATACTTATACAAAATGTTATACTTCTCAATAAACTGATTTGGGGATATGATATAAATATAGTGAGTACAACGCACCATGGTATGTTTATCATGTAACAAACACAGTTAAGATGAATTCCCACAATAAAGCATGATGCTACATCACAGTACCTACTTCTACAGGTATACTTTTTATTGATTTAGTGAACATGATTCATATTAGTTAGTCACTGTGGACTTCACTGTTTTCACACACGCACACGCAAACACACACACACACACACACACACACACACACACACACACACACACACACACACACAAGCACACACATACAAACACACGCTTATTTAAATTTTTTTCTTTCTTTTTTTGCCACTCTTGTCCCATTTGTACATGTGCCCTAGATCTGAATGCTTTCTGTCTTCTTACACACACACACACACACACACACACACACACACACACAGAAAGAGAGAAAGAGACTTGACTAAAAATAAAGTCAAGGAATGTGAGATATGGAAGAGTATATATATATATATATATAAAATTTTAAATTATTTTTCATACTCTTCTATATTTCACATTCCTTCCCTTTATGTTTAGTCAAGTCTCTCTCTCTCTCTCTCTCTCTCTCTCTCTCTCTCTCTCTCTCTCTCTCTCTCTCTCTGCATTTGAGGTTAGGGAAGAAAGTGTGTGATGTGAGTGGGTCTAGTGAGCTTGGTGGGGCAGCGCAGAGCACCTCTCTCCCTTTCTCTCTTGAAAAATATAAACAATTCATCCTCTTCTCGCTGTTGCTCTCTCTCTCTCTCTCTCTCTGTCTTTCTGATTGAACACTATTCATTTTCCACTCCTCTCTTACTCTTGTTTTAACATTACCCCATTTTCCCTTCTCTTCTAGTGCTCTCCTTCTCTCTCTCTCTCTCTCTCTCCTCAATGCCTTTCTCAATGTCTTTCCACTTTCTCTTTGCATATTTCTCACACAAACTCCTTCTCTCTGTTTGCCACCCCTCCTTTCCTTTCTCCTGCACTCTCGGGCTGCAGAGTGCATTGCAGCGACAGCTGCTGTTATAGCCATCAACTGCAGCCTCCACGGCAACCGTTACCGCGGGGGAGAGTGTGAGCGGTAAGGACGGATATCTTCACAGAAACAGAAAGCCAAGAGATCGAAGTGTCACTCATTAATACATTATTTTATTATTGTATAATTAGTGCAATTCATACAACTGCATTATAATTGAGTTATTATTGTGGTATGCTGCATACAGATGTGTTCACGAGAAGGTTCCTGATGAACAGCCCACTCGTATACTCCACTTATTCAGAGGTTAATCATTGCTGAAAGGTCAGAGGTCATGAATTGTGACCCAATGTTGATGTTGTTCAATACTGTTGAACCCTGTAGTCTGCAGCTGGTTGCACCAGTAAAACATAAGTTCTATCATAGCCTAGTTTGAAATAACATGACCACTGCATTCTACTTAACTAGCTACTAAAACATTAACAGAACGTTGCACCAGATTGCATGGATTTAACATAGCCTTAAGTTATAACTTAAAACTGAAACCTACCTTCCAGTAGCTGTAAACGTCTCCATAAATAACCAAACATACTCAGTGATTCTGTTTAACGTGAACACATGAGTGATACACAGAGTAAAAGGAGGATTTGCATCCATAAATCCATTTTTTTTCAACCATCTGATGGTTTATAATCACTGGACAAGGGATCCCAACAGAGGGATTATAAGACGATAGATATATTTTTATTTCAGACAACACAGCGAGGTTCTTTCATCGGAAGTGCAAAATGTTATCAAATTGAGATATTAGCAGACACCACATTTTTTGGGGGAGTTTATTATTAATATAATAATATACTGTAGTTTAGTGTTAGTTATTTTTCATTGCTATGGTTTGTTGTTAAATTGGTGCATGCAGCAGGACAATTTCATATGAATTGTCATAATGAAAAGTATGAATCGTGACCCCGTCACAAACCAAACTTTTATGAAATTTTCTTATGTACCGAGTTGTACAAATTTTTATGAAGAGTAATTAAAGTTTGGGGGGCATGTTGGTTTATTGGTTTGCATTAGTTGGGGGTTCAAATTCCATCTCCACGCTGTGTGTGTGGAGTTTCCATGTTCTCCCCATATTTTGGGGGTTTCTTCCACCAGTTAAAAGACATTCGGTGTAGGCTGATTGGCATTTCCAAATTGTCCGTAGTGTGTGAATATGTGTGTGTGTGTGTGTGAGAGAGAGATTGTGCCCTGTTGATACAGGGTGTCCCCCGCCTTGTGCCCTGTGTCCCCTGGGATAGACTCTAGGCTCCCCGTGACCCGATGTAGGATAAATGGTATGAAAAATGGATGGATGGAGCAATTCAAGTATTATTTGAGTCATACTGAGTCCTTTCTTGATAATTACCATCACATCTCAGGAACATGTTTCCATTTCTTCTTGTAGGTTTTCTCTCTCTTTGTACCTTTACACTCTCTGTATAAATAACATAGTTAGCTAAATCATCAACTTCATTTATCAGCTATGCTCCATGTCCATATTTCCCAGTCGCCTAGCAACAGTGTTCCTACGTTTTTAACATCTTGTACGGCAAGCTTATTTTTTGTTTACCTCCAATTTGAACGCACCAATACCATCAAATTGCTTCAGATGAGGAGAGCATTAAAAGTCCGTAATTTTGAAGTCTGTCGAAAGAAATGTCTTAAGACTGAATCCTTTTTTTCTGGCACTTTTTTCTGTCTCTCATTCCACAAACCTGTACAGATGTAAATGGCAATTATAGGTACGGCATATTAAATAAAACCTTGTAAATAGTATATACACCATACCACAACACCATGAGAGAGTCCAGTATAATATTTCATAATATAAAAGTTGATAATGAAATCCATGTAAAACGTTTAGAATAAATGGATCTTTTTGTATTTGTTAGCCAACTTAATGTTTTTCCCATTTTCATTAAAACCATCAGTGTGGTGCAGTTCAGACACAATTACACAATTGATATGATAGTTATAAACCCAGTGTAGATTAATTCTGTAAATTAATGTCATTGAGTGATATCACTTAACTTATTACTATTTTAAGTCCATTAATATTTGAGATTTATGCACTTTTGCCTTGGAAGCAAACTTATGTTAAATTAGTAGAATTGCAAGCTAGTTAACTATCTAACTGGTTTATTTGTCTATTTCCATCACTGAATTTACTCTCATAGTGGAGTTGGTTTTAGGCTGTTTTTCTGACACCGAAGAATATTATGGTTTATTTAGAAGGTATTGATTAATTATCTATACCAGCAGCTCTGAGAGTAGTGCCAGCCGTAACTAAAAAAAAAATCACAGGTTTATATTAATGCAATCATTCTGATAGCAGATTGTTTCTGTAGTTACAGCTAATTCACAGGGACTTGTATGGCAATCTACACAATCTAAGACTAATAATAAACAGATAAAAATGTGCTTTTGTTAAACAAAGAAAAAAAAACATAATCATTGATATGGTCAAGTTTTCTGTAAGGAAATGTTTACTCAACATGGAAGGAGTCTCCAGTGTCAGTGCTTTGTAGTTGGTGTTCTGCCACAGGAAAGTCTTCAGGACAGAGGAGTTCGCACTTTCTGGTTTCTCATTAATGTCACTGAGAAAAATATTGGAGTGAAATTTACTCAAAAAACAAGTGTTAATAAGTGTTACCAGGCATATTTTAAGTAAGGTTTACACAGTACCATGAAAAAATGTAAGTAAATCTAATTTTTAAAATTTTTATTAATAAATTTTACTCAAACTTGCACATCAAACAAATGCACATCATCTCAACATTATCATTACAGATGAATGGTAGTGACACCTTTAATAATTCTAACTAGAACTAGCACACCAATGACCAAAACCATTCAGATCAGCCTTCATGTAGCAGAATTTCGCAGAGTTTTTTTTGTGATTGTTGCGGCCAAAAGCACTTGATTTTACTGCGCTTTTTTCAAAATTTCTGATGTACTTTGCTGAGATTTTTGTGCTTTTTTTTCTGGAAAACTACTTAAATTGGCAAAATTGCAAATGCACAAATTTATTTTGCATGGTCTTTCTCAGTGATATTTGTTGGCAAATGAGACCTTTTAGCTATACTCGTGTTTGATGCATATGAACCAAAGAAGGGCTGTGGCTGAATGTGCATTATCACGTCACATGATGCATCTTGCCCAAAATCTGAACTAATTTTGAAAAAATGTAAGCACCTCCGAAATATTGCAGAGTTTGCCTGATTTTGCATTCTGCAATCGAAAATTCACAAAATCCTGCAGGGACTGATATAGATTGAACTGACAAAAGCCAAGATGGTTGACTAACTAAGCTTTAATGTGTGTGAACACCATACACCTGACTGAGAAACACAAAGAGGGTGAACCAAGAACCAAGAAAACTTTACCAAAACACATGATCTTTCAAGACATTTTGTAAAATAATAGCTTTAACAGTCATTAAAACTGACACAAAACAAGAAATATTGAAAACAACCCAAACGATGCTCAAAATTACATCAGTTTAAACACGTATACAAATCGAGCTCAAAAACCACGCCCCCACTTCAGCATGCCATTGGTTCAACATTACTTCAGTAAACATTACTTCTTTTCTTTTTCTAGTTTGGTGAGCACTTGCACAATAATAAATAGTAAATTTAACCCAGTAAAGTCAGTAAACTATACACTTTGGGTTTTAGCTACATTTTTACATGAATTAATTTAGTGCAGAACTTAAAGCATATGTAGTAATTCTAATAATTTACTTTTTGCGTAAAAACCACAGATTTGTTTTACTGGAGCACTGAATCATTTTTTTCAGTGATGACAAGCTGCATTTTTCTGCCTTATTAACATTGAGAGGAAGGAAAGAGAGCCTGGTGAGTGAACAACTGTTAGTAGCTGTTAAATATAAGTCGTAACAGGAACTATTTTGTCTCATGGATGTTCCCATTAAACGTAACTAAAAAAAAAGGGATACAAGACACGATGTGCTGTTACAAATGAATAAAAAGAATTAATGTTGAGGAATAAAACTCTTTGAGGCATTCTGTTATGATGCGAAAGTGATTGCACCACCCCACTGTGGATTATTTTCCTGTAAGAGCATGCACCATCATGTTTTATAACTTATGTAGTAAATTCTGATCAAAGACTCAATTCTATTGACAGGAGAATGACTTTGTTTCATAGAAACAAACAGACGGTGCTATCTGAAAAGCCTTTTTTGTTTTAAATCTAAGATATAAGAAATAAGTAAGGTATGAATCTGTCTGATCAATTTTACCTAACATCATCCCGCAACACACGTCCCATCCGTAAAGTTATTTTATAATGTAACCACTGATGATATCAGCAGATCTTGCAGTACAGCAGTACAGACAGTATTTAGAATCATAAATAAAATGAAATAAAATCTGTCCTCAAAACCTTAAAAACAACTTTCACAGCTGGGACTCAAACTTTAATTACAAACATATTCTCCTGATTGCAGATTTGTTCCCACAGAAAGGTATGAGTTAGCAGCAGTGCTAGCAAGCCCAGCTTTTTAAATCAATAATAATTTGTATGAAGCCCAGTCGAGCTGCTTTCTCTGATTATAATTCCTATACATTCTTATCAGTTCAGATAAGCGGTACTGCAGTGTGTTCAGACTTCAAACTCAAACCTTATAATACAACTATGTGTTTTGTATATGTGGATGTGTGTGTGTGTGTGTGTATATATATATATATATATATATATATATATATATATATATATATATATATATATATATATATATGTGTGTGTGTGTGTGTGTGTGTGTGTGTGTGTGTGTGTGTGTGTGTGTGTGTGTGTGTGCGTGTGTATAATGAGTAGGTGGGTTGTTGACTCATGAACCCCAGTCATTTTTTTCCCTTCCCAGTATATAACACCCTTAAATTTAAACCCAAATCTCTGTTCAGTCATACCATTAATAGCATTAAGCACACATTAGCATGGCACACGCTCAGAGTCTTGTGAAACCAGAGTCGTAATAAGTGGAGAGTTAAATTTGTCACTCCTGACTGTTATGCCACCTCTGTCCTGGCTGTGCTCACGGTGCCAATGTGTGCCCGCTGGTTTCCCTCTGCTGCCCGGAGTGCAAGCTCCAACTAAACATATGCAGATTTATGCGCAGGCAAAGGCGGGGCTCGGCATGTTTTGATGGAAAAGATCTATGAGAACGGTTCGCTCATATGCTGCTAGTCACTCCCTCCTTCTCGCTCTCGCTCTCTCGCTCCCTTTCTTTCCATCTCACCCCCCTCGCCTGCTCCCTCTTTTCTCTTCTCTAACAGCCTCACTTTAATATGTATGCAAATGTGCCTGTCCTCCATCCCCTTAATTGTCTGGCTTCCAGCAGTCAGTGTGTGTGTGTGTGTGTGTGTGTGTGTGTGTGTGCCTAGGAGAAAAAAGGAGTGTGTGTGCTGTTTGTATTTTGCAGTGCCTCGCTTTTTCCCTCTAGCCTCCACCAGCGGCTTTGGCGTGCCCATGGTGCAGCTCGGCTTTGATGAGCGTTGCCAGTCAGACCCAAAAACGACCTTTAATGATTATGCACCGTTTAATGAACACTCCCCCAAACACTTGCTGAATTCATTCAGTCCACAGCCAGGTGATGTAAAAACTGCTGTCACTGAACATCGTTAACACTGTTGTTTAATACTAACTGAAAGATGTGGGATCTCTTAGATAATGGTGTGATGGCAGCAGTAGTGAGGTGTCAGTTCATTAATGCCATTAGTCCTTAAAGGCACGTATTAAAGCTCTTGTCCTTAAAACTGTACATATCATTGCAATGGTAACAGGAATGTATTGATCTGATATTAATATTCATATCAACTGATCCTAACAAATCCTAACTATTGCCTCGAATGATTCCTCAGACATTTCCTGTGACCCATGTGGTCCGACATTTCTTCAGTTCCTCACTCACAACTTTAGTGTCCACCTGCAATTACTGTGCGTTCAAGTCCTCCTGGGAAGTTCATATTTACGATTTGGGAAGTCGTTATTATGACGCCAGGTGCGTGACGTCAAGTCACTTTGATCGGAGCAAAATGGCGGTGTACCTTTAACCCTACATCTATAAACGTTTTAATCCATTTATGAAGCCACTGTAAGCTTTATTGTTACATATTATATCCTAATTGTAGAAGGCAAAAACATGATAACTGAAATTAGCTTCTGAGACGAGTAAATGTTCAATTTCAACATTTTTTTTTTTTTTTGGGGGGGGGGGGGGGGTAATTTATTTAAAGCTTTTCACGTTACAGAGAACGAACAAACAGTGGCGCTAAACCCACCAACTATATGCCACACAATCAGAAATCAAATAATAAATAAATAAATAAATAAATAAATATCCATACATACATACATATGCACATACATAAAACTTATACATACATAATGAGAATAAAAGTAAAACACAGAAATAAACAAAATACAAACAAATAAACTAAATAAATAAGTACATGAAACAAGTTTCCAGTACCAATGATCGATCACCTGGTTATGAAAAGACTGGGTTATAGCACACATCTAGATGATATTTGTTCTGCTACACCTTTTAATGAGGGAAGTAGCTCAGCGGTTAAGACGTTGGACTTCTGATCGGAAGGTTGTGAGTTTAAATTGCATCACTGCCAAGCTGCCACTGTTCGGCCCTTGAGCAAGGCCCTTAACCCTCAACTCAGTTGTATAAATGAGATAATTGTAAGTCGCTCTGGATAAGGACGTCTGCCAAATGCTGTAATGTAATGTAATGAGTATATCCAGAGTGTTGAAATCAACGATCAGTGATCACCTTCAAGATGTTTTAAAAAAAAGGCTTCCAGATCAGTAAAAATCTTTTCATCTTACCAGCAATTTCACATCTAATTTTCCCTGTATGTAACACACTACAAGATTGTCTTCTTTGCTATTGTCATCCCGTGCTGAACTGTCTGAATTTGATCAAGACCGTAGGCCTCCAAATATGGGGACCAGCCAGTTTGGCACCAATGGGGTCATGGGGAAAGTCAGTCTTAAAAACCTTTGAGTAAAAGCGAAACAAGTCAGACCAAATAAATGAGCCAATGTTCCCTCATTAGCCTTACATTTAATACACAAGGGTGACACAGAAGGATATATAGAATATAGCCTGGTTCGAGAGTAGTGCAGTCAATGCACAACCAATTTCAAGAAATTTACCATCAACAACAGATGTTGCATCCACTGATTCCACCATATTTTCTTACTGACACACCATTAACTCAGAAACTCCCGAATTCAAGAAGATCCTGAGTTTAGTACACATATGCATCATGTGTACATCATGTGCATTCAACTCACAAATACGATTTTTCAACATGACTTGAATGCACCGTAGGTCCCATTTACTGTCTGACTCACAAAAAAATGGAAGAAAAACTTATAACCATCTTAGGTTTCATCCTGTCATACTGTATACAACTTCTCATTAAAGACAGCGACATTACAAAGAAAAATGAAACATGGAAGGAACTAACAGAGATCGTTGCTGCCTCACGTGAGTGTACAGTATGTACAGTACATAGCTAGCACAGTTATCTTGCTAACCTGCTAACAAAGCTAGTACAAATCCTAGCACATAACATATGAATCAATCAGTTCTCATGCTGATTTGTGCATTAGTTATTTTGTGTTTAACTGCTTAGCATTAGAAGCTATCTATTTAGAAGCTGCTTATAGTATACATTTAGCTTACTTATAGAACTAAAAAAAAAATGCTGGATAGGCCCCACCCACAATCCCCACACCCATGAGAGATACACTATCACTTGACTTGCTACTGTGAATGTTGGATAATTTGCTATCAGATTATTTTCGGAGCAGCAGAAGCTTGCACAGCGTCGGCTTGGTTACTGTGAACTCATCTGCTAGGTCAACTCAAGAACACTGTGTTTTCAGTTTATGAAGGACTTTATGTAGGATGTGTTTACTATTTATTACTGTGAATACCACTGTAAAACTACTTTTATTAGCACGCCACAGTTTCTAGTGTGTTTGAGTGGATCAACCTGTTGTGAGCTCATCGTCATACCCATTTTTATAACATCACACTGATAAAGTGGTTTGACTTGGATCATGTGATCTCACAGCAACTCAGACTGTCCCAAGTTACATAAAATAGCCTAAAGTTTTGCTTAAAGTGTACACATTGTCTACAGAAAGACAATGTAAATGATCTTTATTAATACTACTTGAGTCATGATATTAATTAACAGAATGATTTAAGGATTAATGCATGCATTCATTCATTATTATGAAAGCATCAGTTAGGTATTAATATATTGCTTATTTGAAGACCTTACAGTAAAGTGTTACCGCCATTTGACAACTGCAGTTACCGTAGCATAAGCTTCCTTTCTATTAACAGCTCTAGTATATCTATATATAATACAACTTTACCTTATTGGTTAGCCTTTGTGCCTCGTAGCTCTGGGATTAGGGGTCTAGTGTGCACGGAGTTTACATGTCTCCCCGTGCTTCAGGGGTTTCCTCTAGGTACTCCAGTTTCCTCCCCCAGTCCAAAGACATGCTTTGTAGGCTAATTAGCATTTCTAAATGGTCTGTAGTGTGTGAGTGTGTATGTGATTGTGCCCTGCAATGGGTTGGCACCCTGTCCACGGTGTCCCCCGCCCTGTGCATCTTTGTTATAGGCTCCAGGCTCCCCAGCGACCATGTGTAGGATAAGTGGTATAGAAAGTGGATGGATGGATGGAACCCACCTTTATTTCTGAAAACCAGGGTGACATTCTGCATTCCCAATTTTACTGTTCTTTTTTCTTTTTTTTTCTCTTACGTTTGTGAAAATCTGACATGTTTCTGGCAGCATGTTCATTTGATTTAATAACAAAATTCTCATAGCCTAACACCTCTTATTACCACTGAATGCACATACTGGAACCCACTGCGTGTAAGTTTAATAGAATGCACAATGCATTGCTGTTAACAGTGTATCTAAAACTGTTACTTAATGAAGCTTAATTAATACATTTATTAATTCATGATTTTTTTTAAAAAAAGGTGCAATATATGTTGGCCCATCTCTTCAGGTCCCTTGAAATTGTCCTTACCTTCCACCCACCTTACAGCATAAGACAACCTGGAAAAGCATAAAGTCAGTGTGTAAACTATGGTTCCAACAAAACCAACAAGTGCTAGACACTACAGTAAATACACACAGGACCGTGTAGGTAACGCCATAGTACACATGGAACTGGAGCAGTGCGCAGATCTGAGTAAACTCACTGTGCAAATAGCATGGCAGTGTATGCTAGTATTCCTAAGTAGGCTTTAGTAAAGCATCATAAACTTGTTTTACATCAAGCAGCTTTTTAAAAATGATGGGTCGCTTTGTGGAGGATGGCAGAGTGGCATAGTGGCTCCTAAGTTTGCTCCTGAGCTCAGAGTTCTCAGATTTCCTCTTGCGGTCCAAAAATATGCAGATAAGTGGATTGGCTATACTAAATTGCCTCAAGGTGTGAATATGTGTCTGAATGTGTGTGTGCATGGTGCCTTGTGTTGGACTGGCATCTCATCCAGTTTGTAGACTCATGAACTTGACCTGGACCAAGGTAAAACAGTTACTAAAGATGAATGAATGCTTTGTGAAGTTTGACCTCCAGATGATAGCTTCATATAGGTTCATAACTGACTTCCTTACAGACTAATATGCATCAAAGTTATAATACGGCCAAAAATTAAACTTGCATAGTTTTCCTTTTAAACAAATTGTAACCGATTGTTCATGACATGTTTAATATCTAAAGTTTACTTCAGTTTTTGTTCATGTTTATGAACAATGTGCCATGCTGTGTCACAAACTACATCAGCAAATGACATACAGAACAACTCTGTTATCGGTTAGAGTGAATGTGTGATCATTTAGACATGCTGAAATTGTAGCTACACCATACCCTTACATGTTAGCTAATTTATACTAAGAGCAAAACTAAAGAAATCTTCTGGCAACAAGCACATCTTGGCAGATCAACTGCAGTACATTTAAGGATAGGAGGAACTCGTTAAAATTTCATTTTTGACAGAACTGTTCCGTTAAATGATCACTGATCTTAGAACAGTTTCTACCAGTGTCCCTGTGGGTCCTGCCTACACAAGCGTTACTCGGCACAAATTAATATTTGACAACTTCCAAAAACCTGTCATTGCTCCAGTTGTGTTTGTTTTGGCCTATTGGATATTTGAGGTTGACTCAGGGACTCAATTTCCTGCTGAGCGGGGACTTAATTCCTGGGAGCTTACCACATGTCAGGGTAAAAAAGTGCTTACATACGCTTGATCATTTATTCAGCAATTAAGGGATGGTAGAGTCATTGTAGGATGTTAAACCATGCTGATATGTGACCTGAATGTAACCGAGGATGAAAAAACTAGGTGGTCACATGGTACACAATTAATGTAGTAGAGATAAGTGTAGACGTAATTATTTGTATTTGTGTGTATGTGCAGAAAATACCTCTTTACCTCTTTACATGCAGCCAAAGTATGTGTGTGTGTGTGTGTGTGTGTGTGTGTGTGTGTGTGTGTGTGTGTGTGTGTGTGTCTGTTTATGGACGGGGGAAAGGGGTGGTGGTTACATTCTGACAGCTGCTTGGTTTGTGCAGATATTGTGCTCTCAAACACAGACTAAAAATGTGCATCACTGTAAGTTTTTATTTATTTTGCTGCAATAATAACAATTGTAATAACTTTGACATATCCAAGAAACATACTCAAGTTATCTGTGATGTATTTACTGTGAAAAGTAGAATTAGTTGAATGCATACAGTCCCCTCTGAAACTATTGGTATGAAGTGATTTGTTTGTGCTGTACACCAAAGACATTTGTGTTGGAGATCAAAAGAAGGATATGTGACGAGAGGTTAGGATTTCAGCTTTTATTTCCTGCTATTTACGTCTAGATGTGTTAAATGACATAAAGCATCGACACTTTTTTTTATCAGACCACTAAATTTTTAGGCAAGCAAAAGTATAAGAACAAACAAGTCTGGTTAAGATCTGGTTGCATATCCCTCGCTTGCATTAACTGCATCAAGCCTGGAAACCACTGACATCACCAAACTGTTGCATTCTTTTTCCAGACTTGTACTGCAGCCTCTTTCATTTGCTGTTGTTACCGCGGAGGGGTGTGTGTGCAGGGGGATGGGGGGGGGGGGTGTTGGGATGGACTTCCTTCAGTCTCCTCTTCAGGAGGTGAAATGTTGCTCAGCTGGGTTAAGGTCTGGTGATTGGCTAAAACCTTTCACTCCCCTCTCTCCTGATAAAGTCCTTTGTTGAGTTGGCAGGGTGTTTTGGATCATTGTTTTTCTGCATGATAATTAATTTGGATGCATTTCTCTGTAAATTGGCACACAAAATGTTCCTGCAATTTTCTGAATTCATTCTGCTGCTACCATTATGATTTACATTATCAATAAAGATTAGTGAGAATGTTCCACAAGCAGCCATGCAAGCTCAAGCCATGACACTATCTCCACCATGTTGCACAGATGAGCTTGCATACTTTGGATCATGAGCAGATCTTTTCTTTCTCCACACTTTGGCCTTTACATCACTTCAATAATGGTTAATCTTGGTTCCAGAACTTTTGTGGATCATTAATGACTTTCTTTCTGAATTTCATTCTGGCTTTCTGATTCTTACTGCTGATGAGTGGTTTGCAGCTTGTGGTATGACCTCTGTATTTCTGCTCTTGATGTGTTCTTCAAACGGTGGATTGTGATACCTGTCCCGTGGAGGTTGATGGTGATGTCATTGACTGTTGTCACAGCTCTCACAATGTTTCTGCCATCAGCTGTTGTTGTTTTCCTTGGCCAACCCATTCGGTGTCTGTTGCTCAGTACACCAGTATTTTTTTTTTTTCATTTTCAGGACATTCCAAATTGTTGTATTGGCTATGCCCAATGTTTGTGCAATGCCTCTGATTGTTTTTCCCTCTGTTCTCTGCTTCAAAATGGCTTGCTTTTCTCTCATAGACAGTTCTCTGATCTTCATGTTAGCTTATTCTTTTTAACAACAAACACAGTTCTCACAGGTGAAACTAAAGACAGAAACCAAGAGTAGATGTTTAAACTTTAATCTAACAGGACACACCTGGGTAACAAGAAACACCTGTCAGTCACATGTTCCAATATTTTTGCTCATCTACAAATTCGGTGGTCTGATACAAAATGTTCTATGTAATTTTAACACATCTACATATAAATACCAGAAAATAAAAGCTGAAATTCCAAATTCTCTTCTCATCTTCATCTTTTGATCTCAAACCTAAATGTCATCAGTCTACAGCAAAAACAAAGGAATTGGCCTTACCATTCCAATAGTTTCAGAGAGGACTGTACATACAATTCACACTGTAAATACCAATTTCCCACACATACACACAAGCTGAGATGCACAAAAGCACAACTTTTTGAAAGGGTTAACAAATAGGCACTTGGATAATAATAATTAAAAGACATGACAATGCAGCTTTTGTCTCTTTACTACTCTCTTCATATTGAGGGAAATGAGATGGCCTTGAGATTCAGCGACGTTTCTCACTTTGTCTGTTTGCAGTGTATTCAGCCGAGCATTGCATTCACCAGCAAAGTGACATTTATGCTATAGCATTTATCTGTTTGGTAGACACTTTTATCTAAAGTGATTTAAAACTGAAGCAGATTTCAATTAAAAGTATAAAGCTGTTGACACAATGACAGTGACGTGCTGCAAGACTAAGTTTCCACCAATTGACCAGAAACAAAATATAGTTGGAGGGAGAACTCAGAGAACGACAACTAAACACAAACGCAGCCAGACTGACACTGAGTCATAATTAAATATGAGTGTCAGGGTAAGTGCTAATGCTCAGTGTTATTAACGCTAGTTACACACATTCATTCAAACTATAAATGATGCAGTCTTATGGAACAAAGAGGATTAAAACTAAGTATACCAACAAAATAATACATGGTACACATGATACGGTCCTTTTATTCAAACTTGTGCAAAGAAGATATCAGTCGGTTAGAAGGCCTATACGATGTTTTTTGTTTGTTTGTTTGTTTGTAGAATAGTTACAGTCACCTACACTTGTTTTGAAGATCTCTAATGGATATTAAATTGACATGGCAAAAATGTCATCAGTCAGAAAAAAGTCAAACAATTGGTCTACAGTTTTCTCTCCACATCTATGCCTGTTCAGAAAGTTGAACAATAGACACGCCTCCTTTCCTCTGGTAAACTGGTGTTGAAGAGTCTGGATTTGCACATCAGAACATGATTGGTTATTATATTTTATGATGCAATAACATAGTTTCTTAAAGGTACAGTATATAGCAAAACAGTGCAGCAACATTTTCCCCATCCCACATCAATTCACCTGAAATGATTTAATCATTAAAACGTAACTAAAACATTAAAATGTGACTTTAAGATTAGATCATTACAGCAACCTGTTATAGTTGAGGCAAACATTCAAAATATAAAGAATTACATTTTCAGTGAATCTAATGCTTCTATGTATTATACATGGCTTTTATACCCCTGCACTGTCAAAGACAACGGATCTTGAAATTGTATTTTAGACAGATATTCTTTATCAGCAACGTCTTTTATCCAAATGATTCAGAATACAATCCAACTAGTAGAGGGTTAAGAGCCCCAAAACAGCCCTCTGGCAGTATTGGGATTTGAACTCACTACTTTCCGGTCTCTAGCAGAGAAACTTATCCATATAGCTGCCAGTAGCATAATATTTGATATATTCACCTCTAACCGTAGCCAGTAATGCTCATATAACAGTCATTTCTACACAAGTTGATATACAGGATGTCCCATGTTTTCCAGCACCATGTAGGTTGTTCCTTCATCATGTTGTTCATGGATGTTGTGCATGGATGTTCATGGGCGTCCACTTCTCTGTTGTTCTGCAACACTTCCAGTCTTTTTGAATTTGATAATTTGTCATGTGTGATGTGCTTGCCCTGTTTCCTGTTAAAATCCATTGCATCCAAATCTTCTTTTGTTAAAGACAATCTGAAATATTTAGACATTTGCTAAAAGGTGTTAGTTTTCCATATGTATGGATAATTTTTGGGCAGCCTGTATTTTGTATTAATTTATTTTAGGAGACTAATCATTTCAATTTAATGAATCTGATTCAAATGTCAATTTTATACATACATCAAACATTTAGTGGAAGATGTTCTGTGGCTGGAACATTCCTTCATAAAAAAACAACAACATGATAATCAGTTCAATAAATATGATGGTACAGACACTATGTGGCCAAGGTTTTGTGGACACTTGTCCCTTACACCCATATGTGTGCCTACCCCAAACTGTTGCCACAAAGTTGGAAACAAATACAGTGAGGGAAAAAAGTATTTGATCCCCTGCTGATTTTGTACGTTTGCCCACTGACAAAGAAATGATCAGTCTATAATTTTAATGGTAGTTGTATTTGAACAGTGAGAGACAGAATAACAACAAAAAAATCCAGAAAAACGCATGTCAAAAATTGTATAAATTAATTTGCATTTTAATGAGGGAAAAAAGTATTTGACCCCCTCTCAATCAGAAAGATTTCTGGCTCCCAGGTGTCTTTTATACAGGTAACGAGCTGAGATTAGGAGCACACTCTTAAAGGGAGTGCTCCTAATATCAGTTTGTTACCTGTATAAAAGACACCTGTCCACAGAAGCAATCAATCAATCAGATTCCAAACTCTCCACCATGGCCAAGACCAAAGAGCTCTCCAAGCATGTCAGGGACAAGACTGTAGACCTACACAAGTCTGCAATGGGCTACAAGACCATTGCCAAGCAGCTTGGTGAGAAGGGGACAACAGTTGGTGCGATTATTCGCAAATGGAAGAACCACAAAAGAACTGTCAATCTCCCTCGGCCTGGGGCTCCATGCAAGATCTCACCTCGTGGAGTTGCATTGATCATGAGAACAGTGAGGAATCAGCCCAGAACTACACGGGAGGATCTTGTCAATGATCTCAAGGCAGCTGGGACCATAGTCACCAAGAAAACAATTGGTAACACACTACGCCGTGAAGGACTGAAATCCTGCAGCGCGCGCAAGGTTTGCTGCTCAAGAAAGCACATATACATGCCCATCTGAAGTTTGCCAATGAACATCTGAATGATTCAGAGGACAACTGGGTGAAAGTGTTGAGGTCAGATGAGACCAAAATGGAGCTCTTTGGCATCAACTCAACTCGCCGTGTTTGGAGGAGGAGGAATGCTGCCTATGACCCTGGAACACCATCCCCACCGTCAAACATGGAGGTGGAAACATTATGCTTTGGGGGTGTTTCTCTGCTAAGGGGACAGGACAACTTCACCGCATCAAAGGGACGATGGACGGGGCCATGTACCGTCAAATCTTGGGTGAAAACCTCCTTCCCTCAGACAGGGCATTGAAAATGGGTCGTGGATGGATATTCCAGCATGACAATGACCCAAAACACACGGCCAAGGCAACAAAGGAGTGCCTCAAGATGAAGCACATTAAGGTCCTGGAGTGACCTACGCAGTCTCCAGACCTAAATCCCATAGAAAATCTGTGGAGAGAGCTGAAGGTTCGAGTTGCCAAACGTCAGCCTCGAAACCTTAATGACTTGGAGAAGATCTGCAAAGAGGAGTGGGACAAAACCCCTCCTGAGATGTGTGCAAACCTGGTGGCCAACTACAAGAAACGTCTGACCTCTGTGATTGCCAACAAGGGTTTTTAAACCAAGTACTAAGTCATGTTTTGCAGAGGGGTCAAATACTTATTTCCCTCATTAAAATGCAAATCAATTTATAACATTTTTGACATGCGTTTTTCTGGATTTTTTTGTTGTTATTCTGTCTCTCACTGTTCAAATAAATCTACCATTAAAGTTATAGACGGATAATTTCTTTGTCAGTGGGCAAACGTGCAAAATCAGCAGGGGATCAAATACTTTTTTCCCTCACTGTACTTGTCACTCTAGAATGTCTGTGTATGCTGTAGCATTACAGTTTCTCTTCACAAATTCCCACCTCATGCCCGGTGCTCCCAGGATAGGCTCCGGATTGACTGTGAACCTGTTCAGGATAAAGCAGTTACTAAAACTGAGTGAGTGAGCATTTTCCACTTTGAACAATACCTGCAACTTAGATATAACTCATGGATATGAGTATATGGATCAGTAGTCTATTAAACAAGCCTGTGCTATACTTAACTCCCTTAGCAGCTGTCGCTGGATGTGCCAAAGGTTTATGGCGCTTGATTTTGTTGGACACATCCCTCTCAGATCTTGAGGACTCCCAGAGTAGCGTGATCAAGTTAAGGTTGAGTGACTGTGCAGGCCATCCCATTACACACAGCTCTGCCTCCTTCCTCTTCAAATACCTTGGTAGTGTCTTTTAGGTCACTGAAAATCTAATTTGTGAAAAAGTACAGCTAGTATACGTGTACATCAACATAATGACCTTGCCACAGAGAAAAACAGTTTAAAAGATTTAGATACGTGTTACATAAAGTGTAGGGAAAAAGCTACACATGAACATACCTTTCTGCTATATTTCATTACATTAATATACTGTATGTAATGTATTATAAAGGCTTATATATAAACTACTAGACACTACAAGAATTTATATATATTTCTATTCTTAAAGACATTTTGATAAAGGTTTATAGTTACTGGTGATTCTAAGATGTAAATGTACATAGTGAAGTTTATTTCTGAATTAAAATGTAGTGTATTAAAAAGTAGGTACTTAAAATAAGTAGTGTCTACAGTTTTTACTTTGCATTAAGGTTCCCTTAGCTAACATTATTTACATTATTTATTTACTATTATTAACATTATTTAATCTTCACAACACATGTTTGTGGAAGTGTCTTAGAGCATGAACAAAGGAGATTTCTGAGGACCTCAGAAAAAGAGTTTGTACACCAACAATCAACAGTCAGACAGATTGTGTACATTTGGAGGAAATTCAAGACCATTGTTACCCTCCCCAGGAGTGGAGACCAACAAAGATCACTCCAAGAACAAGACATTTAATAGTTTGCGAGGGCACAAACTAGCCCAGGGTAACTTCTAAGCAACTAAAGGCCTCTCTTACATTGGCTAATATCAAGGGCCATCAGGACAACACTGAGCAATAATGGTATGCATGGCAGGATTGCAAGGAGAAATCCACTGCTCTCCAAAAAGAACATTGCTGCCCCTCTGCAGTTTGCTAAAGATCACGTGGACAAGACAGAAGGCTATTGGAAAAATGTTTTTTGTATTGAAGAGACCAAAATAGAACTTTTTGGTTTAAATGAGAAGCGTTATGTTTGGAGAAAGGAAAACACAGCATTCCAGCATAAGAACCTTATCCCAGGACGGCTTGCCATCATTGATGAACAATGAAATCTGAATTATACCAGCATATTCTAAGGGAAAATATTAGGATATCTATCTGTGAAGTGAATCTCAAGTGAAAGTGGGGCATGCAGCAAGACAATGACCCTAAACACACAAGTCGTTCTACCAAAGAACGGTTAAAGAAGAATAAAGTTAATGTTTTGGAATGATCAAGTCAAAGTCCTGACCTTACTTTAATAAAAATTTTGTGGAAGGACCTGAAGCAAGCAGTTAATGTGAGGAAACCCACCAACATCCCAGAGTTTAAGCTGTTCTGTACTGTAATTCGGTTAATATTCCTCCAAGCCGATGTGCAGGACTGAACAACAGTTATCTGGAACGTTTAGTTGCAGTTGTTGGGGGTATAAAGGGGTCACATCAGATACTGAAATCGAAGCTTCACATACTTTTGCCACTCACAGATATGTAATATTGGATCATTTTACTCAGTAAGTAAATGACCAATTATAATATTTGTCTCATTTGTTTAATTGGGTTCTCTTTATCTGGTGAAGATTTAGGTCATATCTATGCAGATATTGTTCTCCCCGTGCTGTGAGGGTTTCCTCCGGGTACTCCGGTTTCCTCCTCCAGTCCAAAAACATGCATGGTAGGCTGATTGGCATGTCCAAAGTGTCCATAGTGTATGAATGGGTGTGTGAGTGTGTATGTGATTGTGCCCTACAATGGACCGGCACCCTGTCCTGGGTGTACCCCGCTTCGTGCCCAATGCTTCCTGGGATAGGCTCCAGGTTCCCTGTGACCCTGAAAAGGAGTAAGCGGTAGAAGATGGATGGATGTATGGATCTATGCAGATATCTAGAAAATTCCAAAGGGTTCACAAAACTTTTGAACACCCCATTCCAGATTTAGTTCCCCTTTGCTGTTAAAATAATCTCCACTCTTCTGGGAAGTCTTTCCACTAGATTTTGGAGCATGACTGTGGGGATTTGTGTTCATTCAGCCACAAGAGCATTAGTGAAGTCAGGCACTGATGTCGAGTGAGGAGGCCTGACGTACAGTCAGCATCCAAGCTCATCCCAAAGGTGTTCAGTGGGGTTGAGGGCAGGGATTTGTGCAGGCAACTCGAGTTCTTCCACACCAGCACTGGCAAAGCATGTCTTCATGGACCTCACTTTGTGAACAGGGACTGTATTCGGGCGTATTAGTTCCAGTGAAGAAAAATTATAATGGGGTATAGATAATGGTCTATACATCAGACAGTCATGTGCGTGGGGGCATTGCTTCTTATGCAAAGGCTCAGAAAAAAAGAGGAAACATGTGTCTGCCTTTTCCAGTACTGAATTTTTTGGAGGCTAGGTTCAGGTCTTGTGTGTTGTTTTTGAGTTGAAGTTGGGCTGGAAAATTTTCTGAAACCTGGTAATCATGGTCAGTGATATTAACCCTCCTGTGTTTGTATCACATACAGGAATCACAAGTGGAGTATCAAATGCAGTTGAACAATTGTCCATCAAAACAAGCTTTTAGACTATATGCTGGATGACTGTGTGTTATTGATTAATGACTGGCTATTACAGGGTTACTCAAAAATTCACTAGATAGTAGCCTATAGCATAAATCAGGTGCACCTCTCTACTTAATTTTGTTTGATGTTATGTCGTTATTAATGCTGTTCTTCCCCAGCAAAATGTATGGTCACAATCTGCGATTGACACCTGACAAATATATCACACAACTAAATATGGCTAAATTACTGAACTCTGGTCTCCAGGTGTAAATATTAATAGAACTTTCTTTTCAATCTCAGTTCTGAAGTTTGCTAGTTAACAACCAGAAATATATTCATTAAGGATTATTTTATTATGGTGTGATGGTATGAACACTGGTTAATGCAGGTGCTGTGGCTTATTTGGTTTACTGTTTTCATCAGTTACTTTCGTGAATCAATGTTGAGGTTCATGATTTGTTCATGTGAACTTATGCGGTGGCTTAGTTCTTAGCACATTTGCTTCACACCTAGAGGGTGAGGTGTTTGAATCTCACCTCTGATCTCTGTGTGTGGGGAGTTTGCATGTTCTCCCAGGGGGTTTCCCATGGGTACTCTGGTTTCCTCCTCCAGTCCAAAGACATGTGTAGTAGGCAGACTGGCATCTCCAAATTGTCCATGTGTGTGAGTGTGTGTGTGATTGTGCCCTGTGATGGGTTGGCACCACGTCCAGGGTGTCCCCCGCCTTGTGCCCTGAGTCCCTGGGATAGACTCCAGCCTCTCTGCAACCCTGTGTAGGTTAAGCCAGTGGTTTTCAAAGTGGGGACCACCAGGGAGCACCTGGGGGGCCTCAACAATTTGGTGTGAAAAATAAATTCTCACTCTCAGACAACCACACACACACACACACACACACAATCAATTCCTAATGTAATGTAATGTAAAGATGTAAGATGTAATTATTAATTAAAAAAAGGGGGATATATTCAGAAGTCTGTATTTTTAATGTGTTTTAAAGACATCTTGCAAAAGGAGGGGCTCGGTGAAATGTTAATGCCTTTTGGGGGCCTTGCCCTGGAAAAGTTTGGGAACCACTGGGTTAAGGGGTACAGAAAATGGATGGGCTTAAGGGAACGTTAATGGATAGATTTACTAGTTTTATTTCAAATAGAACTATGTGCCAAAACAAGTCATTTTTTTCCATTTAGAACTTAGGAGAAGTAGTCATCAAGTGAACAAGGCCTATTTGGAAAAAGAAAAGTCTTCTTAGTGGGAAACATTTCTTGAAGCTGGTTGAGAAAATGCAGAGTGTGTGCAAAGCGTCATCAGGAATACTGTTGAGAATTATAAATATAAAATAGTTTTACTTTTTTAATTGTTTAATAACAACTAAAAGAACAACAAGAGATGTTTTCAATTTCTTGGTCACTGCACAATTGCATGTTATTCTAAACTGGTAATGCTTTTTTGTAACTTTTATTGTTGTATAAAATAGTAGAAATTGGGACGAAATAGATCACTAACCCCGGTTCTGATGAAAGAGAACCAGTCTTTTCCATTTTTTTTCACTTGTATACGGAGAAAGAAATTTAGTGACGTTCCCTACATACGGTATGACAAACAACTCAGCTACATGAGCTGGAAGAAGCAGCCAATACTATATACAGCTCCTGTCTTATACATCTGATAGGAAAAGAGAATTTACAGTTCATTTTATACCTTCATACAAAAACATTTAATATGTTACATTCAGCCCCTTTTCGCTCTGTAAGTGTATTTCTCTCTGTATGTGTATGTCTTCTGCTTTCACTTTTTCCTGTGCTGTATTCCAGGAATGAGAGGGAACATCACGAAAGAGAGAAATCTATGAAAAGCCTCCCAAGGGTAAAGGTTGTCTCCTAGGCAACATGATGCTGATTGGCTAAGCTGGATGAGGCGCGTTCAGTTCTGGTGTGTGTGTGTGTGTGTGTGTGTGTGTGTGTGTGTGTGTGTGTGTGTGTGTGTGTGTGTGTGTGTGTGTGTGTGTGTGCGAGAGCGAGTGCTGATGAACGCAGCATTGATGTGTGCAAAGAAACATGTTGTTAAGAACACACAGCTGTTGCGGATGCAACTGGTTTATGTGTTACTTTTAAAGCAGCACTTTAGCACACAGTAATTCTCAATGACACATGAAGGTTAGTGTGTGAGAAACAGTACAGTTTAGGATAATGTGCTGCACTATTGAATGCAATAACATCTGGACTCATTTCCTTTCAACTTTCATCTCATACAGTACTGCTTACTGTATATGGGACTGCTCTGATGTTTACTTGGTTGCTTAATGCATGGCTAATGACCTGATATTGAGCTTTATGTTAGATAAACATACATCCTTATTACATAGGACTGTACCTTTGCATTAGGTTTATAGTTTATTATATATAATAAATTAAATGCATTTGGTGTCTTTGTAGAAAATATTACATATTAAACAGGTAAGCAAATGAATCAAATACTGTACTCATTTCCTTCACACTGTAAATGTTTTAACTTGTTAAAAACATGCCACAGTAGACATCTACGAGACTGCCCTACACAAATCCACTGGTTACTCTGTGTATATTTGCATTATATACACTAGGGATGTGACAATTACATTATCATATTTTAATCATTATCATGATTAAAATACCAGCCAATTAAACATAATAATCTATTGACTCTCATTCATGTTTTAACTTTTTTGAATTTACAAACAGTTGATGTGCCCATTAATAAAGCAATCTTCCATCCCTTCATTTCCCATACTGCTGATCCCACACAGGGTCTCAGAGAGCCTGGAGCCTATCCCAGGGAACTCAGATGACACCCTGGATGGGGTGCCAACCCATCGCAGGTTACAATTGCACACACATTCACACAATTTGCCAATCAGCCTACAATGTATGTCTTTGGACCAGGGAAGGAAACTGGAGCACAGGGAGAACATGCAAAGTTCATGCACACAGGATTCGAACCTCCAACCCTGGAGGTATGCCTGCAACACATTCCAAAAAAATTGGGATGGGGCAAAATACGACTAATAGCGATGTGACAAGTTGAAATAAGAAGGTGATGTGTAACAGGTAAGGCAATCGTCTAATCATCGTATATAAATACCCTCCAAAAAAGGTCTAGTCCTTCAAGAGTAAGGATGGCTCGAGGCTCGCCGATCTGCCAACAGATGCATCAGTGTATAATCCAACACTTTGAGAACAACATTCCCCAAAGACAAATCGGTAGGATTTTGGGTATTTCACCTTCTACACTGCACAATATAATTAAATGACTCATGGAATCTGGTCAAATCTCGGGGTGTAAAGGGCAAGGCCAAAAACCACTTCTGAATGCACATGATCCTGATCCCGATCCCTCAGATGTCCCTGTCTTAAAAACTGTCATGAGTCTGTAATGGATATCCTGACATGGGCTCGGGAATACTTTGGTAAACCTTTGTCAGTCAACGCATTCGCCGCTGCATCCACAGATGGAAGTTAAGTCTTTACTGTGCAAAGCAGAAGCCACACATCAACACTGTCCAGAAGTGCCGCCGACTTCTCTGGGCTCGGTCTCATCTGAGATGGACAGTAGCACAGTGGAATCGTGTTTTGTGGTCCGACGAGTCAACATTTCAAATAGTTTTTGGACAAAACAGTCGTCGTGTTCTCCGGGTCAAAGAGGAAAAGGACTATCCAAGCTGACCATCAATATTAGTTCCAAAAGCCAGTGTCTGTCATGGTATGGGGGTGTGTCAGTGTCCATGGCAAGGGTAACTTGCACATCTGTAAGTGCATCATTAATACAGCAAGATATGTACACATTTTGGAGGAACACATGCTGCCATCCAGAGCAGGACAATGCCAAACCATATTCTGCCCGGATTACAAGCGCATGGTTGTGTAAGCAGAGAGTGTGGGTGCTAGCATGGCCTGCCTGTAGTCATGACCTGTTTCCGATTGAGAATGTGTGGCGCATTATGAAGCACAAAATAAGATAACGAAGGTCCCGTACAGTTGCGCAGCTGAAGAAATGCATAATGGTTGAATGTGGGAAAATTCTGCTTGCTAAACTTAACGAACTGGTGTCTTCAGCACCCAAATGCTTAATAAGTGTTTGTTACACAGTGGTAAACAGTCGACTGTTCCAACTTTTTTTGGAGTGTGTTACAGTCATCAGATTTGAAATTAGTGTATATTTCCAAAAATAAATTAAATTCACAAAGTAAAAAAAATCAAATAATGTGTTAATAATGTGTTTTCAATATAAGACAGGGTGAACTGAATTTTCAAATGACACTTTTTGTTTGTTTTTTTGCATTTTCCAAACTGTTCCAATTTTTTCATAATCAGAGTTGTATAATTTAATCACAGAATGTCACTGTTTGGTTACAACTCCATGAATTTAACTTTACTGTTGGTCATATTATAAACATAAAGTTTATACATCTAAACTACTAGAATAATGCACTAAGCCTTTTTTTAATGCATTGAATAAATGTCAATTTGTTAAGTTTCTTGAAATGTCAACACCGTCCAATTTCAAGTGCTTGTAGTGTGTAGTGTGTGTGCTGTTGTTTTGCGTATCTGTTGCATTCATACCTAGTTCATCCAGTGCTGGTTTTTCTGGCTCTGTTGTGAAACATTGCACCAGTGGAATGTGCTTAGGTTGAATTGCTTGAACACGACTTCAGAGAAGGGCAGTTGCTGATTCACCCAAACCAGTTTTTTTTTTCTTAGTTGCGTTGTGAAATAGAATGAAATAGAATAAAATCAGGACCAGCTTTCACTATAGAAAACTTGAAAGTAGGGTTTAGCCTGAGTTTTACAAACTTGTATTACACTAATTCTGCAGCAGTGAACCTACTCAGTGAGATTAGGAATTAAAAGTGTTCACTGAAGCAAAACCTTTTCTAACCATGTAGCACTGTGAAGGAAATATCTGATCTCATATCAATTACTAACACAGCAACTACCAACAACAACATAATATAGACTTCAATCAAAAGTATTCAACCTCCATTGCAAATCATGTTTATTGTTAAAAATTACAGACTTTCAGCTGTTTGCACTGAACAAATCAAACAAGCGTAATTGAAAATAGTTCAAAACATCGAATGCTTCAAGTGGTTTCCCCAAATTCAACTGAAAATGCATCTTAATAATAATAATGATTTCTCCAGTTTCAAAATGATTCAACCCCCTGAATGATTCAAGCACACCTGATGCAACTGATCAAGGGCTTTATTAGTTGCACCAGGTGTGCTTGAGCTGGAAGACATGACATACCTGAACTGGCCAGGGGCAGAAAATTTTTGAAATACCTGGACGGGGCAGAAAAAGGAAGCCATCAATGGCTGCTACCAGATTTCTGAGAAGGCAGGTTGTGAAAAACCCTCGAGTGACTGCAAAAGACCTGCAGCAAGACTTGATGGCAACAGGCACCGAGGTTTCAGTGAGCACAGTAAGGCGCGTACTAAACGCAGAAGGTTTCCATGCCAGAACTCCAAGACGTACACCGCTACTGACCCAAAAGCACAAGAAAACTCACTCAAAATCATATCAATAAGCCACAGAAGATTTGGGATTCTGTTCTGTGCAGCGATTAATCGAAACTGGAACTTTTTGGCATGATGGATCAGCAGTATGTCTGGATGAAGAAGAATTATGAAAGAACCCTCTGTCCACAGTCAAGCATGGTGGTGGCTCGGTGATGCTCTGGGGCTGCTTTGCATCCTCTGGCACTGGAAACCTGCAGCATGTGGAAGGCAAGATGGATTCATTGAAGTATCAAGAAATACGAGGAGAAAACATCATGCCATCTGTGAGGAAGCTGAAGCTTGGGCATCATTAGACCTTCCAACAGGACAAGGATCACAAACATACCTCAAATTCCACCAAGGCTTGGTTGCAGAAGCAGTCCTGGAAGATTCTACAGGGCCATCACAGTCACCTGATTGAACCCCATAGAAAATCTCTGGTGGGATTTGAAGAAGACGGGTACAGCACGCAAACCCAAGAATATTACTGAACTGGTGGCCATTGCTCATGAGTAACTGTCTAAAATTATTCAGGAACGCTGTGAGAAGCTATGCATCTTGTTTGCAGCAGGTCATAACTGCAAAAGGGTGCTCTACTAAATACTACAGATGCATGCCATGAAGGGGTTGAATAATTTTGAAACTAGAGAAATCATTATAAGTTGCATTTTCAGTTGAATTTGGGGAAACCACTTGAAACATTCATCGTGTTGAACTATTTCAATTGCTTTCTTTGATGTGTTCATTGCAAACAGCTGAAAGTCTGTACATTTTGACAACAAACCTGATTTGCAATCAGGGTTGAATAATTTTGCTTGCAACGGTAGTTCAGTGTCCCAGTTCAGACGGTTTTTGCTTAAATTATGGATTTACATCAAATTTTTTCAACCAACCACTTAAAATTATACCTTGCAGTTGTTTGCCTACAAATAAGCTTCCAGTGTGAACTAATTCTAGAATATTTAAGGTTTTAAAGTGCGTTTATGTCATTTGCATTGATAGAGGAGCTTTGAGAGTAGAGTGCATGAGTAATGCTTTATATCTGTGTTAAAAAAAATTCTTTTAAGATCCTTTTTAGGACTTGCATATCTTACTTGACTTGACAAGATTGAGGAGGTTAAATTCTTACCAAGGCCACTTAATCTTTAACCAAGAGCAACACTCTCACCGCTTAATCATCAACTCTTCCTTCTAATAACGAGAACAAACAGTTCACCTCTGTTCCTGTTAAGTGTTAATATCACTACAGACTCGTTACCCATTTCCTGTATTGAAAACAAAACACTGAGTTCCAGTAAACCCTTCTTCACAGCCCAGTATCTCTTCAATGCCTCTAATTACTGAAGAATTAGTCAAGTCCAATCAGCAACCTGTCATCACGTGACTGGAGAGAAAAAGAGAAAAACATGCAGGTCTTCAGTGATGAGCAAGGGTCTACCAATCACAAAGAGCTATACTTCCTTGCTGCTCTGGCTGTCTCCATCTCCCTGGTGATTGGTCACGGTGGAAAAAAATTATGACACACATCGATCCACTTGGTTGTGTCTCCCAGGAGACGGGGATCTGGTGCTGTCCTCAAAGAGGAACTGATGTGATGAGCACTGCTGCAGCAATGCCAGGTGGGGGAAAGGTTTTACGGTCACGCAAGGGGGTGCTGAAGTGTGTGGTGCAGGTGTCCATCATACGAGGCTCCAGAGTGTGTATATGTGAGTATTGTATGTGTTTAAGTGGGTGGGTGTAACTGAGCATGACGGAAGCAAAGACTTTTGTCCACTTGACTGCAGGTCCATGCCATGTTACATGTAAAAAAAAAAATGTTATGAAGCAATACCTGCAAATTCAAGCAGAAATGTCTATTACAATAAAAAGCAAAGAACTAAATTTAAGTTTAAATTTAAAGCCAGAATAGAGATACCAACGTTACGCTGACATGGGTTTTGTCAGATACAGTATCTGGTGCTGCAAGATGATTTCATCTAAACCACATCATGGAGCAGTTTCAGGTTCTTAAATAAGGTTTATTGATACATAATTTTGGAGAAGAGTTACAGCTAGGATTGCTCTTAGCTGCACATCCATGTGAATATGATCATGATGGTTGCTAAGCAGTCTGTGTTACTAAGCCAGTTGCTATGCTGATAGCTGCACATTTACTTAACAGCTAATATGGTAAATTTACCAATTTATGTTACCAGCAATTGAAAAGAAAATGCTTTGACTTACTTGTAAAGCTCTTCCATCTAAAAGCTCGTTCAATGTCCACAACTATGTAGCTCATCCAAATCTCATTAGAGATTTGTATGTATTTAAATAAGTGTATGCAATATATGAAATTTATATGAATGTGATCTTACACATGAAATATTAACCCGTGCTCTTCACCTTAACTTTAATAAGTTTTCATAGTAAGAGTGATACAAATTTGCAAAGTGCAAATTTGCTAGTGTTAGCATATACTAATGAATTTTTAAAGCGATTATAATAAAAACAGTGTAATATATATATATATATATATATATATATATATATATATATATATATATATATATATATATATATATATGATTCAGTAAGTGCATGTTTTTGTATATATGTGGGTGAGTGGAAAGAGCTAGCTTCCAGCTTGTATAATAACATATTAAACAACACAACATATTAAAAAATTTTAAATATGAAAATGAATACACGAAATTCTTCAGAATGCTTTAACTATTGACTTAAATGCAACAATCGATGTTGTATGCCATCATACTGCTATCAAACATATAAGTGTGTTTTGTTATGTATGTTGATCTCTGTGTGTAAGACAGTTACCATCGTCATGCTTCTCTAGAATGTACTGCATGTGGCTGCTAGACACAGGACTCAGTGAACTCATTCACCCTGTCTGACACACACACTCAGCTCACCCAGCGGGTTCAGTCTGAACGCAGTGGACTCAGTGATTAGTTGTCAGACAATCTAAGAGATTACACATCATGGGGAAACTGTCACTGTTCTCCACTAAATCTGATCATGTGTATTTAAATTATATGTGTACTAACTGATTTCTATTTAATGTCTAATAGATATACTTATGTACACCTAGCATGCAAGCTGAGTGATTTTCTTGAGTGATAAACCAATCGCAAACTTAATCTGGGTCAAATTATGTTTCAAAGACACAATATAATCCTGAGCTCATGTTACTGTCTGTTTGGAGTTTCTTTGAACATTCTCTCCATATCTGCATGGGAGTCCTCCAAGTTCTCCAGTTTCCTTCCTTGTCTCAAAAACACATCAGTAGGGGGATTGGCTATGCTAAATTGCCCCTGTGTCATTTGGCAAACACTCTTGTCCACAGCAACATACCAGCAAAGTATTCTGAGAGCTGAAGGAGCTGTTTGAAGGATGCAAAGAATCTGGAAAGATTCATAGCCAGTAAAACTAGAAACTAATGGTGGTTTGTACAACAATTTTGTTCTGTTCAATCAACTTCAGACCTAGATTACGTATAAACAATAAATAGAAAAATGCTCAGAAAACTAAGAAGTAATAACAAGACAGTTAATACAGATGTGATGTTGTGCAGACACAGCAGTAATGTGTTATTGACTGAACAGCGAGTCTTCATACATTTTCTGAAGGAATGGAAGGACAGATCTGTTCCTTTCAGAGTAGGAGGAAAAGCTCATTTCAACACTGGGGCTGTGTTTTAATTACTTTTCTTACTAACTTGTGTGTTTCTCCAATACTGGAATCAAACAACATCACTAGTTAGCCCGTAGATGGAGAAGCATTTAAAATTCATGCTAAAATGTAATAATTTGTCCAGGTCTTTGTAAATAAATATAACTCCAGGCTAGTTTTTAATCCTTTCTAGTCTCTCTAACTTGTAAAAAGGACATCAGTTCAATCTCTCTCTCTCATATTCAGTCCTCTGAACTTTCTTCCTAACAGCTTCTCTGAATATTGCAAAATCTATATTTTCAATTGCTAACTGACATTTTGCTTCTTTTTGCACAAAAAAAGTGGTTTATTGGTTCCTGCAAGTGATGATGAACAGACCTGTACTTCATGTGTTGACACACTGCTCTAGTTTCACAAGGAACTTCCACAAGGGATCCAATCTGACCGAGTCCAATAGTTGCCAGTTTGAACCATTGCGTTTTTCTATTCATGTCTGAGGCTTTTCTTTCACTATTTCAAAATATATATGAACATTGGTGACTCAGAGTCCTCAATTACTGGGTTTAGGCACAAAACTACAGACTCATCTGAAGACACTTTTGAGGTCTTTGTAAAACATTGTGTTTCATGTTGCTGCTGATATGACACATTTAACTTCACATAAATAAAAATGAATTTGATCAATAACTATAACTTCAGAATATTTAGCGTTCTTAGCCCTATTTGTAGAGCACCCCTTTCATGCACATTGTAGTGTCGTCCCTGCTCCTAACACATCTGATCCAACTAATCAGCTGATCAACAGCTCCTCCTGAGTTTGGGTATGTTAGAGCAGGTACTAAAATATAGCAGATATGTGGTACTCCAGGACCAGAGTTAGTTAAGGACATTGACTACATGTAGAGAAATATATTAGTGTACTCCATTTTTAATGCTATGGTGTTGAAATGTGTGTAGCTTCAGTGGACATCACAAATTTTGTGAAACCATTTTGAGAGCAGAAATATGAACATTTCAAATATGAACATTTGAACAGTGCAATCAGTGTTGGCTAATATTTCAACATTGAACACAGAAGTAACACCAGTGTTAAGTAATCATTTATTCATAGCTAGCCAGTTGTTCAAATGATGGTTTTTGTGTGTATTCAGTCGAGATAAATCAGAATATTGACTCAGGGTTGGGGTTTTTTATTAGATATAGTAGAGCACATTACATTTACTATCATTCATTTGACAGACAGTTTTATCCAAAGCACCTTAAAGTTAAGAGAAATACAATCCAAACATTTAAGGGCTTAGAAGCCTTGCTTAAGAACCTAACAGTGGCAGACCTGGGAACTCACAGCTTTCCAATCAGAACCTTAACCACTGAGTTCCCAATACCCATGGGGAAAAAGACCATTCATTGCCAAAAGTCATGACTGAAATGGTTCTGCATCCACCAAAACAGCTCTGACCTGTCGAGGCATGGATTCCAAAAGACCTCTGAAGGTGTGCTGTAGTATCTGGCACCAGCGTATCCTTTAAGTTGGGAGAGGTTGCGCTTCCATGGATCAGACCTGTTTGTCCAGCACATCCCACAGACGCTTGCTTGGACTGAGATCTGGGCAATTTGGAGGCCAATTCAACCTTGAACTCTTTGTCAGGTTCCTCAAACCATTCCTGAATAATTTTTGCAGTGTGTCAGGGCGCATTATCCTGCTGAAAGAGGCCACTGCCGTTAGGGAATACCGTTGCCATGAAAGGGTGTACTCGGGCTGCAACAATGTTTAGGTAGGTGGTATGTGCCAATGTAACATCCACATGAATGCCAGGACCCAAGGTTTCAAAGCAGCAAATTGCCCAGAGCATCACACTTCCTCCACCAGCTTTCCTTCTTTCCATAATGCATCCTGGTGCCGTCTCTTCCCCGGGTAAGTGACGCACACACACCTGGCCGTCCACATGATGTAAAAGAAAAATGTGACCGGTCTGCAGCTACGCAGCTCCATACACAGCAAGCTGGGATGCACTGTGTGTTCTGACACCTTTCTATCATAGCCAGCATTAACTTTTTCAGCAATTTGTGCTACAGTAACTCTTCTGTGGGATCGGACCAGACGGGCTAGCTTTCACTCTCCACGTGCATCTGTGAGACTTGGACACCCATGATGCTGGTTCACTGGTTGTCCTTCCTTAGACCACTTTTGGTAGGTACTAACCACTGAAAACCAGGAACACCCCACAAGACCTGCTATTTTGGAGATGCTCTGACTCTGTAGTCTAGCCATCACAATTTGGCCCTTGTGAAAGTCGCTCAGATCCTTACACTTGCCCATTTTTTCTGCTTCCAACACATCATCTTTGAGAACTGACTGTTCACTTGCTGTCTAATATATTTCACCAAGGGTGTGTGCCAATGTAACTATATAATCAATCTTATTTACTTCACCAGTCAGTGGTTTTAATGTTAGTGCTGATCCGTGTATATACCAATCTCTACTAAGAAGTCATTAAATTATTCAGCCAATTTAATTAGCTCCCAACTCACACACAAACAGAGACAAAACTATTGTGATGAACAATTGTGTGTGCGCAGCATCAGTGAGCTAGTGAGAACAGTAGAGAGGTTACTGAAAAAGATAGAGACTGATATTGGCTAAGCTGCTACTCTGTTGTGGTTGTTGTTGAGAGATTGTGAGAGAGCTGAAATAGGATCAACAATGACTCTTAACTGGTGACTCAGGAAAGTCAGTTTTTAAGTTGTTCATAGACAACATTGTAATGTTAATTACAGTATATATTGTGGTACACAAATTCTGAATTCTACACACTAAACTCTTAGATCAATGGCGCTCTCTGGGAACTAACTATCCACTGAACTCTTACGGAGCCCTTGAAGAACCTTCTTTTCTGAGTCTACATATAAATAGTGCCATTTTTGGTCTGTTGACAAATCTGTACCAGATTTCATTTCATTACTCACTAATAGGGTGTGAAGAACTGAGTGTGAAACTAAGCATTTATGTTCTGCAAAAGAGGGAACAAGGGACAAAGGCAAAGACGGAAAAGTTTCCCAACTCGTCTGTAGCTCTGCGCATTAGTCAGAGCAAAGAACACGAGCAAAGAAATGGAAGAGGGAGAGGGAGGGCTGTGTGTGTGTGTGTGTGTGTGTGTGTGTGTGTGTGTGTGTGTGTGTGTGTGTGTGTGTGTGTGTGTGTCTGTGTGTGTGTGCGTGCGTGCGCGCTCATGCACACAAGCAGAAAGGCATTTTGCAGCGTCTGCTTTTGTCTGGTTCACTCACTAGATGCTGCTAGCTTGCCCTTTTTGCTCCTCAAGTTTTTTCCCCCCTGACTTCTTTTTCGACCATAGACGCACAACCAACAGGACGACAAAATATCCTGCGTCGTAATGTTTGGCTCGCAGACTGTGACCCAGAATAATTTAAAAAATGATTTCATGCCCAAAATATTGTCCCTTATCTATTTCCCAGGCTCACTGGGGCCAGCTGAGTGAAAGAAGAAAGCAGAGTATGAGGCGGAACCTCATATATTCTTGAGCCGTGCTTGTAATTCCGGCTCCGTAATGTTCTGACAAGCAATCTGTAGGGGGTAGAAAAAGAAAATGCATGAGAGAGTACAAGCAAATCTATTTATATCGGCTGGACTATGAAGTGTCAGTATAGCATGCCCCTAATGGCCTGGAAGAGTAGCAGCGGGTGCAGTGAAATATTGCAGCGAGGGTGGGAGGAGGCGAGAGAAACAGAGAAAGGGAAGGGTGAGGAAAGAGAGCGTTCTCTTTCTGTAGTCTTTCTCTCCACCTTTTGGCGTGAAGGAGAAACAGAATTGAAGCCTGTTTGTGTGAGTCTTCGATATACACCTATACAATTTGTCCTGTATAGTGAGTTGTAGAGTGTTTTGCACATGCGTGTTTGAGTACACAACTCCTGCAGGTGGACAGAAAATTACTGAACACTTATTCATAAAGACGTCAGATGTGTATGAATGTCATGCAGTCATATAAGGGATTATGGTTTAAAAAAAACATCAATATACATGTGTACCATGGCTAGACACACAGATAGACATGCTGATGGAACATACATTATAACATACACAATCATATAAGGATTACAGAAAATATTGAAACCATAAAATAAATGCATGCTATAGAGCCAAAGACACACACACACACACACACACACACACACACACACACACACACACACACACACACACACACACACACACAGTTTACGTGCAAACACTAACTTGCACTGAGGACATACCGGCTGAACCAGTTCACCATTCCAACATAAACACAGAGAACTCACTTCCTCATTTAGAGTTTTCTCCTTCATTACTACCTTTAAAAGATCCCACACTTTACTTTGTTTTTCATCCACCATTTTTATGCTCCAATAAATTTACACGCATATTTGACCTAAAGTGCATGACAAATCGCAGCCTTATTGTGTGTGCCAATTAAACGCATTATAACTTTATTATATTTACTCCTCAAAAATAAATGTTTTCATAAACATTGGAATGTAGTTCATCATTTCATTCTTCTACTTCTGTGTTATTATATAGAGTTCACAAAACTGATAAAGGAAATGTTACTGAAACCAGTGTTTGCTGTTCTAATGACCTAAGTTTACCAGAAAAGTTACTTAGAAAAAAAGTTAGAAAAGTTTTGTAAACAAACAAAAAAGAAACTATAAAAGAGAGAGAGCGAGAGAGTGAGAGCGAGAGAGAGAGAGAGAGAGAGAGAGAGAGAGAGTAAGTAAGCCCATTGGAGCCACGTAGTTGGCATTTCACGTTTTGCAAAGTCAACTATGTAGCTATCTATCTCCCTACAAGACAGCATGTTTTTTAATTACTAAGGATATGATTATAGCAGGAAAAAACGCAATGCTAATAATCTAGGCTACTCCAAGCATGAGACATTAAGTAGTTCATGTAACAAGTTGAAATATGTTGCAACAGACTGGTGTCTTATCTAGTCTCGCCGTCCACCCAGTGTTACCCAGACCCACCATGACCCATTCTGAAGATAAACAAACAAACAAACAAATAAAGTGAAACAAGCTGGCAGCTGTCTGAGTTATCACATATTGTAGATTGTACTCAAACTGTACATTTTGGTCAAATTATAGCACACATTGTTAATACTTTCAGAGCAGCATGAACCCAGAACTCCACCTCCACTCCACCTGTCTACATTCACGAGTATATGAAGTAGTGCGTATAATAACCTCTTGACCAAACACTCTCTTTACAAAGCCTTGCTCCTTCCCATGAGCTTGTGTGTACACCTCTTCCCATGTTCTTATTTATGTTGTGTATCTTGCCTTGTCTATGTTTATTATCTTGCCTCAACTTGTATTGTCTTGCTATGCCTAGTGTCTTGCTTTGTCTTGTCTAGCCTGTGTCTTTGATGCTTATCTCTATGCTATGCTAATCCCTATGTCTTGGTTCTCCAAATAGTTTATGATAGGTTCTCTCATGTATGGTTTCTTAATTACATAAATTTGTTTGTGTTATTACACTTTTCGAAACTTATTTTAGTTTTGTTTTGCTGTTGTTTTTAAGTCCGTAATTCCACATTCCATCTACCTTAATTGTATCATTGTGCTAACCTTGTTTCTGTCATGCTAGCATTCACACAGTCCTAGGTCTGTTGTCATAGTCAAAGATATAAAGTAATACGACGGCTATTATTCCAAATAATGCATATACATAAAACATACACACAATATGCATAATAAGTTATCTAGGTGATTTTCTTCTGATGAACAAATGAAAACAACATTTAAAAGTGTTTTTGTATTGTTGAGAGCTTTGACACGCAGTTTAGTGGAGTGAAATCATTAAAAACACAATGCATCTTTCCAAGATTATTATTATTACAGATGGCAAAGGTTGGAATTGGATTTAGAAAAGAAATGTATTTTTGGTAACTGGAAATGTTTACATATAAAGAGATGTACTTCACTGTTTATTCTTTTGGACAAATTGTTATTATAATTTTTCATGCTTTATTTTATTTATTATTTACAATATAAGTACTTTTTGTGAAAGAGTTTAACTGTGAAGTGCTTAGTTAAAAAAAAAAAACCTTTAAAGTTTACTGTTTATTTATTTATTTATTTATTTTTAAAGAAAACCTCATGTCATACTCAATGGTTCAGTATTGGTATGAGAAAAGAAAAAGTGGCATTGTACTATATCTAACAGGAAGCGTGTTAAGTTTAAACATACAGTCCCCTTTAAAACTATGACCAAGTCATTAGTTTGTGCTGTGCACCAGACATTTAGGTTTGAGGTCAAAAGATGGATATGAGACGAGAGAGGATTTCCTGGTATTTAATTCGAGATGTGTTCAGCAACATAAAACACAGAACCTTTTGTATCAGACCACGCTATTTTTAGGCAAACAAAAAAATAGGAACAGATAAGTCTTAACATAAATGAAAGTAAATAACACTTGGATTTCTCTGTAACTTGGCAGACAAAATGTTCCTGTTATCTTCTGAATTCATTCTGCTGCTACTTTAACGAGTTACATCATCAATAAAGATTAGTGAGTCTGTTCCAGAAGCAGCCACGCAAGCCCAAGCCATGACACTACCTCCACCATGTTTCACAAATAAGCTTGTATGTTTTGGATCATGAGCTGATGCTTTCTTTCTCCAAATTTTGGCCTTTACATCACTTTGGTAGAGGTTAATCTTGGTTCCAGAACTTTTTTGGCTCATCACAGTATTTCATCACGAATTCCAGTCTGGTTTTCTGGGTCTGGTTCTGCAGATGAGTGGCTTGTATCTTGTAATATGGCCTTCTATATTTCTGCTCTCGAAGTGTTGTTTGAAAGGTGGATTGTGATACCTTCATCCCTGCCCTGTGGAGGTTGTTGGTGATGTTACTAACTGTTGTTTTTGGGTTTTTCTTCACAGCTTTCAAAATGTTTCTGTCATCAGCTGTTGTTGTTTTCCTTGGCCGGAACATTCTGTCTGTTGCACAGTATACCAGTGGTTTCTTTCTTTTTCAGGACATTCCAAATTGTTGTATTGACTATTCTCAATGTTTGTCCAGTGCATCTGTTCTCAGCTTCAAAATGGCTTGCTCTTCTCTCATAGACAGCTCTCTGATCTTCATGTTGGCTTATCCTTTTTAACAACAAATGCAGTCTTCACAGGTGAAACTGAAGGCTAAAACCAAGAGTAGATGGTCAGTTATTTATTGCTTAAACGATCAATCTAACAGGACACATAAGAAACACCTATCAGTCATATGTTCCAATATTTTTGCTAACCAGCAAATTGGTTGGTCTAATACAAAATGTGCTATGCTGTATGTCAGTTAACACATCTACATATAAATACCATGAAATAAAAGCTGAAACTCTAAACTCTCGTCTCATCTTCATCTTTTGACCTCAAACCCAAATGTCTTCAGTCTACAGCAAAAACAAAGGAATTGGTCTTGCCGTTCCAATAGTTTCAGCAGGGACTGTACATGGCAAATGAAAATATTTACTTTATAAAAGTCAGTAAGTAGTCAGGGTTCCCCCCCCTTCTTTTCTGCTTGTCTGCTAAGTAACTATAAATAAAAATGTAATATCTCGGACACAAACTCTGCTTGTCCCAGGTGCCCAGGCTGGTGATTTGTCCACTGCTGCATGATGATCAGAGGCTCAAACACGAATGTCGGGGATCAATACAGATCAATATTTCAGTATTGGTACTCACCATGTTTTACAGTTTGTATGTTGTGAGACTGGGTTATTGTAATATTAAATATACTATGTGGTGCAGTTTTCATGACTATGCTGTAAAATAAAACATGGATGTGTATTTCATGAACTCAATCTAGTGTACATGCTGCACGAGGAGTGGTAGTTTACAGGATTAAAACAGGAAACAGCTCTCATTCAGCTCTCAAGTCACATGCATGTCTAGCTGGAAAAGAATGGATCAATAATTTACAGCAGTATCTTTAAGACACTGAGGACACTCTGTCACTGACACTTAGCAAGCAAATAGCCAGCTAGATGCGTCCAGCAGGATCTCATCTTGCTATGGACAATAAATACACAGAACATGGGCTGAAAAACTGTAAACTATTGTGTATTGTAGCAGCACATATATAGCAGCAATATTGGCAGCAAAAACGAGTTCCATAATATCAAAGTGACTGATGCAGCTATTTAAAGTGCAGTGTGCTGTGGTACTGAGTCTTACTGGGTTAGGTGTTTGACTAGCTCAGGTGAGCATTGGGAGGCAGCAGGGTGTTGAGTAATCTGACTCCCTCATAGTGATACTGGCTATGTTAGGTACTAAAAGTATGTACTCTTTTTGAGAAGAAAAAGTACATACTTTTGAGTGTGTAGTAAAAGAGTACACAAGTACTGGGACACACTAACACGCTGTGTAATGGAAGAGAATGTTCTTGCCCGGAAGAGAACACTGTCACCGTAAAACTCCTCATTGCATTTAATCTTTTCTTCATTCGTTATTTTTTTAAATATAATTTATACTATATAATTAAATTGACGTTTCCCTTGATTTATTTTTTACACATTTGATTTACAGTGCATCCTTGGTGAAGCAAACAGTCACAAAACTCCTACTCTCTCCCTCGCACAAGGAGTTGTGGGCAATATTAGCTGAAAAAGTGTCCACGGTTACACACTTACATATAAATAGTGGACCATCCAGGGACCTTTGGGATACTCATTTCAACATACTATGGTTTGGGACATACTAATTCTACTCTCGGATTCTATTAAGTATGGACTGTATGCCAATTGAGACGCAGGGATCATGTAACAGACTCTGGTAGCAAATGGTACAAATCTAGCTTTTGAGACTGCAGTGTGTACAACTCCATCCATATTTAATAACATAACTACTTACTAACTGAAATTACAGATATTTATTTTTTTGCTTATATGCTTTGACAGAATTCATTATGTGTATAATACCTAGCTTTTGATTAGTCAACTAGTGCACATACATGAGAAAAACAGACAAAAAAGACAAAAAATGTGTGAATAGAGTACTCACAATTTTTGGAGCAGGACTCAGACTGACTTGTTTTTGAGTTATTGACATTTGGATTAAACCCATTAAATTCCTGTGTACAGTGAAACAGGCAACAAAATATAAAGACTTAATAATACATTTATTCATTTTTGATAAGCTGGTTTATGATTTCTACCACTTTAACAAACTCTCACAGATCCCCTGGCTAAACTTCACGGACTCCTGGGGGTCCCCTGACCCCAGTTTGAGAACCATGGATGTAGAGTAAGACTGTCATGAGCAGTGGAAGTTGAAATGATGCTTGATGGCATTACAGAATAATTAATAATGCATAATCTTTGATCCTGCTAGGATTAGTGGTGCTAGTGGGAAAGACCTACAGTGATGGAAATGAAGCAGCTGTCTGTAGCATCAGGAAATATGTGTAGGCCTATATGAGTTTTTTTTTGGTCAATAAATGAAACTGCACGGTGTGTGAAAGAGTGTCTGAGAGGGCAAGCAAAGGCAAGATAGTACACAATACATTAATCTGGCATACTGAGTAAATCTCACAGCCATCTGGACTGATGTCAAGTTCAGTCATGAGGATCTCCATCTCTCCACTTCTCTCTCTCTCTTTCTCTCTCTCTCTCTTTCTTTGAGATATGATGTAATGCTCATAATTAAGCAGAGTTGATGCCACAACCCCTTATAACTGGAATACAGGGCCTCCTCCTTCAGTTAAATTTATACAAAGTCTCTCAGCATTTCAGTAGCCTATAGGACCAGATGGGCGTAATAGAGCCAATATGGCTGACCAAAACGACTTAAAGGGAATGCTGGAACAGTTCAAGACACGCCACCTCAGTTCTGCAGTTCAGAAGAGAGCATTACATAAGTATTCCTGTAATAACAGCTATCCAATACATGGTTATTTGGCAGTAATCGGCTCCATCAGGTACTCAAGCAGATGGGGTCAGATCACCCCAGTTGGTTTGTGGAGTCTTTATCGTAAATGGAACATTTATCTCACCCTTACTCTATGTTAAAATGTATAATGAAAATTATTAGTATACCAAATTACAAATATCATTATTACTCTTGACTGACACACTTTCACAAAGGAAGCATGACAGGAAATTAAAAATGTGATGTCTGTCAAAACTACAGTGAGGAGTAGAGGTAGCTTAATAATTCATGATTTGGGACACATCTTTTTCCTTTCCAGTTTGAGGGGGGAAAAACACCCAGTAAATATCGGAGCCATTAATATTTCATGAGTGCTCTATTGCTCCACTACGCCTGCTCTGAGCGAACACGTGAGTGGAAGGCTGAAAAACAACTTAGATTTTTCCCCCCTTTTTTCCTACTTTATTTTTTCCTTATCTACATCTATACACATTCTTACTCCCAAACTCCTTGTTTCATTCCTTTTACTTTCTGTCTCCATGTCTGCATATTACTTATGCTAACAGTATCAGTAAAAGACACACCCAGTTTGGGCTTATCAGGGCATATATGACTAAGAGGCTGGTCATATGAACTGTGGTTCACTAATTCCATCCCAAGGGTTAACAGAATGATGACACACTGCTGTTGATGGGAACAACACTGCAGATAGGCAATGAGGTCATTCTCACATGGTTTCTCACTGAAGGGTATGCGTGTGATCATCCAAAGTTCTGTATGGACTTAGGCTTTTAGGAGATATGAAGTCTTGATATCTGATGACTAACTGGCGTAGGGAGTTTTATTTCTTTACATTTACATTTACATTTATTCACTTAGCAGACGCTTTTATCCAAAGCGACTTACAAATGAGAAAGATACAAGCAAAATATTAATTTTTTTATCTGGAAAAGTGAGAGCATTTGGTTGAATCACTGAATATATATATTTTTAGCCATTTCTGATTAGTTTGTGGTTCAATAGAAGGTCAGCTTCATGAAGTGACCAAGCAGCCAACCTCATCTGATCTCATTTGTAGAAGTTTTAATGAGTATAACTGATTTCATTAAATTCTAACAAATGAAGTTGTAAGAATCTATGAAACAATGAGACTGTGTTGGAGCAAAAGTTGCCTCTATACACTGATGTGTTCTAGCCTACAACAACAATACATTCAGCCAGAATAAGAATTTCTGAGTTGATTAAGGATCAATCCATGATGCTGTATAACAATACCAGTCCCACAGTCACACAGCACAGCACGCCATTCAGTCACACAGTGTGTGTTTGAGGTATTTGAATCAAAAAAACTGATTTATTTATTTATTTAAGTAGATTTTTTTTGGATTAGCTGACACAATATATATATATATATATATATATATATATATATATATATATATATATATATATATATGTATATAACATCCACACTATATGTTAATACAGATATTTACACATGTTAAGAAATTTGCTGGAAATAAAAGCAGTTGAATGTAAGAGGACATAACTATCTATCTATCTATCTATCTATCTATCTATATCTATATCTATATATATATATATATATATATATATATATATATATATATATATATATATATATATATATATATATATAGTATATCACAAAAGTGAGTACACCCCTCACATTTTTGTAAATATTTGATTATATCTTTTCATGTGACAACACTGAAGAAATGACACTTTGCTACAATGTAAAGTAGTGAGTGTACAGCTTGTGTAACAGTGCAAATTTGCTGTCCCCTCAAAATAACTCAATACACAGCCATTAATGTCTAAACCACTGGCAACAAAAGTGAGTACACCCCTAAGTGAAAATGTCCAAATTGGGCCCAAAGTGTCAATATTTTGTGTGGCCACCATTATTTTCCAGCACTGCCTTAACCCACTTGGGCATGGAGTTCACCAGAGCTTCACAGGTTGCCACTGGAGTCCTCTTCCACTCCTCCATGAGGACATCACGGAGCTGCTTGGCCAGTCCATAACCTTCACCCTCAGCTTCTTTAGCAAGGCAGTGGACATCTTGGAGGTGTTTTTGGGGTCGTTATCATGCTGGAATACTGCCCTATGGCCCAGTCTCCGAAGGGAGGGGATCATGCTCTGCTTCAATATGTCATAGTACATGTTGGCATTCATGGTTCCCTCAATGAACTGTAGCTCCCCAGTGCCGGCAGCACTCATGCTGCCCCAGACCATGACACTCCCACCACCATGCTTGACTGTAGGCAAGACACACTTGTCTTTGTACTCCTCACCTGGTTGCCGCCACACATGCTTGACACCATCTGAACCAAATAAGTTTATCTTGGTCTCATCAGACCACAGGACATGGTTCCAGTAATCCATGTCCTTAGTCTGCTTGTCTTCAGCAAACTGTTTGCGGGCTTTTTTGTGCATCATCTTTAGAAGAGGCTTCCTTCTGGGACGACAGCCATGCAGACCAATTTGATGCAGTGTGCGGCATATGGTCTGAGCACTGACAGGCTGACCCCCACCCCTTCAACCTCTGCAGCAATGCTGGCAGCACTCATACGTCTATTTCCCAAAGACAACCTCTGGATATGACGCTGAACACGTGCACTCAACTTCTTTGCTCGACCATGGCGAGGCCTGTTCTGAGTGGAATCTGTCCTGTTAAACCGCTGTATGGTCTTGGCCACCGTGCTACAGCTCAGTGTCAGGCTCTTGGCAATCTTCTTATAGCCTAGGCCATCTTTATGTAGAGCAACAATTCTTTTTTCAGATCCTCAGAGAGTTCTTTGCCATGAGGTGCCATGTTGAACTTTCAGTGACCAGTATGAGGGAGTGTGAGAGCAATGACAACAAATTTAACACACCCGCTCCCCATTCACACCTGAGACCTTGTAACACTGACAAGTCACATGACACCGGGGAGGGAAAATGGATAATTGGGCCCAATTTGGACATTTTCACTTAGGGATGTATTCACTTTTGTTGCCAGCGGTTTAGACATTAATGGCTGTGTGTTGAGTTATTTTGAGGGGACAGCAAATTTACACTGTTACACAAGCTGTACACTCACTACTTTACATTGTAGCAAAGTGTCATTTCTTCAGTGTTGTCACATGAAAAAATATAATCAAATATTTACAAAAATGTGAGGGGTGTACTCACTTTTGTGAGATACTGTATATAGCAAGACAATAGCAATAAATCTCCCCATATATATATATATATATATATATATATATATATATATATATATATATATATATATAAATTTGGGGAGCTTTATTGCTATTATCTTGCTATTAGCTGCCATGAAGTTCATTGTTATTTTATATATGCTATTGAATTTTATGTTTTATAAATATTGTGTTTAAAATATTAACTTAGTGGTAGTAAATAATTTTCAACCAATTTTCAGCCATTTTTTTTCTAATTTAATATTTGTTTGCTATTACCTGTTTTAAATAGCATTGTTCGGGCTAAAATGTGATTGCTGTAGAAAAGAGAGCAAGTTGGGAATGGATCCAGGAATGGATTAGTTTCGTTAAATATATAAGTACATGACCTTTTCTATAGGTTCTTTAGGTTTATATGGTATTGGTGAGCTTTAAGGTTTTGGGCCATATGTTATAACTCAACATGAATTGAATATACTTGGTTTAACAGCAGTTTAGACCAAATGAGAACCTAGCTTTAAATTAAGCTGGCCACAGCTATATTTACCACGCTTGTCTAGTTAGTTGAGGAGGTTGCAGTTATTTATAAACATACTCTAGGCATTACACAGAAATCTGCATATGAATTTAACTCATTTGTCCAAGTATTTTTATTAACATAACAAACGTAGCCACAAAAACAGAAGTCTACTCATTTCGACTAATTAGAATTTACAGGCCACCAAGGCCAATTTCTGAATTTCTACAGGAATTTGCAGATTTCTTTCGAATCTAGTTGTTTGAGTAGAAAAAGCCGCAATTGTTGGAGACTTCAATATTCACTGTATAATACACAAGACTGTCTGAGGTTTGTGTCTATTTATGTTTGTGTCTATTTTAGACTCAGTGTCAATCAGAATATAAGAGGGCCGTCTCATTATGGGAAAGGCAATATTAATTTAATCCTGACATTTAGTGTAAATATAGAAAACACTGTCATGCTATTATGAAATGCTCTCTGATAACTACCTCATTTAATTTAAAAAGCATCATAATATATGTTGGGTGCATGGTGGCTTAGTGGTTAGAACGTTCGTTTTGGAGCATATCTGTATCTTTTTATTGCTAATAAAATACAGAAAGCAGACTGACTGCCAATGTCTCACTATTTGATTTGTATTTGCCAATTTTGGTGCAACATTGGTCAATTATTATTATGGAAAGATGCACTATTTCGATTTTTTTTTTCAGTATTTAAAAATGAATGAGCTTTGTTAACAGAATTCTGACCTGGAGCACAAGAAACGCTAAAAGATCGGGTTGAAGACAGAAAAATCCACTTCCCCTATGAAAAAAACTTTATGCACATTTCATGTACATTAAATTATATTACATTAGGGATGTCTCAGTGTTTTTTAACCAAGATAAATAAGCCAAATCTATGCTTGACAAGCGTGAGTTTTCACAATTCCTTATGACAATGAATAATTTTCCAAGTCTAACTATCGAGATTCTAAGTAACTTTTTGTACTCCACGTAGATCATAAACCATTGAAAGCATTTGAGAAATGTAAACGTTATTGTGCTTTTTATCCAGAAAAACCACAGCTCCCCCGTTTACTTCCATTTGTTTATAGGGCAGTCTTGCCCGGATCAATATGGCGGACACGTTATCATGTGTCTTTACAAATTGGCATTGCAAACTACTTTCCTGGCATGCATAATACAGTGTTTTTAGTCATTTTTGCGTATCTGTGTGAACGGGGATCGTTTTGATAACGCTGTCGTCTGTACGCGAAACTTTTCAAAAACGCAAAGGAAAAACTTAGTACATCGTTGTCATGTAAACGTACCCTAAAAGGCCCAAAACTGTTCCAGTATGACAATGCCCCTTTGCACAAATCGAGATCCATAACAACATGGTTTGCCAAGGTTGGTGTGAACAAACTTGATTATCCTGCACAGAGCAATGACCTCAACCCAACTGAACACCCCTGGGATTAACTGGAACGGGCACCCCGGTCCTCCTTACCAAACATCAGTGCCTAACCTCACTAATACTCTTATGGCTGTATGAACACAAATATAGTGAAAAACCATTCCAGGAGAGTGGAGGATATTATAACAGTAAAAGGGGACTAAATCCACGTGTAATGTTTAGGTGTCCATAAACTGTTTTTGCCATATAGTGTATTTTGTATTAAGTTTACACAATAGAGCAATAGCCAGGTACAAATCTCTATTATAACGTATTTATTTTTGTTTTATAGATGGTTAAGACCTCAGAATGCTTATTAACTGTTTGTCTGAATAGCTGAATAGCTACAGTGTTGTAGACTGAACAGATGACAGATATACAATGTATGAAGCATCTAAACACGTTAAGCTTCTAAGTAACCATTTCTGCATTAACTATGCATGCTTGCTTCATCCATTAAGAGATCATTTGGGTCAGGGAATGTAACATGCAAGTGTAGTTTATTCACGTTACAATTATTCACAGATCTGTCTACTCCTACTGTATAAAGCTATAAAAACAGTAACATTCACTCAGATGATGAGTTAACTATGAATATTAATTTGTGTTTTAAATTACATTTACGTGTCCATGTTGGTGCAGACTTTGTCTTAATTTAATGCTGCAGTTCTTTGCTTTTTTTGCTTTTTGTTGTGTACGTGTGTGTCTACGTGAGGAGTCAGTGGCATTTCATATGCATAACCCATACATCACATAAGCCATATTCAGATATTTCTCTTATTCATACCCAATGAGAAGGAGGTAAATATGGATAAAACATGTAGATTTCATGATATTGCTGCCGTTTGGTTTAGAATAAAGTGCAGATCTGCATATAATCATAATAATAATGAAGAATGTTATGGGTTGCTGAGAAGCAGTGAGAGAGAAAGAAAGAAAGATAGATAGCAAGTGTGTGTGAGAGACAGAGTGAGAGAGAATAGGAGGAAGTAATGAGAGGATGAAATTGTGCACTAATAAAATTCGAGGTCATTTACATCTGAGATGGGATTGAGTGGCAGGCGTTGCCATGGTAACATTCCCACGGGTCTCCAAGCGCTCCACGCTCCCTGACAGCAAGGAGAGAGACACAGAGAAAGGGAGAGAGAGAGAGAGAGAAAGAGGGAGAGAGAGAGAGAGAGATGGGAAAGGGGGTGGAAGTTATATGGGTAGACAGCAAAGGGAGACAGAGACGACTAACGGGCGAGCAGGCAAAGAGGAAAATGAGCAAAGCAGAAAAGAAGAAAGCAGAAAACGAGCGAGAGAGAGAATGAGAGAGAGAGAGAGAGAGAGAGAGAGAGAGAGAGAGAGAGAGAGAGAGAGAGAGAGAGAGAGACTAAAACTGAGGCTAGCTGGATTGCAAAGCCTTCAATTTTTAATCAGCATGCACCAGGAGGCAGGCGCTGTAGGAGTGACTTAATAATGCACAATTAAACCGGAGCCAGGGCCGAGAATACACTCTGACCCTTTCAACGCCTTCACTCATTCGCTCGCTCACTGGCTCAGCCATTCACTCCCACTCATTCCTGTACTTGCAATCACTCTCTTAAGCTTTGCTCTGCATCCAAGTTAAGGACTGAAGGACGTATAATGTATCTGACTGTAGTCTCAGGGTCTCTAGGTGGTTAGACAGAGCTCTCACTAGCATAAACCCTTACTTTCTCTACACTACAGCTTGAGTTTCCAGATTTGAGGCATAGTCATAAATATACAAATAGCAGGAATACGATCTACTTTTACTAATGTCTTACTGCGTTTGGGATGGACCTACAAATCTAGACGGTTAGGATGTCTGTATTAAACAGTATAGTCACCCAAAACTTTCTGTGACACAAAGGAAGCACACCTTTCAGCTGCATAAAAAAGTGTAATAGTGGCAAGACAAACTGGATTTTACACGGGGTGAATAGAATATGATGCACTTCAGGTGTCCTAGTCAGTATGCTACTGTATTTATAAAAAAATATCGTATTGAATTTCTTCTCATTATTACACTCTATACCTGGCTACTACCGCAATACCTGCTATGTCCATATATGATATAAAATCTGCTGAATGGTCGGTGCTTCACTGTCACTTACTGTGCTTATTGTCCTGTAGTTACTGTACTGACTTGTGTTGTTCTCATATGTTCATATGTTTGCACATGCACTTTATATAGAAACGTGTAGTCTCATGTAGTTCTGTTTTATTTTATGTAGCACCATGGTCCTGGAGGAATACATACAAATATATTTATATTCGAGATGTCCTCTTCACCTAGAATATTCTAGGTGAAGAGGACATCTCGAAACATTAAAAGAGATGAGTAAATTGGTTGTCTGCCTTTTAGAGGGGGAAAAAATCATAAAATGGTATTTCAACACGGTTTGAAAAAGTGCTGCAGGCTAACAGCAATTAACAAATCTATTAAAATATTCTTGCACTTTCCCAAAACCAAATCATTTAACACTTGCACTATTGCTGCAGTGTTGACATTTAATTCTCTCCTCTGTTGAAATATGGACAAATACTGTATGTTGCATGCAGATAATGTGAAATGCTGAACACGGTGATATTAGGATATCGTGGTTATCATGCCATGAATTTTTCATTGCTATCCACCCTTAACTGCTACACAGTCGAAGTGCTTAATATGTGTTGGTACACAGCGTTGCACACAATACACATCACACACCTCACACAAACTGTGAGGCTTTCGTGCAGTGCAACTGTCACGCAGGGGCCAAATCTGACTAAATTATCCTCTCTACAGCAAGGCCATTTGCGTTTAAAAGTAAGCAGAGAGGCTGTCATGGCCCTGCGGCTACTGGAATCCTCACCAAAAGATGATCGAAAAGTAATTATGCATTAAACTGCTTGAAAGAAGAAAACTGAATCGAGGCAGTTGAAGATTAGGACCTCAGCTGCAGTAAAAGTATTATGAAATAATACACTTTCTGGACTTTTTTTTTAAAAATATAATTATGTACAAAATATCCTGTTTGCTCTGAAGCTACAGTAATTTATATGTACTAAGGTATATCATGAGTAAGTACATACAATATGAGCTGTACTAAGGTTTCTCTCAATCTTACTGTCCATTTTTATATTCAAAGCATCTCAGACCCCAAGAAATCCTACATACATGATACAGTGGTGATATGTATTGATATTGGATGAAGTGTGTTTATGTGTCAAAGAGCAGAACAGGCCTCCATGGTGTGTTCAGTTTCTACTAAAGCATGTAGCGTTGTTCCTGGATCAGTTCACATTTAAAAGGCTTACTTAGTATCACCAGAAATATATGTTTGTATCTGCTCTTTTTTACCTGGTGGCCACTGTCCTGTGTGGTACCTCTTGGCTACCGCACACGCACACACACTCTCTCTCCCTCTCTCTCTCTATCTCTCCTCTCTCTCTCTCTCTCTCTCTCTCTCTTTCTCTCAAAGCAGACAACAATAGGAGCTGTGATTGTTTGACACCATCTGTCGCCAGTGGGTGAGCAAGCACAGGTCATAAATAACAGACACACACACACACACACACACCCACACACATAGTAGAATTTGACTCCATGTTCATCATAGTCAAATCCTACTATGCTTACCATGCCAAACCTAACCCAGTAACCCAGTAATGTGTGTGTGTGTGTATATATATATATATATATATATATATATATATATATATATATATATATATATATATATATATATATAATAAATGTAAATAATAATAATACAAATACTAATTCCGCATGAAACACTTTACTTACACTTCTAATGAAGGAAACTGTGTAATACACTGAACTTGTATTACACCTACAAGGATTACTTAAGTGCACTGCAGTTAGTCCCTGAATTCTTCTTCGGATGTTATAACAAAAATAACCTTACTGATCATTTCAGCATTTTTACTGAAGTAACTTTAGTAACTTCAGCATTATTAATGCATGTATTCTTGTTTTGATTGTTGTATTTTGGTGATATTTATAATGCTTTCCATACTGTAATTGTATACACACTGCAAATCAAGTCAGTGTTTAAACTCATATAGTAACGCACAGCCTGCACAAGCTTAGTGTCTCTGGCCCTTATTCATCAATGTTGAGTAGAAACAAGTTCAGATTTGAGCAACAAGAATGAAGTATGATTGAATCAATGACTACGTTTACATGCACATTGAATTCCGTTTAAATTCGGATTGCAGCCATATTCTGAATATGATGTTTATATGTGTAAAGGAATCGGAATATTCCTGTATACATGGTTGTTGTAAATATGCCTGAGTTAGCCTACAGCTAAGCATCTGTTAGCACCCACAATTCCTTGCGGACTAATCACGCACCTAGATGTCCTTTCAGTGGATTTTCTGAATAAGGTGTTTACATGCAACAAATTTCCAATTAAAACAGGCATATTCCAGGGATGGGTATCAGAATTTGGGGAATCAGAATATTACCTTAATCTGATTTGGGCAAATTGATCAGATTCCAGGGGTTTATATGACTCAATACTAATTAATATCAGAACATTGTCTTAATCTGATTAGGGCAATCAGATTCCAGGGGTTTACATGACTCAATACTAATTAGAATATTACCAAGTTCCAATTATTATAGGAATATTGATGTGCATGTAAACGTAGTCTGATTCAGGAAAAATCAAGAAGATATTCATGAGACATCAAAACGAGCGACAATCTGAGCCCAATTAATGAATCAGCTTCAACTGCGTGGACACAAGTTCCCACCCAGTAGTGCCTTATTTACATGTCATATGCTTACCACACGCCCCAGTCTGTTCTCATATGCATGTCATTGACATGAAATACACCCTAGTTTATGCGGATGTCATTCATGCAGCAGTGAGCACTCAGCATTCAGTTATCCAAGAACCCAAGAAGGGTTCAAAAAAAGGGGAAAACAATTAATATAGTTGAGAATGAGAATAGCCAAAGAACTCAATCTAGCTAAAATGAATAAATATGCATGTTATGTTTTAGTGTTGGTATGAAATAATGTAATAATCTTCTAACTGTTCAACTGCTCATGACTCCACATTCAGGTCAGCGCTTCATGGTGCTTCTTTCACGCATATGTGCATATTACTCAACTGAGCCTCTGATTCATAATTAATAAATTACATGTTGCCACTAAACCTCATTAACTATATTTTAGCATGAGATTCTGGCATGCTCAGGTGTGATTATTAAAGTTATTAAAGTTTATACAATTTTACTTCCTATACTATAATAAAGAAACTGTTGGTTGAATTTGAAATGTCCTGTATTTGACTATACAGGAAAAATTCACACCATTCAGACTGGTCTTCTGATGTATCTGGTCATTTGACCTTTTCAGTGAGAACATAGAACAATATACAAAAGAAAAATTATTTATTTACATATTTACGTAATATATATAGTTTATCCATGTCAGGGATATGATCTCTCTCTCTCTCTCTCTCTCTCTCTCTCTCTCTCTCTCTCTCTCTCTCTCTCTTTTAAAGGAGATTTTCCACAAATTATGCAGATTATAAAGAAGGCATTATATGTATAATAGGAAATGACTGAAGTGATGGTTTTGAAAATATTTGTTGCTTTGTTGTATCTTTACTGAAGCAAATCTAGCATAATGACCATGATATTTTTTAAACTTTCTGGAATAAAGTTCTTCAGAAATCCCATAGCAGCATGGAATGCTTTTGACTGACCATATAGAAGACTCACACAGATGTGTTTCTATTGATTGATCTGTTTTATCATGTGACAGCTACAAACCAGGTAGAGCAAAGGCTTCCTCCGAAGCACATGAAGTGAGCCAAGCTCAACTTTTCGATCTGCTTCTCATGCAACGTCAGCGGGTGGAGTAACACTCTCAGAGGAAAGCACTATCCGCCCACCTCCTCATGCATGAGCTCACAGACGCCCATGATTGTCTAGTGTTGCTGTAATTGATAGGGGAGAGAGAGTATGCCACCTCTAAGATCATGGCCAATTCTGCTCTTGGGATCCCAGCCACGGATGGCTGTGGCATCATTGGGATAGGGTGAAAACTTTTCTGTTGTGCCACTCTGGATAGCCCAATTTCCTGGTGTTATCAGTGTGTTTAAAACATAATAACTGACTTTGAAGGAATAATGCTTATAGCAAATATTTGTAGGATTGTTCCAAACTCAGGGTCGTGGTGAATCCGAGGCCTATCCAAGGCAACAGCAGGCGCAAAACGGAAATACTCCCTGGCAAGGACACTACATTCACACACTAATTCACAACTAGAGAAAATATGATTTTGAGAAGCAATTTAGCATCGCTAACCCACCTACAGGCATGTTTTTGGGAGGTGGGAAGAAACCAGAGAACCTGAAGGAATCCCACGCAGACATACGGAGAATATGCAAAACTCTACACAGACAGTAACCCGAGCTCAGGATCAACCTGGAGACCCTGGAGCTGTGAGGTGGCCATGCTGCCTACTCAGCCTCTATGCTGTCTCTCCTTCCAAACTGAAATGTTGAAAACCAAAACTGCTTTCTGTTTGACTTTTTTGTTTGTGTTGGTTTGTTTGTTTTTTAACTTGCTGAATTCCAAAAACAAAAACATAATTTGTAAACGGTAAACTCTCTTGTATAGGTGACATTTATTGGGTACATTTTTTCTTGTCAGATAGGTAGGCGGAGACGGATGCAAGTGCAGATTTTAAATGGAATAATAATTAAAACAAAACACAAAAAGACATTGTGAACACGTGGCAATGTACCGGAACTAGAAAACAAACATGAAACAATACATAAGCGACAGGAGAGCATAACGTGACAAATGCAAGACAAGGACTGCAGTGCAATATGTGACTAAATATACTCAAGTGCTCCTTATCATCAGCGTGAATCAGGTGCTGATGCTCATGTGACAGTCAATATGTTTACATGGACAACAATAATCCGATATTAACCTGATTAAGACAATACTCTGATTAAGAAACTATCATGTAAACAGCAACTTTTTGTTACCTTAATCCGGCTAAAGTCATACTCGAACTAAACACAAATCGAATTAATACATGTGGAGTATTCTTCTTTTAGTCGCATTATCGAAGTGCATTATAGACATGTACACACCTTAATCATACTATTAACATCGTGTGTTAGTTTTCACCGCATTTTGAGACAGGACACAATCACACACGGCAGTGCTCAACCATTTGACAGCAAACGAGAGCACGGCTGCGTCCGAAACCACGTACTTACCTACTATATAGTAGGAGAAATACATGTATCTCAGCTACTATATAGACGGTAAGTACGTGGTTTGGGACGCAGCCCATGGCTTCAAGCAGTCGTCTATTTGCACATACAGCATGACAAATAATTAACTGTACTTGAAGCTTTCATAAAATTAAAAATAAAAACACCCAAAACTGTATACGGTACCATAACGAAGACGAACTGTATGTTGATACGTGAAATTCTGGAGGGAACATCGGATGGCGTTGCGTGGGGACGTAATGACGTGGGCTGTTAATCAAACTATGTTCTATATCATGTAAAACGGGAACATGAAAGGAGTATTCTAAAAGCAACTCATGTAAACACCTTAATTGCAATATTGTCTTATTCAGAATAAGGTCAATAATTAGATTACTGCTGTCCATGTAAACGTAGTAGGTAATGCAGTGGTGTGCAGTGGCTGCTGGGAATCGTAGTCCCGAGCTAGTTCCCGCATATCCATGACACTTCTGGATAGTAATCATTCTTGTTGGGGTTGTGCCTGAGCTCATTTTGTGATAAATAACCTCCTAACCTCCATTTTGAGACTACATATCCTCCACTGCTTCAGAGATGAAAAACTGATGCGGACCCTGGAAAGTTTTAGACACAGAACACGTTGCTAAGCTAGCTAGATAAGCTGGCTAATGTTAGTGTGGAACAAAATAGTTTTGGTTGTTATGTATGGAATTAAATTTGTGCCAAAAGTATTGAATGGAACTTTTCAAGCATTAATCAAAAATATACAATAAGAAGAAAAACACTCTGAAACTGAAAACAGTGAACTAATAAACAACATTCTTTGATAACAGTTTTCTAATCTTCCTTTACACTAATCATGGGTTATGAATGCGTTGCCACACATTTTGTTTACTTTTTCAAAATATTTAACATTCTGGCACAAATCTTATGAGTAGGTGTTAACAGAGCTATACTCTCATTGGCTAGTGAGATTTGGATCGACAGCTCCCTGACCTGAAAGTAGAGACGGAATTTTGGAGAGTGTTATGGATGCGGTTCTCTGTACAGTTATTAATATTTACTTATGTAGTCAATAGATTAGTGCATAATTAATATTTGAGTTTTGGGTAGTCTCATAAGATCTATTTGTTCAAGACGAGATCTCAGGACCATCATCGTCGACGTCAGCAATGTCATCCTCCTCCTCCTCCTCAGCTGGACGCTTGAGCTGTCAATCCAAATCTCACTAGCCAATGAGAGTAAAATGCTGTTAAGCCCCACCCACACACGGGGTTTGGGCCAGAATGGAGAACGTAAACTTGTGGAATGTAAATGAAAACTCTGGCAGTTCTTTCATAAACCATGGTTAGTGAAAAGGAAGCTTAGAAAACTGTTTCGAATTTTTATTTCTTGAAAAGTTATGTTCAATACTTTTGCCACAAATTTAACTCCATGATATGGTAAATTTCTTTTTTGCCTCGTTTGGCTTCTTTGGTTAAATAAATCATAAAGAACATGCCAGTGTAAATCCAGACTCAGCTACAGAAATCCCACTTGTGACAAACACAGGCTAGTTTACTAGTTTGTTAACTAGCCATAGAGCTGTCAGGGATAACAGCAGGATATGGAGGGCAGTCTATTTTTCCTCTTCCTCTGTCCTGAACACACCTCCTGATGAGTGTCTGCACCTGTCCCTCGTCCCTGCTCCGGTTTGTCTCATTAGTCAGTGTGTTTGTACCACCCTGTTTGTCTTGTTTCTACGAAGAGATTGAACAGTAAGTGAACATCATGGACTTCCACTGAGAACATTTACTACTGACAAAGTGGATCTGGATATGTTTTTCTGTTTTGTGTGTTTGAATCTTCTTTTTCTGTATTTGCTTCATATGCATAAATGTGGAATCAGATGGGGAAATACCCCCTCCCCCCAACACACACACACACACACACACACACACACACACACACACACACACACACACACACACACACACACACACACATTTATACAAATTAAGAAATGACACAGCTTCCAGTTTGTGCACATCAGAAACTAGACAAATTATTTATTTATTAAAAGGAGGATGTTTCATTAACACATCCAAATTATGAATATATATTTGGCAGATATTGCTTCAGGTGATATGACAAAAAAAAAAAATCATATCAGGATAAGACATTTTCAGAATGTAAGTATTGTGATGTGATGTTTAGCTGTGAAGAATTATTAACAAAGTGTCAGAAATACAGTGTTATATTTAGAAAAGGCTGCAAAAATTGAGATTTTGAAAAAGCAATACAATGTCTTTTTTTTTTTACCCACAAACACACACACACACAAACACACACACACACAATAATAATAATAATGTATCCCTTTAGCGAGGAAAGATATTCCAGCAATCGATCAAATGAACTGTGTTGTGTTTTTCACCTTGAGTAGAAAAATAGAAGCTGTAGCGTTTTGTCTTTCCACTGTGACCACATGGAAACAATCTGGGTATTTTAAAATAGAAAAAGCAAGAAAAACAGCTGGTAGAAATACAGTAAAGATGATAACATCCCATCAGCTCTTAGGTTTCATAGCAGTAGAGTTGGTCAGTGTTGTATACAGTACTATATGTAATAAAAGTGTAATGCAATGCAGTGATCTGTATCTGTATAAGTGCTCCGAATATCTCTTTCTGTATTTACATTAAAGTCTAAGAGGGTGTGGTCTAGGAGGATTTTTTTTTTCTCACGTGAAACTTACTATTATACGTAAGATTACATAAGATGGCTTTGGACCTCGATTCATATGAACAGTTATGCTATGAAGGCTAGGACTACAATTGCTGTGATAGCTTTAGGACTGCAATTACCACAACCAGTTTTGTACTCAATTCTCCATCAGTGAACAGTGGAGAAGTTCAACAAAACAGACTTCATGTAAAAACTGTAATGAATTCTCCTGGTTACACATTTGCACTATATTACCATGTAGTATTAGCACATTTATAGAAGGGATTTATTTATAATCGCACTATCCGGTGTTACCCAGATGAGGATGGGTTTCCTTTGGAGTCTGGTTCCTCTCAAGGTTTCTTCCTCATATCATCTCAGGGAGCTTTTCCTTGCCATCATCACCTCTGGCTGCTCATTGGGGTAAATTCATACATTTAATATCTACATCCTGAATTTATATATTTCTGTAAAGCTGCTTTGGGACAATGTCCATTGTTAAAAGCACTATACAAATAAAACTGAAATTAAAAAGGAACTAAAATATTTGAATAGTTAATAAAAAAGCAACTATTTTACTATTTACAATTATTTTACTAGCGGTTAGCATAACCTTAGCTCTCTCTCGCTCAATCTCTCTATCTTTCAGTCACTCTCTCTCTCAATCTCTTTCTCTCTCTCAAGCTCTCTCTCATTCTCTCTCTCTCTCTCTCTCTCTCTCTCTCTCTCTCTCTCTCTCTCTCTCTCTCTCTCTCTCTCTCTCAAAAAAGCACAAACTCTGTCCTGTGCTGGGAAACATTTGCACTGTGACTGTTGCAAAGTGCTGACACTCAAAACTCCTTCCGTTAAGCAGTTAAACAGTCCTAACCCCCCCCCCCCCAAAAAAAAAACAAAACAAAACAAAAACAAAAACAAAAAAAAACAACAACAAAACGTCATCACATCAACAATTATACATTTCAATTTGTTAAACATCAAAACACTTTTTAAAAATCCATGTATTATTAGTCTTAGATTATGTCTTGTGTTCTAATAAGGCATTAATAGAAACCTATTGTGCGTGTCACAATTAGGAACTACTGTCCCAACTGTGCTGTTATGCAAAATGAATGCACAACTTCTGACGAATCAGATTCGAGAATTCACCCGCACTGTGGTACCAATTCCTGTAATAACCGAGTCCAAAAACTCTTAAACACCTGAGATAAAAGTGTTTGGAAAGCAGTTTGTCTGAAAATGTGTAGTTAGTGAGATTATTGAAACATAATTACCAGACTTTTTGCCAAGAATCTTAGATAAAAATTCTGTGTGTGTGTGCGTGTGTGTGTGTGTGTGTGTACGTGTGTGTGTGTGTGTGTGTGTGTGTGTGCAACTCCATTGTCCTGGGCAGTGCCACATCACCACTCTGTTCTTGGAGGAGATGCTAATGGCTCTCTGGATGTGTTAATTAGCAAGGACAGTGGTTAACGAGGAGGGGTGTGTGTGCGTGTGAGTATGTGTGTGTGTGTGTGTGTGTGTGTGAGTGTGTGTGTGTGTGTGTGTGTGTGTGTATAGAGAGGGGGGGGGGCTTTTCAGTCTAGAGGGGATAAGAGTCATATTAATGCAGGAGTTAATATGACACTCTTATTATTGTCACTGAGGGAGGGAGGAACAGGAGGCAATGTGAAAGAACAGAAGCTCAGCGCCTGCTAGGGGTCTGGAGGACTGCGTGGAGAAAAATAAACCCATAAAGCACTCATTTTACACACGTTCTGCATGTTGATGCACTGAAAAAGCTTCTGGGATGAACAAATGATGTGTGCTTTTATTTCATTACTGTTTCCACTCCTAGTACCATCACCTACATAACAAACCTACTCTCTCTCTCTCTCTCTCTCTCTCTCTCTCTCTCTGACACACACAATCAAGCAGAGGGAAAACACAGTGGAAGAGACTGAGGTAAAGACAGAGAGAGAATGAATCAGAAGCTATTTGTGACAGTGAGAGGGGCTGAAAGAAAGAGAAAATACAAACACAGAGAAGGAGAAAGAGAGACAGATAAATTGAGAAATGAGAGAAAGAGGAAAAAACATAAAAGGAGAAAGAAAAGTCAGAAAGAGAGATAGAAATAGGAAAAGAAACAAGGTGAGCCATAGATAGAAACTCAGACTATTCAAGAGACAGAAAACGGTAAAAAGAGGGATTCTGAATGTAAGAGAGATGAAAAAGGACAGAGACTGAAACAAAGAAAGAGAATGAGAAAGAGAGTCGCAGACAGAAAGAAAGAAAGAGAGAGAGAGAGAGAGAGAGAGAGAGAGAGAGAGAGACAGAGACACACAGAGAGAGACAGAGCGAGGGAGAGAGAGACAGAGACAGAGAGAGAGAGACTGTGTGTGTGTGTGTGTGTGTGTGTGTGTGTGTGTGAGAGAGAGAGAGAGAGAGAGAGAGAGAGAGAGAGAGAGAGAGTGAAAATGAAAGAGCGTTTTATGTGAATGTGTGAAAACTGGAGTCCATAACTGTGTACGGAAAAAGCAGAAATGTTTGTGTGTGAGAGAAAAAGTGTGTGTGTGTGTGTGTGTGTGTGTGTGTGTGTGTGTGTGGATAGAGAAAGAGAGCGTGAGAGGCAAAGCAAGAGAAGGTGTGTGTGTGTGCGAGTGTGAGCCTTTATTCTGAGTGGAATAGCTAATGAGGGCCCTGCGGAGCCGGCTTTGCGGCGCGCGGCGGTAATGAACAGTGGCAGCCTGGCACGCCGCACCCATGAGCTTTATTATTCACGCGCATACATCAGAATACGGCCCAGACATTATGCAAATGCTGCAGAGAAACGGAGAGAGAGAGAGAGAGAGAGAGAGAGTGACAGAGTGAAAGGGAGGGGATTATTGGGGAGGGAGAGAGGACGAGTGTCTTCATACTGTGTTGGATATCATTTTTAATACTGAAATAAAATGATGCCTCGCTTTAGAGGAACAAAGCTCCAGAAAGGCTGATTTTGAATATACATGGTGTGTGTGTGTGAGGGAGAATTTGCATAGGGGTAGTGCACAGGAAGCGAGACTATCCTCTGCCACGTTTGTTCATTTGTGTGTGTGTGTGTGCACTTTTTCAGACCTATCCATACCCTAGTCCAGTACCTGTGTCCATTTCTCATCATATAATGTTATGTCACGTGTTTGAAAGGCACTGGATCTTTAAGACTGGAGTTGCGAAAACCTGCACACCTTTTAATGAGTTGTTTTTTAAAATGACGTCATCTCTGCAAAAAGTATACAGAGACCTTTATGCTCGTGATCACAACTGTGCAGACAGAGACATGCCTTTGCACTACTGGACTAAATCTGCCCTATTATTATTTGGCACTTTTATTCGCTGTTTGTTGATTTTTTTTTCTTTACTTCACACTAAAGCACTCTTCCTGCACGTGCATCTCCTGCACAACTCTCTGAGGAGCACTTCCTGTGAAGATGATGTTCGAGTGGCTTCAGTGAACCTTATCCTGCTCAGGGTTGTGGTGGATCTGGAGCTTATCCCAGGAACGCTGGGCACGAGGTGTGAGAATTCACCCCGAATAGGATGCCAGTGCATGGTAGAATATTTTGCACACACACACATTCACACCTAGGGGCAATTTAACTTAGCCAGTTTGCCTACCTGCCTGTTTTTTGGAGGATGGAAAGAAAATGGAGAGTTCGGAGAAAAACCCACATGAACACAAAACATGACAACATGCAAGACTCTACACAGACTGTAACCCGAGATCTCTGTTTTATCTCTGTTTTCTCAGTCCACACTACAGTACAATGCCAAAACGCAGAGAAAAAGTTGTGTTTTCATATTTGTCCGGATTAATGTAGAAGTAGCCTTTGTTCTAGTTTTATGCAAAATTTGTAGTATGTCTAACAAAGGTGATTTATTACATTATGTGCAAATAAAACTGGATGAAAGATAAGATTACTAATATCACAACTAACATCCAGATTTTAAACAGCAACCATGAGACGGAAAGTTAGATAATGGGAAAATGGAAAAGAAAAAAAAAAAAAAACGCTGTGGAAGGGAAACAGTCCTGAGCTCTGATGGGGTTTGCTGTGAACTAAGCAGCAAAGAATTAAGCTTTTAAATGGCTGAGAAAGTCACAGGCTTTTGCCCCGTTTACTGTCTTTCAGACTGGCCTTATATGGGCTGACTGGGTCTCCTACAAGACACACACACACACACACACACACACACACACACACACACACACACACACACACACACACACTCCCTTGTTCCCTTTTTATGATGATTTTTTTTTTGAGAACTGCTATGAGCTGAAATCAGCTGTTTGTGAAGCCTTGACGTAACCCTATGCTCCTGCATCTACAAAGAGATTTTATATCCCACAAGCAAAACTCTTGTGGCTACAGAGTATCAACCATAGATTCTAAACATTGTTGAGGCTTTATGACCATCTGATGCCATGTCAAAGTGCTTAGTAATGTTTACACTACAAACTGATCAATACACTCATGTGCTTGTTGAACATTACACCCAGATTTAGTCCCCATTCGCTGTTATAATAACGTCCACTCTTCAGGGAAGGCTTTCCACTACATTTTGGAGTGTGGCTGTGGGGATTGCTGGTCATTCAGCCTCAAGAGTATTAGTGAGGTCAGACACTGATGTTGGGTGAGGAGGCCTGGAGTGCAGACAGTGTTCCAGTTCATCCCAAAGGTGTTCAGTGGGGTTGAGGTCAAGGCTTTGTGCAGGCAGTTCAAGTTTTTCCACACCAACCTTGGCAAACCATTTCGTTATATATCTTGCTTTGTGAACAGGGGCATTGTCATGCTGGAACATGTTTGGGCTTCTTAGTTCCAGTGAGGGGAAATTGAAATGATGCAGTACAGTATACAAAGACATTCTAGACAACTGTGTGATTCCATCTTTCTGGAAACAGTTTTGGGAAAACCCACACATGGGTGTGATGGTCAGGTGTCCAGATACTTTTGGCCATATACTATTGTGTAAAGTACACATTCCTCTAGAACACTTCAGCACAGAGATTTATACAGCTCCATGTCAAGTTGTTCTAGAGGCTCGTGGTGGCCTAGCACCTTACTGTTGCACTTTATGAAAGTTTTTCTTTTCATTAGTCTATGGAATTAAAATTTATACCAAAAGTATAGAACATAACATTTCAAGAAACAAACAGAAATATACAATGAGAAAGAAGAAAAACACATTAACATGGTCTTCAAATAAACAGCGTTCTTTGTTAATAGTTTTCTAATCTTCCTTTTCTCTAACCATGGTTGATGAATGCGCTGCCAGAGTTTTGTTTACGCTTTCAAAGTTTACGTTCACCATTCTGGCACAAACCTCTCATAAGGGTGGGGCTTAACAGTGCTTTACTCTCATTGGCTAGTGAGATTTCGATCGACAGCTCCCTGACCTGGAAGTAGAGACTTCAGTGGCATGAATTTTGCAGAGTGTTCTGGATGCGGTTCTCTATATAGTTGTGTTTGTACTTTATCGTGGAAATTACTTAATTACTTCTTCAGTATATTAGTTCGTAATTAATATTTGAGGTTTGGGTAGTCTCATTTTTTCAAGATGAGCTCTCAGGAGTGGCATGGAGTGGCATGGTTGTCATCATCATCATCATCCTCGTCCTCAGTTGGACACTCGAGCTGTCAATCCAAATCTCACTAGCCATTGAGAGTAAAGTGTTGTTAAGCTCCACCCACACATGAGGTTTGTGTCAGAATGATGAATGTAAACTTGCAAAGCGTAAACAAAAAGTTTTCAAGCATAAACGCAAACTCTGGCAGCGCATTCATAAACCATGATCAGTGAAAACGAAGCTTAGAAAACTGTTAACAAAGAATGCTGTTTATTTGAAGACCATGTTAAATCTTTGCCACTGAGTTCACTGTTTTCAGTTTCAGAGTGTTTTTATTCCTTCTCATTGTATATTTTTGTTCATTTCTTCAATACTTTTGGCACAAATTTAATTCCATAATAATCGTGCTAAAAGACTGAAAAAAACCCCTGAAAAAACAACAACAACAAAAAAAAGAAGGGTGCATATGGCTAACTCCATCACTCACCCTGCTCACAGGAGACACGGGGGTTCAGTGACTGCTCTGGCAAAACCACAGTGTATGATTAGATGACACATGACTAGACAATAACTCTAATGTCAGCTAGGCATTTGTCTACTTGTGTGGCAATGGTATCTCTCCTAATCCGGGCCAACACATGTTAGCTAGTTTTATCATTTATATATAAATTACGAAGTGAGGTGAAATATCAGACAAAATGAGGCGATACCCTTATTAACAATAAACAGCCGACCTCATTGTTTGAAAGTAATGTAATTCTCGCTAACGCTAACTCTGATTGTACTCTGCTGGCCACTGTAGACTCTGGAGGTGTGCTTTGTTTACATGGACATAATGGTAGGCGTTTTAAGGAGCAAAAAAATATATGTTCCCAATGATGCTGTATTTCACCAAATTTACAATTAAAGCTCTATTCTTGACTAATGCACTTTTAAATATGTAATTTTCCTTTCCGTATGTAATCAGATGAAGCGGCCACTGATTGATAAAGCTATTAAATAGGTTTATATCACAAATCAAATGGACACAATATTACAATTAAATTACAAATTTAAATAAAATAAAGATCCTCCATGTAACAGAATAACAATGTCACATAATTTCTGATGAAATAAGACACCTAAATATGTCATTTTTCCCATAATGTCCAGAAGCACTAGTCATCAGGTAGATTCCATCCATCCATGCATCGTCTATACCGCTTATCCTTTTTCTGAGTCACGGGGAACCTGGAGCCTATCCCAGGGGGCACAAGGCAGGGTACACCCTGGACAGGGTGCCAGTCCATAGCAGGGCACAATCACATACACATTCACACACTATGGACACTTTAGACACACCAATCAGCCTATCATGCATGTCTTTGGACTGGGGGAGGAAACCGGAGTACCCGGAGGAAACCAGCAGGGAGAACATGCAAACTCCACACACACATGGCCATGGCAGGACTTGAACCCCAGACTCTGGAGGTGTGAGGTGAACGTGCTAACCACTAAGCCACATCAGGCAGAGTGTTTGAGATTAATTAATAAGTTCATGTTCATGCATAACGTTCATGTCTAGTGACAGTTGAGAGTTGTGATGTTTCAGTATGTAGTTTTGAATAACACTGTAGTTTATTTTTTCTTTTTTGAAAGGGTTAGTGTGGTGAGAAGTGATTGCGCTGTTCCTGCGTTCTCAGGATGGAGACAGGCTGCACCGAGAGTTGCTCTCTGTTTGAAATCTGCATGTAGTGATGGCTCATGAATAAATAATCCCTATACGGGCATCTCATGCAAATGCATGCAAATGGAGGCTTCGGGCCATTCAATTTGTCCGTTGTTTATGCATTGTGTGCGTGTTTCAGTACAAGTAGTTCAATATGCAGCAAAGGCTGAATAAAGTATTGATAGCTAGCTGGAGTTGATGACTTTGCATTTTAAAGCATTGGCATGCTTCACCATGACAAATTCACTCATTTCCTCTAGTCATCATTGAATAAATAGTGTATTTTAAAGTGCTCTTGCTGTGTATGCTTGTGTGTGTTTATACGAAGGCTGGCCTGTAAGTGCAAAACACATTAACACACCAAAAAATTCAACAGGACATCACAGGAACAAACATGGCAACAAAACCAAAAACACAAGAGCATCAACTCAAAAAAGAAAACGTATGTCACATGCTCATTGCTGATTGGCTACAGAGTGTGTCAGGCTGACAGAGCACTAAAAAACTGAGGGCTGGAGGACATTTACAGTTAGAGGAAGTATGAGTCTATCTGAATCTACTGACACTTTTATTTGTGTCTATTTTTTTTTTAAATTAAAAACATTCATATTATTTCATGGTATTATAGATATACATTTAATGTTGCACAGCATTGATATGAGCATGTGAACAGTGAAAACCCACCAAAAGGAACCCAGGTTATTCCTCACTCCTCAGTATATAAACATATAGTCCCCTCCAAAAGTATTGGACCAGCAAGGCCAATTATTTTCTTTTTGCTGTACACAGAAGACATTTGGGTTGGAGATCAAAATATGAATATGAGATGATAGATGAGAATTTCAGCTTTCATTTCCTCATATTTATATCTAGATGTGTTAAACAGCTGAGAACATGGCACCTTTTGTATCAGGTGACTAAATATTTAACTGAGCAAAAGTAGAGAAACAGACAGTCTTGAAGTAAATTAAAGTAAATGACGCTTCGTATTTGATTGCATATCCCTTGCTTGCAATAATTCCATCAAAACAACAAATTGTTTTGGTGTGTGAAATGTATAACATACTAGAAAAGTGCAATTCTTCTCCCTGTGATAATTACATGTCATGTCCAATCAGCAACGAGCATGTGATGTTCAATAAGGACCTCCTGTTTCCATTGTGAGTTATTGCTCATGATGTGTTTTATTTAGGTGTTTTTGGTTTTGCTAGATGTTAATGTGTTTTACACATGTGACCCAATACACAAATAATAATAATAACAACAACAATAATAATAGCAACATCAACAACAACATCATCATCATCAACAACAACAACAACAACAACAACAATAATAATAATAATAATTATAATTATAATTATTATTATTATTATTGTTGTTATTATTATTTATATTTTCATTTGATTTGACTTTCTGGTGTAGTATGCTAACTCACAAAACATCATTGTTAAATTGTTCCTTGGTGATTCCATATGTATAATTTCTGTCTTTAAACGTAATGCCTGAAACCGAATAGTGTTCTACTACACAACTAAGTGAAAGAAGCTCAAATAGTTACTTTTATCTAGTGATTTTTCATCCCACCTTCATTTCCAATAAAACTAACAAACAGTTCTGGCATTTAACTCTTTTTCTTCCTCTCAACTTCTCTTCCTGCACTGAATATATTCCCTCTGTCCAATCCCATATGTGTGTGTGTGTGTGTGTGTGTGTGTGTGTGTGAGAGAGAGAGAGAGAGAGAGAGAGAGAGAGAGAGAGAGAGTGTGTGGAGCAGTTTACAGGTGTGTACTGCTGGAGGTCCTCTCTCTCTCTCTCTCTCTCTCTCTCTCTCTCTCTCTCTCTCTCTCTCCCTCCCTCCCTCCCTGGAGCTGCATGTTTAACATGGCTGTAGCTCATTTTACAGAGTGTCTGCCCCTTACAGACACACATGATCTGCCACATGTAAGCCAGTCAGGCTGTGTGTGTGTGTGTGTGTGTGTGTGTGTGTGTGTGTGTGTATGTGTGTGTATAAGTTGATGTATGACACTAGAGACCTCATCTGATTCAGAGTATTTGTGAATGTAATGTACAATGCACAATGCCTTACAGAGAACTGAATAGCACTGCAAACTCAGTCTACATACACCCTATAAAAGCATTATATCTATAATTATATTAATTTAGACTGAGTTAAAACAATACAAAATACTTTACTGAGTCAGGGGAGAAAAATATACTCGAACACTTGGGCTATGAAATCCTCATCCTGGAAATCTTGTACAAATAAAAAATAAAAAGTCGGAAATGTTCTGTTCAAATGATCAGAAGTATCGAATACACACATACGACCCTCATCATCACAGCAGAAAAAAAAAATACAAAGACTAAAGCCCCAGGCATCATACCTTTCCTCTTCAACAAGGCCTGTTTTTTTGAGCTAGCTAGCTAGAATTGAACAGCTAGCCTTCCTGTTACCATCGACCTTGAGGAATGTAGAGATAGAAATAGCATTAGCTGGTTAGCTTTTTCTGAAACTAACATGCTATGTGCCCCTTACAGACACACATGATCTGCCACACGTAAGTTAGTTAGGCCTTCTTGTGTGTGTGTGTGTGTGTGTGTGTGTGTGTGTGAGGAAGCATGTCTTGTTAGATCATGACATGGGTAAAACGTCACCAATTCCCCAACACATCAATTTTGAGAACTGAATGTTTACTTGCTGCCTAATTTACACCTACCTCTTGACATGCGCCATTGTAACAAGATAATCAATGCTTTTCATTTTACCTGTCAGTGGTTTTAATGCTCTCTCTCTCTCACTCTCTCTCTCTCTCTCTCTCTCTCTCTCTCTCTCTCTCTCTATATATATATATATATATATATATATATATATATATATATATATATATATATATATATAGAGAGAGAGAGAGAGAGAGAGAGAGAGATTCGGTCACGGACTGCCGGGAATGAAAAAAAAAAACAAAACAAAATGGACAGCCATGGAAAATATGAAAGATGACAAAAATTAAAAAGGATCACTCCCTGTAGCTGTTGTTATAGCCAATAGCCAATAATAGTGCCAATTCTGGCACTAATTCATCTGTAAACAGTTGCTGCAAACATGGATAGTGTGAAATTCCCTCTTCCTCAAAAAGAATGGAAAAAAGACTATGCGAGGTAAATGAAAATAAGACCCAGATTACATAAAATATGGCTTTATTTGCACAGAAGACAAGCATGGTTTGTGCAGACCACAGTGTCTTTTGTGTGGTGAGTTATTGGCTGTGGAATGCATGAAACCATCGAAATTTAAAAGGTATTTACAGACAAAACACTCAAGCCATAAAGACAAGCCTGTTGAGTTTTTCAAAAGAAAGCAACGGTTTCTGGACACATCACAATTTAAAAAAAAAATCAAAAACATGTGCACTTTTCAGAAGCAATCCCTTCATGCATTATACAAACTCGCTCGTCACATATCGAAATGTAAAAACACCCAGACAATTGCAGAGGATCGTGTTTTACCTGCTGCAAATGACATGACTGCAAATCGGCCGCAAATCAGCGGGAAAAAATCCTGAGCTCTAATTACACCATACTGAGGAGAATATAAGATATGTCTGAGGTCATAAACAGCAGCTGGTAACACACGTTAAGGCAAGTGACTACTATACACTCCAAGTCCAGGTCCACATTAATCTGGATAGATTTGAAAATGCATCTTTTTCTCTTCGTTTTGGTCTTGGAGTGTGAAGGCGTTTTTGTCCAGTGAAATAATCAAGAGAGTGTAGATTTCACAGAGAGTGTTTTAAAATGAAAATGCAGTTTTCAGATCTATTCGGATTAATACAGATGTAGCCCAACTACATGAAATAATAGATGAGTTTGATCGTCCGATCCTGATTTTGAGACGCTTATAAATGAAATCACAAGTTCAAGGTTCCCATTCATCTGCACAGGCTATGATTTCAGCTCTGTGCTTGTTAATTCTCATTGTTATGTTTATGTATTTAATAGTCGTGCATTTTTTTTATATTGAGTGTACAGTTTGTAATTCAAGATTTGGGTCAGTGTTTGTTTTATCTGTTAGGCTAGGTACATTGCATTTACTCGTGATTATATTTATGTATTTATATGGTGGCCCATTTTCATATTAATGGCATGTGAATAACTCATTTTGCACTTAATTTAGAATATGCATTGCATTTAATAAACTGATATTTTCAATTATACCTGTAAATACTTATGAGAAACAACCTTAACACTCAATATGTAAGTTGATTTATTTCCTGTTATCTCAAGTAGTAAATTATTATTATGATGAATCTTATGAACTTTATTAAGCCTATGCAATGGATAATTGCCCTTTGCATTATCCACTGTATAATTAGTATTAATAACAACAATATGCTGAATTAATTTGCATTTCTTCCTTTATTTCCATATGGTAAGCAACTTTAGTGTAGTGTTGGGTCACAACATAAAATCTGGGTTCTGAAGCAAAACCAGTTGAGGACCACTGTGGTAAACAGCTTAGAACATGGCACCTTTTGTGTCAGACCACCCAATTTTTAGGCGCGCCAAAGCATACTAACAGACAGTCTTAAAGTAAATTAAACTAAATAACACTTAATATTTGGTTGCATGTCCTTTGCTTGCAATAACTGCATCAAGCCGGCAAACCACCGACATCACCAAACTGTTGCATTCTTCTTTTGTGATGCTTTTCCAGGTTTTTACCGCAGGTTATTTCAGTTGTTGTTTGTTTCGGGGGGGTTTCTCCATTCAGTCTCCTCTTCATTAGGTGAAATGCTGCTCAACTGGGTTAAAGTCTGGTGATTGACTTGGTCAGGCTAAAACCTTTCACTTTTCCCCCTGATGAAGTTGAGTTGGCAGTGTGTTTTGGATCATTGCTTGCTGCATGATAAAGTTCCTTTTATCAGACAATTAAACTGGATGCATTTCTCTCTACATTGGCAGACTGAATGTATCTGTAAAGCTCTGAATTGATTCTGCTGCTAACATCATGAGTTATATCATCAATAAAGATTAGTGAGCCTGTTCCAGAAGCAGCCACGCAAGCTCAAGCATGACACTACCTCCACCATGTTTCACAGATGAGCTCGCTATGTTTTGGATTTTATGTCTTTCTTTCTCCACACTTTGGCCTTCCAATACTTACTGCTGATGAGTGGTATGCATCTTATGAAATGGCCTGTATATTTACGCTCTCAAATGGTGGATTGTGATGCCTTCATCCCTGCTCTGTGGAGGTTGTTGGTGATGTTACTGACTGTTCTTTTTGGGTTTTTCTTCTTAGCTGTCACAATGTTTCTGTCATCAACTGCTGTTGTTTTCCTTGGCTGACCTGTTCAGTGTCTGGTTGTTAGTACAACAATGATTTCTTTCATTTTCAGGACATTCCAAATTGTTGTATTGGTTATGCCCAATGTTTGTTGTTTTCTATTGTTTTTGCTATACATTGAAGACATTTTGGTTTGAGATCAAAAGATGAATATGAGATGATAGATCAGAAGTTCAGCTTTCTAGATGTGTTAAACAAATTAGAACATGGCAACATGGCACCATTTGTTTGAACCCAGACATTTTTTTCAAGCAATCAAAAATATTGGAACACGTGACTATTTTTCTTGCTGCCCATGTGTGCCCTGTTAAATTGATTGTTTCAAGAAATGAATAGCTCTGAATGTCTGTGCTTAGTCTGAACAGGTTTCACCTGCTCAGACTGCATTAGTTGTTAAAAAGGATAAACTTCAGAAGTCTACAGAAACAATCTGCCTTCCAATTTACAGAGAAATGCATCCAATATAATTTTGATAAACTTCATCATGCAGCAAGACAATGATCCAAAACACACTGCCAACTCAACAAAGGACTTCATCGGGGGGGAAAGTGGAATGTTTTAGCCTGGCCAAGTCAATCACAAGACCTTAACCCAGTTGAGCAGTATTTCTGCTCCTGAAGAAGAGACTGAAAGGAGAAACCACTCGAAACAACTAACAGCTGAAAGAGGATGCGGGAAAAGCCTGGAAAAGCATCACAAAAAACATGTAACAGTTTGGTGACGTCACTGAGTCACAGGATTGATGCAGTTATTGCAAGCTAGGAATATGCAACCAAATATTGTGTTATTTACTTTAATTTACTTTAAAGACTATATGTCCCATTACTTTTGCTCTCCTGAAAATTGGGTGATCTGCCACAGATGGTGTCATGTTCTAAGTTGTTTAACACATCTAAATGTCAATATCAGGAAATGAAATTCTGATCTATCTTCTCATATTCATCTCAAACCCAAATGTATTCAGTGTACAGCAAAAACAACAATATTGGCCTTGCTTTTCTTCCTCTTTACTTTCCCTACATACAGTCCCCTTACTTCCAGAGGGGACTATACACACACACACACACACACACACACACACATATATATATATATATATATATATATATATATATATATATATATATATATATATATATATGTATAGTCCACTCCAAAAGTAAAGGGACTGTATTTAGGTATGTATGTATGATATTTATGAGACTGCTGTTGAAAATGTAATCACACAGATGGTGAATCTAAAGTAAAGAGGATTAGTTTACTAGTTTGGAGAAGGATGCTTCCAGCACACCTGTATGTGTTGTATGTGCATGGCGCTTCATGGTGAAGTCTTTGCTTGCGGTTGTAGCCTCCTTCTTACTCCCTCATCTTTCATATACTCAGTGTGGATCAATGACTGTATGTCTGATATATTGATCCTGAAACCATGGAATGAGGAACTGCTGTCTCTCTCAAAGCTTCTCTCTCTCTCTCTTTACACTCCAATACTCACACACACGCAAACATACAAGCAAACACACACACAAACACACACACACACGCAAACACACACACACACACACACACACACACACACACACACACACACACACACACACGCACACGTGCAGCTTCTCGAACACCCACATCTCATAAATAAAGTATAAAGCACTGGCTTTTAAAGCCGTAACTAGTCCCACCCAGACCTGCTATATGGACACACACATGCACACCTCATCATCCTTTTACTAAAGTGTGTGGGCCCCGGTTGCAAGGAGCTTCTACTGCCCCTCTGAGTGTGTGTGTGTGTGTGTGTGTGTGTGTGTGTGTGTGTGTGTCTGTGTAGCATGTGCACTTGCGCGTTTGTATTGTCGAGTGTATGTGTGCTACAGTTCTTGTGCTTCCACCTGCTGTCAGTTCACTCAGCCGGAGAGCAAGAGAACGAGGGAAAGAAAATAAGAGAGAGAGAGAGAGAGAGATGGTCTGCTCCCCTGGCTGGGTCACGGGGTCCCAAGGAAGGACAGCCGTCCTCTCTCATACATATTCATCCCTTCTTCTCTCTCAGTCCCCTCAGCTGCCACCTATCCTATAACAACACCCCAACACACACACACACACACACACACACACACACACACACACACACACACACACACACACACACACACACACACACGCACGCACACAGAAGGCACCACCCCCATCCGAGCAGCTTTATATGACCACTGTGAGTCTGTCCTCTCCATCCACGCTGCCTTTTGTTCCCTCCAGTCCTTCCTTCTCTCCCCTCACCCCTATTGGAATGGCAGACAGCCGGTCATGTTTGGAGGGGGGGTAGGTGGGGGACCAGCTGAACAAACAGCCACTACATTGGGTGTGAGCTGGGCGGTGTGTGTGGGTGGTGAGGGTGGAAGATCACACACCTGACACCTCTTCGGATCCCGGATGCCTTTTTGTTCAGCTGTGATTAAGTTTACTAAAAGAGATTAAGATATAGTGTGTACAGATTGAGTGATGCATGTTAACATGAGCTGTGGTGTGTTAGTGCAGAGTTTGAAGCAAGGCATCAGCATTTGAATCATCACTGAATCATTTATTTGTACAGTAAGTTTAACGCTTACTGATTTAAAAATTAATATCTTGGAATGACTTTTAAATTGCTTTTATATTAAGTATTTTGCTTGTATTGTATTTTAATCTATTTTTATTAAATACATTTTCTATTTTAGATGGTTATTTTCTTCTTTCTGTCACTGTTTCATCATAATTTTTACTATTATTTTGCTTCTGACCATTTGTTTTTTTAATCTTAAACGTATGAAAGGTGATTATTATTATTATTATTATTATTATTATTATTATTATTATTATTATTAAACTCCTAGAAACTATAAAGAAAAGGTTTTAGACACAATAGCATCCAAGTAGATTTAGAAAACTAAGACCCTACTAAAGAACTCTTGAGAAAGATCTCGACTGTTGTGGGTTCGATTCCTGCCTCTGTCTTGTGTGCGCGGAGTTTACATGTTCTCCCTGTTCTTCAGGGGTTTCCTCTGCGGACTGCGGTTTCTTCCCCCAGTCCAAAGACATGCATTGTAGGCTGACTGGCATTTCCACATTGCCTGTAGTGTGTGAATGTGTGTGCGACTGTATGTACATTCGTGCCCTGTGATGGGTTGGCACCAGGGTGTCAGCCCCCCCCCCCCCCCTTTCTAATTCCCCAAGTTCCCTGGGATAGACTCCAGGCTGTCCGTGACCCTGTGTAGGGTAAGCTGTACAGAATATGGTTGGATGGATGGATGGATGGATGGATGGATGTTAATGTTGGTATATACAATAACGCTACATAAATTATTTCTAGGTTCTACTGCAATCTTTTAAAAGCAGAGTTTCCTACATTTTAAAGTTTATATTATAGTACACAGTCCTTCTAAAGTCAGCATACCAAGCCAAGACAAATTCCAATGACTACATTTGCACAAAAATCTATGAATGGTTAACTTTAGGAATTAATGTTCTTCATGTTCTATTATAACTTCATTCATACAAAAACCAACGGAACAACAAAAACACCCTTGCAGTTTTTCAAAACCCAATCTTGTACTTGCACAATGAAGGTATTTAATGTATTTAATCTTACCAACTTTAGGAAGTCAAAGTAAGCAGATCATGTGGAAGAGTGAAAACGGTGGTACACTGTTCTGCAGTTATCATGTGGCCCTTATCCAGAGGGACTTACATTATTACAGCTGAGCAGTTGGAGGTTAAGGGTCTTGTTTAAGTGCCCAGCAATGGCAACTTGGTAGTGCTGGGATTTGACCTCATGACCTTCCGATCAGAAGGTCATAACCACTGAGCTACCTTTACCCTATTTGACTCAAAGCATCATTTGGATGCTTTGATTTGTGTCTTGTTGCTGGCTTCATTGTCTCACATTTTTCCTCTGTTTCTTTTTTTTATTCCCTGATCTCAAAGAGACACCTGCATAAATAAAAAAATAAATTGAATTTCACACATATACAATCTGAATCTCTCATCTCACCCACAAGCATCATGCCACACGCACACCCAAATACAACACATTTTAAGAAATTTGTATAATACAAATGCCAGTGAATATACATAACCTTATGAAGTCAGGATAATACACCCTCAGCTACCTGTACACATCAACACAGATACACAGAATTTCTTCATTGGTGTGTTGTGTGTGTTTGGCAGGAGTGATGGTGGTCATGAAGGCTGCTTGGTGTCAGCACTCTCCTAATGGCAAGAGCGAGACAGCACAGCTTCTGATATAAGGCACTATAGCTCTTCCTCGCTGCCTCCAGGTCTGCGGTGCTATCAGGCAAAAGGTCTCATGGCACCGTGAAATACAGCCCTCTGCTGCAGAGGAGAGGAGAAAGGACGGATAAGGGGGCCAGGAGTGGAAAAAACAGAGGAGGGATGGAGACAGGAGAGGAGAGGAAAATACAGAGGGAAGGATGCGTGATGAGGAAAATTGGTCATATGTAAAACTGAAGTGATAAAGATTTTCACCCAACTGTGTTATTTAGGTAGATGAACAGTGATAGTTCTGTTCAGTGAACACAGCGAGCCAGATGCTCTTCAGTTTTTCTGTGTGTGTGTATGTTTTTTTTTTAAACCAAACAAAAATGTACAATTTGGACATCATTCCACAAACCTGTTCTTTACCAAATGGAAAACGATAGCCCAAATGATAGACAGTAATCTTCTGACACACATGAAATAATGGTTGTCTAAACACTTTTTACATAGCCATAAAATCACAAATCACAATGATGTTCATCAGATATATAAGAATACTTGCAACGCCCCTTCTAGAAAGCTAGGGAAAGGCTTAAAACTATATGCTTAATCATAAAAACAGCTATTAACAGAAATGAAGACCCAAACTAATACTGTATCTATCTGAAGGTAACTATTGCTTACTAATTGAATAATAAGTGCTGTAGCCTTTTGTATGGGTTGGGATTTTGAAACTGTTGTGACACGTGTTTTCTACCCACCATCTCCCGAGATCACTCAGGACTGGGAAGCTATATGGAAGGTTAAAGATGAATGTAAACGACGCTGCCATGAAACTGAAATGCATAATAACATTCATGTTTTCATAAATACAGGTTTAGGCACTATTAAGTTTAATGGGGTCACACAATTCTAAAGCAATACAGTCTGAAAACATGTATAAAAAGTGTCCAATTCAGGTGAGCTGTTTAGTATGTTTGGTGAAATTGGCGAATAATGATCATGCAAACACGGGTGAGAGGAAATGGTCAAGGATGAAGAAAACGAAATGCATGACAGCATATTAGCAATGAGAGATGTTCTAATTCATGGTCTGACAGAAGATGGACAGAGCGTCCAGGCAAATCATGATGCTTAGAGAGGAAATTATGTACTATTATATTTCAGTATGTCATTGCATTAGTGTAGGCGGAGTTATACACTATTTGAGCACTTTGTAGAAGTCCAAATAAATTCTTTTGTTTCCATGGATTTAATAGACATCTGATCACTAGAGGATTCATTTTCAGGTCATGAGGGCCTCTGACATGTTTAAATAAATTGAAACAATCAGACTGAGTACTATTTAACAGAATGTTCATGAAGGAAGTTTATCATAGACCATTCTAAACAGTTGCTGAGTAAAAGACCTACCTTCTCTATGTACATGAAGAAAAATGACAGAAATTAGTATTAAATGTCAGTAAGGGTGTCATTATAGGTTTATTTGGTAGAATCACCTTGTACCTACACTCAGTGTGTATTTTTTTGGAGGTCACTTTGTAGCTACACATCCTGACTGTAGCACATCTGTTGTTCCTAACAATGTGTCAGCCCTCCTCTACTCTGGACCACAATAGGACATTGCTTCATTGTGTCAGGACAGCAGAATTGGTGGAGTTTGTTATGGCTGATAAACTGTGTCTGTCCCAGTCCAGAGACTGAATGCTGGGGCAGAATAAATCCACATTTTCTTTTTCTGTCTAACTGGTGTATTGTTTCTGTGGAATTCATGATTGATTTGGTTAAATAGATTTCACCAAAAATTTTCAGACAATTTTGTCTTGTGTGAGCATCTTTGACAGTGTTCTTTTAACAAATTTGACTAGTGCATTTTAATGAGTTTATGCTTGTAGGCAATTGTTTGCTTTTCACAGATAAATGCATTGTTTTTAGTAAATTAAACTAGAAATTTCTTGTATTTGTGCTTAAGGTTTTAGAAAAATGGGTTATAATTTCAGTAATTGTGGTTTCAGCAAAAAACATAAATAAAATAAAATAAAAATAATATACGCAATTGTGATATAGGAACACCTGTATATCTGCTCATTTATGCAATTATCCAATCAGCCAATCATTTGGCACCAGCACAATGCATAAAATCATGCAGATACATGTCAAGAGCTTTAGGTAATATCAGAATAGGCAAAAAATGTGATTTCAGTGACTATGACCACAGCATGGTTAGTGATGCCAGATCAGCTAGTTTGAGTATTTCAGTAACCTTTGATCTCTTTGGATTGTGACACACAGAATGGTGCCAAAAACAAAAAACATTCAGTGAGTGGCAGTTCTGAGGGCGGAAATAATGACTCATGTATCTGCACCTGCACTGCTATCACATGAATGAGCACATAGGTACAGGTATAGGGTACATACACACACACACACACACACACACACACACATACACACACACACACACACACATATATATATATATATATATATATATATATATATATATATATATATATATATATATATATATATATATATATATATGATTCTATAAATCAGAGAGAGAGAGAGAGAGAGAGAGAATGTGTCCACCTTAGGGAAACATGACCAATTTAAATGTTTTTAAAATTTCTCTCTCTCTCTCTCTCTCTCTCTCTCTCTCTCTCTCTCTCTCTCTCTCGGACTAAGAGCTTGAACTCATTTAATACTTGATCATCATATAACCACTTCAAAATGTCTCTCTCTCTCTCTCTCTCTCTCTCTCTCTCTCTCTCTCTCTCTCTCTCTCTCTCTCACACACACAAACACACACACACACACACACATTCTACAGCACACAGCAGAACTAACCTACGATACTGTCAAACTATCTGCTAATCAGCATTCAGCAGGGGCCAGTTTCTGAGATCATAAACATCATCAGAAACACAATGTGTTAGTCAAAGGCCATAGCCTGCATCTCCACCCACTGCACGTGTGCCACTCAGGTCTATGGTGTGTGTGTGTGTGTGTGTGTGTGTGTGTGTGTGTGTGTGTGTGTGTGTGTGTGTATGGGAAGGGGGGGGGGGGGGGGGGGGGTCCTGTGGCCAGCCATTTATTCTTTCATGACCTCATGTGACTGCTTAAGCTAATTAGCAAGTTCTTTTATGCAAGTTAAAATTGTTTAATTGTCATTCAGGGGATTATATTTTTAGGTAACCTACACAGTCCTATGTCACACAGAGGAAGTCTGTAAAGTCTTTTGATTTTGTTGGACTCCATTTGAATGAAGTAAGAAATTGGTGAATTATGAATGAAAGAGTATTTAAACAACTTCTCATATAAGATGGCTTGTGGAAAGATTTTTTTTTTTTTTACCCCTATTTTTCTCTCCAATTTGGTCACCTGTCAGTTCCCACCCACCAGCCAGATCTCCCCTATCCACTATCAACCAGGGACAATCCAAGGCTAACACATGGTTCCTCTAAGACATGAGAAGCCGTTAACAATAATTTATTTTGAACTGCTGTCACATCACAGGGCCGTGTAACACACTTGGAAGAAAGTGCTATCTACCCTCTTCCGCATACATGACCTTACAGATGCCATGTTGGGCTAGTTAGTGACAATGGACAGAGAGTATGCCATTCCTCCTGATGATAGGCAGAACACCTTTCTGTTTTGCCACAGGAGCCAGGCTTGTGGGAAGTCATACATTTAAAGGTTCTAAGCTAGTGATCAGAAGGCTGTGAGTTTAAATCTCGGGACTGCCAGAGAACCACTGTTGCTCTGTCCTTGAGTAAAACTGCCAGGCTCAGTTGTTAAAGAATTAAAGTGTCGACTGAATGAATAAATATAGTTACAAATGGAATGACTGCTGTAAATAGCAGCAACTCTCAAAAATGTGTAGTTGGTTCATCATTTCAGTGAATAACTAAATCAAAAGTGGTCACTGAGTAACCTATACAATACCAATGTGACAATACCAAGGATAATAAAAATGAAGAGTTGCAACTTCATGTAGTCACATCTGAATCTTTCAATTTACAGTCCCTGCCAAAACTATTGGAACGACAAGGACAATTCATTTGTTTTTGCTGTAGACGGAAGACATTTGGTTTTGAGATAAAAGATGAATATGAGAAGAGAGTTTAACATTTCAGCTATTATTTCCTGGAATTTATATGTAGGTGTGTTAAATGGCATAGAACATAGCACATTTTTTATCAGACCACCCAATTTGTAGGTGAGCAAAAATCTTGGAACATGTGACTGACAGGTATTTCTTATTACCCAGGTGTGTCCTGTGAACTTTATCATGCAGCAAGATATTGATCCAAAACACACTGCCAACTCAACAAAGGACTGTATCAGGGGGAAAAGTGGAAGGTTTTAGACTGGCCAAGTCAATCACCAGACCTTAACCTAGTTGAGCAGCATTTCCCCTAATGCAGAGGAGACTGAAGGGAGAAACCCCTCAAAACAGACAACAACTTAAAGAGGTTGTAGAAAAACCTGGAAACACATCTCAAAAGAAGAAAGCCTTGATTCAATTATTGCAAGAAAGGGATATTCATCGAAATATTTAGTGTTGTTTAATTTAATTTACTTCAAGTCTTATCTGTTCCTATACTTTTGCTCACCTAAAAAATTGGGTGGTCTGATACAAAAGGTTCTGTGTTTTATGTTGTTTAACACATCTAGGTATAAATACCAGGAAATAAGAGCTGCAATCCTAAACTCTCATCTCATGATCTCATCTTTTGATCTCAAACCCAAATGTCTTTGGTGTATATCACAAACTAATGAATCGAGGGGGGGCTGCAATTTTAGTAAAATAATTTGACATTTTAGGAAATGTATCACCTGACTTATTTCCTTATTTATTTTAAAATAACTGAAGTTTTGGTGTTGATTATTATAGCTAGTATTGTGTGGATTTCTTTGAAAAAAATGAAGCGGGAGCAAGCCGCTTATTTATTTTTGAGCTTATTATTAAGTTTGGATTTACTAAAAAGGCAAAACAGGGACCTGCAGCTAGTAGCATGAGTGCTAACACAAGTGCAAGATGAAGAAAGGCTTTAAACTGTATACTGTATACTTTGTCAGGTCTCAACAATCAGACTGAGTACTACTTAACAGGATGTTCATGAAGGAAGTTTATCTTAGACCACTCTAAACAGACACTGAATACAAGACATACCTTCTCTATGTACATTAAGCAATGTCCTATTGTGGTCCAGAGTAGAGGAGGGCTGACACATTGTTAGGAACAACAGATATGCTACAGTTAGTAAATGTATAGCTACAAAGTGACCTGCAAAAAAATACACAGTGAGTGTAGGTACAAGGTGATTATACCAAATAAGCCTATAATGACACACTTACTGACATGTAATCCTAATTTCTGTAAACAATGCTGCTGGAAAGCTACACTATTCACTTAACATGTGTCCTGTCACTGAAGGCAAGAAGTCCATGTATTCTGGATGGATATATTTGATGACAGATGTAAAGACTCACTTGTTTTCTCTTATCGATGGCTACAGTTAAGTGAATAAGTGCAGATTTTCTTAATAATTACAAAACATGGTTACCCTTCATCATGAATTACAAATGACATTGCACAACGGATTCTCAATAAACATAAACATAATAAACATCAATGTGTTGATGTTTTGGGTGCACGGTGGCTTAGTGGTTAGCACGTTGGCCAGGGTCACACCGCCAGGGTTGGGGGTTCAATTCCTCTGTGTGTGCGGAGTTTGCATGTTCTTCCCGTGCTGCGGGGGTTTCCTCTGCCAGTCTAAAGACATGCATGGTAGGTTGATTGGCATGTCTAAAGTGTCTGTAGTGTATGAAAGGGTGTGTGAATGTGTGTGATTGTGTGCCCTGTGATGGATTGGCACCCTGTCCAGGGTGTACCCCGCCTTGTGCCCGATGCTCCCTGGGATAGGTTCCCCGTGACCCTGTAGGAAAAGCGGTATAGAAGATGGATGGATGGATGGTGTTGATGTTTTACCCCTTATTTAATATCTTAAAACTAATTAACTGATTTACCTAAGAAAATGTTTAAGGCAGTTGGTTTCCTGATTTAAAGTGAACTTATTTCAGTTTACTGTGCACACTGAGGGACAAGCCTCATTTGCAATACAGAGAATAACAAAAACAAGAGAAAACAATGGGATCAAAATTAGAATAGAAATACTAATCTTAAAACAGTAAACAATAAAACAGGAGGAGTGTGATAATCAGTTAAAAACTAAATGAAATAGTTACAAATGAAAAGAAAGTGATCTGTAAGTGTGCATTTAAATGGACCTATAAACAATCTTTAAAATGTAATAAATGATTATAATTGAATAGTTGATCTAAGTGGCTGGTTCATTTAGTGTAAACTTTTCTCTGCTCAGTACGAACGAAGCAATGTTTGTATATCAGCTTCCTCTGATATAAGCCAGAACCACTCCTCCTATCACAGTGTTTGACCTTTGGCCTCTGTGACTCAGGCTGCAAGGCCCACTTCAACACTGTAGAAACTGGATTGGGCAAGCGTGTCAGCAGTGTCACAGACGGTGTGGTACCAGTAGGTAAGATGGTGGAGAGGGTTTTTGTCACTGCTGAAGCTCTGCTGTGGAGTGAGGGAGCAGGTGTGGGTGGGAGCAGTTCGGCCAGAAATAGATGTTCTTTGCAAAACAACGTAACAAACATCAGCGAATGAAATCGCAGTTACAGTTAAAGGACGTGATGGAAAAAAGAGACAGGAAAAATATATATATTTTTTAAATACACCAGGCAGAGAATGAAAAGATCTTCTTTGAAATTGTGTGAGTAGATCTGTAATTATACAGAGGTGAAAATGAAAGAGTGAAGCTGTGCATGAAAACAACGGTGAAACCATGTGGCAGATTGATGGACAGAAAAAGATAAAGTAGGAACAAGGAGAAAGAGAGAGCGGTAGAATGAAAAAGGGAGAAAACGAGAGTGATAACCGAGGCTGAGCAGGGAGCGGCCTTTGCCGGCTCACGCCATCACCATGGTGACGGCTGGAGGAGGAAGAGGAAGTGGTAGAAAATAGAATGTGGTTTCGCTGAGAACTGCAGTCCTGCGGCAACACTCTGCTCCCTATAGCAGAGAGAGAGGGAGAAAGAGAGGGATGAAGGGACAGAGAGATAGAGAGTGAGAGAAGAAGGACAAAGGGAGAGAACAGAGAAGGAGTGAAAGAGGGATACAGAGACAGGGAGAAAAAGGTTGAATGGAATAATGGGTGGAAATGAGAGCACATGAATGGGATCAGAAGTGAGATATGGAAAATGGAGAGAGGAGGAAAAATAGAGGAGAATAAAAACCAAGAAAGGATAGAAAAGGTGCATGGAAGAGAAAAGAAGACAGAAAATGAGAGGAGAGAAATGCAAAAGCAAACGAAAGAATGCAAAAAAAAAAGAGCTGCCAAATAAATGAGTGGAGAGATGTGAGAATGCAGTCAGAAGACAGGACAAACAGAAGCATAAGAGAGAGAGGGGGAACGCGAGATAGCAAGAGAGGAGTAATTGCTATGACCCTGGTGAAAACAGGAGAGTGAAGGAGCGCATGTTGAGGAGGCAGAGGAAGGAAGGGACAGTAACAGTCCAGCGGAAGGAGAACAAGAGCAAGTAAACAGTGCAACCAAGAGGGAACAGAAAGGACGAGAAAAGAAAAAGAAGCATTTTAGGTGCATACACATTTTACTATGTCTGATAAAATATGGGATGTTCATTGTAATATTAGATGCCAAGTTACTTTGTGACGTTATGTTAATAATAATCAACTCAATTTAATAAACTTCTCTGAGAAGGCGTAACTGTGTAACATATGGTGCAGTCTAGCTCAGATCAATAAATATGTGTGTAATATCAATATGTGTAATATGCATACCCAGCAGGTACAATCCCCAGGAGGCACTGCATGAAATGACTCAAAATTACTCAAAATAACTCAAATGCATAACAATATATTAATATAAAGTAACTCACAGTGAGTTGAGCTGCATATTCGGGGTTTTGTCAACAACTGTCTTGCTTATAAGCTTCGATCTTCTATCCCGTTCAGTGAGCTTCATCCTGCAGCCATGTACTTTGCTGATGCAGTTTATCAGTGTTCCCCTTGATAAGTTAAATAATTTAATTTTTATGACCAATGCTCCTCCATCAGCTATTTGGCCTCTTTGCAACTCTGCTTTGTTTTGCTTTGAAAACCCAATTATGAAAATGCTGATTGGTAGACCACTTTTATAGCTGATGAGACAGAATAAATGGATGGAATGAATTACACAGGGGGAAAAAAACAGTTATGGGACAAGATTGCATGAAGGAAAATCAGCAATCAACCATGGCTCAATTTGAGGTGTGGAGCAGGAGGATGCCATCGTCCTAGGCAATAAACATCCTATTTAAATACCAAACCCTATTTTCTATCCCCTTTCTATTAATTTGATGTCACATAAGATGTCTATTATCCATATTTTATATCCATCCATATTTCAGATTTACACCCTAAATTGCATTGGATGTATCACAAGTTCCAAGACCCTGTTAAATAAAATCAACACTTAAATAGAACTTTTTCAACAGCATGAAGTTGGTTAAAAGGTCTTATGCAGTAACACATTATGCCAAATTAAGAAATTCCAGAAATGATGAGGAAGAAGGTGATTGAAATATGTCAGTCTGGGAGGGGTTACAACGCTATTTGAAAGGCTCTGGGTCTCCAAAGAACCACAGTGAGAGCCATTATCTCCAAATGGAAAAAACAGTACAGTAGTGAATCTTCCCAGAAGTGTCCGACCTTCCAAAGAGCACAGCAACTACTCATCCAGGAAGTCACAAAAGAGCCAAGAACAACATCAGAGGACCTACAGACTCCTTTGCATCAATAAAGGTCACTGTTCATGACTCCACTATCAGAAAGACACTGGGCAAAAATGGCATCCATGGAAGAGTGGTGAGGTGAACAGCACTGCTAACCCTGGAGTACCTTAAGGCTCGTCTGAATTTTGCCAAAACACACCTTGATGATCCTCAAACCTTTTGGGAGAATGTTCTGTGGACTGATGAGTCGAAAGTGGAACTGTTTGTAAGACAGGGGTCCCGTTACATCTGGTGTAAACCAAACACAGAATTCCACAAAAAGATCATCATACCTACGGTCAAGCATGGTGGTGGAAGTGTGATGGTGTAGGGATGCTTTGCTGCTTCAGGGCCTGGGCAACTTGCAATAATTGAGGGAAACATGAATTCTGCTCTCTAGCAGAAAATCCTAAAGGAGAATGTTCGGTCTTCAGTCCTTAAGTTGAAACTCAAGTGCAACTGGATTATGCAGCAAGATGATGAACCAAAGAATAGGAGTAAATCCTAATCCTAGAAGTAAATGAAAGACTGATCTCCAGTTATCGGAATTATTTGCTTGCAGTTTTTGCTGCTAAAGGTGGCACAACCAGACTTTACGTTTAAGGGAGCAATTAGTTTTTCACATAGGTGACAGGTGTTGGATTACTTTTTTTTGCATCAATAAAAAAAAAGTATTGCGTGTTTACTCAGGTTGCCTTTGTTTTATGTTGTATTTCGTGTGAATATTTAAAACTATTTTGTATGAGATAGAATAAAACAGAAGAAATCAGTCAATTATTTTTCACAGCACTGTACTAATGGTTAAGCATTAAAAGGTAACTGTTGTGGCCATTCAGTTATGTTAGTTAATTATAATACTTATAATTATAGATAATGCATCATAAACAAATACATACAAATAGGAGATGCACTCATTTTTAAAGAAAGTTTGCCAGAAATGTTCACGTGGCATATGGTTGAGACTATCAGTGTATCCTGAGAACAAAAGACAAAAATGTTACAAGATGTTTTTACTTTCATGCAGGTGTGAGAGATATGTCAGATAGCAAACTCAAATAAAGACCAGTGGTCCTTAGTATCTGCCGGGTTAGGGCTACAGTGTTTTAAATTAGGCTACTATAGTTTGTTTTTATTTTGGGAAATAGACACAACTAAATTGGTTAGAAATATCGTAAGCAGATACAAACAAAAATATAAGAACCCCACAAGTAAGATTTAAAAAAACAAACAAACAAACAAACAAAAAAACCCTGGCAGAATCATATGAGACTGAGTTACTGTCAAAGCCATTCACCACCATGCTAACAGTGCTGGCATTTCTACCTCATTTATTTATTTATTTATTTATTTATTTATTTATTTATTTATTTATCAGTCTTTTCCCATGTTTATTTGGGCGTTGTGGTTGGGTTCATATTTATGTATTTAAAAAAAATTACTTCTGGTTTAGGCCATACCCATGCATGTTTAAATACAAATAGAGATACAAATACATTCATACATATTTGAAGCACTACACAAATACAGATACAGACACACCCCTATTCCACTTGAATCTGATGTCTTACAATAAAATGTAATTTCACCCTCCACTGATTAACTTTATGCTCTGCATGGATTCTGCCCCACTTTGTATAAAAGCATCTGCCAAATCTTTAAATGTAAATGTAAATCATTTTCCATGTGTTTCTGTTATTCTGTATCAGTTGAACCACAGTATGCATTTAAAGGATTGATTTGATTAACCCTCTACTCACTACACATAGCTAAAGAAAATAACAGTGAAACCCATATCTGTTCAAACCTAACAGTATTCTCACCTCAAGTAGCAAAATAACAATCTCAACAAGCAAAGTAGATTTTTCTAGAAACCCCAAGTGTTTGAGTTTTAGAGGCTGATGTCATAAACTCGCAGTACAGTTTCCATCCTCCAAGACTGAACGGTCAATATTTAATTTGAGTATTAAAAAAATCGAAGTAGAAATACCAGAAATAAAAAGAATACAGGTAAATGAGTTAGATTTTAGTTTTTACGCATGACTTGAAATGTTTTCATATCGATAAAGAGCATATGGTTTAGGGGGAGTGGGGAGTGGGGTGTGGGGTGTGGCGGGGATCAACTTTATGATGTCATCTGACATCATCTTGCTACATTCATCATTCAGATCGTTCACATTACAGCAACTGATAGAAACACAATGACATGAATTTCCTGCTGCTGACTTGCTTAAAATTACTAACAGAAACATAACTCTGAGGTTTGCTGTTCATCACTCTGTTGGCAATAGCTCATTTACATGCTTGATACATGCATGTCATTACAGATTAATAACAGTTGCCAATTGTTTATTCACAGATAGTCATGTTGGTTGCTTGTTATTATTGACCCTTTGTTAAACTCCTCCTCTAAACAATGACCAACTAATCATAGCTTAGCTACTGTAACAAGGCAGACGCATCACTGACAGCTGTTTTTTGTATGTACGTAGAGGAAATCCCACAATTATTGACATTTTGCCCATTTTTTAAAAGCTGCAGGAGGAGATATATGGGAAGGTATTAAATAGCAATAGAATATCACTTATATTGTGAGCTATCACTAGAGAGCTCACAATTTTCTCTGAAACAAGTAGGGCATCCTACCTTAAAGAACTTGTAGCATGTTCTGAAGGAATAGTCTGGCACTTTTTAATGCATCTGCACACATCTATGTTTCCCTATACTAAAGATGAGAAAAGAATGAGAAAGGAAACTATATATCATCCAAAAGTATCCCCCCCCCCCCATAATTTAGTTAAAAAAGTAGAACTTATATATATTCTAGATTCATTACACATAAAGTGAAATATTTCAAGCCTAATTTGTTTTAATTTTGATGATTATGGCTTACAGCTCATGGAAATCAAAAATCCAATATCTCAAAATATTAAAATAAAGAATTTATAATACTCCTGAACCAGAGACAACGTCAGAAGCATCTTACCTGGCTAAGGAGAAAAATAACTGGACCATTGCTCAGTGGTCCAAAGTCTTCTTTTCAAAGTAAATTTTGCATTTTGTTTGGAAATCAAGGTCCCAGCATCTGGAGCAACATAGCAACAAATGAGATCTGTCCTTGAAACAATGCCCATGAACATATAAGGCCATTTTGAATTTCATGCTATCACATTGCTTCATATTACATGGTCATTCAAATGTGCAAATGATGGCAGAAGGAACACTCATGGCATCTGCTATCTTATTTTATTCCATGGACATACAATAGAATGTAGGAAAAAATGGAAAATGTGGGCAGAGTGAAACATATATATATATATATATATATATATATATATATGTTTGTGTGTGTGTGTGATGTGTGTGTGTGTGTGTGTGATGCTAAAAGTGTTATTTTCAGAGTATTAAAGTCTGCATTCATAATAACACTGGTTTGAATGCTATTAAGCCGCCCACCCCACCACCCCCTCAAAAAAAAGATGTCCTCTTTTTGGAATTACCAGAATATGGTCACCCTAGTGACACCCTAGGGACAGTGATCTTTTATTTATTTATGTATTTATGTATTTATTTAAAACAAATCCAAACATTAAGCTCTAAATAAAATAAAATATAAAAATATAAAATATTTAGATTATACTGCTTTTCTCTTGACTTTATTTACATATGTGGCCTGGAAGTAATCCAAAAGTAATCAGATTACATTACTTTCATATTGTGATACTTGGATTATGTTACTGATAACATTTTTTATGAAGTAATTTGTAAGTATATATATATATATATATATATATATATATATATATATATATATATATATATATATATATATATATATACACACACACACACACACACACACACACACACACACACACACACACACAAACACACAGACACACACAGTATATTAATAAATAAAAAAAAACAGTACTACATATTTTCTAAAGCTGGTTTCACACTGTGCGATTACATTGTGCGATCTGTATGAGCGATCCCAATGAAATCTAGACTGGGCAGTAAAATGTGTTCTTCATGTCACATTTTATGATTAAGATGCTCTAACAATAGATCCTGAAATTATTGGGATTAAAGAAAAATAATTACATTCTGTTTACATCATCAATGAGCGGGATACAGGCTCGTGCAGAAAATGGGATTGGATAAATAGAAACATTCTTCAAAGTAAGCCTGAGGTAAGCTTGTTTATGTTTTGTCATCACTGCTACCACAGCTGTCTAAACTGGACACCAGTGAGCACCAGTGCTTTAAAACCACAGATCTCACCTATAATGTAAGATTGATTTTTACCTACCCGCAAAATCAGTCTGAAAATCATGCAGTGTAAACCCAGCTTAACAAGAACATTTGTTTTGCCAGACCACTTGCCAATCAAAACCAAAAAGAGCAAAATAATATTAACAGCTACTGGAATTGAAGCAAATGCAGATATTTACAGTACAACTTGTCTTGAAGTTGGTAGTGATGTAAGCAAATTTGATGTTTTTTCCATTTATTTTTATAGAAACTTTCCATTACAAACAGAACACCACATCATGAGTGTCTAATGTCATAACAGGCAAAATGTAGGTGGTTTATTTTGGACTGCAATTGATATGAACCGTTTTGCTACGATGGAATTGGACTTGAGTCTGGTTACTAGAAAGGTTTCCTCATATCATCTCAGGGAGTTTTTCCCCGTCATCATCGCCTATGACTTGCTCATTACGGATAAATTTATACATTTAAAATTTCTATCCGGAATTTATATATTTCTGTAAAGCTACTTTGCGACAATGTCCATTGATAAAAGTGCTATACATATAAAAATTTTAATGAATTGAATTTGTTGTAAAATACAGTAACTCACAGTAAAAGCATGTTTCTTCAGTGAAAAATATTTGGTCACATTTTCTATTCAACTTATTTCCTCTTTGCTATAAACACTGGAAAACATTGTGCATTGTTTGACCAGTTTTCATGTGTTTTCTTTATCTGAAGCTTTATCCCTTCCACAGAGGAAAAGAATGCAAGGATTTTCAAGGAATGCTCTTTGTGGCAAAACTATATTCAACCCCAATTACAAAAAAGTTGTGATTCCGTGTAAAATATAAATAAAACCAGAATGCAATGATTCTCAAATCTCATAAACCCATATGTTATTCACAATAGAATATTGAATTTCATGGCTGCAACACGTCTCAAAAAAAGCGGCATCCATGGTTTCCAAAAAGAATTTCAAATTTCGTTTCGTCTGACCACAGAAGTTTTCCACGTTGCCTCAGTTCATTTTAAAGGCGCTTTGGTCCAGAGTAGATGGCAGCGTTTCTGGATCATGTTCACACATTGCTTCTTCTTTACATGATAGAGCTTTAACCAGCATTTGTGGATGGCATGGCAAACTGTGTTCATAGACAATGAGTTCTGGAGGTGTTTCTGAGCCCTTGCAGGGATTTCCATTACAGAATCATGCCTGTTTTTAATGCAGTGCTGCCTGAGGGCCCGAAGATCACGGGACTGCAGTATTGATTTTCACCCTTGTCCCCTGAGATTTCTGCAGATTCTCAGAATCTTTTGATTATATTATGTACTGTAGATGATGAGATATTCATAGTCTTAGCAATTTTATGTTGAGGAACATTATTCTGAAATTGTTCCACAAATTGTAGATGCAGTTTTTCACAGATCAGTGAACTTCTGCCCATCTTTACTTCTGAAAGACTCTGCCTCTCTAATATACTCTTTTTATACCCAATCATTTTACTGACTTGTTGCGAATTAACCTCCAGCTGTTTATTTTTAGTAACACTCATTTTTCCAGTCTATTATTGCCCCGTCTCAACTTTTTTGAGATGTGTTGCAGCCATTAAATTCAAAATTACCTTATTTTTTTTCCTTAAAATGTTACATTTACTCAGTTTAAACATTTGATATGTTTTCTGTGTTCTACTGTTAATAACATATGGGTTTATTAAAATTGCAAATAATTGCGTTCTGTTTTTATTTACATTTTACACAGTGTCCCAACTTTTTTGAAATTGGGGTTGTAAAAATACATTACAGTTTGCTCCACATTGAGTGCTTTTGTGCTAATTGCTAATTGTGTGAAGTGCTTTGAAAAAAAAATCTACTTCATTCATTCATTCATACACACATCTTCAGTAAGCACTGTATCCTGATCAAGGTTGTGGTGGATCTGGCGCCTGTCTTGGGAACACTGGGGACAAGGCAGGAACACCCTAGATTAGACCCCAGTCCATCACAGAGCATCATGCACATACAGATTCACACACTCATTCACACTTAGGGGCTATTTAGTCTGGACAATTCACCAACATGCATATTTTTGGTGGGAGGAAACCAACTGCACATGGGAAGAAAATGCACAACTCCATGCAGACATTAACCTGAGTTCAGGATCGAACTTGGAATCCAGGAGCTGTGTGGTGGAAATGATACTGCTGTATCTTTACTGCTGAAAATGCTTTTTAGCCATTGTAAAAGCAAGCAAGCAAACAAACAAACAAACAAAAAACTGTAATCCTGCATAGCATTTCTTCCTTAACAGTAAGAACAGCTTTGGTAATTCTCTCAAGTCCACATACACTACAGAGACAGTGGATTGAGATGAGGTTAAAAGTATCTGACTCTTACTTTAACGATATTCACTTTTGTTATATCACCATAAATACTGGTATAGCATAAAATAATGTATTATTCCAGGATTCCTTATTAAATTGTACCATCATACCACTGCTATTACATTATATTGTTCAAGCTATATATATTTTTCAGTCAGTGAAATCTGAATCCTATTTGACTAATAAAACTGAATTGATTATGACCTAAGGATAATTCCTTATATTGTGTACTCACTGATGACCCGACGTTGCACATGAACTAGGGAAGGTTTTCAGCACAGGGGAAGGACGGTGAAGGTTACAGGAAACCTACAGAGGAAGAAGAGTCCCAGAATAGGCACAGGGTGTGTATGCAATTGACATTGTTTACCCGGTCAACGAGTTACACCGAGTACAGGGATTACAGCTCATGGTATCTTGGCACTATTTCTATGGTCTGGTTTAGGTCACAAAAATGATGTTGAGTTATTTCTTGCCAAGATCAAAACTTCACATTGGACATTTCTTAGCTATTTTTATTGAGAAAAAAATTAATTTATTTGTATTGAATTCTAAAGATTCACAGAGAGGTAGGAAAATATGAAATGTGGTATACATTATTGCATTAAGTGTGTGTGTGTCTGAAGTGCACAGCTGAGGTAGATGAATATAACCCTGCTGATTGGCTCCTGCACCGACGTCTGGTCAGCTGTCTGGAGGCTTGGCTCATCCTGAGACTCCCATTCAACAGACATGTGGCTGACATAGCCTTCTTTATCTTACTGAGAGTGTGTGGGACAGTCACTATGAGGGGGGTCTGCCTGTGTGTGTGTGTGTGTGTGTGTGTGTGTGTGTGTGTGTGTGTGTGTGTGTGTGAAGAGGGTTGGATGAAACAGCTGTGGCCGAGATGGATTGAGGGAGGGACCAGACACAGCTTGGCAGATGGATGGAGCGGCAGGCCTTTCTTTCATTCCTAGCCCCCCTCACACTTTCCTCTCTCTTTTCTCTCAATTTCTCTATTACACTTTCTCCCTCTGTCATCTCATGAATTCTAAACCTTTCAAGCACCAGCTTTGCAGAAATGGTTGCATTTTTTCATTGTATGTGTGTTTCTCTGTATGTGCGTGCTTCTCTCATTTGGTAAAGTTTGCATAATCCATCAGCTGCACTTCTGGGCTTAATGTGTTCTTATACATGAGTTTACACTTTGAATGCCTATAGGAACCTGCATAGAGGACATTTACTGCTATGAAGTGAACACAGATTTCTGTCTATGTTCAATGAGACAGTACAGCACAGTGGCTACTGAAAGGTTTTTTATTTCATAATTTTAATCAATTTAATATCTGTCCTATGATGTGATCTGCTTCATGCTATGACATATCTGTGGTGACCTGCTCCATGAAGCTGACCAGTCCATGATGTCACCTGCTTCACAGTGTGGCATGGTGTGACCAGTTCTGTGTATGGATCTGTTTAATGGTGTGATCTGTCCTGAGTTGTGATCTGGTTAATAATGGGATAATGTCCTATGTACAGACCTGTTTAATGGTGTGACCTGTCCTGAGTGGTGATCTGTTTAATGATTGGACCTGTCCTGTGTACAGATCTGTTTAATGGTGTGATCTTCCCTGTTTACAGATCTATTTAACAATGTGACCTTTCCAGTGTGGTGATCTGTTAAATGGTGTGACCTGTCATGTGTACAGATTTCTTTAATGATGTAACCTGTATTGTGTCCAGATCTGTTTAATGAAGTGACCTGTCCTGTGTATGGATCTGTTTAATGGTGTGATCTGTCCCATGTGGTGATCTTTTTAATGGTGTGATCTGTCCCGTGTGGTAATCTGTTTAATGGTATGATCTGTTCTGTGTGGTGATCTGTTTAATGGCGTGGCCTGTCCTGCGCACAGATCTGTTTAATGGTGTTACCTGTCCTGTGGATGGATCTGTTTAATGGTTTGACGTTTGATCTGCCCTGTGTGGTGATCTGTTTGATGGGATGGCCTGTCCTGTGTACGGATCTGTTTAATGGTGAGACCTGTCCTGTGTACGGATCTGTTTAATGGTGACATCTGTCCTGTGTGATGATCTGTTTAATGGTGTGACCTGTCCTGTGTGGTGATCTGTTTAATGGTGTGATCTGTCCTGTGTACGGATCTGTTTAATGGTGTGATCTGTCCTGTGTGGTGATCTGTTTAATTGTGTGATCCATCCTGTGTTGTGATCTGTTTAATGGTGTGATCTGTCCTGTGTGGTGATCTGTTTAATGGGATGATCTGTTCTGTGCACAGATCTGTTTAATGGTGAGACCTGTCATGTGTACAGATCTGTTTAATGGTGTGACTTTTCCTATGTGGTGATCTTTTTAATGGTGAGACCTGTCCTGTGTACAGATCTGTTTAATGATGTGACCTGTCTTGTGTCCTGGCTCTCTGTATGTTGGCTTGCTCCATAGTCTCACCTGCCCTGTAGTTTCTGCTTCGTGGTGAGATCTGTTCCATTGTGTGAACTGTACTGTGGGCTGAACCACATACATTATCTTCAAGATGATCTGTTCCTCAGTGTGACACAGTGTGTCCTGTCTTGTGGCTTGTTCTACATGGCTTACCTGTAACATCGTGTATTGTGTTCCATGGTGTGACCTGTCCTGTGGGGTGACCTGCTTTATGGTGTGACCTGTATTTGAGATGATCTGTTCCACAGTGTCACCTGCTTCACAGTGTGACACTTTGTGTCCTGTCTTGTCTTGTTCCAGAGCGCAACCTGTTTTGTGGTGTCACCTGCTTCATGGTGTAACTTGTCCTGTGGGGTGACCTGTTCTATGTGTATGACCTGTCCATGGTGTCACCTGCTTCATGGTGTAACTTGTCCTGTGGGGTGACCTGTTCTGTATGGTTGTCCTGTCCATGGTGTCACCTGCTTCATGGTGTAACATGTTCCATGGTGTGACTTCTCCTGTTCCGCAGTGTAACCTGCTCCATGGTGTGTCCTGCCCTGTAGTGCATTCAGTTCTGTGGTGAAATCTGTTGCATAGTGTGAACTGTGATTTTACCTGTAATCTGTCACATTAGATGACCTCTTCTGCTGTGTGACGCCTTATTGACCTTTGCTGGTGCAGGAACTGAATGTCTGCTCCATGTTTCTTCTCAGCTAGGGCTTGCAGTGATGGGGCACAGTCACAAGTTGCTGGGAAACCAAGCATACAGAGCTAAACAAGTCATTGCTGCCAGACAGCTTGAATCAACTTGTACTGGTGTCTGTGTTTTAAATGTCCTCATCTGCCACACACCCACACACACTGCTAGTGCTCTGACTGCATATGTTTCTGAGAGAGGACTCCATTGTCGGCTGTGGACTTGTGCTCTAACTCTCACCAGAGGCTGAAGCAGTACAATGTAGGCTCTGTGCTTAGCATTGTAAGGGACTGAGTAGGTCTTTCTCTGTCCTCTATTTCTATTTCCCTAGGCATTGACTGGCCCTCCACACATTCACATGGACCTTCAAATTGTCACAGGGCAACTCTGAAAACAGACAGGGGGATCCAGTGCCTGATCTGGCATTGAATCAATATTGATCTACAGTTGCTATATGGACATAAATCTAGCTAACCCAGGAAAGTAATTGTGAAAAAGTGATTAACCACAGTGAGCATGGCTAATTGTGGAAACATAACTAACGACATGCAAGATTATGCAGGCATCGGAAGAAGTTTAGCTACTAGGTCTACTGTCATTCTGTTATCTGCAGTAACTGCTCCATCCTGGTAAAGGCCATGGTGGATCCAGAGCAAATCCCAGGGACACTGGGCATGATGTGGGGACACACCCTGAATACTGTGACACTCCAACATAGGTAGTAATTAATACATAAAATGTCTGATATTAACATTTTTTTAAATGAGGAAACTTTAACATAGATAACATTGGATTGGTCATGAGATCAGACTCAGTATTCTTCCATCACAACAACCTTTGTTGTTGTTCATTGTAAGAAGATGCCACATTTGCACTTGAAATTTGCAATAAATACGAGCAGATTCCAGGTCATGGCCAGGACACCACTCCATATGCAAACCTTTCTTATCTTGTTTTTCAAAGTTTTATACAGCTAAAAGTAAAGCCAGCCCACAATTCCACAAATAGTATTATTCTAGACCAGTACAATCCTCTGATAGAAGTTTGCATTTCTAAAAACTGGCAATTTATATCTGCAACTTGTTTATCTCTGCAAAATGCGTGCGGAGAGTATTGGGTAATATCTGTAATGCAGTTGGCTGGATCAGTGTCTACACAGAACCTGCCTTCAATTATTTCCAAACAACAACCAAACATAGTTGAAGGGAAAAGGAGGGGAAAAGTTTGATTCAGTGTGATCAGTAAGACTGTAGAAACACTTGAGAACATTTTAACAAAATTATCAATGATGATCAACAATGTTATATTTTACTTTCCAGTGCTACCTTTTATCTAATGGATCAACATAAATACATAAATGCAATTATATTGGTGGCATTTTTGAAACTCTGAATTATTTTTTGTCACTGCTGAATTAGGGAGTTCCTTCTTGAGAACTTCTGTGATATGACGGTCTGCTCAACCCAGAGTTCAGCAAGTGACATCAAAACTACACCATGAACAGTAAACAAAGTAGCACATCTTACCTTTAAATGAATTATGCTGTATTTACTGTATAGTATTTGCTTTAGCTCAATCAACATACAGATATATTCACTTGTTAAATTTATAACACTGACTATACAGTTCTCTGTTTTGAGGAGGAAAATATACGTCACTCATCACAGTTAGCTGCTAGCTTGTTGCTAATAAAAGCGGAACATGGAGGTGTTTGGTGTTTTTCCCCATGTTGTAGCATGAAAGTACAGAGGTCGCAAATGAGGTCGTAATTGTGAAATCCAATTTCTCACATCTGAGGTAAGTCAAATGCAGCATTACTATCTATAGGACCAGTGAATGGTTGTAAATTAGGTAATTAATAGTTTATATGTATAATGCATTTCCATCATCCCAAAATATTCCAGTGTGATTTTGAGGTTCACTCTTTCCAATCTTGGTAAGGAAGCCTCACTTGGCTGTTAGCGTGCAGCCTGGAGGATGGGCTTGCTGGAGGCCTAAGAGGAAAGCTATTGATTTGACCAGGAGGTCATGAAGGCTGACAGCTGCAGGGGGGAGTAAATCAGCCTTGTTGCTGCTGGAGGAGGGGTAGGTTTGGGAAGATTCAGGTAACTTACCTTTGTGAGGCCAACAAATGTCCTTCAGGAAATATTAACATTAGGTACATGGCTTTGTTTATAGACCCTTAAATGCAGCTATAGGCTTTCCAAATTTTGGTTTGACATCGTGTTGTTTGTCCACTGGCAGTGATTAGAAGTGAAACCACAAACTGGATATATATTTATAAAATTTACTGCACATTTAATGCAATGTAATATAATTATTCACATTTTCCACTCAGACTTCCAGACTTTCAGAATTTAATTAAAAAAATAAAAATAAAAATAGAATTTTCTCTAAAAAACCAACATATGTGGCAAACTAATGAACATTCTTTAAGCGTATATAACATCCAGACAGTGAGGTTTTACATGTGTAAAATCAAAACACATTGAACATAAAAAACATATGTGATGAATCACATACTGAATATAAATAATCGAAAAGCAGTTTCTATAAATTTAACATGTGAACATATTGCCCATCATGTATTGTGGAACAGACTGTAGACCAAAATCAAACTCTTTGTTCACGCACACTATAGGCTTAGCAAAAAATGGGAACCGCATACCAGGAAAAGTCCACATACTGTAATATAAAGTCATGCGAAAAAAGAAGTACACCCCTTGGAAATTGCTGGCTTTTTTTTTTTTTTTTTGTGCATATTTGGACAAGTAGACATTTGATCCTCTTTGAAACAGTGCCTATTGATAAAGTTGATAATGATACATAAAATTGACATTTTGTAGTAATTTTCACAGTTCAAATTCACAAAAAATTATTAGTCACATGAAAAAATAAATACACCCTTACATTTATCCCACCCTCAAATCCATAACATTTTAATCAGGTGTTCAAGATAGAGAATGCCGGAGGAACCTGTCTTAGTTATACCCATCTCATATCTAGTGTCTGGCGTTCCCTTTGCTATTGAGGTGTGTGGTGTCATCATGCCAAGATCTAAAGAGCTCTGTAAGGCCTTTAGAAAAAAGGCTGTGGATGCCTATGAGTCTGGCAAGGGCTTTCGAAAGTTCTCCAAATTATTTCAAATTCATCATTCCACTGTAAGGAAAATAATCAACAAATGGCGCAGATTTCAAATGACTTCCAATTTATCCAGGACTGGCCTTCCCAGCAAATTCAGCAGAGCAGACCGTCTGATGCAAAAAGAAGTCTCTAAGAACCACAGAATTTCATTACAGGATCTGCTAGTGTATTGCACAAATTTGACCTGTGTGGGAGCCATGAATGGAAAAAGCATTTGCAAGACTACAGTTTACCTATGAGCATATAGGCAAAGAATAGGCCTTTTGGAATAATGTGCTCTGGACAGACGAATCAAAGATAGAGTTGTTTGACCACAGTAACAGCAGACATGTTTGGCGCAGACCAAAGACAGCTTTTCAGGAGAAGCACCTCATACCAACTGTGATGCATGGTGGTGGAAATGTTATGGTTTGGGGTTGCTTCACTGCCTCAGGGACTGGACAGCTTGTATTCATTGATTCAACTAGGTATACCGCATCATATCAAAGAGTTCTTGAAGATAATATGAGGCCATCTGTCTGAAAGTTGAAGGTGAACTCAAAGTGGACTTTTAAACAGGATAATGCACACTTGCAAATCCACCGAAGAATGACTCAAAAAGAAGAAATGGAGTGTTATGGAATGGTCTAGTCAAAGCCTGGATTTGAATCCCATTGAAATGTTGTGGGGGGATTTGAAATTGGCAGTATATGCATGAAAACCCTCAAACATCTTGCAACTGAAAGAATATTGCATGGAAGAGTGGTCAGAAATTCCAGTAAGCCTAGAGGACAATTATGCAAAATGCCTGCAAGAGGTTATTTCTGCTAAAGGGGACAATACAAGCTTCTGAGGCCAAGCATGTACTTAATTTTCCACAGAAGAATTTTACATCTTTTTCTCTTTCTGTTGAATAAATGATTGAAAATGATTTTCCTTGTGATTTTGTTCAAGTATATCAACTTCATTAATAGGCACTGTTTCAAAGATGATCAAATGTTTGCTTGTCCAAATATGGTAAAAAAAAGGCAACAATTTCCATGGGATGTTCTTATTTTTTCACATGACTGTATGGTAGAGGATCACTGTCATTTTGGGTCTGTACTGCAGATAGTGGCAGTCCTGAGCTCAAAACCTAGACGTAGCCTTAGTATAATCTTTCAACAAGATAATGTTCAAATCAACAGAGAAATAGCTGTGGGAATGCAAAATCATTGCTACGAACATCTCAGGCTCCACAATTGTATCTTTTCATAAACCAGTGGTCAGAGTCAAAATCCATATGAATATAAAACTAAGATTATAAATGATTTTGAACTGTTCCGCATGGCATGGGGAAGTGTATTCCAAGATCCCTCTTAAGAAGTCTCTAACCTTGTCAGACATTTTCTGCACAGGAGGGCTTATTAAATATTAATGGTCAGGGTACTGATCACTGTGAAACCAGTGTTTCGCAGAAAATAATTCTCACTGCTTAAAATGTTTTATGTTTGAAAAAAAAAAAAAAAAACGGTACTGTGTCCTCATATGTTTAAGGTAGAATATCACTAATTACATTAGTTATTCCATTTTACCAATTTTCATGAAGGGTGCCAATAATTCTGGTTGACTATACACATTCAGATTTGAGTGAAATATGAGACTTTCTTCTTTGTTTTTAATTTTCTGTACATTCTAGTTGTGTACATGCAGCAGTGCCCCCTAGTGCATGTGTTCATATTATATGTACCTATGTTGGCAGACACCTTTGCAAATATCTGCTCACAATGTTTGCACGTGTTTGTACAGATTGCAGACACAGAATCAGAAGTATAAATCAGCACTAGGTCACCGGTGCACTAAAGGATCCCCAGGGGAGACTCCAACTGAGCTGATTGAAGAACTGCAGGGATTCAAATCTTGGATGTCCTTTGTACAAGACAGGCATATTATCCAACTAAGCCATGATGTCACAATAATGCTTAGACCACTACACCACTCTGGAGCTAATGCTATAAAAGCTAAGGCTTTGAAGGTGCATTGAAGGCTTCCTATGGCTTGCTGAATGTGGAAGCTCATATGCTATTAACTATCACACTGATGCTTCTACGCCACCTCTGTGAGTCTGTAAGGCCTCACAGAGGCCCACAGTCTGGGCCTTTCAAGGGAAATATATAATTGGGATTGCACTCAGTAAAGATGTTATGTTGATGCCAAAATTATATCACATACATCCTCACCGCCTACACTGTGAACGGTTCCTGAAGGGTTCTTTGGCTAGTTAAAAATTCTCTGCTTCCCAGTCGAGCTCTTCTAGGAATGCTTTGACAGGGATATATAATTAAAGGGTTCTGCATAGGACTTGTAAGGCTTGCAGTGGGACTAGCAAGGAATCATTAAGTTTTCTAAATTTAGCTTGTTTTCTAAGAGTCTTTGGGCAACTTTTCACTTCAGGAAAAATTTTTACCAATTCAAGTGAACGAGGCCAGTGTGGCTGGATTCTTTGAATTTCTTATGAATGAAGTTTTGGTTAAAAAAAAGAAAAGAAATGCTAACCCAATTCTTATTGCTAACTTCCATCCATCCATTTTCTGTACTGCTTATCCTATGTAGGTTTGCGGAGAGCCTGAAGCCCATGAGCCTGAAGGGCATGAGGTGGAGGATACCCTGGACAGGGGGCCAGCCTATAGCAGGGCACAATCACACCCACACACCACAGACAATTTGGAAATGCCAATCAGCCTACAACGCATGTCTTTGGACTGTGGGAGGAAACCCCAAAAGCACAGGGAGAACATGCAAACTCCATACACAGGGCAGAGGCAGGATTCAAACCCCCAATCGTGGAGACGCGAGGAAAACATGCTATCGACTAAACCACCGTGCCCCCTCTAATGCTAGATTTATACTTCATAACTTTTTATACAAATTAAGTTATGAAAATTATGAATTTGAGAATGTCTGAAAATATACGTGTGTTCATATGCAGACATTATGGTAAATGCAGTGATTTATTAACTAATTCGAAAACATTTCCTACATTCTACCTCATTTTCAGAGAACCCAAACTAAAGGGTTACCTGGTTACATGAGCCTCATATAGTGAAATGCTTTGAGAATCCTTCCTCAACCTTTACCCAAGGCCTTTCTTCTCATTATTGGAGTAGCCATCCAGGGAAACAGGGAAGGAGGATGACGTCATGAGTGTCATTGGTAATTGCTGGTGGCAGCATCACATGTGCCTGGCTAAGAAATTCAACTGCCATAGCTAACGCAACCATTTCCGTGATTAACGGTCTCACCGACCCCATCAAACACCCAGGCACTCCACTTCTTGCTCAATGTTCCTTCTTCTCCTTGATATTCTCTCTCTCTCTCTCTCTCTCTCTCTCTCTCTCTCTCTCTCTCGTGTCTCAGCGTCTCAGCTGGCTGGTGTGTCATTTTAACATGTGCGTGTGAGAGAGATTTGTATGTAAGACAGTGTGTACAGGAAATGACTGTATTTGTCAGAAAGCATGATGGACCATGTGTGCATAGTGTGTCTGATTGGTGTTCAAGGAAGGTGCTATTCATTCAGTGGAGCTGCATGGAGAATGCTTATGTCTCTGTGGTCTCTGTGAAGGTGTCCTTGCCGTCGGCTGAAAAGTACAATGGACTGCTTACCTTCAGCAATCAACACATTCCGTCCTCACTCCATCTCTCCATATCTTTCTAGACACAATATATAACACACGTGCTCACCTTCATAAATGTCTGAAAATAAAGCCTGCTATGTGCATGTAGACGTGAGAGTGGAAAAATACCTGTTTTTCTCTGCCTTGTGAAAATGTGCTTCTGCACCAGAGAAATAGTGGTATTTGGTTCTGTCTTCATTGACGTTTGTAAATACTGTTAACTTACATGGCAGACTTGCAGAATGTGCGGCTCATGGCAATAAAGTTAAGAAATAATTATAAAACTATTCGACAAATGCTATAAACTACGGGATGGAGCTACACCACTACTGGTAGACTGAGATAATGTGAAATCCAATGAGTCTATACATTTATGCTCATATTTTGTACAAAGACTGGATATGTGATCCTCCAAATCTTTTTAAATATTTTGTTCTTTAATTTTATTTAGTCATCTGCTTCTAAGAGAAACAAGACATAATATGACAAATAGTATCATCATTTATGTAGGAATATTCAGTGGAGAATAGGAAAGGTTGAAACACTTTGACTAGTTGGAACTGTAGATATAATTGATAAATAATTATAATTAAATTAAAAAAGGGGAACATGGCTCAACATTTTGCAACACTGCAACTAGAGCATAACCTGCTGAACTACAGAAACAAATATTCAAACAGAACATTAAAAAATACACCATTATATCATTTGAATGACATTCATCAGTTTGTATCATAATAATTGTATATGTTAAATAAAGAAAGGCAGGATGATGCACATAATAAAATACATATGTAATCTAATAATCAAATACAGCCTAGCTTTGAAACAAAATACCCAAACCAGCCAGGTTTGACTGCATAACCTTCTGCTTACACAGTGAAGTATAATGTTTAAACTAGGGCTGTTGATCGATGTAAAAATAAAATTAACTAACTAATCACACATTTTTTTGTGATTAATCGTGATTAATCTATTTTTTTCTTTAGACTGAAGCTTGTAATAATGGAGATTTAAATTTTAAATCACAGAACTAATATGAAATCAATACAAAGAAAGTATATTTAAATTTACACACAATTGTTTAATAGCATCTTTTTGTTTTTACCGTGGAACAATAATTCTTATAGATTATAAAACGTGCAATTCGATTGATTTCTCTCAGTCCATCATCTTCCACTATCTTAATTGGGTGGCAGTTTTTAGCTATCCAAATAGCCGAAGCATTATATACCTTCTCACTTACAGGTTATGTTATTCACCCATGCGTACCGCACTCCTGTAATATAGATTGGCGAGATCCCGTAGAGATAGTTCCGGTAGGGTGTTTTGCTTTGAGGTGATATGTCAAAGACGAATTATCCTGTGGTGATTAAATTCGGATTTGCAAACTGTGCAGTTTCCTTTTGTTTTCTCTAAAGATCCACCTGGCAACTTTTTAAAGTGAAACTTTCTGCATAAAAACAACTTCCTTGTCCTTATCCACCTTTATCCAGGATGGTTCAGCTTGGCGGCACACACATCGTCAGGTCAGCCACTACATGAAGTAAACAAAATGCAGCTGTGTTAATTGTGTTAATTTTTGAAATCGTGTTAAATATTTCAAATTAATTGGAACAATTAATGCATTCATTTTGACAGCACCAGTTTGAACACAATTAACCATCTCCACATCACTTATCCAAGTGCAAATCTCGGGTTGTAGGATGCAGTACAATGGCAGGTCAAGTGATGCGTACTGAGAGATGGTGGCCAAGGTTAATATATATATATATATATATATATATATATATATATATATATATATATATATATATATATATGTCTGCAAACAGTTTGCTGAAGACAAGCAGACTAAGGACATGGATTACTGGAACCATGTCCTGTGGTCTGATGAGACCAAGATAAACTTATTTGGTTCAGATGGTGTCAAGCGTGTGTGACGGCAACCAGGTGAGGAGAGCAAAGACAAGTGTGTCTTGCCTACAGTCAAGCATGGTGGTGGGAGTGTCATGGTCTGGGGCTGCATGAGTGCTGCCGCCACTGGGGAGCTACAGTTCATTGAGGGAACCATGAATGCCAACATGTACTATGACATACTGAAGCAGAGGATGATCCCAGCATGTATTCCAGCATGATAACGACCCCAGACACACTTCCAAGATGACCACTGCTTTGCTAAAGAAGCTGAGGGTGAAGGTGATGGACTGGCCAAGCATGTCTCCAGACCTAAACCCTATTGAGCATCTGTGGGGCATCCTCAAACGGAAGGTGGAGGAGCACAAGGTCTCTAACATCCACCAGCTCCGTGATGTCTTCATGGAGGAGTGGAAGAGGACTCCAGAGGCAACCTGTGAAGCTCTGGTGAACTCCATGCCCAAGAGGGTTAAGGCAGTGCTGGAAAATAATGGTGGCCACACAAAATATTGACACTCTGGGCCCAATTTGGACATTTTCACTTAGGGGTGTACTCACTTTTGTTGCCAGCGGTTTAGACATTAATGGCTGTGTGTTGAGTTATTTTGAGGGGACAGCAAATTTACACTGTTACACAAGCTGTACACTCACTACTTTACATTGTAGCAAAGTGTCGTTTCTTCAGTGTTGTCACATTAAAAGATATAATCAAATATTTACAAAAATGTGAGGGGTGTACTCACTTTTGTGAGATACTGTATATATATATATATATATATATATATATATATATATATATATATATATATATATATATATATATATATATATTCTTTTCTTATCAGGTGCTTTGGCAAACCTTATATAATCAGTTATGTTTCTGGTAAACTGAAGTGGTAGGTGACATAATATAATAACATGCAGAGAGCTAGTTCTGTAGTTTAGTGCATTAAAATAAGATTAAGGGAAATAACCTATTATGTATATGAATGATGCAGCTGTATCATTGTCTCTCTCGATATGTTTATCTGTAAGGTGACTGCATGTTGTGCTAGTAAGGATAATTACTATATGATGGCTAGTACTGCATTTTATTGTGATCTGATTGTTTCCACATAACTTATTCTGAAATAAATCATCTGTCATCATCCGTGCAAACTAATTAAGGGTGCTTTCACATTTGCTGTTTATGACAGTTGCTTTTTTTCCCACACATTTTACAAGTAATCCTTTGTTCAAAAGTTTTTACCTCCTGACTAATTAGGTCGCAAAACAAAAAATGAGTCGTTACTGAGTAAGTATAGAGAGATTTATTACATTTATTAAATGAATCAAACATAGTTCATTTGCAATATTCATATCAGTCAAAAAAACAACAACAACAACAAAACATGAGCTGTATTTATAGCATTGAGGTGTGATGCTCCATTATGTACCACATTATATTTAAAACATTCATGACAAATTAAAACCTGTTTTGACAGTCAATAGGTAGTAGGATTTTTCTTCTTAATTGTCCTCTGGGCAGCTACAAATAAAATAGCTTTGGCTTATCCCTGGCTTGTATCTAGGCTAGGGGGCATGGTGGCTTAGTGGCTTAGTGGTTAGCTTGCAACTCCAGGGTTGGGGGTTCGATTCCTGCTTCTGCCTGTGTGTTCAGAGCTTACATGTTTCCTACAAGTACTCCGATTTCTTCGCCAGCCCATAGACATGCGTTGTAGGCTGATTGGCATCTCTAAATTCTCCATAGTGTGTGTACGATTGTGCTCTGTTCTGTGATGGGTTGGAACCCCATCCAGGGTGTCCTGGGGATTGTGCCCCGAGTCTCCTGGGATAGGCTCCAGGCTCTCTGCAAGCCTGTGTAGGGTAAGCGGTACAGAAAATGAATGAACGGATGGTGTCTAGGCTATAATAATCAAACAATGAGTGTTGCAGTGTAGTTGGACATGAAACAAATTTATTGATACTATCACAAAGTTAGCCTGTTACCACAGCAATTTACAAATGCTTACAAATTTTTATCCATTAAGGAGTAACATTATTTTTTCCAATTAAAATGCCAGTTACGGGACTATTGTTGAATATCTGCTAGCCAAGTTATTTCCTGTTATTTATATCTCTTACATTATAGCAGCTATAAACAGTCATTCCCTCACCTGTCTCTCTTTTTTCTCTCTCATGAAGTTAATAAAAATGCAGCTTGTCTTGTTACCAAGAAACAACAAAGCCCTCCATCCTGTAGACGTTCCTGACTGAAGGACTGACTGACATATACAACATCATTACTCTGTACAAAAGTTTTGTATTGATCTGGGAGCTCAGTGGATAAGGTTTTGTGCTTCTGACAGGAATGTTGTGAGTTCAAATCCCACAACTAAGAAAAAAGCTGTGAATGTAATCTGCCTCACTTCTTGATTTGTACAAAAGCAACTGGCAAAAGGATAAATAGAACTCAAAATCAATACCTTTGGCAATTAAAATAACATTTCATTTGTTGTAGTTGTCCCCCCCCCCCCCCCCACACACACACACTGAACACAGCGGTTTCAGTTTGCAGAGAAAAGTGAAGCTTTTTTGGGAAGCACATTGGAAGTAAGATTAGTCTATGAGAGAAATACAGCCATAAATGTACAGTATACAATAATGGAACTGTTTTAATCCCAGAGAATAGCTGTAAAACATATTCAGAAATTTAGCTATAATCATTTAATAAACTGAATAAAATTTTTCGTGATTAATAAACTTGAACAACTTCAGTCAGCTCATGTTTCTTTCCTTATGTATGTGTGTAGAAACTCTAGTTTCATTAAGACTCCTTCAAACAGAATGAACTGCAGTTCTATCCTCCCTCCATTCCCGTTCTTCGCTCTTTGTCAGTGCTGCTGCATTCCTCTTTTTCTCCACTCTCACTATCTCTTTCTTTCTTTTCGTTCGTTATCTAAATCAAACCCAACGGATCCTTCTCAGCACTTGCTAAAAGAAAAAATTGGTTCTCTTTTTCCTTTATGTGTGTGTGTGTGTGTGTGTGTGTGTGTGTGTGTGTGTGTTTATATCTTGGTGGGGACCGAATGTCACAAGGATAGGAATATCTGACAGTTTTGACAATGTGGGGATATTTAGCTGGTACCCACAAGGAAAACTGCTTTATATATATATATATATATATATATATATATATATATATATATATATATATATATATATATATATATATATATATATAAAACCAAAAGGAAACCTTTTGGTTATTGAGGTTAAGGTTAGGATTCGATTTAGCTGTAATTTAGCATTAATTAACTGCATACCTAAATAATTGTCAGTTGAAGGTCCTTACAAGGATAGTAAGACAAAGTTTGTGTGTGTGTGTGTGTGTGTGTGTGTGTGTGTGTGTGAGAGAGAGAGAGAGAGAGAGAGAGAGAGAGAGAGTGAGTGTGTGTGTGTGTGTGTGTGTGTGTGAGAGAGAGAGAGAGAGAGAGAGAGAGAGAGTGAGTGTGTGTGTGTGAGTGTGTGTGTGTGTCTAGGGCCCGTTGCCTCGCTCTGTTGCTCACCCGCTCCCCCTCCTTTGCTTGCTTTTGCTGGCTCGGTTTTCATTCTACCCTTCTTCCCTCCCCCCACTCCCTCACTTCCTCCTCCCTCTTCCCTCAGGGGAATAAAGGTCATTGCGCAAATGATTACTCAGACCTCGGTCGCCATGGAAACTCAGTCACGTGACTCGGACAGGCATGCGTCGCACGCAACAAAAGGAGCCTCGATTAGTAAAGCCAGGCGACGGGAAGCTTTTCCCTCTCTCTCCCTCTCGCTCTCTCTCTCTCTAACTGCGATTGAGAAAGAAAGCCAGTCTGTTTCTGCTTCTGACCGTTTGATTTAGTTTTGAATTTAACAGCAAGATTGCCCCTTGGTGTGATTGAGTGTGTGTAATCTGTGATTGGTGTCCCATCCAGGGTGTGTTCCGGCCTCACGCCCAGTGTTCCTGGGATAGGCTCCAGATCCATCATGACCTTGACGAGGATACAGCAGAAGGATGAATGAATGTAAATTTTCAACGGTCACACCAGCCTCCACTGATTATGCAGTGTTCAGTTTTGCATAGAGCTTATCAACTGTGTGTTAACAGCTAATATTTCTTCAGTTCTATCCACACATTTAAAACTTTTTCTCAGTGTTTCAGAATATTAGGATGCAGTTTTTTTTGCTTTTACATGTGAGCTATAGAGCTATTAAAGTTTGACTACATATGGACTGACAATATTGTCCATGTCTATTACTGTCTATGGTCAGTAGACAAAATTATTTAACCACCATTGCAAATCAGGTTTATTGTCAATATTTACAGACTTTCAGCTGTTTGCAATGAACAAATCAAACAAAAGCAATTGAAACAGTTCAACAACGAACGCTTCAAGTGGTTCCCCCAAAGCTCCATCCATCTTGCTCTTAACCCTGATCAGGTTCCCAGTTACTGCTGATGAATAAAAGCAGCCCCACAACATGATGCTACTGTCACCATGCTTCACTGTCAGGATGGTGTTCTCAGGGAAGGGAGCAGTGTTCAGTTTCTGCCAATCATTGCACTTTGTGCCAAGGCTACTTTGGACTACTTTGGATCAGACCAGAGAAACTTTTATACATCTTTGCTAAGTCTCCAAAATGCCTTTTGGCAAACTCGTATGGCTTTATTCTCTTCTCACCACTTTTCCATTAAGCAAAGCTTTGTGACATGTCTGGGCAACGTGTGCCCTCTGAACATCTTCTCCAGTCTGAGCTGCGGCTCTTTCCAGCTCCTTCAGAGTTACCCTGGCCTCTCGGTTGCTTCTTCGCCCTCCTTACCTGCTCATTGACTTTCGGTGCACAGCCTCTAAGCAGAGTGTGCTATATTCTTTCCATGTTTAATAAAAGGATTGAATGGTGGTCCATGGGTTGTGCAGAGTTTGGGATAGTTTTTGAAATATTCAAACTATGATTGATATTTGTCCAGAAGTTTCTCCTGGACTTGTTTTGATAACTCCATGGTGTGTAAATTTATGACACAAAATCCCACTTAAGTCCATTTAAGTTCTAGGTTGTAACCATAAATGAAAGTGAGCCGGAATACACTCAGTGATTAGAAAGGGTAAAATTGAGAGGTTTCTGCTTATACCCATGATAGACAGCAAGAACCAAACTCAAGGTCAACTCATGTTTCACAGGAAAAAAAAAGTAATAATTTTTCCAATCATGTTTCCTCTTTAACATGTGTCATCCACTTTATAGTGTAAATCAGCTCAAAAAAGAGAGTTTGAAGAGCGACATGCTTTGATATCATCACAACACAGATCATGTAGCTCTCAATAATTCCAAACAAATCCACGTTGTCAACCTGTTTGAATGTGAAGATGGCAGAAAGCAGGCCACTTCTATACTATTCCTGGAAAGTGATTAGGCTGAAATCAATGAGTGAAATTGATAAATAAAATGACAGTGCCTATAAAAAAAATACTATGCCCATAGTATTATTATTCTCCCCCGAATGTTCAATGTTGAGGGTGAGGTGGGGTAGGGGAATGTTTATAAATGATATTGTGTGCATGACTAAGTTCTTTCGATGCCAAAAACCATAATAAATATCATGTACATGTCATAAAAAAATAAAAACCTTTTATAGATCAAGGTCTAACCATGGTTGGCTGTGAAGCATTTGGATGCAAAAAATAAAAAAATAAAAAAGAAATAAAGTAAAGAATGAATGAGCCCTGGTAATTTTAATGTTCTTCATAAACAGCAGAATACCTGCTTATAATAACAGAGCAGTCTGATGTGGGCAGATGTGTGTGTGTGGTTATATTGTATTATTTGTCTCTTTTAAATAAATAAAATAAAGAAACAATAAGAATATCCTATCTGTTCAACAGCTGGAACTTGAGATTTACTGCATCAGTGACTATAGGGATATCGCTTACTTTAGACTTCTCTATCACCTCCTAAAAGAGAGAGAAAATGGTCCTATCTTAAGATAATAAAAATTAAATGTCATCCAAATACTTAAGTGATGTTGGTCCAGTAAGCACACTCTAATGTTCTCTTGAGGTTGCACTCAACAAAAGCTTTATGTACACATATAAATGTTTCATCAGTATAATCAAAGTTGCTGCAATTTCAACTGCCAGTTTATTAGGTACACTGAGCTAAAACTAATACAGTCTAACTTTAACAACAAATCTAATGATAGAATATAAACATTGTATTATAACAAATGCCAATAACTGCAATTAATTTGAGGTAAATGTAGGCCAACTGACATCTGGTTGTGGTAGCTTGTGAAGTGTTGCTCAGGCTAGCTAATTGCAATTAGAATCTAACTAGCTATTATCTAACGATAAGCATTAAGTAAAGCTGCCTACATAAAACACCACTGTTGACTAGATTCATGAGAGGTCAGCTAATGCATTACATTATCAAAAAATGCAACAATTTCATCATCTTACCAGCGATTGTGTTTGGGAAACATTGAAATTAATGGGGTTCAGTGCTGGAATTATTCAGTGTTTGGAACTATCGGTCGCCCAATGATACACGTCACTTCTGCATTCTCTGATTTCTCTGAAGTCTATATCAGTATTGCAACTCTCTTTTTCAGTTGCGCTGGTGTAAATTAGTGTAAGGTGAGCAAACTCTGACAGTTCAGATGCCAAGATTTTCACCAATCCATATGGTTGTTGAAAACAACATAAAATGCACACATTATCTCTTGGTATAATGCCTTTACTCATCTTGTAAAGCTACCACTATTAAAATACTGGTAATAATTAAACTTAGCTAATTGGTTTGGTGATTAGGTTAGATAGTTTGCTAATCTGTAGTGTAATCTGATCTTGTAAACAAAGGCTCAATTCATTTAAACCAAATGAACACGAACAGTACTCTATTGCAATGAGTTTTATTCTATATGTGGCATGAGCTGTAACTGACACTGCATATATATTGTATATTTCACATATATTATGGTTATTTATGTATTACATTAAACTGAATTAAATTAAATTGAATTAAATGATAAATATAAGCTGCATGTTTTAATTTTAATCATATAAATATTCCTAGGGCATTACCTCCCTCCAGAAAACTTTTATATCCAGTAAATACTAAAAAGGTTTAAAACATCTAGATTTAAAAATTGTCTGTTACACACACACACACACACACACACACACACACACACACATATATATATATATATATATATATATATATATATATATATATATATATATATGCTGAAATAAAGTACAGCTTTTATGAACTGAGAGTCATTTTTAATAAACAAAATGTGTTTCTAATATGATGATAATCAACAAAAATGTTATCCAATTATTAATCAAATTACTAAAATCTACAGTGTGAATAATGTAAAGGACTGAATAGTTTTTATGTACCCATATTTGTCCTAATTGTTTCATTAATTTACTCCTATTTGCTCAATTAATATTAGAAATGATTCACAATATCTATGTCTCTACTTTGCGGACAACTCTATTATTTACATGATTTTATATATATATATATATATATATATATATATATATATATATATATATATATATATATATATATATATATATATATATATATATATATATATATATATATATATATATATATATATGTGTGTGTGTGCGTGTGTGTGTGTGTGTGTGTGTACCATGTGCCTCAACACATGAAATTATGGCTAACAAAGGAGCCAGTGGAGGGAAATGAAGAGAGGTGTGACATGGGTTCTTTTTGGGTTCTTTTGCAAATTTATTTATTAATTAGAAAAACCATTCATTCATAATTTATAAATTAAATGATTCCTAAATACAATGTACTTACAAAGAAAAACCTGAATTCATCTACATTTAAGATTCCCAAACATTAGTTTTCCAGCACAAAATTAAACGTTATAGAAAAATGTTTGTATGTCAGTAAAGAAAGCCGCAGATTACGTAAGTGACCTCTTTTCAGACACAAAACATAATGAAGGCTGTTGGGTTTTGCTGCAAAAATAAGAAGCAAGTGCAACAGTCAAAGTCTCCAGAACAACCATGTCTGCTTCTGCAAGATGCTCAATAAAACCTACGGCTCATTTCCTTATAAATCTGCACTAATTCTACCTGAGACTACTCATTTTTCTTAAGCAAAGAGTTATTACACCAAATATTGACTTTGTCTCATTCATTACTGTTTACTGCACATTATAGTATTTTTAAATAAACATTTTATGTAATTGTTTTTGAAGGCATCTTTGCTCTACACCATTTCTTGGCATGTGCCTAAGACTTTTGCACAGTGCTGTATATATGACAAATAAGATCAATTTTAGTGACAAGAAAACAAAGACTGTTCTTATATTAAAATGTGAGCCATATACCAGTCACCTGTAAAACTGTCTCCTCATAAACTTTTGAAAAACAAAAAAGTGGAAGAAGTTACTATACAAAAAAAGTGATGTATTTGCAACATAGGGGTATTATTAAAAACACTTGTATAGTAAATATTGTTGATGTCGCCAGCCCTGTTACCTTTATGTCAACTCGGGTATTCAGACATATTCTTGTAATACTACCATAATAACACAGAATAAGATCAAATGAAAAGATTACATTTTAGGGAAATAGGGGATCGGTTACCTCTTAAAATATGGAGGTAGATCATTGATGATTTGGGGCTGTTTTGTGAATGGTAGTTTAGGCAATCTTATGAACTTCAGTAAACTCATGAATTCTGCTAAATACCAGTATATTTTTAACCCAATACCTGTTTGCTTCTGCAAGGAGTTTCAGGCTTGGCCAAAGTTTTCTACAAAACAATGAGCCAAACACACTTCCAACGTAATGCAGAAATGCTTAAAGAAACACAAAATCAGTGTTTTAACAAAATCATTCTCTGCATTTGAACCCTACTGAAAACCTATATCAGAATTGAGGAGGATGTCCTGCATGGATGAGTGGACCAAGATCCTTCTATAAGCGTCTCCAACCATGTTAGATATTACAGGAACGGGCTTGTTAATATTATTCTCTACAGGGAAAGCATCACAAAATATTAATTGTAGGGTTTTATATAGCTGAACCTATATATTGTACCTGTATGTTTGAGCTCAGAATATCCCTTGCTGAGTGTGGTTGTTTTTTCAGATATTACATTTTCATTTTCACTAAATGTGCCAATAATTCTGGAGGGAACTGTATTTAAAATACATTGGGGGAAAATATATTTACAAATGTGCATATATTAGTAAATATCTTGCTAAATATTTTCCAACATGCTACAAAATAGTATGTTCTGGGAAAGTCTTATTTGTGCTTATTATGAGATTTTAAATTGAAAGTAAATTTTTTTGCTTGTACTCCGGTGTGAATGTTGCAGTATAGCCTAACATGAGTAACAACGAGCTATTAAAGCATATAATGCATTATAATGTAAAATAGGATAGTAATTAAACTTCAGAGCTGGACTGAAAATCATGTGTATGTTTTGTTAGGAAGAAGTTTCATAATGGGGATAGGCAACAATTACAGTCTGTTTTAAATAGTTGAGAATGTCTCAGTGCCATTAAAGGCAAACACAATATCAGGTAGAGGAGGTTAAAAAAGGATGCAGTAGTTTATTCAGGCTATTAGGTGAAAATGACGTCACTTTCAAACTACACTTTCTTTCAGAACCATTTGCCATGTAAATCCACATTTTTCTTCTAAAAATATTCCACTCTGTTATGTGAGCAGAAACTATGAAGTAAGATGTTTCAGACTTCAAGTGTCAGTAAGCTATATATTTTAATTTGTTTCCACAAGCAGGCACAGTTTTTTTTTCTTCTCGCTATCATTTGCATTAGATTTTATTGCATTCGATTTTAGGAGTAAAATCAGTCTACTGATTCCTTTGGGGATTGTAGTGTATTCAGATCAGACGACTGATGTGTGTGTGTGTGTGTGTGTGTGTGTGTGTGTGTGTGTGTGTGTGTGTGTGTGTGTGTGTAGAAATCTGTGCAAATGTGAGCATGTGCACATGTATGAGAACTGTGTGTGCTCACATGTGTTGTGTGTGTGTGTGTGTGTGTGTGTGTGTGTGTGTGTGTGTGTGGGTGGGAGGGTGGGTATGTGTGTATCTGGTGTATCAGATAGCCTGTGAAACACCAAAATTTGTGTGAGGAAGCTGAGAGTTGAGTCTGGGCACACATTCTGTTATGACTGCACAGCTGTTTCTAAAACTCAACAGCAGACAGGAAGGCTTGGAGCTTTTTTTTTTTTGGATCGAGGGTGGGGTTGTGGTGGTGGAGATAAGCAGAACTTTTTTTGACTTGAGGTGGAGGTGAGCAGAGAGAGAAAAGCTGAAAGTACATGCTGGGTGTATCCTAAACATGCATTTTATTCTAACATACTGTATAAAGGTTGTTGAGAAAACTTTAAGGAACATGTTGTTTGGTATGATGCACATGTATAGTGTACTCTGCTAAATTGAGGAATTCATTACAGTAGCTAGCTAACTGTAATAAGTTGCTAGGTAACATGCTAATCAGTGGTTAGCAAGTTATCACTCTACATACTGTAAGACATTCTGCCAATGATGTTAAAAAACAGTTATGTCAGTCTAATTACAAATGACTAATTACACAGTCATTACTTTAGTAAAACATTTGTGTGTGTGTGTGTGTGTGTGTGTGTGTGTGTGTGTGTGTGTGTGTGTGTGTGTGTTTATTTGGCCAAAAAGACAACACCATATGAACCATCAGAAAATAATGACCATCAAGAAAAGTAGTGAGAATGGCTTCTGCACAATCTAGCTCTTGTAAGACTTCAACATTCAACCCTGCAGAGAAAAGTACAATAGAAACCATCAATGGTTTCCACTAGAAATACCATTACAAACCATCATTACCAAATGGTTGTGATTGCATAGTAGGGGGCATTAAGGACATAGGTTCTTAATGGTATACACTAGACATAACATGCTACATACAGAAGGCAGCAAAATACCAGAAGAAACCCGTAGGTACCATTACAGTTTCAATTAAAACCAATACAATTCCCATTATTACCATTAAAACCATTACAAATTATATGAGGGTTTCTATTGTTTCTTTCAGCAGGGAAATGTCTAATGTTTTAGTAAGAACCTTAAATTCTAGCGACTCAGAAATCTTTCAGAATAAGTCTTGCATGCAGCAGTGATCGTGAGAACCAGTGAAGGTGCAAGCAAACAATCAGCATGTGAGGAATGGAGTCACCCTGGCTGTGGCTCATCTGAATTCAATTATGTCAGTTACTAAGATGGATTGTCTTACGTTGAGTTGACACCAACTTGCTTGTGATCTCAGAATTAGATTTGCATATTTTGACATGTTCATGACAGGTTCATGTTTTCCCTTCCCTTAGCATATTCCTCATTTTATGGGCTTAGTTGCATGGTTTACCTGTGTGAATGATTACAGCATTATAGCATATGCTTGTTGCCAAAAAAATCATAATAAATGCAAAAAAGGTAAATATGCATGTTGGTGAGGACATACATGTGTGTCGGTATAAGAGAGGGAGATGCCTGTTTGATCCCCCTATTTATTAAAAAGTTTTATCTAATGAGTAAATTACATATATAAAGTGCTGTGAATTTGCCCCATCCTGATTTCTTCTGTTTTTGTGTATATCTCATACTAAATAGTATTAGATCTTCAAACAAAATACAACGTAAAATAAGACAACCTGAGTAAACACACAATAAAGTTTTTATTTATTTATTTATTTATTGAAGCAAAAAAAAAAAAAAAAGTTATCCAACACCTATCAAGCACGTGAAAAACTAATTGCACCCTTAAACTTAAAATCTGTTTGTGCCACCTTTAGAAAAAACGCTTTCGATAACTGGAGATCAGTCTTTCACTTACTTCTAGGACTATGACTTACTCCTAACTGGAGATCAGTCTTTCACTTACTTCTAGGTCTATGACTTACTCCTATACTTTGGATCATTGTCTTGCTGCATAATCCAGTTTTGCTTGAGTTTCAGTTTACGGACTGACATTCTCCGTTAGGATTTTCTGGTAGAGAGCAGATTTCATGTTTCCCTCAATTTTAATAATTTAATAATTCCTTATATTTCTATAGCAGTTTTCTAGATACTCAAAGTGTTTTACATTGTATGGGGTGGGGGTCTCCTTAACCACCACCTGTGTGTAGCATCCACTTGGATGATGCAACAGAAGCCATAGTGCGCCAGAAGGTCCACCACACATCAGCTATTGGTGGAGAGGAGATTATTGCAAGTTGCCCAGGCCCTGAAGCAGCAACGCATCCCCACACCATCACACCTCCACCACCATGCTTCACCGGAGGTATGCTGTCCTTGGGTCTTTTGTAGTTGCTGTGCATTTGGAGGAATTTTGGAAGGTTGGCTTCTGGGAAGGTTCACTTCTATGCCGAGTTTCTCCATTTGGAGATAATGTGCCTTTGAGCCTTTGAAATAGCTTTGTAACACTTCCCAGACTGATGTATTACAATCACCTTCTTCCTCATCATTTCTGGAATTTCTTTCAACTTTGGCATAGTGTGTTACTGTGTAAGAACTTTTAACCATAAAAGTTCTATTTAAGTGTTGATTTGATTGAACAGGGTTTGCAGTAATCAGGCCTGGTTGTGTCTAGTCCAGCTGAACCCCATTATGAATGCAGTTTCATAGATTTGGGGAATTAGTAACTATGGGGGCAAATACATTTTCACACAGGCCCAGCTGGTATTGGATAACGGTTTTGCTTCAATAAATAACATTATCATTTAAAAATTGTACTTTGTTTTTACTCAGGTTGCTTTTTATCTTAGCTTCAGTTTTAATTTCTGAAACAATTTAGTATGAGATATACACAAAAACAGATTAAATCAGGATGGGGAAAATGCATTTTCACAGCAGTGTATGTGTATATACATATAAGTATAAGCATGTATAATGCTATAGAAACTGTGTAAATATTTCATCTATACTATAGAGTTGTTTATATTGAATAATGACTTTTTTCCATAAAACTTGCTCCTTCCCCTGGTAAACCAGTCTTAATTAGCCTGCATTTGCATACTGCCCCTTCCATTTTATGACATAGTAAAATTTGGTTGTTCAATACTAGCTCATTTTTGAGTAAGATTTTCAGATTTTCAGAAAAAGGATGTGTCAAAATCTCAAGTGGTTACAGTGTCTGCAAACTGAAATTAATTCCAACAAAAGAATTTGATCATAGAAAACACATTTTAATTTAGGATAAAAAAAAAAAATCAAAATACCATGCCATGTTCATTAGAATCATTATAGTGGGAAAGAAATGCTAATTTGTTGTTAAAAGATACTATTTTTGGATTTTCTCAATGGTACAAGATGTCTCAGCCTCACTATTTGCTCAGAAGATATTGCTTACACCATATTTAACCTTAACCTTTAAGCAGAATTTCAGGCCTATATATTGCACTTTCAAAGGCAAATACATAGGAGTAAAAATAGATTTAATAAAGGGCTCGAGTGTTTGAATGTGTGTGGTGAATGAAGCCCATCTGTATGTCAGTGTGCCATGGTGTGTGTTAGCGAGAGAGAGAGAGAGAGAGAGAGAGAGAGAGAGAGAGAGAGAGAGAGAGAGAGAGAGAGAGAGCTTGGAGTGCCTGGTGGCTTTTCTGACTGAGTTCTGGAGTGACCAGTAGAAGTGTCCATCTTTTAGAAGGAGGCAGTCAAAGGCTCAGGTGGGACCTTGCTCCTGCAGAAAGCCAATTTAGTCAAGCTGAGCTTCGGTGAAAGACAATAGCTGGTGCCTATACAATTTGGGTTGCCAGATATGCCCCAGAGCAGTCCACTAAAGGACAGCTGAGAGACGACTGGGCCCAGGAGAGTGGGTGGGGCCTCTGATTGAGTGACAGGTGGAGGATGAGGAGGTTGATAGAGATACAGCAGGAAAAAAGAAATGGCCAGATAAGATATGTCTCTTGATACCAGGGATCAGGTGCTGGACAGCAGCCATGACAAACGCAGACACACACACACACATACACACACACACACACACACACACACACACACACACACACACACACACTTCTGTAGTATCTTAATAAAGGTACACTTTATGCACTTTTGGGCCCACAAGCTTATTTTTCTTACTAAGTATGTAGTTTTTTGCACTACATAAAGTACCAGACATTTAGGCACCAGTGCTTTTTCTATTGGCCATTGGACCTGTACCAAAGGTGGCTCAATACTGGTATCCAGTGGAATTGGTGTTTTTCAGTGAAGACTTGCTATGTTCATTGTCAATTGCTTGTCACACTGTGTCTGTGTCTGAAACAAAGGGCAGAAGTGCCTTGATAACTTTCTTTTTATGCTGTCTCAATAGGCAGTGCTTTTATAGCTACAAAGGTAGCTAGAAAGAAAACTCATAGGGCACCCTGTCAGACAATAACATACAGCACTCATGAATAGTCTGTGAATCACAGTCTCTGTCTGTGAATCATATTGGACAGTAAAAGTCTGTCAGCTTACAAACCAATAAATTGCCTCTCATGCATTTTTTCTACAATAGCTGAACTACCTCATGATGAAATTGGCAAACCCTGGGCACAAGACCTTTGTGATTCAATGGGCCTGCAATCTGACTACATCATTCCCATAGACAGGAAACTCTTAAAGTGTGCACTTGTCCACATCCAGAGCTTTCATGCCTACTTCAACATCACTTGCAGTTGTGTGCCCCTTGGTTGGTTGATGTAAAACACCACTGTCATGGTGTTAGTCTGTACTGGTTGGTGTGACCCCTTTAGAGCTTCCTGAAAATGTTGCATCCATAGCCACACAGCTTTCATGTTGGGGATGTTAATAAGCCGACATTTTTCCACCTTTCTTTTATGTTCATGTTCATGTTTTTATGTGTCCTAGCCTTGCTGGGTGGGATATGTCATTATAATTTCTCTCTTTGCAAGGAGAAAATGTGCCCCAGACAGGTGCCTCACGCCTCTACTAACTACCAACTACTATCTATCTTTGTGATATGGTTGGCAGGAGCTGAGCATTCAGCCAACATAGAAATGGTCTAAGGAGCAATATGCTCCGTTTTACTACTGGAGTTGCAAATAGTATCCCAACCAGATAGTTCAGACAACTTCTGTCTAGAAGGCCCACATAACAGAAATGCCATTGAACAGTCTTTAGAACACTTTTTTCCGCATGTGAGATCAGGGCATTTGTTTGCTTAACATCTGCTGTTGGAACTGTCTGCCTAAGAACCAATCCTGCAGACCCTAGCAGTGCAAGGGTTCTAAGGCAACTCAAAGGGAAGGGTCATTTGCTGATGTGAAAAGGAAGAGACCACTCAACTGAAACTGGAACTTACCATTCCAATAGTTTCAGTTGGGAAACTAATTGGCAAGGCCAATTAAAAAACAAATGAATTCGCCTTGCAGTTCCAAGAGTTTCTAAGGGGACTGTATATTACATAGCAATTGTTATGTGGAAATGCATCTTTTCAGATTCATGCTCATAACCAGTTGTGTTGTTCACCAAGGAAAAGTCACTATGGCACTGAATTTAATGAGTCCCATTTGGGTTCTTTAGTCCGAGCTTGATATTTTCAGAATTTCAGTGTGTTCAGAAATTGTGTTGCTTCATGATCAGGTTGTCTATTTGGGCAAACCACACAACTGTACAAATCTTTTAAATGAATGAGCTTGATTCATTAAACAGATTCAATCATTTCTATGCCAAATGTTGACAGCAAACAAAGGCATACAAAGGTAGCACAGTGCCTCAAAATATACAGCTCATTGTTTGGACACAAAGCTGCAATAATCTAGTGCCTCTCTAGATTGTGCACTCTAGACCTGTCCAGGTATTAGCAGTAGATGTCCACCAATATATAAATTATAATTTTTTTTATTTTATTTTATTTTTTTTACCAGGATCCAGCAATGGATTTTGAGACAGTCAACTTGCCTTATCAACGCTCTGTGTGGATGACAGATCACAGACCTGCCATTGCTTGGAGTGTTGCCTGCAGGACTTTTGTACCCACTATGCCTGTAGTTATGGGCTAGGAGCAACTCCAACCCAAACTTTTGGGTATACCATAGTGTCAGATGCTTGATGAACCATTGTGTCAGCTAATTTATATTCAGTTACATGCCACATGGATTTACATGCAGGGTTTCATTGGTCTGTACCACTAGTGAAACCCTTGGTTTCTGTACCAGAGGCATTAATCTCATTCTTAATGCTACCATTGCAGCAGGTATACTTACACTTTTCTCAGGTCGCAGTGTTGCAGGTTTTTGTTTATTTATTTTTTTTACTTTTTGTAATGTAAGATATGAAGCTCATGGGACGAAGTAAAACCAGCAAGGTGCTGCATAGTGTACTTACTGCTTTAATTTATTCATTCATCTTCAGTAACTGCTTAATTCAGGATCATGTTTGTTTTTACATTTAAAAAAATACTTTTGGAGAAAATATCATTGGTGGGAGGTTGGCCCTCATCCAAGGTGTCCCACACCTTGTGCCCTAAGTTCCCTAGGAGATGCTCCAGGCTCCCCCGTGACCCTGTGTAGGACAAGCGATATGGAAAATGGATGGATGGATGGATGGATATCATGGGCAGGTACAGAGAAAAAAATAACTGTAGGAACAGGTGGAATGGGTCAGAATTTCTTTTGTGCACCTGCATCATCAGCATGCTCTGGGGGTGGGCTATCAGCACTCTTTGTCAATGTGGATTCATTATTGAAGTTTAGACGATGAGAAGCAGCTACCCAGAGTACATCAGGGTCTGTCTCTGTATGCAGGCTGCTGTGCTAAGTTACTCTGAATTTTGCCCTTCAATGCACTGGTGCATTTCTGCTAACAGTTGTGCATTCATCTCATGCCTGTTACCAAGTCGTCTTAGTTCCAGTGTTGTTAATGTGCTCACACTTCCTGTTCCAGGGGGCTGAACAGTGGAGAATTCTGCACATTTCTTTTCCTGCTGCAACAACGCAGCAAAGGATAACTTACATTTTTCTTCCTAGGGAGCTCTCTAGACATGCCTGTTCTTCATTTCACTGCCATGCTGAGACCAGGCAGCGTCAGAGGACGGACAACGAATAGTCAGCAACGTTTACATTAGGCTGCAGTTAGGACAAGGTTCTGAAAGTACTTGTCGAAGATGCTCTCATCCCAAATAATTTAGGCATTGATCACTGTCCATCATCTAGGCCTGACTGAACAAACAGCTTTGAAATAAAAGGCTGCGAATGTAAAATAATATACAAGAAGTTATGAATTTATTAATTCATAATATACACATTTTCAATAATAAGAGTTAGAATAATAAAATTAGCAAGCAACAAAGGATGGCACTCTATATTTAGCGTCTTGTATCCACTTTCTCAACTCTTGGCATAGTGGGGACCTTTTACAGACTACCCACCTGAAGGTCATGGACATTATCATGAGAAGTTTGCTTGGCAAGAAAAGGAGCAAACAGGAATACTCCACTATCTCCAGAGGAAATCTCCATGGCAATCTGGATTCTTGGTGCTCCTCGATTCTCAAAATCAGCACGAGCAATGATTTTACGGTGCAAATGCAGCATGAACAAAAATACTTATTTTTTCTGATGCAACTGTAGTTTCTAGTTTGTTAATAATTACTTTATAGTATTATTTTGTTTCATTATATTTTTTTTATGAACGTGAGTTCGCTTTATTTTTATAGTGAATTTTTCAGCTTGATGTTAGACAGTAGTTCATTTAAAAGCCTTCATCAAACAGCCATTGTGAATCATTACTTAGAAATAACTAGCTTACGTAAGCTTACGTATGTTTCTTAGCTGTGAATAATCAAACACGTTCCTCCCAGGACAAACATGTCCGCTCTCATAAGGTAAGGGTAGCAGAATCACAGGTGGATTTCCATTTCAGCATGTTTACACAGAAAGTTGATATAAAAAAAATGTGTATGAGTACATGTGTATGTTACAGGGCTTGGTTGAGATGATAAATCATGAATCAAAATATAGGCAGGTGTGTATGTTTGCTTGTGTGTATGAAGAGTATATCACGTGGGCAAGGTGCATATTTGAACAAAGGCTGCCAAGATACATGAGTATGTATGAGTGCATGTGACTCTTTTGCAATGAAGCATGGGCTTATTATGTTGTGAGCGGTTCAGGTGATGGTGGGGCCAAAAGGTTCTGCTCAGCTGCCAACAGTGTTCCATTAGGTTCCAATTACAGTTGCAGGCAACATATATGCACTCGCACTCCGGCAGGCCAAAATAACAGTAGAGATGGTACAAAGGACATAGGAGGAGAATGTGCCCATTCTTCACACTACCTCTAGAAAGCTCTGTGTCTGTTTTGAGAGGGATACACAGGGTTCATGCAGCCCCAACGTAGGGGAGTTGTGGGGTCAGCAGTAAGAAAGCTATAGGGAAAGCAAAGAGATAACGAGCGTGTGTGAGAGAGCTATAGAAAGCTAGATGTTTCCAGTATCTTGCACGTCATCTCTTGCTTCTGTGTAGGTCTTCTTGCAACCCGTTGTTTCTTCTATATGGTGTCTTATTGAGAATGATGAATATACGTTATATATGGCCAAGATTTGGTTTTAAACAGCAGCAAAAAAGTTCCAAAAGTCTTTAACACATTGACACAGTCCATCAGTTTAAGAATTTCACAGTTTCAAAGTAAAGAATTAGCAGCAAAAATCCCTTCTAAACTTCATTATTTGAAACTACATATGGAATTGTGTGTGTTGTGATCAGAAAAGACCAAAACTGACATTTTGCCCATGAACACCTCTACAACTTTCTTAGACCACACAGGAACAGACACAGTGCTGTTATTCTCTTTAGAAGAAATATTGATTAAGTGTATGCTGATAATTCCGAAGCAAGGGTTTTGTAGAAATACATGCAAACAAGAACTTTTATGTATGAAAAAATATATGAAAAAATATATTATTTAATATAATAATATAAAACTATAAGGCATCCCTCATGTTTAAGCTTGAAAGACCACTCACAGGAAGTCTTGTTCATTTTGTCTATTATTTCATGTCGGGTGCCAATAATTCTGGAGTTGACATTTGTTCCTTTTTGTTTGTGAAGGAGCATGCATGTGAATGTTTGTATGTGTTTACAAGCCAGAGGGAGCATGAGGATGAATGATGGTTGCATGCGAGGAGGTTAATATGGACTCGCAAAAGCTGCCTAACATCTCTGCCTGTGTGCGTGAGTCACATGACTGGCCGGCTTATACAGACCTAAAATAGATGGGTTCAGACTTCAGGCTATTTTTAACCAAGTTTAAATGTTGATGTGAATTTGTGATCACAGAGTTTTGAGATTTGCCCTTCTGCTCCCACAAGCTCTTTCCTTCTCTCTCTCTGATTGATTAACATTAGCAGGACAAATATAACATTCACCCAAATCTGAAACATTTGTCTAACATCAGTCAACACTGTAAGTCATTTTAAACGGGCAATAAAACTACCCAAGAAAATATGACTGAGAGGATTTTATGACATTGACATTAACATTGACTTAACATTCCACTGTTAAGGCAGTGGAATGATCAAAGACGTAGAAAGAGAAACAGGAGGAGTAAAACAAAAGAGGGAAAAAGTGTGTGAAAAGCAGAAAGGAAAAAATAGGAAAAATATTGGGCCCTGAGAAGTCCACCCACAGCTGCCTCTTTAAAAAACTTCATTCCGTTTCCTGGCCCTGTGTGTGTGTGTGTGTGTGTGTGTGTGTGTGTGTGTGTGTGTGTGTGTGTGTGTGTGTGTGTGTGCGTGTGCATGTGTGTGTGTGTGTGTGTTTGTGTGTGTGTGTGTGTGTGTGTGTGTGTGTGTGTGTGTGTGTGTGTGTGTGTGTGTGTGTGAGTGTGTGTGTCTGTGTGTGTTAGTGAGTGTGGTTCCGTCGGCTTTGTCCCTCAAAGAGCTTTTTTTCTTCCTTTTGCTTTTTTTTCTTCTCTCTTTTTTTCCTGGAGAGAGAGAGGCTGGCGCCAGCAGTCTGGAACAGGCCTGACAGGATTTGAATTATAGAAGTCGAGCGGGAGGGGAAGGGAGGGAGGGTGTGAGGGAAGAGAGTGAGTGAGCAAGGGAGGGAGGTAGGGAGAAGGAAGGCGAGAAGGGGGAAGGAGAGATTCAGTTTGTGTGTGTGTGTGTGTGTGTGTGTGTGTGTGTGTGTGTGTGTGCGTGTGTGTGTGTGTGTGTGTGTGTGATTGAGTGGAGCACAGAAAAGGGTTGTTATTTCAAAGGCACCAGCAACACAGGCGAATGAGGAGTCAGGCATGGTTTAGGCCAGCTATCTCGCACCACACTTACCAGCCAAGATATAAAGACCAACAGGGTAATTTCAATCAATGCTCAAGCTCACATTATAGAGCTGCCTTTAGTAGTAATTCCACTGATTCTAATCAGAATCAGTTTTGTCTCATTCCCGTCAGTCAAGCAGATGGATTAAGCCTGGATCAGGCTTCTTGGTTTTAGTTTTACAGCCCAGTTTTTTGCAGCCTGTTTTCTATTACAGTAACATAGTAATTAGTTCAGCAGCACTTTGCATTTTATTATGTATTTCTACTCTGCATGTTAGCATGTGTAACGTGTTACAACTGTAGGTATTAAACAGGCAAAATCTGAAACTAAATGCATGGCGTATCCCGGCTCGGACGTGCTTGTGCCTTTATAGAGGCGCCCAGCTCCGCTGTTCCCCCCATGCTGAAATTGTTTCAGGCTGCTGAAGGCATTCCAGACACCAAGCATCTGTCCTCCCACCCACCCCACCTCACTTATCACCCACAGTGCATTGGGGCCTCAGATACATATGAAGGGTAAACTCATATAACCAAAACATAGTATAACATAGGTGGATGGAAAACTGCATAAATGGATAGATGGATGGATGGATGGATGGATGGATGGATGGATAGATAGATAGATAGATAAATAGATAGTCTAGTTCATCTAAGTCTAATTCACATAATTCACATAATAAAGACTGACTTTAAGATTTCTAGCTATAGTTATATATAGGTATCTCTCGTTGTAGGAAATGCATTTTTCACTCAAAATTGAAACCTATGGAAACCAAGCATAGCCATCAGAGACAGCAGCTCTAAAAACACAGCCGTTTGCGTGTTTGTGTGGATATGAGTATGGAAGAAGGAGGGAGCATGAGGGAGAGGGAGGGAGAGAGAATGAGAACAGCCTGTGCCGAGGATGGAAAAGCACAGAGTGTTTCAGTATGAAACGCCCTGGACCAGAAGTGATTCCAAATGTTGGACTCTGACCGAGCTTCACCAGAGAGAGAGAGAGAGAGAGAGAGAGAGAGAGAGAGAGAGAGAGAGAGAGAGAGAGAGAGAATAAACTTAAAAAGATTGCATCCAGAGAAGGATTTTGCTAGCAAGCAGTCGGAGAGGGTAATGGAGACTGCGAGTGAAGCATGAGACAAGTAGATTGAGGGGTCCATGCTGAAAACACTGAAAACAAGGAGAAAGCTTTCACAGCCAGCCTGCGCTTGCTTTCTATTTGTCAAATCCAGGCTGGCTACACTCTGTGTGCTTATCTGGTCCCCTTTTGTTACTTCACTTTTTCATTTGCAATAAATAGATGTAAATGTGGCTGGTATATCTGTGATTATACTGTTATTGCCTTGCATACATGAATTATTGAGGATGCAAGTAGGATATCAAGCTAGAACACAGTGAGAGGAAGGGGACAACGATATTGTAAAAGCAATGGCCGTAATCCACGTGTGTAAATTCTGAAGTACAGAAGGTGTCATGAGAATTTATAAAGACTGATAAAGGTACAAACACACTGAGGGTCAGTTAGCTGTTGTAGGTGCCCCTATTGTCTCTGATGCTTCAGTTCTGTCTAATGAAAGCAAGCAGTCAACTGAGACAAATCCAGTTCAGCCCTGGGGTTAAGGTCAGGCTACTGCCATCATGTTTGTAAAACATAAGGAACAAGGTTACTATGAACCCTGGCATGTACACATAAACACACAAAAGCAGGTCATGGTTGTTATATTAGCTTGAACAGGAGGTCAGTTGAGAAGCCACCCTACTTAAGTGTGTTTAAGACACCATGAAGGTCATGTGAAGAATCACTAGGTGTAACAGGCATCAGACATCAAACATCTCCATAAATTTTGCATATAGCAACATAAAGAGCCATGTCTGGCTCTGACAGAACAAAGTTATGGATAGAAATAATTCTAAATATACAGAATTTGTAAACAGCATTCATACGGGTCCAAGCACTGGTACACAGGACAGCTGGATAAAACAAAGTGAAGGAAAAATTATGGGATGCTAAACTGGTATTTTCCGTAAAACCATACTGATCATGGCATGATGACTATTTCTCCAGAATACATGTATACCAAACTATTTGAAATTACGACCTTAGTAGAACATGATTGATTGATTGATTGATCCATCCATCCAGCCAGCCATCCATTCATTCATTCATTCATCTCCAACATTGTGGTGGTTCTAGTAAAATTCTCTTTCAGCTGAATTTCTCCCACATCACAGAAAATACATTCTGCATGCATTCATTCTTTTGCTACCCATTGCTCATGTGTCGCTGCCTGGTAAATGGGAGCTTTGTCAAAAAATAGAAATAGCTCCTTCTTCACCACCCAGACTGATACACTGACTGCTGCCACTGCCACCCATTACTCGTGAACAAGGTACTTAAACTCCTCCATGGGCACGGTCTTTCCCCTCACCTAAAGGGAGTACCCCAATCTTCTGGGAGAGGAACATTTTTTTTAACTAGGAGGTGCAAAGAAATGCAGAGAGGTGCAAAGAGAACAACATCATCTGCAAATAACAGACATATTACATCTAGTCCCCTCACTGGACACCTCTGCAAACTTGGCTGCATGTTGATGTGTCCACGAATTCCACAAACAGGAATGGAGACAATACACACAGGACATCTATGGACTGGGTAAAACCCACATTATTCCTCCTAACTCTTAGGTTCAACTATTGGAAAGAGCTTCTTATACAGGAACCTGGCAATGATTCCCAAGAGGCTGAAGATTGCAACAAATCCTCTGGACGATTCTGGACCAACTGTCAATAATAGAATCTCATCCACCCCTGTAACCTTGTCAATATGAATGTTTCTTTATAGTGGCTCCCAATTCCCACCTACTAGCCAGCTCTTCCCTATCACATGATAGAAGGATGAAGGGAGGATAAAGGCAACACATGCTTCCTCATGTAATGAGACATGTAATGCCAGCCAACCACATCTTTTCAAACTGCTGCTCATGCACCACTTGAGAGCACTATGAATGTTCCTAACCACCATTTTAACCTCAGCCTCAGAGATGGACTTCAAGACTTAAGGAAGACATGTCCACTGGGCTAAGGAGTTCCTCAAAGTTCCCCTTCCACTTCTCTAAGAGAGAAACAAGAGACAAGTCCTTGTGAAGGTGGGAGTTGAATTTGTCTCTCACTGAAGTTTCTGCCAAATGCTCTGGTAGGCTCTCCCTTGTTTATCAGGTAAATCTGGCTGGTGCCATGTGCAACAAATCTAATTCACCACTAAGTGGTGATCAGTTGACAACTTTACCCCTCTCTTTACCTGAAGGTCCAAAACTTATATGTCTTCAAGTCTGATGAAACAATTACAAAATGTGATAACTTACCTCTGGCCCAAAATGCTCTTGTACCATGTACCACTTGTATCACTGACAGTACAAGCAACCTTGTATTCAAGTAAAAGATGTGTTATTGACAATGGCTTGCAATGAAGTCTAATAAAATTTTGCTACTAAAGTTCAAATCTGGGAGGCCATTCATCTCAGTCATGCTCCTCCAATAATCTCAGTCATTCCTAATTCCTCCATGAAAGCAGAAGTTTCATAGAGGCAATCCTCTTGTCCACTGAGAAAAACTCAATCCAAAAAAAGCCCCTAGTCTGGGACTGGTGAGTATATCTGCACCCAACTGAGGCTATGTCATGTGGGGACTCCTGAGTCAAGCTGATTGAAATGTTTTCTAATACGACCCATACTGTGTGCAGAAGTGATATTCCATATTCCCAAAGCCTGTTTCCACTGCAAAGGTCAAGTCTAACGCCACCCAACTCCACATTTTGAGCTGACCCTGACCAAGTTACAATGGTGGCTTTGCCACCAGGCACTCACCTGCAGATACCACCCCCAGGCCTGGCTCCAGGGAAGGGTCCTGGTATTGCTAATACAGGCAGGGTCCACTTAGGGGGCTTTCACACTGGCTGTTTAGTCTGAAACAGAGCACGGTTTGCATGAAAAATTGGTAATGTGAAATCTGTCGCGTGGACCAGGAAGTGCACCGCAGTGCACCAAACCTGAGAGAGGTGGTCTGAGTTTGGTTGCACTGGAACTGTTCCACGATTCCCGTGAATGTGAACGCAACTCATACTCAACTCTGGACGTGTTCAGGAAGTAATGTGTTTTAACCAATGATGACATCATTAGTTTCCACAACACACCATGTACCGTGTGTGGCAGGAGAACATTGCAGGACACCGAAGAGGTCCACTGCTGGGCATAACAGCACCAAAATAAAAATAAAAAATTAATTGAAAAAAAAAAAGGTGAGTCGCATTGTGTTCTCCATGTGCGTTTGTGATGATTTAAGATGAACTCCCATGCACCGGGGTTCGATATAATCTGGTGAGTCTGAAACCAGACCAGTGCTGTAGGGGTTCGGGAACAATCACACTTGGATTCGGACCACAGCAAACGTGCCTAGTGTGAAAACCACCTTAGTCTAAATGTACATTTCTTGGGGGCCTCTGGGATTGCTCTTTGTCTGATCTCTCCCCTCTGTTCACCAAGGTTAGTGGACAGGTCTCAATCCATGAAGGATCTTAGTCGAACAGTATGCCACAGAGGTTTTCATAAATTAAACAAAATATCTAAAGAGCAGTACAATTTCTGACAAAACATGTATTTGCAAAGATATTCAGTTAAATACAATATGTAAATAAAGAGTCATTAACATTTCCATATTACACTGAACACTAGTTTGAAATCACTGTGGAATTTCAAATCAATTTCAACAATGTTATGACTGCTGAAGGCTAATTTAGTATTTCAATTTAAAACACCCAGTCCTTGTTTGAAAAGTAATTTTTGCTTTTGACATCAGGACATAATCAAAAGTGAAAACAACTTTTAGACTATTATACAGGATATTAGAAAGTGCAAACACAAATACTAGGCATGCAAGTTTCACAATGATAGTCGGACCTAAGCCTGCTAAGAATTCCTAAGTTGCTAACAGATGTAATACAACTTTTTTTGAATGCCGAAACATTGTTGGCCTAGTTGTCTTGTTGAAATATTCTTACAAAATGCACTATGCAACTTTCATTTTGATCAGACTAATGGTTGCTGCAGTTGAAATGCCAACAATGTTCACCTAAATTAAATACAGATGGTTAGGGGTGGACTTTTTAGCATGGGTGGAGTTACTTACCTACATCTTTATTTGTATAAAATTCAACTAAATTGTTCTCACTCATTAAAACAGCTGAAGTTAATCGGCTAACTTTGTTAATGAAGATCATATGCTACAATTGCACAAAAATAGGGATATTATTTAATTCAAGTTCAGATTTAGGTTCTACTGTAGTATGTCTTCAAACTCTGCAAAAAATGAGCCATAGCATTTTTGGGTTTTGATAGCTAAAATCAACAAATGTTACAAGAAGTTGCAGTTACAGAGGCGTGTTATGACTATACACTTAGGCTTCAAGATTAACATTAGGTGTAGGATTGTGGGAGCATTTGACTTCTTCTAAATATCCTCCTAATCTAGATTAAAACACTACCCACAGCAATACAGATATGCATCTTATGCATACATACACAAGACCTGAGTGTGAGGATGAAAACACAGACATTTGCAGAGAGTCTAACTAGTGGCCATGCAATTTATTTAATACTTCAGTAATCCATTAATGATTATCCATAATGATAATTGATCCATAATTGATCCATGTAAAATTGCTATGTTTGACAATCTACTGAACTTTTCTCTCCTTCTTTGGCTTATACTAGTTGAATACTGTTGATTCTTATTGTTGCAATGTCTTTGTCTGATAAATCAGATAGAAATCAGAAAGATTGGCTTGTTTTTAAGATCAGCTACTAACATATTTAAGCTTGTTCTGGGTGGAAAGCACATTACTTATTCAAGAGTGTCTTTTGCTTTTCCTACATTCATTTACTTCATGCAATCAAAAATTACTGAACAGCTTAGTTATTCAATTCTATACCTATCTTCTGGCATTAATATGTACGTTTGTACTAAATACCCTTACTACTGTATTTAGCTTTTCATCAAGCATCATGTGAACACCATTCTAATTCTTGTAACACCACTGGGAGAATCATTGATCTAATTATAGACTGGCAACTCCATTGACCTTTGGGCTCATGTCTTTAATCGCTGCTGGACCAGAAGGACAGGATTAAGAATGCAGGTCAATTTAAGGTTACTGTGACACTGTGTGCACACAGGAAAACTGTGAGATGCGATGGAATCAGCCAAGGGGCAAGGGAAAACATGGTGTTTTCGAATAGGTCATTTTACTGTGTAAAAATCTGCCCAGTCTTGTGACATTCAGGCCTTCTGAATTTTCTAAGGTGAAAAAGAGTATGTTACGTGATGTAAAAAGAAAAAAGTTCATTCTTTTGTTAACTTTATGTTGGGCGGTTGTAATGCCTAAGTATAACTTATCCACACTGCATTTGCTCCTAAAAAAGTTGAAATTCATGTGAAATTAATTTCACATTGCTTATAAAATACTAATAATAACTTATAAAGAAATGAATGGTCTCACATTACAATCCCTGAGTGAAACTGTGATGCAGTACATTAAATAATGAAGACTATAATCAGGGGGCAGAGCATTGTCCTAGAAATTAGTGTTCATGACACTATATATATAAATAGCTCTTCTCTGTCCCAATGCTCACACAGGAGAGTGAGAAGTCCCTTATGTCATGTGTAGTTTGTCTCTTGTGTGTGCACAGTGAGTGCTACTGTTGTCATTTGTGGGCATGCACTGTCCATCCAGCACTTTTAGTCGCAATTAGAACACATAGTAGCTGAATTGTATAGCCTATCAAGCACAATTTACTACAGTAAAGGATGCACTGTTTTAAAAACCGTTTAAAGTGTAATAATGCACAGATCAGTGTGAATTAGTTGTTTGATTTACATGTTATGTGCCAGAATATGCATTAGCTATTAAAAGTGCAAGCTAACTGTACTAGCTACAAACTCTCCAGAGTCTCCCTGATTCTTCCTTTCAAGCTTTATTTTTCGTCATAAATGTCACTATACACATTTATTTAGAGGTCATATACATTATTTAAAAGGCTCAAATGAAACCACAGTTTTTCAGTTAGTTTTTCTTCTTTTTTTGAGTCAAGCAATACATAGGAACTAATTGCAGGTAGGAATTAAAGTTGTGAAAAAGGAAATGAAAAAAATGCTGCACCACGCACACCATATGATTGATTTGAGGAAACATTCGAGCTATGATGTATTTTAGGGCTATGACCTATTTCTGTTTTGGAATAATCTTGCGTCTCCAGCAACATTGTTTACATTCGTCAGTACAGTGGGACAGCAACATCTAATGTTAGTGTTTTCAGTCTTACAATAAAGTCTTAGGGTTAGGCTAACGTTAGCTTGGGCATTTCTTTCTACTAAGCAGCATTTTCTTACCTTCAGAAGTATACAGTCTGATGCCAGCTCCAGCTTAGTGAAAGGAGCTTTAGAAGTGTTATTACATATATGATGAACATCACTGACGTCTTTGGGAGCGTTACTGTATAATGCCATTGCCATTATAGTGGACGTGTCAGAAGCAGAATTATCGTGTTTGTTTAAGTAGACCATTGGGTGAATTTGTTGCTTTTCCTCATCATACCAAATTTAATCAAAATCTCATCTCAACTCCGCCCCCCCATGAAATCACTCAGGGTTCTTCATGGTGGAGTGGTGAAGAGAGAGCACTTCATGTCTTATGGTGCCCTCATTCATGTGTTACCTTCCGGTTCTCTCTTTTAGTTATACTGTCATATGCTGACCTGCATGAGTCTCTGCTTTCACTCCTAATACCTAATAACTGGTTCTCTCTCTCTCTCTCTCTCTCTCTCTCTCTCTCTCTCTCTCTCTCTCTTTCTTTGTCAAGCTATACGTGTACACCTTCTGCCTGATGTGATGCCCCTCCCAGATATTGACACACTTCTACTGTTGTGGATCCGCTCGCCCTCCAGACCTGCCTGATTCATCCTTATGATTTAATTCTACTTGGAGCTGCTGCACTTGTGACTCACTTACTGCTGTTGAGGATATCCCAGATTGATGTCCTAAAGACTTGCACTTCCCAAAAGCAATTTATGTAGAAGTCTCACCCTGGCTTCAGTGGATAATCTCATCTGAATACTGTAGACTTGTACCTAAGAACTGCTGGTGTAATCATAAAGACTGTCCTGTATTTATCACAGGGCCCTTGTTCAAAATATGCTCATACTGAACATTCATTCAACACATTTAATATTGTTTGACTGTGTAGAAGAGTAATGATGTATCCCACTATCTGGTCCCACACAGAAGAGGATGGGTTTCTTCAAGGTTTCTACTTCTGTCATCTCAGGGAGTTTTTCTTTGCCACTATTGACTCTGGCTTAGTCAAATAAAATTGAATTAAATTAACAGCTCAAGAGTTCACTGCCTGTGATACCACGCTGGCTTTACAATATGGTGGACGTTAGCAGTTGTAGTTTTATTACATTGTAATTTTAGCTATACCAAATCTTTTCTTTGTAATTTACTAGCATATCTGTGCTCTGAGGACTTTTATAGAATTAAATTTGTGCCAAAAGTATAGAACGTAACCTTTCAATGATCAAACAAAAATATACAATGAGAAAGAAGAAAAACACTCTGAAACTGAAAACAATAAACTCAGTGGTCTTCAAGTAAACTACATTCTTTGTTAAAATTTTTCATTTTTGCTAATTATAGTTTATGAATAAGCTGCCAGAGTTTCATTTACGCTTTCAAAGTTTACTTTTACCATTTTGGAACAAATATGACGTGTGGGCAAGTGATTTACTCTCATTGCCTAATGAGATTTGGATTGACAGCTCCCTGTCCTGGAAGGAAAGACTTCAGTGGCACAAATTTTGGAGAGCATTCTGGATGTGTTTCTCTGTATAGTTATAGTGTTTGTACATTGTCATGGAAATTACTTACATACTTAGTCAGGAAATTAGTTCGTAAATTAATATTTGAGGTTTGAATAGTCTCATACAGCTATTTTGATTTTAGATGAGCTCTCAGGAGCATCTCTACTTCCAGATCAGGGAGCTGTCGATTCAAATCTCACTGGCCAATCAGAGTAAAGTGCTGTTAAGCTCCACCCCCATTACAAATTTCTGAGAGAATTGTGAACGTAAACTTGTGGAGCGCAAATGAAAACTTTGAAAGCGAAAACAAAAACTCTGGCAGCGCATTCATAAACCATGATTAGGGAAAAGGAAGATTAGAAAACTATTTATTTGAAGACCATGCTTTCTTCTTTCTTGTTGCATAATTTTGTTCGTTCCGTGAACAGTTTCGTTCAATACTTTTGGCACAAATTTCATTCCATAGACTTTAACCACTTGAACACCTACTGTCACCATCACTGCATTCTATAAACAAACTGTGCTCAATTCAGGGAGAAAAACTTATAACTATGACAACATATATTTAGCCATAACTGTGCTTGATTATATATCAAGTCTGGAAACTCAAATAGTATTTAAGAAGTATACTTCCATACACTTTACAGATTTATACTTTTGTTGAAAATGCTTTCCAAACATTTCAGCGATTCCCACTGTCGTCATCAGCCTGCGCTATTCATGTACAGAGAAAATGTATTGCTGTCTGAAACCCACATACCAAAATTGACACCCACTCATTTCCATAATTGGCCAAAGGGCGAAGGTTTGGGTGTTCAAACCTGACAGTCTTGAGGCAATTCTATCAGTTCGTGTTTATAATCACTGGTTAAACATCTATATCAAAATGAAAGCTAGAATCTGAGTTTGGCCATGTCACTATACACCTTTTATTCATGTTTGCCGACACCTGAGTCATAGGGTGTTGGACAAAATGAAGACTTCAGCACACGTAGGTAGTCTGGTCTGAAGGACGAGGGCAGGAAAGCCAAGATCTCATTTGTGGTAATGTTCATATGACATACTCCAGCTTTGATTAGAAACATTTTGAACGGTTCTAATTTAAAGAACAGTGTTCAAGGTATGTTTCAGACACGATTTGCGAAAGCAAGATCTTTACGTTCAGAGCTAGTTGCTCACTATAGCACAGCTTCCCCCTCTAGTGGACAAAAACACAGCAAGGCCTCTTTAACCACAGCATTAAACATAGTTTGTGTTTACGAAAATGGTATATGAAGTGCACTATTATGTTAGTTTCATCTTAAAGTATCATACTGGTGTTTTATAAAGACAAACTTGCTTGATACCGCCAACAACTCTGAGGTTGAAAAGAAAAAAAAGCTGAATTCTCTTCAGATAAGAAAAAGCCACTTGAAGTTAAAGTTTAGAATTTTAAACAATCTGAATTTGCTTGTCCCCACACTAATTTAATTCTAGTGTTATACTGGTGTAATAGCAGTGTTCTATTTGTGTAACACTACTGTTATAATCCTGTAATACTGCTGTTATTCTAGTGTACTGCTTGTGTAATACTTGTATTGTTGATGAATATAACAATATTCGAAGTGTGTTAGAGAACATGGGTCCATTTCACTATGTGTGTGTGTGTGTGTGTGTGTGTGTGTGTGTGTGTGTGTGTGTGTGTGTGTGTGTGCGTGTGCATGTGTGTGTGTGTGTGTGTGTGCGTGCTCACATGAATGTGTCTGTGTATCCATTTCTGTGTGTGTGCTGTGCTGAGCAGAGAGCAGGGGCTCTGGGAAAAGTGTGTGTGTGTGTGTGTGTGTGTGTGAGAGAGAGAGAGAGAGAGAGAGAGAGAGAGAGAGAATTCTTTCCCGCTGAAGTCACCCTGTCTGTGGTGATGGGAGAGCAATGCTGTCTACACACACACGCACACACACACAGCCGTCTCTGTGTGTCAGTGTCAGAGAGAGTGGGTGGGAGTACACCACCGCAGGGGTTTTAGAGTGGAAGAGGTTGAAGCAGGGAAGGGGAGAGACACACTAAAAAGAAAGAAACAGAAGGAAGAGAGATAGTGGCACAGAGAGCGAGCGAGAGAGAGAGGCTAAAAAGGGTGCAGGTGAGAAATAGACTGAGAGAAAATAGATAGACGTGGATGAGAGTGAGCGTCAGGCCGAGATAGATGGGGGGGGCTGGGGGCTGACCACAGCTTCATAAAAAGTAAACGAGGGAGAGTGGAAAGAGGGAGGGAGCAAAAACGAGTGTGGGGAGAGGAAATGAGATTGAGAGGAAATGAGAAAAGAGGAATGGAAACAGGGGATATATAATGTCAGGGCTGGGTGTGTGGATGCTGGGTAGGTGCATGTGGTTTGCAGTGGTTTAATGTGGGGATCTGATGCTGGAAGGAAGTATAAGTTAAGTAACATTGGTAATAGAACCAGAACAATCTTTGTCTATATAGCTCCTGGTGCTAAATACTAAAGCTAGAGTATAACATACACAGTTCACATAAGTTGTGTAATTTAAAGTGGTCAAAATTTCAGTTGTGTAAAGTCACAGAATTGACAGCATTTGTCTATCAAAATGTAACTGCTAGCTTGGGGCTGCATCATGGTGAATGGGCAAAATTATCCCAGCTATTAAAATAAGAGTTTGCTTTTAGTTTAATGTAATGCATTCTGAAACTTTTTATTGTACTTTTTGTAAAATGATTGTTTTTCTGGAAGACCTGAGAATATTTTTAAGTAATGTTTATAAATGTCTGCTTGCATCTACTCATCCATCCATCCATCCATCCATCCATCCATTTTCCATATCACTTATCCTACACAGGGTCACAGGGGATCCTGGAACCTATCCCATTGAAGTCGGGTCACAAGGTGGGGGACACCCATCGCAGGCGCACAATCGCACCCACACTAATTCACACACTATGGACAATTTAGAAATGCCAATCAGCCTGCAACACATGTCTTTGGGGAGGAAACCGGAGCACCCGGAGGAAACCCCTGAAGCACGGGAAAAACATGCAAGGTGGGGATTGAACCCCCAACCCTGGAGGTGCGAGGCAAACATGCTAACCACATCAGAATCACTTTATTGGCCAGGTACTCTTGCATGTACTAGGAATTCAACTTACAACGTACTGCAGATTTAATTAAATTATTAGACGACAGGGAGTTCACTGGGACTTGATTTCCACTTTTTTTTTTTGTAACCAACATGTTGAATAATCTATAATGTATGGCCTACACACCAAGTGGGGCCCCACACACATACAATCAGTACATGATGAATTCTGTCCACCCTGAGTTACTCGGTTGGTCTTTGATTCCTGATAATAAGAACAATATTGTATTAAGTCCAACCAAAGAAGAGCCATCATTGTGGATGTTAAAACTAGGCTATACTATATTTAATTCATTTTCAAGTCTAAACTTGTCAGTTATAATATGAATGCATTTGTGGTTGGCCCTCCATCTAGATCTAGACTCTGAATCTGCCACTGTATACAGGATGTTAATGTCGTGAAAAAGGCCAATGTAACTAGCCAATGGGATCACAGTCTTTTGTTTCCTTTATTTTTACTTCTAGCAACTTCCCAGTAAAGACACTATTTAGTTTACAGGTCAAATATAATGGCTACATTTTAAACTTCATTGAGTGGCAAAAGTATGTGAACCTTTGCTTTCAGTATCTGGTGTGACTCCCTTGTGCAGCAATAACTGCAACTAAGCATTTCAGATAACTGTTGATCAGTCCTGTGCATCATCTTGGAGGAATTTGAACTCATTCCTCAGTACAGAACAACTTTAACTCTGGGATGTTGTTGGGTTTCCTCACATGAACTGCTTGCTTCAGGTCCTTCCACAACATTTCTATTGGATTAAGGGCAGAATTTTGACTTGGCCATTCCAAAAAATTATCTTTATTCTTCTTTAACCATTTTGTGGTAGAACGACGTGTGTGCTTAGGGTCATTGTCTTGCTGCATGAGCCACTTTCTCTTGAGATTCAGTTCACAGACAGATGTCCTGACATTTTCCTTTAGAATGTGCTGGTATAATTCAGATTTCATTGTTCCATTAATTATGGCACCTTATCCTGGCCCAGATGCAGCAAAAAAGGCCCAAACCATGATACTACCACCACCATGTTTCATAGATGGGATAAAGTTCTTATGCCGGAATGCAGTATTTTCCTTTCTTCAAACAAAACGCTTCTCATTTAAAACAAAAATTCTATTTGGTCTCATCTGTCCACAAACCATTTTCCATTAGGCTTCTGGCTTCCATATGATCTTTGAACTGTAGATGGGAGATGGGCAGCAGTGTTCATTTGGAGAGCAGTCCTTGCAACCCTGCCATCACACCATTGTTGTTCAGTATGGTCCAGATGGTGGACTCATGAACATTAACTTTAGCCAATGTGAGAGAGGCCTTTAGTTGCTTAGAACTTACCATGGGTTCCTTTGTGACCTGGCGGACTATTACACATCTTGCCCTTGGAGTGATCTTTGTTGGTCAACCACTCCTGGTGAGGGTAACAGTGGTATTGAATTTCCTCCATTTGTACACAATCTGTCTGTCTGTGCATTTGTGGAGTCCAAACTCTTTAGAGATGATTTTGTAACCTTTTCCAGCCTGATGATCATCAACAACTCTTTTTCTGAGGTCCACAGAAATCTCCTTTGTTCATGCCATGATACACTTCCAGAAACATGTGTTGTGAAGATCAGAGTCTGACAGATCCCTGTTCTTTAAATATATCAGGGCTTTCACTCTCACCACATCCCATTGATTGAAAACACCTGAACTGATTAACTGCTAATCCTGGAGGTTCACATATTTTGTCACTCAAAGATATGTAATATTGGATCATATTCCTCAGTAAATACATGACCATGAATAATATTGTTGTATAATTTTTTTATTTTTTTTTATTTTTGTCTATATTAAGACTTGTGTGAAAATAAGATGATGTTTTAGGTCATATTTATGCAGATATATAGAACATTCTAAAGGGTTAAACTTTCAAGCACCGTTGTAAATGTGGTCACTGATCACATAAATCATTGTTCTATTTCTATCCCCTCTTTACTGACAGGGGCAGTGAATATCACTATGAGTTGTTCTTGATACTCAGTATGGCACTCACACCTCTTGCTAGGTTGGGTTTTGTTTGAGCATTCACATTATCTGTGACCTGCAGGCCTGTGAATATGTGCCATTAACACAGTAGATCTTTCCTTCCTTGTCATACTTTTCACCACTGACCTGGTAACTGGACTCCACTAACATTCATACAGGGAAAGAGTTGGGTTCTCCCCACTCGCCTCTCTGACTAGTGGGCCTGTGGGTAAGCGTTACTAATGCAGTTGAGTGGTTTTTCTTCATTGTACCACTTGATGTTCACTGATGAGCCTACTAACACTCAGAAATGGGCATTGAGTGGGTCTTCCTCTGCACGCACTCTTTACCTCCCCACACCCTGACATTTACCTAACAAGCAGTTGCTAAACCCTGCAGTTTCTAAGCCCTGCTCATAGCTAGCCTACCATGTTAACTGGATTGTTAACACAACTCAATTCAACTGGTTTTGGAGTCGAGTGTTAAACCATCATTCTCTCTGCCAGACCATTTTTCTATTTTGTTGGCAGTTCAGTCCCCAGATTCCACACTCGCTGCTGTCCAAAAACCAAAGACTAGGGGCACTATGGCTACATACTGCTAACACATTCAAGTGTTTTTTTATTTTTTTATTTTTTATCCCTGCTAAGACAGTGTCACATAGTGGTCCGTTCAGACAACAATGTGTTTGCACCTGGAAGTGGAGTCCCAGATCTGGAAAAGGTTTGGCAAGGCACAGGTACATCTCTTCACTGATGACAAATCATCTCATTGTCAAATATGATTCTCCTTAATGGAGCTGGACAGTCCACTGTGACAGGAAGCCTCACTGTCTGCACACACTTCTGCCTCTACTACTGATTCTGCCCATACCCAAAGAATTCAGCAATTAGGCCACATTCTTGTTTGTGGCCCTGAAATGGCAAGTGAGAGCTCGGTTTCCAGTGCTGCTCTTACTAGTGGTTGGAACATCTTGACAGGTTCTTCCACAAATGGACTTATCCCAAATGGACTGAGAGATCTGGCACCCTCAGTCAGGTTACCTGCATCTAGTCCTGCTCTTTTGGCATTAAGTGCAAGTTCAGGACTGTGAACGAGCAGTCCAAGACACACTTTTGAACACAAAAGCCCCAAGTACACATCCATTGTATGTTCCAAGGTCTCACTGGGGGCTCATAAACTTATCACAGCTTTGTCTTCTACCTTTGTCCTCTCACCCAGAAACCTGGCAGGGGATCTCCACATACAATAGATGTATGCAATAGAGTCATTTATGAGCTAATATAGAATGGGAAAATAGGTTTCACCAAACACTGCCTTTTTCCTAGCAATCGCCTCCGAAAATGAGTGAGGGAACAGCATGACATGGAAATAAGCTCACCTTGCATGCAGTGGTGGCCAGATGATTGGTGATGTTGTGCTTAAACCAAGGATTTCTGCCCAAGGTCTTGTCACCAGTTTTATTAACCATTCTATTGACCTCGCAGGGTTCCATGAGGGTAAACCTGCAAAGTGTTCCATGTTATGTTCAGCACACACCCTATAGTACTATGGAGAGTGGAAGGCAGTTATTTTATCATCAGATAAACAATTTCTCATGGATGAAAAATGAGGGGGGGGGGGGAATCAGAGTCTGGCCCATTGGGTGATGGATGTCATCACCATGGCCTAGAAACAAGCATGATGCACAGGCCCTAGCATGTCTTGCCACTCTCCTCATGGGCATTACTTATACAGTAGGTGTGCCACTTCAGAAAGTCTGTGCTGCTGCTACCTGGGCATCACAGTGCACTTTCTCCAGGTGCTCCAAAATCCCAGTGGCATGAGTGTGGCAGTCATTACAAATCATGACATTGTGGCATATGTTATCCAGATAAAGGCACAGCCCCTGGTAGTTCAGAGGTGTGAAATAGAATGCTTGTTATGTGTGCCACTATGGTTCTATGAACACTGGTGTAGCACCAGGGTCCCTGCCATTTGGAATGAGACCCAACCTATTGGAAGGTTGGCAAGGAGAAAGAGACCTGTATGACAATGATATTTATTGCAAATACTACATCATGCAGTCATTTTGTGACTTTGGTGGAAGGTCTTCCATCCTCCATGGCCCATTTGTTTGCACATGCCCAAGAGGTTATCCCGGTGATATTTGGTAAATGAATGTACATTATCAATGTGGCATTGGCAGCTACAGCCATCATTACTTCATAAATGTATACAAAAGACCTCTAAAATTGTTTGGCAGCTAGTTTAACATGGGCAACACACACAAACATCGTTTTTTTGCCCTGAAAAGAAAAAAAATACCCATCTGCATTTCTTTCTGATGTATTTGTCTGTTTTTCTAAGCATATTTTCAGAGGTGATTTGAGCATCAGTTTCTCAATTTGCTTGACAAAACATGATGTTTATTTTCCATTCCTGCTTTCTACCATTCAAGACAAGACTTGAGAAAAGTGTGAGCTTTCCTGTCCTTTTCCTTTCTGTTTCAATCATACAAAGCTGAAGTGTTCTGCTGTAGGACAGAGACTGTTCTGCTCAGGCCTCCGAGACCTCTACTTAGCTTTTATGATTTACCAGGATGGTCCCATTTACGGAAAATGGAAGAGGTGGAGTCTAGGACATAACAGCAAAGGTTGATCTTGTTATTACAGGTACATAGGTAAGAGAAATGAGGGTTCTGTGATGATCATGCACACCCCCACTCCCCCCCCACTGTGTTCTGCCAGGACAGCACTGGGGCTGGAGCCCTCAATCGTCGGGCAGCAGTAAGACGCTCAAGCCGTGTCTATAATTGCTTCGGTCTAGACACTGTCTGGTATGGGAAACAGACACGTACATTGAGTAGACGGAGGGAGGGGGAGAGAGAGATGGAGGGAGGGAAAGAGGGAGGGAGAGAGGAAGTGCAATGAGATTAAAATGAGGTTGCACACAGCCTGTGTCCCTCCACTGGAATAAAACTTGTCACATGCCTGATGGATGGTGGTACGCTTAGACATGCTTGGGGCAGTTTGGACTTCAGAGTAGCCTGTTAGGGCCTTGTTATAGGGTACGCTAGTTGTGGATTGGGGATCAGTACTGCTTCTCTTCTATTTTTTCCTCAATGTTTTTTTATTGAATTGGTTACTCTTATCTTTGCTTCTGAATTACACTGACTGTGTCTTGCTTTGGCTTCTCCAAACTTTGTCTAGCTCTTTACTGACCACTTTATGGAACCTTACTGCACTGGGTCTTCACAGCTTGTGAAGCGAGGGCAAGAATCAAATAAACCTAAAGTCTCACAACATGTACACAGAGTCAGAGAGAGACAGAGAGAGAGACAGAGAGAGAGAGAGAGAGTATTTGATTATGTGTGTAGAGCTGTACTAATCTATGGTGTTCTCTTGGTGGGTGGCTGAAGTAGTAAGACTCAAACAGACATGGAAAGGATGTGGCAGATAATAATTTCTCCTTTCCTTTTGGGTTGCCTCTTCTGCTTTTTTATTATTAAAAAAGGAAAAACATGCTGAGCGAAATACTAAAAATACTAAGGTGTAGGTTGCTTTTTTACCTTAAAAAAATCACGAGACATACATATCTGGCAGGAACAGTTTATCAAGGCATTCCATATAGCCTCTTATTTCTTTGCTGAGAATGCTGAGTAAAGACAGGATTGTACATAATTGGCCCTATGGTCCAACAGAAACCATTATGTTTTCTAGGTGATGGTTGCAGCAAGTCATTGAGTATGCTTAGCTTATTCAATACAGCACATACAAAATGTGTTTTGTGAACATTTTTAATGATGGACTTTAGAGCTGCTACAACTAATTGATAAAATCGATAATAGTTGATTATCAAAATCTCAGTTGAGATTAGTCGGTCTGTGCACGGCACGGGGTGCAGTTACTCACTAACGATTCTTCTGTTCCGAAAACACGCTTTGGTGTACTGCGCACTTACACGATGCACTATATACTCTACCGTCTAGTGTGTGGATTTTAGAAATGTAATATCGTTTCAAATATATCACTAGCGGTTCTTTACTAACCGTAAGTATAAGCCGCTTACTAGTCGACAGTGCATGACGTCATACGCATATAACCTGACGCCACTAGCTTTAGCCTAATACCCAGAGTCACAGACAATGACTTTCTTCAGTTTACTGTTTGTCACCATTACCTTTTATTCCCAACATGACCTTAGTCCCCATCAGACGGAGGCAAAATCGTCAAGTGACTGAGGAAGAAAGTCCTCTAAGGCAGTGGAGCATTTTATATTAAACACCACGTAGATGCACGAGCACAATCTTATGTTTTTGTCCAAAATGCTCCACTGTGTGTAAGGAGCAGGGGAAACTGGAGCAAGCTACTTAAAAGGTTTTGTTTAATTTAAGTTTATTGTCATTATATGGTGTATTTGTGCGCTTGTGTAAACGCAGTGATACAGAGTGGGAGCGTGAGTAAGATCTGTAATGTCTAATTAAAACATTATGATGAAAAGTAAACAAAAGTAAAAAATAATATGTCTAAACACAATGAGTAAGGGAAACCACAAGGTGCAGTGAAAGGGAGTTTTTATTATTAATTTAGGACTATAGTTTAATTCAGTGCTTTTTGTGCATCCATAAAAAATAATGCACTAATATTTAAATTTATAATATAAACTAATATATATATATATATATATATATATATATATATATATATATATATATATATATATATATATATATATATAAATTTTAATACAAAAATAACAAAAGGAAATGTAATTATTTTATTTCATAAAATACATATGTGTGCATGTGTGGGTGTGTGTGTATATATATATATATATATATATATATATATATATATATATATATATATATATATATATATATATATATATATATAATGCATTTTATTAAATAGCTACATTTATTTTAGTTTATATTATGTATAAGTATTTATGCATTATTTTTTTATGGATGAACAAAAAGCACTGAATTTGACTACAGTCCTAAATTAATAATATATATTCTGGAGTGTGTGGGTGTGTGTCTGTGTGTATTGGGTTTTAGTGTGAAGTTTATATTTGTAACACTCAGTTTGTGGATTTTATTTTAAATAAACAAAAAATGGTACTGAAAGTTTGCCCTGCCCCATCCGATTAATCAATTAATCGGAACAAAATAATCGACCAACTAATTGATTATGAAAATAATTGTTAGTTGCAACCCTGATGGACTTACTAAATTGGTTGGCATGTGTTTATATTTAACCAGGAAAAAGATGGTGGAGAAACTCAGACCATGTCAGCAATAGAGATGTTGGTGATACATGGAGTGTAAAGACACCAATTTAGCAGAAATCTAAGGAAAGACAACCTCGGGTCTTGGTAAAGTTGGCAGACATGTTGGGAGATAAGATGTAAAATGGGAATGGCTTAACAAGGGCTTAAACAGTGTTCCAACTGTAGCTCTCAAAATATTGTCTTTTAGTATTTTTTTTCTTTGTAATTTCATACAAGGCACTAAAAAACATAAAGCAAAAACATTGAATTATGAACAAAATGAAAGTACATAGCACAAAGGTCACAGACCAGATTAGTACAGCCTGTCATCAGTGAATATTTTTGACTGGGATTTAACTTATATTTTTAACTTAAACTTTAACTTTATATTTAAATATATTTTGCTACTATGAACATATTCTCCTTCTGGTTGTAATACAAGAACTTGTAATAAAAAACCAAACAAACTCTGAGGCTCGCACAACTGTATAAGCTTTTGCCCTATTGTCAGTATTGTCTGGGGCCAGGAGTCAGTGAGAACTTCCCCAGTTGATCAGAGTGGTACTAGTCAGTTCTGGGTATCTGTTTGCTTATGCTTACAAAATGTATACAAAATAGGGCTGTGCTTTCTTAATACTTTCAAAGTTCATTCAGCTGTCCAGTGATGTTGCATTAACATTTGGAATATGTACTGTATTAGAAATTTGTAAAAGGGTGGCTAGCATTCCATGTCTCAGATGTAGATCATGTTAGTCCAGGGTTAAACTTGATGTGTGACTACAAACACGTGTAGATGGGGCACCTATGCACGTGGCATTGTTCACATACATATCTCTGTACATATTGTACATATGAAGGATTGTCCACTAGGGGGCAGGTCAAAATCGAAAGATACTGTACCTTGCGAGCATTGGAATACTTTCTATGTTGACTTCCTTTTTAATGTTTTTTTTTTTTTTTGTATGCTTTCTGATGCTTGCTCAAGTTTAGTACCAACAGCAACTAATGGTACTCAGGGGCAGGGCTCACTGGTGAAGCGTATTGCATCATATAATGTGGGCACATATAAAAACTTAGTAAAATATTTGGTGTAAAATCACCCAGTAAAAACACCCAGTGTTCCACCGACTTCCAGTTCTTGTGATTAAAAGTGGAAGAACATAAGAAACATTGTTTGCCGCCAAAGCTGTGCAAAGCTACAGAGGTTTGTATGAGCTGTAAGCATAAAATACTTTTCACTGTAATTTTCAGACATTTAAACATTATATTTATCATTGCATGGTCTGTGGACAAACATGCAAATAGTAGTCAGATGAAGGCATAGGTGACCTTCTACACCCAACATTTGTAGGCATTGCTGTGTGTGACTGCCAAAGCTTTTACCTGATGTCTTCCCAATCAAACTCAAATGCTGTCTTCCTATTTCTTTCTTTTTCTGTCTGTCTCTGTCTGTCTGTATTTGCCATGACGTAACCTATTCAACGAGTCTAGTGTTTGTTTTATCAGGATGTCTTCAGAACTCATGTGCACACCAAACGGTTGCCCTCCAATGTTCTCAAAAACTTGCTAGGCAAGTCTTGCAGCTCAATACACACACACACACACACACACACACACACACACACACACACACACACACACACAGATACACACATACCTATGTGCCCATTTCAAACAGGCCTGATACAAACACCCTCCCGTGGCCCATAGCTTGCCTCCCAGAAAGGCTTTTCATTTCTCACAGACACGAAAGGTGGGGAAAAACTAAGCGTGGGGGGTGTTGAGGCTTTGGCCGTTGCTGGAGAAGGAGAGTAAAGAAGGAAAGGAGGTAGAGGGAAAGAGATGGGAGAGGAGAGAAGGGGAGGGGGGTCAGGCAGCATTGTAATGATGGAGAGCAACTCGATACTCTTGCATGCTGAATATTCCCCTGGAGGGCTTTTTCCATTACCCGAGCACAGCAGAACGGCGGAGTCGTTTGGTTTAGCCTGAGCTGCCTCTCTCTCTCTCTCTCTCTCTCTCTCTCTCTCTCTCTCTCTCTCTCTCTTTCTCTCTCTTGCAAGCTTCAAATATCCCCCTCCCTTTCTCTCACCCTATCTGTTCCCCCATCCCTCCTCCCTTCCTGCTCTCTCTCCATTCCTCTCACTCTTGCTTTGACTCTCTTGTAGGGTTGCCAGATCTGCAGGACAAAAAGCAACATCTTGGTCATTAAAAAAATATCCCAAACACCAACCAAATAGCAAAGCCCAAAATATACTGTTTCCAACATTGTGACTATCACGATCCAATGTATTGGACTATTTGCAGAGCGATGTACAACAGCCTACATTTTAAACAAAGTAGTATTAAAAACACAGTTTTCATAGTTATTTCACAAAGGACCTAACAAAGTCTTATATTATTAATTATACAGTCATAAGTAAAGAATACAGTAGCTCTGAGAATAAGTCAACCAGAGCACAACATATTACACATATAACACATATACAGTAACATACATACCTAATATTGTGATTAAGGTTAGGGAGGGATGTATGAGAGACCACCTCTAATGGCCTCTAGTGCATGCTACTAGGGACACGTCCACAAGGTTCTCATTGGATAGATGCACCTGAGGAACAGGAAACATCGTATATCAGTGAACAGCTGAATTCTATCAAATTAGTTAAACGCAAGTGGGGATACACATGATGGCTGGTCTAGTCGTGATGATTTAGAGGGAGTGGATATAAAACATTGTAAAGACAAAGATCTGTATTTTGAAATGCATTTTCCAATGGTAGATAAAAAAAAAGAACCTATATCCCATTAAAGGAGGTGTAACCACAATTAAGGGGTCTATTTTCCATTTCCAAGTTTTAGGGTCAGCTTACTTAATGCATGTATAAATAGATTATTCCGTTATTATTCATATGTTTTTGCTTTAATATAGATACAACTAACCTAACACATGCACAAACCTCAAGCTCAAATCCCATAAACAGGAAAAAATCAACCCCGTGGCAGCATTTCAAAAGTACCCTAATTCTCCCAGAATGCAGTGCATCTGGCAACCCTGTTCTTCCCGACGCTGTGTTTTTCCATAGGCACATTGTGCAAATGTAACCTTTCAGTAAGCCCCTCCCCTCCAGGAAGTTAGCTGGCCCCTTTGCTGCCAGCAAATATGAAAAACTGGCAGGATGCCCATTTAATCTCCAAACAGGGAGAGAGAGAGAGAGAGAGAGAGAGAGAGAGAGAGAGAGAGAGAGAGAGCAGAGGTGAGATAGAGAAGGAAATGTTATAGCCAGGGAGGGGAACAGAGAGACACAGAGGGGAATTAGACTTTAGCGTGAAAGAAAATTAGAAGTAACGTTAACTATATAATTCCAGTGACAGTGGTCGCCCTGAAGATATAGACTCCACAGTGAGCTCGCTCATACACCACTCAGACAAAGGTGTCACACCTTTGTTTGGTCTAACATAGTTAACAAAAGGAAAGCAAGTTCCTGATCTTGCCCCATAGTTAGTTCCTTTTGAGAAATGCCATGAGGACAGGTTATGTAACAAATCATGCTCTTGCTAGTAAACATGAGCTCTGTGTCCCCAGACCTGAAGAGGTCTTCTGAGCAAGTCATGGTGGTATCATTCTGTTAATGTTAATGCCACTAAAAGCATATCATCATGAGCAGTGTCTTGCCTTGGTTGTCTCTTTGTTAATCAAGGGCACCTTGAAGCGCCTGTCCTTGAGAGCCATCTACACTGTGCTGTGCTGAACGAAGGAGATTTCTGTAGATTATATAAATGTGATGGCTAGTTCTGCCATAATAGAAATGCTTTTCATGTCAGATGGTTTAATTCTGAAGGAGCATATAAAAATATTTCACAAAGACTGAGACACTGAAGAGATGAACATGTCTTTCATATATACTTCATTTATATGTATTTGATTGAATTCCACTAAGTGTTTTATGCTCAGTTTTTTAAATTCCAAAAGGACCCATTTAGTGTGTTGTGATTCATTCGGTGACAAAAATGCTCCCAAGCCCAAGACAAGGATGACTATCTTGCCTTCTCAACATTCTTCCTCTACCTCCAACCTGCTTTTCCATTTATTGAACTCAGCTCATGTACTTTTGATGGGCCACACACACTTCTCTCTGGCACTCTCTGGGCTAGAGAAAGCGAGGTCCCTATGCTTGGGCTGGGTCTGAAACAGACAAGAGCCCTTACTAACATTGCCACCTGGTGGCTGAGGGTCAATATTACACAACATGCTTCTTGCTTTATAAGTATGGCACTGCCACAGGAAAGTTGCTGCAACTGCTCTGACAAAATGTGCCCTTGATTTAGCACATAATAACCTCAGTTCTTATGTGTATGCATCAAATTCTGAAACCAACAAATGATTTCAAGTTTTCCAGTGATTTCAGATTTCTTCAGTATTTAGCATAGTTAAATGCTACATGTTAAGTATAATGAAAGAATGATTCAGCAGAAGACAGTGTTTTTAACCTTTTCAGTTGAGGAAGCCTGAGATTTTAGACTGGAAAGTCTATTACACTTCCACCTTTCCCACATTTTTGTCCACTTGGTCCATTTCCTGGAAGTACTTCTTCGTTTGTGACACACTTCCTGCAGGTCACTGGGCGATGGGCTAAATGAAGGCTGATGGAGCACAGCTTTGTGGAGGAGGAAGTAACTGCCTTGCTGACACATGCACGCAGACTGTTTGGTTGTCTGAATGAAGACATAGGTGGCACTTCATCACTAAGCAATAGTCAAGGAGCAGCCAGGACATGTATATATTTCCTGCTGCAATCACATGATCCTCTGGTGGCAGTTTATTATAAGCTAAAAGTATTTTGTCCATTATAATTATGTGTTGTGTAATTTATTTTCAAGACAATGGTTCAGTGGTTAAGCACTACACATAACCTTTGCTTAAGGAACACTACAGACAGTTCTGCATAAATGCTGCAGTATGAGGTCTTTCCTTTCAGAGCAATAGTAATCATAGTTCCAGTGGCATAAACAATGACTTCTTTTTGAAATGAATGGAGGGCATCTTTGGTCTATAAACACATGCTTGTGTTTTATACATGACAGACATTTCTCTTGTAGGAGCCTGGCTTCTATTGAACCAACTAGATCCAATAGAGCTCAGTGTCTTGAAGCCTCTTCCCTTTGGTAATGTGGACCTATACTGACTTCAACATGGACTTCAGAGCTGGGGTATTACCAACAAACCAGCAGCATAGCAGACAAGGCTCAAGCTCAGTGCCAGTTGCTGAGGTGTACACTCTGAGAAGCGATTTAAGGCCTTTTTTCTGGGCAGGAGAGCAAGCGGGGGATCCCCTTTTGCTTATGTGATAGTGCAAACACTCCCCATTCTGCTCAGCTTCTAGATATCACTTCAACCCCAAACATCACACACACACACACACACACACACACACACACATATACACACGGAGTAAATGCCGAATCTTATCTAAAGACTCAACACTAGTCGGGTGAGCAACCCCCACCATGTCAGACACTTGAAAGGGGGGGCTCATGAGCAATTGGGTTTGCGAGAGGGGTGAGGGGAGAGGGGGGTGCTATTTAAATTCCTCCTTTGTTCCTTTAACTCCCCCTCTCCCATCCCCCGTTCCTTCTCTCTCCCTCACTCTCTCTCTGTCTCACCCGTGTTCCCAGCCCATGTTAGTAGAACACAAACAGTCGGGCGGTTGGGAAAGAGGGATGGGGGGTGCAGAGAGGGAGAAGGAGGGGCGCTGGGCTGCTACTTCCCGTCTGCCTGGAGAATGTGGCCTTTGTTTCTGCAATGTTCCTTCTCAGCTCCGGAACAGTCTCACCGTTATTTAAAGCTCGTCAGAGAACTGGTTTGAAACAAAAGTCAAAACACATGAAGCATCCATGCATTTTTTAGCCCTGCAGGAATATGAATTATGAATCCATGTGAAGTAGAGATCAGACAGTATAAAGATGATACTGCAGAAATCCCTTCCTAGTTGCTGAACAGGGTTTTCTTCAGGGTTTATATTTTTACACTTCTATAAGGAGTGACTGATTTGTTTTTTCATTTATTCATTCATTCATTCATTCACCATTTTATCCTGATTATGGTCTCAGTGGATCCAGAGCCTGTCCCGGGGACACTGGGCCCAAGGAGCCCAGGAGCAATTTAGTGTAGCCAACCACCTACTGGCATGTTTTTGGGAGATGGTAGGAAGCCGGCTAACTTGATGGAAACCCACACAGACATCTTGAATAGGTACCAAAAAATCAGCTAGTGGAGAAAAAGCCTATTAATATAGTTTTTTTGTGCCACCAGTACTTTGTGGTAATTTGTGTTACTTTGTGCGATGATAAGAGGCCTTTACTGACAGCCTCTCTCATTCACGCAAAGGTATTCAGATGCCATGGATTTGGAATAATATGTTTCTTGATTTGATGTTCATTTTACAGAAAGTATACAACTGGAGAGTCCATTTTAGCATGTATAGACTATTTGAACTTTGTAATTAATCTTTTGGAGGGTTGTTTGTTTGTTTATTTTCTTTTAAATAAGTCTTCAAATTGGGTTTCAGTTTCTGGGAAATCTAGTCCTCATGATCAGAGCCTGAACTATGACCTATGGTTTTTGTGAACATTCTTCATTCACCATGTATGCTGTGACAGTGACGCTGCATTCCACATGCTTCTGTTCACATGACCACATGGAATGTAAGTCACAAGAGACGAACAGAGGGAAAACAGGAAACCCAGAGACAGCAGAATCACCGCACTGAAATGCCTTTACAGAAACACACTATTTTACTTTACTTCCTTACGGAGCTAATAGGAATCCAGCTGTTCTTAATACATTAGCTAGACGACCCAGCAAGTTATATTTGCAAAAAATACAATCTTACATATCGATGTAACAATTTATTAGTTTTCTCGATGCATCGATTCCTCCCCTTGCAGCTGTTATCAAAAACTGCCTTTAATTCAAACTTAAAAGCAATTATTTGTGCTGGGAGCCCAAAGATCCACACTGAATATTATACATTTCAGTTTATCGGTCTCCTGGATCAAGCTATTTATTTCTTTTGAAAAAAAAATACAAGCAAATGCTTATGGGAACTGCATCACAGAGGAGCAATTTTTTCTCTATGGTGTAAATGGTTGTGCTCTATAATCTTACAGGAAGCTATTACCATCTTTTACAGTAATCCAGGCATTGTTTAAGCAGAAATCTCTCTAATCAAAATGACTGAAGTGACTAGGAAGAGACAAACTTGTTTCAACCTGTCAGTAGAAAGGGTGGATCTCCACAGCATTTTTCACAGGGCGTTTTCACACTTGGCCCAAATACTTGAGTCTGCACACAGGACCAATTCTGGGCTTGTTTGGGGGAGGGGAACATAATCACAGGTTTGCGTTCACATAGAAGAACACTTTCCGAACCGTGGCTCGATTGCACAATTCCATACGTCAGTTTTGTGCATGCAAGTTTGCAAGGAACAAGGACCTGATCTTGTATAAGAAGATTATTAGCCATTTTCCATGCTGTTTTCAGCCCAAGCGCTCAGGGCAAGGTGAGCTATTTTCAGTAACCGTCCTGCAGTACTATGAAAGTGTAGCTTTATTAGGTTAGGCCTATACTGTTATGTAATAGTGATATATAAATGTTTCCCATCTTTCCCAGTGAAGGGTAACACAATTTGTCAAAAAAAAAGCTGTCGAATATATAAAAAACAATTCGGAGATTTCAGAGATTTTATGTGATGTGGCCTTATGTATTTGAATGCCATCATTACTCCATATAAATATATATATATATATATATATATATATATATATATATATATATATATATATATATATATATATATATATCAATAATGTGTTTCATCTCCTTCATGGACTATGATAACCCTTTCCATGCCATCATGGAATGTGAAATAGGACATAATGCGACAAGTTTAACTGATCAGGTTAATCAGAGAGAGCTTCCACACACGATAATGACTGCACCAGGGAAGCAAGCCCTACATCACCATTTTCTAGAAGATCATTCTAGAGGATCAGTTTTCTGGACCGCATCAAACATCCCAAACTCTCAGAGTAAATGGCCCAGAGTCTGGAAAAAACCTCAAGTGTGGAAACTACCTTACAGGAGTTCACTTTAGATTAGTGTTTATTTTCAAAATGTACAATGAAGAATACTGAGGATCAGAAAAAGATAATACATTTTTCCTTTACATTTTGAAGTTACTAGCCATCAATCAAACTTTGTGGTTCAATCCCACAATCTGCATTGTCTCCTACAGCTAAGCATGGCTAATGTGATAAAGTGGGCTTCCCTTGCTATATCACACAATCCTTACTGTTGGGTGACCCTTTGCATTGCAAAAATAGACCCTTTGCATTCTGCTCAGTTTTCCACATTCAACACTACTGTCTGGTGGTATGAGGCTAATGTGCTCAAGTGGGTTTCCCTCACTGTACAGCACTGAGTCAGTTTCTTTCTGTCACCCCTTTTATTCTCCCTGCTGGTCCATTCTCCCTCTGCATTTTCTCTCTAAACTCCCACCTTCAGCCAGACTAGTGGTCTTTGGTTACATACTGCCAGTGTATTCAAGTGGGTTCCCCTCCATAACACACACTGCTCTCAATTTAGTTGCCAGGTTAGCTTGTTCAGTGACTAACAAGCCATGCTGAAAGACTTGTGCTCCTGCACCCAATACTGGAACCTTGGGAACCTGAAGAAGAGTACCAATTATGTGTGTACTGTCTCAGCATCCATCTTAAGGAAGCAATCTTCAGTTCAGACATCCCTATGCAGACTGTGTGGAAATTTAGATTTAGACCCTGATTAAGTGTTGACTCTGACTCAAGTACCACAGCCTAAACAACTTGCTAGTCGCAAACGTCCATATCCATGGACTAATAAGCAGAGTAAGTCTTGCCCGGTTTTCCTTCCTGTTTCTCATCTGAGGAGTGCACAATTGCTATGTCTATGTTTTTAGGGGTGTTTATAGGAAATTTCTCCAAGTGGATATTGAACTGATATGACACTGCATATTGCAAATCTTCTCCTTATGGGCATCAGTTGAAGGCATGTGCCTTCATGATGTTTGCGTTGCTGCCTGCACATCACTATGTGTCTTCTCCATCAGCTTCAGGGTTAACATCACTCCTCCCACTGATGTGAGTGCATTAAACACTTTTTCATACAGTGTGTCAGTACCTCATATAATTGTGGCATACATTATTAAGGTCATGCTCAGCAGCCCTGGTGATTAGGAGGGGTGAATAGAACACAGTTAAAGGTTTCCCTGTCATTTAGAACCAGTGCTGATCTAATAGGAACTGTGCAAGAAGGTTCCAGGTGGCTACCTTACAGTGGGGGAAATAAGTATTGGACGTGTCAACATCTTTTTCAGTAAATATATATATGCTACAAGGCTAATCACATGAAATTTTCACCAGACATTATAACTCAAGAAATCTGGAAATATAAAGAATTCACAACATTAAAGTCCATAAATAATGATATGTGTAATAAAGTGGAATGACACAGGAAAAAAGTATTGAACACACTAACTGAAATGTATTTAATACTTATTGGAGAAGCCATTGTTTGTAATGACAGCGTCAAGATGCTTCCTGTATGAAGAAATTAATCGGCCGCAGTATTCAGGTGTGATTTTGGCCCATTCTTCTAAACATATTGTCTTTAAATCTAGCTCAATTGGATTCAATTCAGGTGATTGACGGGGCCATTCTAACACCTTGATTTTTTTTCTCTGAAACTAATTGAGAGTTTCCTTTGCTGTATGCTTTGGATCATTGTACTGCTGGAAGGTCCACCTACATCTCATCCTCATCATCATGGTGGATGCTAGCAGATTCTTCTCAAGAATCTCCCAATAAAGGGCTCCATTCATCGTTCCATCAATTATATGAAGTCTGCCAGTACCATGTGATGAAAAACAGCCCCACACCATGATGCTTCCACCTCCAAACTTCACTGTTGGTATAGTGTTTTAAGGGTGATGTGCAGTGCCATTTCTTCTCCAAACATGGTGTGTAGTATGACAGCCAAAAAGTTACATTTTGCTCTTGTCTTAACAGACTACACTCTCCCAGTATTTCATAGGCTTGTCCAAATTAGTTATAGCAAACTTTAAACAAGCTTCGACATGCCTTTTTACATGCATTTAGTAATGGAGTCTTGTGTGGTGAGCATTAGCAGTGGAGTGCATTGCCTACTGTTTTCTCTGTGATGATGGTACCTGCTGCCTCCAAGTGTTTCTGGAGCTCTTTCCGAGTGGTCCTTGGCTTTTGGGCTACTCTTCTGACTATTCTTCTGACTCCCTGGTCAGAAATCTTGCGAGGAGCACCTGTGTGTGGCGGGTTGATGACGGAGTGATGCTACTTCCACTTGCGGGTAATGGCCCCAATAGTGCTTACTGGAAGATTGAGAAGTTTTGAAATACATCTGTATCAATATGTTTTGTAACAATATGGTTCCGAAGGTCTTGGGAGAGCTCTTTGCTTTTACCCATCATAAGATGTTTCTTGTGTGACATCTTGGTAAAGAAAAGCCTTTTTAAAGACCATCACTTTACTAACCCAGCTGATATTAATTTGCACAGATAGGGGGTATAATTACTTACAGATTTCAGCTGATTCCTTGCCTTACCTTGCCTTTGAGAATCGCTTTTTCTTAGTGTGTTCAATACTTTTTTCTTGTGTCATTCCCCTTTATTACACATAACTTTATTTATGGACTTTAATGTTGTGAATTCTTTATATTTCAGGATTTCTTGAGTTAATACTGATGTCTGGTGAAAATTTCATGTGAATAGCCTCATTGGAAGTATATTTACTGAAAATGTTGATGGGTTCAATACTTATTTCCCCCACTGTATTTTGCTTTTCACTAAGATTAGCTAAAATAGCTACCTGGCTAGCTTAGCCCACAGGTCCTGAGGCAAAAATATTATGATGAATATGATGTCATTCTGTATGTCAAACATGATTGGTCCAAAGCTGTGGAACTTATATTATGATATTGCAAACTGAACTCATATGTATTTTCACCCACAATTCACTTTTATGCCGATTTTCTGACAAAGTCTTTGGTTTAAATACATTTTCTGAAAATTTTACTTTACAGCTTTGTTTACACTAGAGGGGTTAACCATTATACATCATGCTTTTGAGTTCAGAAATGTAAAGATCTAAGCTAGTGCATTAATTAATGGACTTAATTCTTTGTGATTATTCTATGTATTTATTTATTTATTTATATTGTAAGGAATGTTAAGATTAAAAAGATTATTATGTATTGTCATATCTGTGTTGAGTGTAAATGCTTTGTGCTTGAAGCTTGAATGTATGTATGGCTTATTCTTCTGTGTCATATTTGATTTGTGTGTGTTTCTCTGTGCACATATCTTTATCTTCTCTCTCTCTGTTTCTTTTAATCATAGCTGGTGTTTGTGCGTGGTGGCAGCATTGATGCAGCCTGGAGAAAAGGGAAAGATGAAGAAATAACAACTGTGTTTACATGCAAAATAATCTGTTAACTGAAAATAATCAGATTTTGGCAGTAATTTGGTAATAATTCATGCATTTCCATGAACATAATTTGAGAATAAGAATAAGGGAAAAGTAAAGGACTACACAAAGATGTGAGATGAGAAGATGGATGGAGATGGAGGTTTGTGGAAGAGAAAATGGAACTAAACAGAAAATGGCAGGTAGGATGTGTATATGTGCGCGCAGATGTGTGTGTGAGAGTGTGCATGTGTGTGTGTGTGTGTGTGTGTGTGTGTGTGTGTGTGAGAGAGAGAGAGAGAGAGAGAGAGAGAGAGAGAGAGAGAGAGAGAGAAGGAGAGAGAGAAAGAGGAAAGGAAAGAAAGGAAAGAAGTATATGAAGCATAGTGAAATGAGCAAACCACAGAGAAGCCAGTTCTAGAAACAAAGGACCAGGGTGATGCATGGTATATGGAGGGTATAAATATATAGAGGTAGTGTTGAAGAACGGATTAGAGAAAAAAGGAACAAATGAAAGAGTAAGAATCAGCAGAAGGTGGTTTTGCGGTCCTGAAGCCTAACGTGTGGAGGAGGGAGGAAGGGAGGGAGGCTGGGGATGGGAGGGCTAGATCAATAACTAATTTCAGTACTGGGCCTTAGTCGGACTGCTTTCCAATAAGCCCTGGACATAACGAGTTAGCTTGAATAGCTGTGCGACTCTCTCTCTCCTTCTCTCTGCATTACTCTCTCTCTTTCTATCTTTCTGTTTGTCTCTCTCACTCAATCCCCCTCCCTTTCTCTCTGCTTCTTGTCTCTCAGGGCCTGGTGCTGGCAATGGCTGGATCGATCGGCTTCTCTCTCATTCTCTCTCTCTCTCTCTCTCTCTCTCTCTCTCTCACACACACACACACACACACACACACACACACACACACACACACACACACACATGCAGAAGCTCTTAAATGAGATGCCTGTGTGACCGGGTGCTGCTTTAGGCCCTGTGGAGGTGAACATAATACCAATAGCTACTGTAATAATGGATTGCTTTTTTAGTAATGATATTACAGATGAGTGTACAGTGTACACTTTGGTGTACGTGTGTGTATGTGTGTGTGTGTGTGTGTGTGTGTGTGTGTGTGTGTGTGTGTGTGTGTGTGTGTGTGTGATCCCTTTCACAGTGACAGCTTTTCATAGAATTATGTGTATGAATGTCTAAGAGTTTAGTAATAATACCTCACCACTCATCTATTGAATCGACTTAGATATATTGTGATCCAAGGTTCATGTTCTGTTCTATATGTTGCACCAAAACGTTGTTGTAAGATGCACAACGCATTTTTATACTACATGTCTGTACTGCATCTAAAATGCCACTTCAGACAAGGTACCTAAAATTTAAAGGCATGAATTAAAGGTAACCTATTATGCAAAATACACTTTTACATGGTGTTTGAACATAAATGGGCCATGGGCCATGGTTGGATCTTCCAGCTGGACAATGATCCAAAACATACATCAGAATCAACACAGAAATGGTTTACTGACCACAAAATCAAGGTCCTGCCATGGCCATCCCAGTCCCCTGAAAACCTGTTTAAAACCCATAGAAAACATCTGGGGTGAACTGAAGAGGAGAATCCACCAGCGTGGACCTCGAAATGTGAAGGATCTGGGGAGATTCCTTATGGAGGACTTGTCTCAGACCCCTGGCCATGTATTCCCCAACCTCATCAGGCATTATAGGAGAAGACTCAGAGCTGTTATCTTGGCAAAGGGAGGTAGCACAAAGTATTGACTAAAAGGGTGACAATAATTGTTGCACACATATAATTAACAAAGTTTTTTTTATATATATAAACCTGTGATGTGTTTGCAATTGTTTGATATCCATGAGAGCAGAGTATTTTTGTGAATTTTTTTAATAAAAGATCAAAAGGTTAAACAATAAAGATAATTTTTCACAGCCTTCTTTGCTCATATTTACCAAGGGTGCCAATATTAGTGGAGGGCACTGTACATCTATCTCCTCTCCTCATTGTGCTCTCTCTCTTTCTGTTTGCATGTACATACTGTACATACATGTATGCAAACACTCACCAGTTACTTTAATAGGAACACAATTGTACATTCAGGCAATTATCAAATTAGCTAATCAAGTGGCAGCAGCATAATACATAAAATCATGCAGACACAGGTAAAGAGTATCTGCATTAAACATCAGAATGGGGGGAAATGTGCTCTCACATGGCATGGTTGTTGGTTTAAGTTTTTCAGAAACTGGTGATCTCCAGGTATTTTCACACACAACAGTTTATGACAGCAGTGGTCACCAACCCTTTCCTGCAGGTTTGATCTCCAACCAAAATCTAACACACCTGTTTTAGTTGATCAAGAACCTCTTAAGGCAATGATTAGATGGTCAGGTGGGCACGACTTTGTTTGGAGCTAAAGTCTTCAGGAAGGTAGAGCTCCAGGAACAGGGTTGGTGACTAATGATTTATAGAGTTTCAAAGAATGGTGTAAAAAAACAGAAAACATCCAGAGATCAGCAGGTTTGCGGCTAGAAATGCCTTGTGGATGAGAGAGTTCAGAAGAGCATGGGCAGACTGATTTGATCTGACAAAAAGGCTACGGTAATAAATACTCTGAAATAAATACCCTATACAACTGTGGTGAACAGAAAAATTCTCAGAATACACAACATGCTACAACAACCAAAGACTACATCAGGTCGCACTCCTGTCGGCCAAGAACAGGAATCGGAGACTACAGTGGGCACAGGTTCACCCAAACCAGGTACTTTAAGATTGAATAATGTTGCCTTGTCTCAATTTCTGCCAGAATATGCAGATGGTAGAGTCAGAATTTCTCATCAACATCATGACTCCAGGGTGCACGGTGGCTTAGTGGTTAGCACGTTTGCCTCACACCACAAGGGTCGGTGGTTTGATTCCCGCCGCTGCCCTGTGTGTGCGGAGCTTGCATGTTCTGTGGGGACATCCTCTGGATGCATGGTAGGCTGATTGGCATGTCCAAAGTGTCCGGAGTGTGTGAATGGGTGTGTGATGGATTGGCACCCTGTCCAGAGTGTACCCTGCCTTGTGTCTTCTGGGATAGGCTCAAGGAGGATAAACCTGACGCTGAAGGATAAATGGTATAGAAAATGGATGTATGGATGGATGGATGGATCGTGAATCAATGAATCCAACCTGCCTTGTGTCAGTGGCTTCTGGTGGTGGTATAATAGTGTAGGGAATGTTTTCTTGGCACACATTTGCTCCCATACTGAATGTCACAGGATATCTGTGTATTGTTGCTGACCTCATGTATCTGTTTATGTTCACAATTTATCTTATCATGGCTACTTCCAGCATGTTAATGCAAATGCACCATGTCTTAAAGTCACCAAAAACTGGTTCCATGAACATTACAATGAATTCAGTGCACTCAAACAAACTCATCGTCACCACAGCTAATCTTAATGTTGACTAAATAAATCTAATCACCACAGTTAGCTCTTGCACACAAGCTTTGATTTTTGTAGTTTTTGTAATGTAGTATATAAAACTGCAGCAAGTAATACAACAATTCTTTGGCTTTCATTTTATAAAATTTTCTTCTAATCTGCAAAACCCTGATATATGTGAATATTACACATTTCCCGATACTTACTTAGTTGTAGATTACGTTCAACATTGGAGTATGCAGTTTCATAATTTCACCACCAGATGGTGCTGTCATGTGAAAAACTGATTCTCAGTTGTCAAATGGTTCTTCTCTCTCTCTCTCTCTCTCTCTCTCTCTCTCTCTCTCATATGTGTTTTTCAGACACAGTATGATTGTGTGTATGGGTGTATCAGAGACCTGACACATATATCAAAATCTAAAGCACTGGAAATGTACGACTCTCACACACAAATTTATACACACACAGGCACTCTGTTCTGAAAACACACATGCTAAACTCTGCCTTCAGCACTATTTACCATACAAATGTTTTTAAGAGAGCAGTAGAGCCAGACATAAGAGCTCTAGAGATGGTGCTAAATTGACGTTTCTCTCTCACAGAAGATCTCTAACTCTCCCATTTCATGAAGCTTCTAGCAACCCAAACTGGCTGTACGATGCAGTACAGAGCTCTGCAACATGTCACTTTCAGTAAATTAACTGTGTCATGTGGGAAATCACTCAGTGAAGTTAAAACCATCTTGTGATCTTAGTATTCCAAAGTTCTGTCTCTCATTCATTCTTAATCCAGGTAGAACTTTATAATGTTATGGTCAGAATGTGTCGTTTACATATCTTTATTCATTTAGATAGAGGATAATATTGTTACTTGTAGTCAGAGGTAGGTAGAGTAGGCAAAAATTTTACTCAAGTACAAGTAAATCTCCTTATAAATTACTCATGTAATAATAAGTCATAATAATCACTTGAGTAAGAGTAATGAAGTATCCAATGAGAAGAGTGGCAAGTGGCAAGTTACTAGTTACTTCAGATCTGATTAAAATGAAGGGAAAATCCTATATCTCAGATTACGTGGAGAACTGTAAGTCACACTCCTCCTTAAAAGTCTGTCTGTTCTGTTTAAATGAATAAAACCTGGTTCAAGATGAAGCAGCATATCCCAGTCCTGTGATGGGTACAATAACAAACAACCTGACATTCTCAACACATAATCTCTCTCTCTCTCTCTCTCTCTCTCTCTCTCTCTCTCTCTCTCTCTCTCACTCACACACACACACACACATACACACACACCACAAGTGTGTGTGTGTGTGTGGGTGGGTCTGGGTGTCCTACATCCTCTTGCTTCTTCCCCTCTTCAGGACTAAGCCTCTAAAAAAGTAAACGGTTGTTGCGTCCACACTCAGACCACTGCAGTGTATCGCGAGACAGTTGACCTCATTATACGTGATATAAACTAATTATTAATACTACATATATTCATTAACATTTCATGGTAACAGAGCAATGCCACCGAATGTAGTGAAGAAAATTTTTTGTGATTAAAAATAAGTGAGTAAGATTATAAGTATGGCCAATTAAACCTACTCTTAAAAGTACTCTTTTTTTTCAAAATGTTACTCAAGTAAATTGTAACAACATAAATGTGGCACGTTACTACCCAACTCTGCTTGTAGTCAAATAGATTTATTTGACCTCATGTTGTTTAAAAGTGGGTAAGGGCAAGAGTCATGGCATCTAAAAAATAGAATTACTTGTAGTCATTTATTATTAATTTCACTGTGTATCCTTTTTACAGTGGATCCCCCACCTCCACCACCCTTCTCTCTGCAGTTATTGCATGGTTGGTGCTCTGCTGGCGATGGAGAGTTCGCCTGTGTGAAATATTAATACGAAAATGGCTAATACATTTTTGATGACCCAACAGCCACACAGCACCCAGCCAAACTGCTGGCTTTAAAGGTATAGTGTGGCCGAAAATGTACTTTATACAATACAAATGTCAGTCAATACATGTTTAGTGTTCAAAGTTTGCCTCTGTACTGTTGCTAAGAAGCTAACAAGCAAGGGAAGCTTTAGCATCTTGCAGATTGCATATAGAAATTATTGCAGTTGTCTCAAACAGCTTTGTTGAGTTGTTTAGTATCTCAGATTAGCTTATGTGTCTGGAATGGTAGCCGTTTATTTGCATGAAACACAAGAACTAGAAAACATTCATTAGAATTAAGTTGAGATCATGAGAAAACAACTTTTTATGTCGAGATCACGAGAAAACAGTTTTTTAATGTCGAGATCATGAGAAAACAACTGTTTTTATGTCGAGATCACGAGAAAACAACAAAGAAAAAAAATTAATAATGCATGGCCACTAAGGGCTTCCCTAGAATCACTTATAACATACAATTTGACCTAGATGTTTGGCCTCATGTTTGCGTGGTTTGCGTGATATTTTCTGAGGAAGAAACGGATTCAGTGTGTAAGTTTTATCTCAACAACATACAGTACTTTTGTCCATTTTTACTACAAAACTACACAATGTTGGACTACATCACCCATAAGCCATTGCACGTCACATGCTCACTGCACATACCATGTCACATGACCACGAGCACCTGAATCTTCCATCCATCCATCCATCTTCTACCGCTTACTCCTTCCTCAGGGTCACGGGAAACCTGGAGCCTATCCCAGGGAGCATCAGGCCCAAGGCGGGGTACACCCTGGACAGGGTGCCAGTGCACCTGAACCTTGTTGTTGTCTAACTGTATAGCACTCCTTGTCAGTCTTTAGTTGTTAATATAATTTTCTCATAACAAATTCATGTTGTTGTCTAGCCTTGTTAATTATCATTTTATTTTGTTCTCAACATAAAAAAGTTGTTTTCTCGTGATCTTGACATAGAAAAAGTTTTATCGTGTTCTCAACTTAATTTTGTTGTGATCTCAACTTAATTTTCTCATGATCGACATAAAAAAAATTTCCTTGTGATCTCGACGTAATTTTCTCTTTCAAAGTGAACTCCACATTGCGTTAGCTGAACGCTGTGGAAAGTGCCCTCATGTGTGAGCGGTATCTGAAGCTTGTGTAACATCATGCCTATTTATAGGCCTGCCTTGATCAGGTGACGTGGCAATTTAGCGCGTCGCATGATATATAAATGACACTTGTGAACCACACCGTCAACCTTATTATCTTCAGCAAGACTGCATGTAGCTCGTTTGTATAATGCTCACAAATAGACTCTTAATTTCCTCTCCATCTTTTCCAGAAAAAAAGAAAAATATCTTTTCTTTTCTGTCCCTTTAAACAAAAGTAATAAAAGTATAAATGAGAGAATTCAGGAAGTGTATTATGCCTTGCTCCTGTTTCATCACGGGGAGGACTGCACACTTTCTGAGTGAAGTGTCTAGGTTTGGAGCATGCCATGGCAGCCCTCGAGAGGTGTGACTGTGCGCATTGTGAACACCTCACAATTAGGCAGCTCTGCCTGCGGGTTTCAGAGCCTCATGGATCTGGTCGGCCGCTGCCATGGCAGCCAGCCGTCTCAGGTCCAGGGGATCTCTCGTATGTATCTGGAAGTGGAGTCGGAGATGAGCACCGCTCTATCTCTTGCTCTGTCTTCCAGGTCCAGCTCTCCGCTGGTTTTTGGAGCCCGTGTTGCGACTCCTCCTTCCGCTATGGAAAGCCAAAAAATTTAAAAACCCAAACACACACACACACACACCTACACACACAAACTAATAATAATAATAATAATAATAATAATAATAATAATAATTTTTCTCTGACTCCAAGGAGCCAGGAGGGTGTGCTAAAATCTGAGAGCAGCATATAAAGAGCTGCTTGAAGTAATTACTAAGGCTGGATGAGCTTTTTTCTCCCCAGTGAAATCCTTCACAATGCAGCAATCTCCCATTTTTTTCCAGAAGTGCATTACAAAATATCATGCTCCTGGGGGAAAACCATGCATAAACCGTATTTATAATCCCGTAATTATTCGGCCATGGTGGGGAATGAACGGCATGGCTATTTAGCTATGCTGAAGGTGGAGGAGGCGGTGCGAGCTACCTCTCTCCATTGAAATCAGGTAATTTAGGGGGGCCAGCTTTGCCATCCAAGCCATGTAAGGCCACCGTGGCGTTGGTGGGCACATCGGCGCCTGAAGGAGACCCAAGCCCAGCAGGCCTACTTGGCGCAAGACGAGGGGGACGCCACAGCCGAAGGTAAGCCACACACAAACGCTAACCCCATGTTGTCTGTGTTCCAACAGGTGAACCGGCAGGGAAATTTTGGGCAGGAGCAGAAGGAAGACGACCGCCTGAAACACTGCTGGGCCCAGGTGCGACAGATAGAGGGGGGTCGACCAGGACCCTGACCAGAGGCTCCCATCCTCCTTCTTCCTCATTCGGGGCGGCCTCCTCTACCAATGAGCCTGTCGCCGAGGGGAGCTCGTGGACCTCCTGGTAGTCCCCAAAACCAAAACACAGACACTGATGCACCTGGCCCACAGCCATCCTCTCGGCGGCCACCTGAGGCCATGAAACACCCTGGAAAAGCTAAGGGATCTCTTTGTCTGGCCAGCGATGGATGCAGAAGTCCAGAGCTTCTGTAAACGTTGCCCCCAGTGCCAGCGCACCGCCCCACGGAGGCCCCTGCCGGCTCCCCTTATTCCTCTGCCTGTCATAGGCGTCCCCTTTGAGCGGGTTGGTATGGACCTCGTGGGGCCACTCCCCAAGTCCGCCCAGGGTCACAAGTACATACTCGTCATCCTGGATTACGCCACCCGATACCCTGAGGCAGTGCCCCTCCGCAAAGCCACCTCCCGCAATATTGCGAAGAGCTGATGCTCCTCTTCAGCTGTGTGGGGATAACAAAAGACATCTTAACCGACCAAGGTACACCTTTTGTATCCAAGCTAATGTCTGATCTGTGTCGGCTGTTGCAGGTTAAGCACCTGAAAGCGTCCATCTACCATCCCCAGACTGACGGGCTCGTCGAAAGGTTCAACCAAACCTTAAAGCAAATGGTATGGAGGGTGGTGAACGAGGAAGGAAGAAACTGGGACCTCCTCCTGCCCTATATACTTTTCGCTGTCCGGGAGTGCCCCCAAGCCTCCACGGGCTTCACTCCCTTCTAACTCCTCTTCAGACGGCGACCTCGAAGACTGCTGGACGTGGCTCGGGAAGCCTGGGAGGAACAGCCCTCCCCATTCCGTTTGGTCATTGAATATGTGCAGGAAATGCAGGAGAACATTGACCAAGTGGCCCAGATCGTCCAGAAGCACATGAAAGCCGCCCAGGAGGAGCAGAAGCGAGTGTACGACCGGCCAGTGCAACCCCGAGATTTACAACCTGGCGATTGGGTGCTCCTGCTAGTACCGAACAGTTCCTGCAAGTTCCTAGCCCGATGGCAAGGGCCCTACACCATCTTTGAGAGGAAGGGGCCGGTGAACTATCGCCTGCAACAGCATGGTAAGCGAGCCAACACCCAAACATACCACATAAACCTGTTGAAGAAGTGGGTAGAGCCAGCCCCAATAGTGTCGGCGTTCGTGACCTTGGAGACAAGCCAGGATGAGGGTACAGTGGTCCAGCTGGGTGAAGATCTCATTCCCGGGCAAAAACAGGAGTTATCAGAGTTGGTGGGCCAATTTACAGATGTGTTCTCTACCTCCCCAGGGATGATGCAACTGGTCCACCACGAAATCAAGACCCAGCTGGGAGTGGTGGTGCGACAGCGGCCCTATCGAGTCCCGGAGGCCTGCCTCCAGGCTATCGAGGAGGAGGTTAGCCGAATGTTGCGAGATAATATCATCGAGGAGTCCAACACCCCCTGGTCCAGCCCCATCGTCGTCGTGCCAAAACCCGACGGAAGTATGCGGCTATGCAACGACTTCCGGAAGCTGAACCAGGTCTCAGAATTTGACAGCTATCCCCTCCCCCGAGCGGACGACCTGGTGGAGCGACTAGGGAGAGCCCAGTTCATATCCACCCTGGATCTCACCAAGAGATACTGGCAAGTGGCCCTAGCCCCAGAGGCAAGGCCGAAGACGGCATTCAGCATGGCAAACGGCCACTGGCAGTACCAGGTTCTCCCCTTCGGGCTCCACAACGTTCCAGCGTTTAATGGACATTGTCCTGCACCCACATCGCCTCTTCTCAGCGGCCTACCTAGACGATGTGGTTATCCACTCCTCCACGTGGTCGGACCACTTGTTCCACTTGGGGGAGGTCCTGAAGGAGCTCCGGAAGGCTGGGCTGACAGCCAACCCCAAAAAGTGCCACTTGGGGCTAACGGAGGCACAGTACCTCGGGTACTGTATCGCCCGGGGCCTGCTAAAGCCCCAGATGAAGAAAATTGAGGCAGTAAAAACCTATCCCCAGCCCACATCAAAGAAACCGGTATGTGCCTTTTTGGGGTTGGCGGGGTACTATCGCCGATTCGTGCCTAACTTCTCCTCTGTAGCCTCCCCCCCTCAGACCTCACGAAAAAGGGTCAATGGGACCAGGTGAAGTGGTCAGCTGAAGCAGAGAGGGCCTTCCAAGCCCTGAAAGATGCCCTCACCAGTGCTCCAGTACTACACAACCCAGACTTCACCCTTCTATTTACTGTGCACACCGACATGTCCGAAACCGGGCTGGGCGCAGTTCTCTCCCAGACTTTCGACGGAGAGGAACACCCGGTCCTCTACATCAGTCGGAAGCTGTCCCCCGCTGAGAAGAAATATGCAGCCGCGGAAAAAGAGGCCCTGGCGATAAAGTGGGCCATAGAGGAACTCCGATATTACCTGGCCGCTCGGCACTTCGTCCTGGTGACAGACCACGCCTCACTGCAGTGGATGGCCAAGGCCAAAGACACTAATGCCAGGGTAACCCAATGGTTCCTGGCATTACAAGACTTCTCATTCCAGGTCCAGCACCAAGCGGGGGCCCACCATGGGAATACAGATGCGCTCTCGCGACGAGACGCACTGTGGGCCCGATAAGCTCGCAGTAGGCTCGGAGCTGAGGGAAGAGCGGCCCTTTATACTCTCCCCTCCTCTGCTGGATGGTGGAATTGTCCCGTGTGGCGCACCAGTCATCGGCCAGGGGTGTGTCGGTGGCCCCGCCCCACCACCACGTGCTTCCTGCTCGTCCACAACATTGCAGCGGGGCCGTCTCTTCAGCGCCAGCATGGCAGTCGGGGAAAGAGCGATTTTAATTTCTTGTGCGCCGGCTATCAGTCTGTCGCGACAATATGTAATATTAATAATAATTATCTAACCAGACAGAATTATTTTTTTTGCTGTTGTAATTTCCTGAAACATTCATTCTGATTCAAAACTGATTTCTTTCCTTGCAGTAAATGTCCACTGTGATGTAACACAACAGTCTAATACTGGTTGTGTTCATTCAGTGCTCAGGACCGATTCCAGTTCCGCACACATGCACAGCTTTTCTGTAAATGTATAATGAGTGTCAGATCCACACCAGAGCTGCATCAGGTGCAACAGCTAGCAAGCAAATAATATTTCCAGCTCACTTGCACCATTTGCATCTTGTGATGGGAACTTTAATGGCCAGTCTATCAAGTCTGATAAACCACGACTGAGCCTTGGTACACACACACGCGCACACACACACACACACACACACACACACACACACACATGCACGCACCCCCCCAACCCCACACACACACAAAAATGAGATGAAGTGAGTGAAGTGGACTCCCCATGGACCCCTGCAGCTTTGCACGAGAGTATGAAAATGATGTGCAGTGTTGTGTGATACACTTACACAGAATGTAACACACACACACACACACACACACACACACACACACACACACACACACAAATGGACACATTTATCTGCAGACACCACAGTGTTGTCCTCCCAGTAACCTTCTCCTTTTCTTTGTGCTCTCTCCTTATTTCTCTCTCCCTCCATTTCTAGGTCAGCACTGATGCGGCTAGGCAGCACTGAGCATGCTCTCTCTCTCTCTCTCTTTCTCTCTCTAACTCTCTCTCTCTCTCCTGTCTGCTCCAATCTGCCCAACCTGAGCTGATTTCAACCTCAGACAATACCATGAGAGATGAGAGAGGGAGCGAGAGAAAGGGATAGAGGGTCTGAGGACGCACCAGGAAGACCAGAAGGAGGGAAAAAGAAAGAAAGACAAGAGATAGATCCACATAAAGCATGAGGAAAGAGAAGAGGAAAAAGAGCAAAAGAGACAGAAAGATAGAAATGGGTTAGTCAAGCCTGGCATGGGCTGAGAGCTAGTGGGATTGTATAACACTGTCCTATTTCGTTCCATAAATACACACGCAATGCTTCAAAATACACACACACACACACACACACACACACACACACACACATGCACACACGCACACACATACACACATGCACTCGCACACACTCCAGTTCACAGTACGAACAAAAACACATTAGACATGAGCCCTTTAAAGACACAGCTAATTTTGCTACAGCACTCAGACCTGGTGCTAATTCATTCATTGGTAATGCAGAGCCACGTGGTGCAATGCTGCTTCGTTGCCTCTGATTAAGAGCCTGGAGGAGTCTGAAGATCTGTGCAGCATAAAAGCTTCATTTTGTGCATTGTGAGGTTGAATATGATTTAAAAAGAAAACTGCACATCTGTGATGATGGATAGACATAAATACAGCTACATATTATTAATAAAAGTGGAACATTAGCCTCAAACAGACTGCAGAGAATAACAGCTGACCGAAACACAAAAAAGCTGTGGGTTCCTTTCTTATTGGGTTCAGGAACTCATTTATCTGATGTGCGATAAGAAAAAAAAGTTGTTTTACAGATTTGTTTGTAATCAGCATGGACAAAATGTTTTTTGTTGTTGTTTTGTGTGTTTTATTTTTTGCTCAGTACTAAAGGTTATGTTACAGTACTTCATGTAAATTAAAATGCTATTTACTGTACAGTATTTCCTCAGGGAAAGACATTAACCAACACTCTCCAAGATTTCACTATAGGAGACACTTAGGACTGGCAAAAACTAGACACAATCAGGTAAAAGCAACAACAATAAAGAAAATATACTACCTGTAATACTCTCTCTCCCTTGTGCTACCAGTGTCCTCAAATGTGATGCAGCTTTGTATTTGAAATCAGTACTGGAAAGCACACAAGTCCTAAAAGTAGATATAGAGAACCCAATTCAACAAATGAGACAAAAAATATTATATATAGTCATTTATGTATTGAGGACAATGATCCAATATTACATATCTGTGAATGGAAAATGTATGTAAACCTCTGGGATTAGAGGTTAATTTGAAGGTGAAATAAGAGTCAGATGATTTCAATCAATGGGATGACAATCAGGTGTGAGTGAGCGCCCTGTTTTATTTAAAGACCAGGGATCTATCAGAGTCTGATCTTCACAACACATGTTTGTGGAAGTGTATCATGACATGAACAAAGGAGATTTCTGAGGACCTCAGAAAAAAAGTTGTTGATGCTCATCAGGCTGGAAATGAACATTGTTACCCTTCTGCAATTTGCTAAAGATTACGTGGACAAGCCAGAAGGCTACTGGACAATGTTTTGGGGAGGGATGAGACCAAAATAGAACTTACTGGTTTAACCGCTTAACAATCCTGTAAAATTAGTCTAAAACGCCTATCCAAGGCATAGCCAAAGTAAAATTAAAGCTGTTCTTGAACAATTTGGAGTACATGCATGGTTTTGGTCTCTTTTGAAAGGTGACACTCAGTTTTCCCCCCAGAAGTCAGAATCACTGTAAGTGCTACTGGTATTGAGTAATAGAAGTTTGAACACACTGAAATAGAAGCTTTTTTTCCCACCAATTTTTGGGGGGAGCTATTAACTGGAAAACATAATGGGACCATAGCATGAAGCTTAAACAGTCCAAGTTCAAATTTGATAACAATACACCATCCATCCTCAACCGCTTACTCCCTTTCAGGGTCGCAGGGGAACCTGGAGCATATCCCAGGGAGCATCAGGCACAAGGCAGGGTATACCCTGGACAGGGTGCCAGTCCCTCGCAGGACACACAATCACACACACATTCACACACCCATTTATACACTACGGACACTTTAGACACGCCAGTCAGTCTACCATGCATGTCTTTGGACTGGGGGAGGAAACCGGAGTACCCGGAGGAAACCCCCGCAGCACGGGGAGAACATGCAAACTCCGCACACACAGAGCCACGGGAATCGAACACCGACCCTGGCGGTGTGAGGCGAACGTGCTAACCACTAAAGAAAATTAATATTTTAATTGTATTTTTAATGTGCATCCGGAAAGTATTCACAGCGCTTCACTTTTTCAAAATTTTGTCATGTTACAGCCGTATTCCAAAATGGATTCAATTAATTACATTCCTCAAAATTCTACAAACAATACCCCATAATCATAACATGAAAGAAATTTGTTTAAAATCTTTGCAAATTTATTAAAAATAAAAAACAAACAAACAAAAAACACATGTACATAAGTATTCACAGCCTTTGCCATGACACTCAAAATTGAGCTCAGGTGCATCCTGTTTCCACTGATCATCCTTGAGATGTTTCTACAACTTGATTGGAGTCCATCTGTGGTCAATTCAGTTGATTGGACATGATTTGGAAAGGCACACACCTGTCTATATAAGGTCCCACAGTTAACAATGCATGTCAGAGCACAAACCAAGCCATGAAGTCCAAGGATTGTCTGTAGACCTCCGAGACAGGATTGTATTGAGGCACAGATCTGGGGAAGGGTACAGAAACATTTCTGCAGCATTGAAGGCCCCAATGAGCACAGTGGCCTCCATCATCTGTAAATGGAAGAAGTTTGGAACCACCAGGACTCTTCCTAGAACTGGCCACCCAGCCAAACTGAGCGATCGGGGGAGAAGGGCCTTAGTCAGGTAGGTGACCAAAAACCCGATGGCCACTCTGACAGAGCTCCAGCGTGTCTCTGTGGTGAGAGGAGAACCTTCCAGAAGAACAACCATCTCTGCAGCACTCCACCAATCAGGCCTGTATGGTAGAGTGGTTAGATGGAAGCCACTCCTCAGTAAAAGGCACATGACAGCCCACCTGGAGTTTTCCAAAAGGCACCTGAAAGACTCTTAGACCAAGACCAAGACAAAGATTGAACTCTTTGCCCTGAATGGCAAGCGTCATGTCTGGAGGAAACCAGGCACCACTCATCACCTGGCCAATACATCCCTATAGTGGAGCATTGTGGTGGAAGCATCATGCTGTGGGGATGTTTTTCAGAGGCAGGAACTGGGAGACTAGTCAGGATCGAGGAAAAGATGAATTCAGCAATGTACAGAGACATCCTTGATGAACACCTGCTCCAGAGCGCTCTGGAGCTCAGACTGGGGTGAAGGTTCATCTTCCAACAGGACAACAACCCTAAGCACACAGCCAAGATTACAAAGGAGTGGCTACAGGACAACTCTGTGAATGTCCTTGAGTGGCCCAGCCAGAGCCCAGACTTGAACCCGATTGAACATCTCTACAAGATCAACAAGACTAACAAGACTGTTTTTGCCAGGATGTTATCGATCAGTGGACTACTATGAGGCTTCATATGTGAATTGCCTAAATTTTGTATATTTTTGTTTGTATGTTGGTGGTCTGACTGAGACGTTGATTGTAGCTGCTGTTGTGAATGTATCTTGAAAAAATTTATATGAATCAAATCACATGAATCTTAGCTTTCCAAATATATATTACATGAATACCTACATACACACAGTGGCTGTGTACATAGCATAGTTTTGCACTCAACAACGCAATGTGGCACTTTAAGAAGTTAAATGGCATAACACCTTTATCCTGTCTGTGAAACATGAAGATGGTAGTATTATGGTTTGGGCCTGTTTTGCTGCAACTGGACCAGGATGGCTTGCCATCATTGATGGAACAATGAATTCTAAATTATACCAGCGAATTATAACGGAAAATGTCAGGACATCTGTCTGTGAACTGAATCTCAAGTGAAAATGGGTCATGCAGCAAGACAATGACCCTAAGCACACAAGTCATTCTACCAAATAATGGTTGAAGAAGAATAAAGTTAATGTTTTGGAATGGCCAAGTCAAAGTCTTGACCTTAGTCCAATAGAAATATTGTGGAAGGACCTGAAGTAAGCAGTTCATGTGAGGAAACCCACCAACATCCTAGAGTTGAAGTTGTTCTGTACTGAGGAATGGGCTAAAATTCCTCCAAGCCGATGTGCAGGACTGATCAACAGTTACCAGAAACATTTAGTTGCAGTTATTGCTGCACATGGTGGTCACACCAGATTCTGAAAGCAACTTAACAGTACATATTAAATATACATAAAAGCAAAAAATACTTTTCTCACTCACAGATATTTAATATTGGATCATTTTCCTCAATAAATAAATGATCAAATACAATATTTTTGTATCATTTGTTTAATTGGGTTCTCTTTTTCTACTTTTAGGACTTACGTGAAAATCTGATGATGTTTTAGGTCATATTTATGCAGAAATACAGAAAACATATAAGTTCACAAACTTTCAAGCACCATTGTATATTTCCTATTTGTTTCAGTTTAGTTAATGAATAATTCATAGTCACATATAATATGATTTAAAATGAATAACTGAATAATAAACCAGTAATTGCATCAGTGGACAATCACACAATCCTCACAATAATAAAATGCACAAATTTATTCCAATATGAATTGGAATACACAATTGTGCACTGATGAAATATACACATGCACACACACACATCCTTTAACTATTAGTCTTTAAACATTACATCTTATTGCATCTTTTTTTGATAGCGAGATGAGTGGTATCACCAAATTCCTTATTTTATTTCATTTATTTAACATCTCTGCTTTCAAACTGCAGGTGCTTTTTCACTGCCGAGCATGATGTAATTCAATTGTAACGCCAAACTTCAAACGACCCTGCAGTCAACATGCTCCAGAAACACACACTTCAAAGCTGTCGGCATCTCTTTCTATCAGAGTGTGTGAGTTTAAAGCTGGCTAAAAGTCTCTCCCAAAGCGTCAGTCAGTAATGATCACAGAATGATCTAATTAAATGGGCATGAACCGCAGAGCAGATTTTAACCCTAACAAATCTGTTGGTCATGATTGTGCTGTTTATATACAATCTTAAACTATTTAGTTGTAGAAATAAATACTTTAGTCCAAATCTGGAGAAGATGCCATTAGATATATGCACCTTGTTATGAACATCTATTGTATTTTATATAGAAAAATGTTTTAATAAAAATATTAGGAACCCGTTTACATTTTATAAACTACACATATACAAGTCTTTTCTCAAGCAGGGGTCATGCTTCTGTTTGAAATTACAAACAAATAATGGATTTTGGAAACACTATTAAAATTTTTCATATTTCATTTGATGGAATAAAACTGTGATATTTATACACAGCATGTCATTTGCATATTGAACCACAGTTTCGCCCCTGAGTTCTGGAATCTGATTGGTCGGAAGGTGTTGATTAATTTTTTGTAACAGCACAGCATAGCAGGTGCTCCACATACGTAAACTAAATCTAATAATAAACAGAGGTTTTTTTTGTTATAAAAAAAAACAAACGTGTAATCACTGATATGGAGAAACATTTTCTGTGAGGAGATATTTATGTAACATTAATGGAAAGAGTCTCCAGTGTCAGCACTTTGTAACTAACAGAGTGTTCAGGATGGAAGGATTTGCGCTTTCCAGTTACTTGGTAACATGACAAGCTGAATTCTTGTGTTATTAACTTCAAGAGAGATTAAAGAAGAGGCTGATGCGGGAGTGAATGTGTATACCTGTTATAACTGTGTAAAATGTCAAATTTAATAGACAACATGGCCATATTTATTTTTAATTACTGAAAAATTCTTAGCAGGGGCAAATTGCTGTGGTATAAGAGGAATAAAACACTCTTGCATATGCACTTATCGGAAAACAGCCAACTGTGGTCTCCGTCACACCACCCCATCACCGATTATTCTCCTATAACAGCACCTAAAAGTCATGTTTAATTCCTTCCTTATTGTCCTCTTATTACTATTTTATAGCATGATTGTATTGTTGTGTCACAAATGAGCTTTTTAAATGGTAAACTGCATTAACACCATCAAAATTTTTCCTTGACACAAATGTTGTAGACAGAAAACACTTTATTTACTGAATTAATAGCTAAGTTATTGTTCATTTCATTTTAGTAGCATACTGGCTTACATGTGTTACCAATTATAGGCATAGTTCCACAAGCTGAACAAGATAAATATGGTTACATTTCCCACCAGACTCAATTTCATCATCACTGAAATGATAACATACAGCCTGATGCAGTGGATATGCTGAAAAATCCCTGACTTTATCTTGAAAATTCATTTGGTTTTATTGGAGTGTTTTCATAATTTGGTTGTGAAAACATGAGACAAGATTTGAAACCAAGCCTCATTCCAATTAAAATTGAGAGCTGGTAAAAGACAGCATTTATTTAGGAGGATTATAAAAAAAAAAATTAAAAAAAAAAGAAATGATAAAGCACGTGTTAGCTTTTTGACACAGATTTTCCAGCCATATGGTTGTTTTGACCTTGATTATATCAGCGCTCTCTCCTGAGCGTGCTCTCTCTCTCTCTCTCTCTCTCTCTCTCTCTCTCTCTCTCTCTCTCTCACACACACACACACGACCGCATGCACGCATACACGCACACATTTCACTATTACGTGCCTTTCACTAAGTACTTTAAAGGTGGTACTTGACTACACGCTATCACTTGTAAGTAGACAACAGCCTACAGTGTGTCCATACAAGTGCAGTGGTAGCTTAGTGGTTAAGATGTTGGACTACTGATCAGATAGGTTTGAGTTCAAATCCCAGCACCATTAAGCTGTCACTGCTGGGCCCTTGAGCAAGGCCCTCAACTGCTCAGGTGAAGTCAACAGTGCTGGAAAAAAATGCTTATTTTCAAAATGTATACGTTTTATGACCAGGTCAGGCATTTTGCAGTGCTTGCATAAGGCTGAATTAGGGTCTCTTACAACCTCTGGCCACTGAGTGGCATCATGTAGAGACTTTACGCTGATATAAAACAGAGACAGTGGCCATACATGGCCTCCTGACAGAGAGTGCTGTCACAAACCAATCTACACTTCCTGCCTGACTTACATAGTAGCCTATGTGCGAATGTGTGAAGTTGGTCAATATTGAGTGGGAGCGATTCAGGCAGGAGATGTATACAGTAGCTCGGGTTGTTTTCTTCCTTATTTCCAACATGCCCTCATTGCCTTCCTTTATGATTCGGAAGTGTGCATCACCAACATCGGATGGGAGGCCACTTGCAGGCCAATTCGAAAGAGTGTTTAATGGGAAGCAGAACTTTCAGTATCAGCACATTTGACCACAAGTTTCCATAAATTCATGTTAACCTATAGGGCTGGGTATTGTCAACAATTTGGCGATTCGATTCGATTCTTATTTATATGCTTTCGGTTCAATTCAATATCAATTAGTTATCAATATTTCATTTAAAATGTTAGTTGTGCAGACATGGAATCCATGTTTTAATATAAATGCTGGTAACTGAAACCCTCCTACTTAGGTATATTACTGAAATATGACATTTACTTTAACAATAGGGCCCATGCAATTATGTTTAATTACTTTTTACTTTTACTTTGAGTAACAAACATTGTAACAAGAAATCATAACTATGTGCAACAGTTCACACAAGGTAAGCACAAACTGCACACTGCACATGACAAAAAAAATAAATAAAAACATTGTAAATGTGCAACAGTGAAATTCATTAACAACTTGAAATAAAACCTGAAAGATGGCGACATCTTCAGGACGAGAGGCGAACTACGGGTAATATTCACATCCTCTCAAGTAAAGCATTAATAATCGATTCAGGGATTTCCAGAATCGATATCGTTTCATTAAACTGAAGATCGATTAAAATCGGAGAATCGATATTTTTTACCTGGCCTGATTAGCTTAAACATAACAGAAACATTTGCTAAACAAATATAAGTTTTCTAGTGTCTTGGTAACACTAATGATATAAAACTGTTCTCGAACTCATTAACTCATAAATGCAAAGTCTGAACTAGGAATTACGTCATTCTCAAGCTTGGCACATTCAAGCTACAAAGTGCTGGGGAAAAAAACAGATTCCACCATGAAAGTCACACTTTTTTTAACAACAAGCTAGCCAGCTAACATTAGTGATCATGAGTTTATGATATTTACTTTCTCAAAACTGTATGGACAATGTTTTAGCTTTAACTAACTAATGTATCTATATTGATGGATTGATTGAGAGCAAGTACTACTATAAAGTCTTTTAATGTAGTGAAGTGATATTTTATTTAGTGTTGATGGTGTGAGCAGCCATGTTGACATGATGACATGTGCTGCGCTACCTTCCCAACTTTCCAAGTAGGAATTCGAGAGTTGAGGGCCCATTTTCTTTGGTTTTTCTTAGTCGGAGATCAAGTTACGAGCTTTAGTCGAAGGCAGGATAATGTCAGCAAATATTAAGTAATCTTATTGTATAAATCCTTTTCAGACTTTTGGACATTTAAGACATTTTGCTTTTTCAGAAGCTCTTTAAAAATGATAATTACGTCACAACACAGTGCCTTCAGGGGAAGTTCTGCTCCTAAACACTGCTCTGGTGTTAGCTTGATCTCTTAAGCCTCTAAGGGATCGTCTCGCAAACTTTACTAGAGCTGAAAAAGTAATGAACCGCCCTTTAGACAGTAGCAGGGATTTTCCTAAGGGGAAATGTTGACGAGTCAGCGAGTGTGTCTTAAATATTGTGATGAAACAGGGCCTGGATTGAGGCCGTTGCAGCCTGAGAAAGAAAAACATTCTTGCCCAAGAGCCATTTGTTTGTGTAGTAACTCTACGGAACAACAGTGCCATCGTGTGGTTGGCTCTATAACTGTCTCTCTTTAAGTCTGTTACTAAGTGCGTTATCTTGCTGATTCTAACTGAGAGCTTTTAACTGTTGTCTTTATGATCATTATGGCTCATTTAATCCTCTTAGAGAGGAGTTAGTACAAGTCAAGGTTTATTTAAGTGCTAGAGGTACAGTAGTTCTCTGTTTAAATTGAGAATAGATTAACAAAAACTATTTGTTTCCAAATCCACTTATCAGGCTTAACCTTAACCTTAACCTTAAATTGCTTTAATGAGCAATTTAACTCATACTTAAAACTACTGTAAGAACAATAAAATTTTCAATTGAATTACATTTTATTTGTATAGCACTTTTTACAATCAACATTGCTTCAAAGCAGCTTTACAGAAACATATAAACACAGGATACAGATGTTAAGTGTGTGGATTAATCCCAATTGAGCAAGCCGGTGGCGATGGTGGCAAGGAAAAACTCCCTGAGATGATATGAGGAAGAAACCTTGAGAGGAACCAGACTCAGAAGGGAACCCATCCTCATCTGGGTAACATTGGATAGTTGAACTAATCCACTGTTCACTAAAGGAGACCTGTGTGCAAAACTGTATGTGGTAATTGCAATCCCAAGGTCTTAGTAGCAACCATAGTCCCAGCAACCACAGCGAAAATGTCCATGTGGAATTGAAGTCCAAAATCATTTCCATGGTACTTCAAGCGGTACCATCCTCAGCAATTTCCAGGCTGTAGCCTCCAGTCGATGACAGCTCCATCCAGAGGTAGGGCATCTGAATGGATCAGACAGGTCCGGAGAAAAGAAAGGATCAGGATCACTAGCATCTCCATAAAATCATGTGCGGCTTGACAGAAGGAGAGAGGGAGAGGGAGGTAAAAGAGAGGGAGGGATTGTTAAGTAAGACTGTACTTTGTGTAAAAGAAAGTTTATTCATGGTAAGCTTGATTAAACAAATACGTCTTCAGCCTAGACTTAAACACTGAGACTGTATCTGAGTCCTGAACAGTAATTGGAAGGCTGTTCCATAACTGTGGGGTTTTGTAAGAGAAAGCTCTTGACCCTGCTGTAGCCTTCACTATTCTAGGTACCAACAAATAGCCTGCACCTTTTGATCTAAGTAGGCATGGCAGATCATAGAAGACCAAAAGTTTGCTTAGGTCCTTTGCCGCGAAACCGTTTAGTGCTTTATAGCTCAGTAGTAGAATTTTATAATTAATGCGGGATTTCACTGGGAGCCAATGCAGTGTGGATAAGATAAGGGTGATGTGGTCATAATTTCTGGTTCTAGTAAGGAGTCTTGCAGCTGCGTTCTGGACTAACTGTAGCTTGTTTATGCACCTACTGGAACATCCAGACAGTAAGGCATTACAATAATCTAGTCTAGAGGTGACGAAAGCATGAACTAATTTCTGCATCATGTAGTGACATTATATTTCTTATCTTAGAAATATTTCCGAGATGAAAGAAGGCTATCCTAGTAATATTATCTACATGACCATCAAATGAAAGACTGGAGTCAATAATCACACCAAGGTCTTTTACATGATGAAACAGTAAGTCCATCCAGAATTACAATGTGATCAGAAAGCTTACTTCTAGCTACACATGGTCCTAGTACAAGTACTTCTATCTTGTCAGAATTAAGTAAGAGGAAGTTAATAAGCATCCAATGTGTAATGTCCTTTACACATTCCTCAACTTTATTAAGCCGCTGTGTGTTGTCTGGCTTTGCTGAAACACACAGCTGTGTATCATCAGCATAACAGTGGAAGCTAATTCCATGTTCATGAATAATTTTAACTAGAGGTAGCATAAATAAAGAAAAAAGCAGTGGGCCTGGAAAGAACACTCAGTTAAACTGTCTTTACATTCTGAATGGTAAATTAGATGCTCTGTGATGTTTTTCTATGATTACTCTTGGCTCTATAACCAACCGCTAAAGAATAAATATCAACAGGATCCAATTGTAGTAAGCAATTAAGAAACTTCTTTGCACAGAGGTTCTTCTCTCTGGCTTGTACGGGCAGACCACATAAATGAACAGACCATTACTTGCTTGCATTATGAGCCATATGATAGGCCAAAGATTTTAGCTATTATTGATATTATTTATGTTGTTATTATTATAGTGACAGTAGAGATGGTCCCACGTGGACACTTCCCAAAAAATAGTTTTGCCCAGGCTTCAGTGGTTAATCTCACCTGGATACTGTAGATAAAACTATGACACTCACACTGATAATCCTTTCAGCACTGTGTTATTAACTGGAAATATAATCATGCAAGCTATGTAACGTAACTGGGAGGATAATCCACAGCTAATAATGAGCTGCTCCTCTCCTTTCATGGTTTCTTACTATAAGAATGCATGTGCTTGGAGGGACAGTCCTAGGAAGAGGCTTGGATAAAGGGTTAAACAAAGACAGTGGAGGGTGAATAGGTCTGGCTGAGTTAAACATCTGCTAACATCACTTGTAGCTGTTTTACTGCAGGATAAAGATTAATGCTTTGTCCCAGAGTGAACACAAAAAAGAACTACTTATGCTCTAAAGCAAAACAGCAGTGTGGCATGGGCATGTGGCTTCCATGAACCGATATACTTGGCTACATTGATGATGTGAGAAGGAGGATAAATTCTGAACCGTAAAGAACCACACTGACAACTAAGATGCCTCAAATCCCATGGGATGATGCTTCACCCAAAACATACTGCTAAAGCAACTGTAGAGTTTTTTGGGCCAAGAAAAGCTGAATTTCCTCAACTGACTGAGTCAATGTGTGAAATCCCTTGAGCTGCATTTTGCTTATTTAAGACAAGACTGAAGGCAAATAAACCCCAAAATCAAGCAGTGACTGAAAATGGCTACAGTACAGGCCTGGCAAAACATCATCACAAAAGATACACATGGGTTTTTAAGCATTCTTGGATAACTAAAACTAAATGACATCTGAAAATGGCTGGTCAAATTTATACATAGACTTCTCCGATGAGTTTTTATGAGAATATGTTCAGTGTAGGGAGAAAAAATGAAGAAAAAAAAAAGAAAGAATAAAAGGAAAGGGACAATAATTAGAAAATTGTTTAAGTAAGCTAAGCAATAATTACTTTGCCTCTTGTGAATAAATCACATCGTTTGAGCAGCCATTTTTTAATCACAACAACTCAGCTATGATACTCAAGCTTTACTCTGGCCATCTCTGGCTACCCCACTTAAAACTGCCTGTACATGCCACTGCAGTGAATCACTCTACTTCTTCTCAAAACTATGATTTAGGTTTGATAATATCTGTAATATAATATATAATATAAATATATTATAATATAATATAATAATATATTGATTTTTTATTTATTTATTTATTTATTTTACATTTAGGCTCCTTGGTGAAATAACTTTTTAAGGAAATAAGAAATCTTTACTATATATATATAAAAAATATATATATATTACAACTCATTTTACAATGTGCTTACCTACTGGATGTTACCTACTTTAGCATGGTACATTGGGTTTGGAAGGGGCACATTTTGAGTTTGGCAGCATATTCAGCCCTTAGATGGCACTGTTAAAGGAAATGTTATTATAAAACAGCTGAGCACACTCACAGTCATGCAATAAATATATCTCTAGACATGGGCTCTGTCTGAGATATCTGCTGGACATGTTCTGGGGAAACAAAATGTATTTGTTTGTTTATTTAATATAAACGGAGATATATACATTATATATAAATATTTTATATATATATATATATATATATATATATATATATATATATATATATATATATATATATATATATATACACACACACACACACACACACATACACACAGTGTACTGTGGTCATAGTCATTAGAGCTGTGTTTGTGAAGGACTGATTTTTTTTAAAATCCACAAAATCTGTCCCATATTCTCACTACACAATGACTAAATGTATGCTTGCAACTCATATTTCACAGCTATTTTTACTTCCATCTCTTTTTATTTGTATAACTCTTTTCATTTGCACAGTAAACATGAATAGCTGGTTTGAGTATTTCAGAAACTACTGATTTCCTAGGATTTTCATGCATAACAGTCCCTAGTGTTTTCACAGAATGGTGTGAAAAACAAAAAACATGAACATAGAAAACAGGTTGGACTTTGAGGCGACTGGGCTACAACACAAGAAAAACACATCAGGTTCCTCTCCTGACAACCAAGAAGAGCCTAGAGTGGACACCTGATCTTTTTAAAAACTTCAACTGCCCAGTGAACAGCTTTCCAGCCCAGCTGGCAAAGGGCCAATAAGACAAACATGATAAGCTAGTGCAGATTTTAAAGGTATATGTACCGTGGATATAAAAATTATGCACAACCTGTAAGGTTTTGTGATATAAAATATGAAATCAAGATAAATCATGGCATATGTTTTTCCAACTTTAATGAGATATAACAACCAACAAACTTCAAGTGAGATACAAACATACATTTGTTGGGGAGACTGTGTAACAGTGACCTAGTGTGTATACCCTTAAAAAAAAAATTGTTAAAGCACATTTTGCTTGTAATACAGCAGTCAGTCTTTTGGGACAAGAGTCTATCAACGTTGTACTTCCTGATTTGTTCATTTTATTCCACTCTTCCTTGCAAAAATGCTCCAGATCTATCAAATTTCAAGGGGATCTCTTGTGCACAGCCCTCTTCAAGTCATTACACAGGTGTTCAATGCAATTAAGACTGGGCTGTGGCTGGGCCATTCCAAAACACAGATTTTCTTCTTGTTCTGTATCCATTTCTTTATTGAGATTTGCACTTATCATGCTGGAAGATGAATTATTTTCTTAATCTTCAGCTGTCTTACAGAGGCCTGCAGGTTTTGTGCCATTATAGTATGGTATTTGGTAGAAATGCATAGATACTTAATTTCTCAGCCGATACCTATAGCCGATTATTCAAAGTGATATCGGCTGATATCGATACCGATAGTTTGGCAGTTTTGCCTTTTATACCTTCTTTTAAATTAATAATAATTAATTCCACAATTCTGAAAGAAATGCAAATAAAAACTTTATTCTCTCCATTTCAACAAGTTGCTTCACAGTAACGTAAGATTTCTTAACTTATTGAATGTTATTAATTCATATTAACATTAACTGAATTCTAAAAAACCTCCTGTTAGTCTCACATTCACTCACCACTAACAAAAGCATTTCTGCTTCATCACTGAACATCAAACTGATAATATATAGGCTTAATATAAACTTTTTTTTATATATATATTAACTCATATAACATTAACTGGATATGAAATATACTACTCTACAAATATATTTTTCTGTGCAATATATAGGCTACCTTTTTTGTCAACTCATCTTCATTTAAATCTTTCAACCATGTACTGGCGCTTTAATTTAGCACGAGCAGCTCGAGCAGCACAGCAAAAAATTAAATTAGACTCGACACCCAAACTCCCGCTTCACTGCTGCGGCATCTGGTGTAAAAGCACTAATTCGTTAACATGCATGCCAAAAAAATACACACTGCTTCTGCTCTGCTGCAGCGTCTGGTGTAAAAGTTTAGCAGTGTAGAGTTTACAAATTGTAGTTTTGTCATCATTGTCACCCAATTCAAAGTAATTCCACACAAGAGACAGCTTCTTTACACACAGCACAAATTTGATGTGTTTTCCCGTCCTCTTTTTATTGACAGGATATAATTGGCTCTGATCATAGGATGTTTTTAAACTATCTGCCAGTAGCATGAAAAATAGCCTTTATCCTGATTTATACCGATTATTGTCTGATACATCGGTGCATCTCTAGTACTTGGAGCAATCAATGATTCTCTCTATCTTAACTAGAGCCCCAGTTCCAGCTGAAGAGAAGGCGTTCCATAACATGTGATGCTGCCACCACCATGCTTCACTTAGGGTCTGATGTTTTTTTGGGAAGATAAGCACTTTTGTTTTAGTGCCAAACATACTTTTTGAATTGTGATCCCAAACGTTCTACCTAGGGCTCCTCATACCATAACACATTTTGCCAGATGGTTTGGCAAAAGTTAGGTGGACTTGGATGGTGTCACTTAATTTATGTAACGGAGGTTAGGACGGTTGCAAGTGCAGTTAAAGACTTTTATTAGCGCAAGACAGGCAGACAAATCCAAAACAGTAATCACAAACATGGTCCAAACAGGGAATAAACAGGCATAAACAGAGTGAGGCTAGAATCAGATATGAAAAATGAGAAACAAGGTCAGTGAACATGAAACAAAACAAGAAACAAGGAACAACCACTAGGTAAGGAGATAAACTCAATACTACGCAATGTGCTAAGAGACATGAGGGGTTTAAATGACAAACATAATCATGGGTTAAACACAGGACAGAAAACTATGATGACACATTTGGGAAACAACCAATGACAAAACAGGACATAACAGACAGAACATAACCATAACAAAAGCACATGTCCAAAGTAAACAAAGTCAATGTCGTTGAAGACGGAAAAGCGTGCGTTGGATAAGTGCTCACGCCCCGGGCTCGCGCTTTGAGCTCGTGCAACAAACTTGCGCTTCGGTTTTCTGAGCACGCTGCAATACTGCAGCGCTGGCTCGAGGGGAAATTGTGCCAAATGGGTGAGAAAGGGCTTCTGTCTAGCCACTCTACCCCGCCGCCCTGACACGAGAGATTGTCACATGCAGGAAGTGACCAGTTCTTTGGCAGATATTCCTGCAGCCCCTTTAATATTGCCTTGATCTCGTGGCAGTTTTCCTGATAAGTTTTCTTCTGGTCTTTTTGCAGTTTTGGAGGGTGTTCTGTTCTTATTAATGTCACTGTGTTCCCCATTTTCTCAACTTGTTGTTGATGGCCTGGTGTATTTTGGAAATTCTTTTGTAACCCTTTCCTCATTAATAACTTTCAACAGTGAGATCTCACTCTTAGCAGACCAAGGCTTCAGCAGTGAGACGAAACCAAGAAGATGTCAAGACAATCCTACAGAAATAGCAGATCTTTACTTTGGAGTTAATCAGAATCACTTCATTTATGACAGTTGTATGATAATTACTTTTGACCATGACTTTGAATGTGATTGGTTAATTTGGAGCTCAGTCACATGCCCCATTATGAAATGGTCTGCACTTATATAGCACTTTTATCCAAAGCATTTTACACTGTGTCTCATTCACCCATTCACACACATTCACACACACACACCAATGGTAGCAGAGCTGCCATGCAAGGCGCTAACTTGTCATCGAGGACAACTTGGGGTTCAATGTCTTGCCCAAGGACACATGTGGAGTCATGTGGGCCGGGAATCGGACCGCCAACCCTACGATTAGTAGGGCAGTGAGCTGGCAGGGGAACTTCGGCCGGGAGCAGAAAGAGGACGACCGCCTGAAGCATTGCTGGGCCCAGGTGCAGCAGATTGACGTGGTCAACCAAAACCCAGAACACAGGCTACCCACCTCCAACTTTCTAGTCGGGGGAGGCCTACTATACCACTGAACCCAGTGCAGAGGGGAAAACATGGACCTCCTAGTAGTCCCCAAGACCCAAACCCAAACACTGTAGCACTTGGCTCATACCCATCCGCTTGGGGGCCACCTGGGGCCCGAAACACTTGGGAAAAACTGAAGGACCACTTCACTTGGCTGGGGATGGATGCAGAGGTCCGGGCCTTTTGTCAACAGTACCCTCAGTGTCAGCGTACCGCCCCAAGGAAGCCCCTACTGGCGCCCCTGATCCCACTTCCCATCATCAGCGTCCCCTTTGAAAGGATGAGCATGGACCTCGTAGGGCTGCTCCCCAAGTCCGCCCGGGGCCAGGAGTACATACTCATCATCATGGACTACACCACCCGGTACCCCAGGTGGTGCCACTACGGAAAGCCACCTCCTGTTCTGTCGTGTGGGGATCCCAAAGGACATTCTGACCAACCAAGGTACGCCTTTTGTGTCCAAGCTAATGTCTGATCTGTGTCAGCTGTTACAGATGAAACACCTCAAGACGTCTGTCTACCACCCGCAAACTGATGGACTGGTCGAGAGATTCAACCAGACGCTAAAACAGATGTTACACCGGGTGGTAGATGAGGAAGGAAGGAACTGGGACCTCCTTCCTCCCTACATGCTCTTCGCCATCCGAGAGTGTCCCCATTTATCCACGGGCTTCACCCCTTCGAGCTCCTCTTCGGACAGCGACCTCGAGGACTGCTGGATGTGGCCCTTGAAGCGTGGGAGGAGTAAACATCCCCATTCTGCTCGGTCATCGACTATGTGCAGGAGATGCAAGAGAAGATTGACCGGGCAACCCCGATAGTTCGGGAGCACATGCGAGCCACCCAGGAAGAACAGAAAAGGGTGTACAACCATCCAGGGTGTACAGCCTCAGGAGTTCCAACCAGGCAATTGGGTGCTCCTACTAGTGCCCAGTAGCTCTTGCAAGTTCCTGGCCCGGTGGCAAGGCCCATACACAGTCCTCGAGCGAAAAGGCACCATAGACTATCGCTTGCAGCAGCCCGGTAAGTGAGCAGAGGAAAAACTCTACCACGTGAATCTACTGAAGAAGTGGGTAGAACTGGCGCCGGTAGTATCGGCGTACACGGCTCTGGATACAGATCATGGCAAGGGTACCTTGGTAGAATTGGGGGAAGATCTTACCCCCACACAAAGACCAGAGCTAACCGAGTTGGTGGACCAATTTTCTGATGTGTTTTCTACCTCCCCAGGAATGACGCAGCTGGTCCACCATGAGATCAAGACCCGTCCAGGAGTAGTGGTGAGACAGCAGCCCTACCGTGTCCCAGAGGCCCGGCGCAAGGCTATCAAGGAAGAAGTTAGCCGAATCCTGCGGGACCACATCATAGAGGAGTCCAACAGCCCCTGGTCCAGCCCCATCATTGTCGTGCCGAAGCCGGACGGAAGTATGCGACTTTGTAACAACTTCCGGAAGCTGAACCAGGTCTCCGAGTTCAATAGCTATCCTCTCCCCCGAGTGGACAACCTCGTGGAGTGACTGGGGAGAGCCCGGTTCATATCTACCCTGGACCTAACGAAAGGCTACTGGCAATTCGCGCTGGTACCGGACGCGAGACTGAAGACGGCCTTCAGCACAGCCACCGGTCACTGGCAGTACCGGGTTCTCCCCTTCGGGCTACACGGGGCACCCGCAACGTTCCAGCTGCTGATGGACATTGTCCTGCGACCCCACCGTATGTTCGCGGCCACCTACCTAGATGATGTAATTATCCACTCCTCCACTTGGTTGGACCACCTGTTCCACCTGGGGGAGTTTGTGAAGGAACTCCGGAAGGCCGGGCTGACTTTGCCCTCCCATTAACCATACACATAGATGCCTCTGAGACCGGCCTGGGCACCATTCTCTCACAGACCTTCGACGGAGAGGAACACCCGATCCTCTACATCAGTCGAAAGTTGTCCCCACCTGAGAGGAAGTATGCAGCCGTGGTAATAGAGGCCCTGGCGATAAAGTGGGCCATCGAAGAGCTCCAGTACTACCTGGCCGGTTGGCACTTCATCCTGGTGACAGACCATGCCCCACTGCAGTGGATGTCCAAGGCAAAGGACACTAATGCCAGGGTAACCCAATGGTTCCTCTCGTTGCAGGATTTCTTTTTCCAGGTCCAGCACCGGGGGGGGACCCACCATGGGAATGCAGATGGCCTCTCGCGATGGGATGTACTGTGGGCCTGACACACGACGGCAGTGGGCTCGGAGCTGAGGGGGGGTACTGTGGCGACAGGCCATCGCATAGGAAACAAAGCTCGCTCCTCCCGCGACTGCCGCAGTGGCGCTGAAGAGACAGCGCTGCTTCAGCGCCACCAATGTTTCGGATCACGTGGGCGAGGGGAGAATATAAACGGGTGATATTCCACTCACAAGGGAAGAGGAGGATCTCCGAGCATACGAATCCGAGGCGAGTGAAGGCTCTACCCCCTGGCTGTAACCGAAGACGGCTGAGGCCCTCACCGCCCGATCGCACTTTAACACACACACACACGCACCCACACTCCCCTCACCATCCGTCTTAAATAAAGATCCCTCCACGAACAACACTAAAACAGCCTCCTGTGTGTCTGTGCTCCGCTCACCGTGGGCTAAATTCCCTACAATATATATACATACATATATTTAAAAAAAAAAAAATATATATATATATATATATATATATATATATATATATATATATATGTGTGTGTGTGTGTGTGTGTGTGTGTGTACATATTCCAAGTCAAGCTGTACATTTTCAATAACATGTAATTGTGCTATTGTGTTTTTCTTTCAAGCATTACAAATACAGATACAGCGTCTTTAGAATCTAATTTTATCTTAATTTGAGCTTAAATTCTCGTATATATGTATGTGAATGTGAACAGTAGGGTGGTGGGGTGAATATGTGTGTGATCACATGTGTGCAAATTGGTGTTGCTGCTGACATTCATCTCTTGTAAGGAAATGTGAAATTGTAGAATAAGCAAAGACGAAGGAGGGTTGAGCGAGAGGCAGTATGGCAGAAAACAGAGGAGGTGAAAAAGAGGTGGAGGTTGCACTGACTCTGCTGACTCAGGACTATTCAAAAAGGCTTGATTTCCACTCCATTTCCATTGCTGCTTTGTAATTCTAATGAGAGGAGGGAAAGAGTATCAGAGAGAGAGAGAGAGCGAGAGGGGATCAAATTAAATATCGACTGACTTCAAGCTGTCCAGTGTAGACAAGCTGCACACTGACTCATCAACAGTGAACCTCTGCCAGCTCGCTAAAAACAGAGACGGAGAGGAGGAGGAGGACAGAGGGAAGGAGGGGGGATGAAGGGACAGAGAGATCGAAGAGAGGGGGAGGGACGTGTAAAAATATACAACAGGGGTTGGAAGGGAAGCAATAAATATAAGACAAAAGCTTGAGATAAGGAATGTGGAAAAAAGAATATTTTAAAGTCACTATTATTAATTTACCCTTTTCTTATCTTTTCAATTTTAATTTCCCAATATTTGTTTCAATTACCACCCTTTATTTTCAAATTTTCAGTTTGAACTTTCTGTTATCAATTTTATTTAATTTTATTATTTGCATTTTAATTTGAATTTCATTTTCTAGGCTTTACCAAAATGACAAACAAAAGCAACACATTTGTAAATTAAAACTGATATTAGAAAATAATAAAGGAGAGGATAAATTTAAATGGATAATAGAAAATAGAAAATGGAAATGTAACTGACATCAAATTTGATAGAAGTACTGTTTTAACAATATTTTATCTACATAGTGTAAATTTTAATAATTAGTTCTGGCACAAAAAAATCCCCAAAGTAACATGCAACATGAAAATCAAAACAGACGAAGGACAAAGAAAGAGTGAAGGGAAAAGAAAGAGATAGCAGCTGACAGAGGAATGTTGGGTGAATGATATACGTTTGAGGTATTTTAATGAATGCCACTGTGGCACTGGTTCGATACTGAGCTTGAGTTACCGTCCATGTGGTGTTGAGTATGTTCTCTGTGCGTCTATGTGGGTTTCCTCCAGGTTCCCCAGTTTCCTCTCACAACCTAAAAATGTGTCAGTAGGCTGTGATAAATTGTCTCTGGGTATGAATGTGTGTGTGACTGGTGCCCTGATGGACAGGCATCCCATCCATGCCTCATTCCCAGTGTTCTCAGAATAGACTCTGGATTTACCATGACCCTGACTGGTCTCAAATGATAATGCAAGTAAAGTAATCTCCAATAATAATAGCGGTGCCTCAGTGTACTGATCACAAGGTCATGAGATCCCAGCATCAGCAAACTGCTCCAATGAATCCTGTCATGTCAGGAAATGTTCTAGACTAGCATTGTCCTGGCAGTGTGCCAAGATTTGGTTCCTTTTTTGTCTCTAGATTTGGCCTTTTCTTTTAGAGCCCTTTAATGGTTTTATTTCCTAGTGACAAATCTAGTGACTTTTTGAGCAGATATTAGTAACTGTCCTACTCTCAATATGGCTCTTCTACAGCTACTGGAATTTAGAGAGCAGATTCACTCCACTCACCACCAGAGTTAATAACCTGACTGAGATGCAAATGTGAGCTGATATTCCCAACGCCCAATCAATGATAGCCATTGTTCCTCTCAACTAATCAATGATCACCATTGTTCGTCTCAACCAATCACTGATCGCCATTGTTCCTCTCGACCAATCACTATTCAGCATTGTTCCTCTCAACCAATCACTGATCGCCATTGTTCCTTTTGACCAATCACTGATCACCACTGTTACTCAAGAAAAATTACTGATCACCATTGTTCCTCTCAACCAATCAATGATCAGCATTGTTCCTTTTGATCAATTACTGATCAACATTGTTCCTCTTGCCCAATTACTAATCACCATTGTTACTCTAGAAAAATTACTGATCACCATTGTTCCTCTCAACTAATCACTGATCACCGTTGTACTTCTCGACCAATTAATGATCAGCATTGTTACTCTCAACCAATCACTGATCACCATTGTTACTCTAGAAAAATTACTGATCATCATTAATCCTCTCAACCAATCACTGATCACAATTGTTCGCAACAGCCAATCAATGATCACCACTGTTCCCACCATTGGTCACCATTGTTCCCAACAATCAATTGAAAAAAAAACAAACAACCTCAAAAAAAAAAAAAACAGGGTCCCGCGTGCACAATAAAGATCACCAGCGTTACAGTCAAATTTACACACTCATTATTAGACATGAGATTTGTTGTATCTTAAGTAGACAGGGGATCTGAGAAGAATCATCCTTTTAAGAATTTTAATGAGTGCTCGGAACTAACATTGCAACATGCACAGGCTCAGCATTGCGACATCTCTTCTCTTATTCTATGCTTAACTGCAACCAGGAAACTTGATTGCCATCTAGTGGTGTGTTAATGTAAGGGTATCAAAAGTTTGTTTGCACAGATACGAAAAAGATTAAACTGGCAGCGTCCTAAATTGTATACTGTGACAATATCTATTGCATTCGATTCGGTACCTACTGCTTGGCCGTCAATACAGTACGTATTGTTCAGTATATGAGTGTAGTATGAATACAATCTGGACATACTACATCTGCCATATTGGAATATACATGAGACCTGCAACTTCAAAAGAACCGACACACCGCATTCCACCATTTTTTATTCTGACAGCTCTTCCGCGCCAGTCCCATTGCCTTATGGGATAGCGCAGTGTCCAGTGGTTCCATACTGGAAAATCTTGGTTTGAAGCAGTAGGTCATCCGGGTATTTCTTGCCTATTGTTTTATGAATACTGAGAATTCGGACATACTACTCCTTTGGTGTACTGCTTTTCACCTACTGTGTAGTAGGGTAGTAGATATTCGGACACAGCCACTGAATAATAGAAAAGAAATGGCTAGTAGGATTCAATCTGTGATCCCAAAATTTATGATTATAAGAGAGCTCTGTGAGAAACCTTTTGCTAAAGTTGAAATTTATAATATAGTGAAAAGAATGCCAAACAATAAATCCAGGGTCCGGTGGCTTACTTTTTGAGTTTTTTAAAGTCTTCTGGGACTCTATTCAAGACCTTCTCTATGAAGCGCTTAAAGAATGTGCTGTGAATGGCGAATTTGGCAGAATCAATGAAGCAGAGTCTCATATCACTCATACACAAACCTAATAAAGAATCAAAACACCTAGATAATTGGCACTCAATCACTCTTTTAAATTCAGATTGCAAATTATTAGCATCCATATATTCAGAAAAACTGAAATATTGTTTAGCTATTATTTCTAGCACCCAATCTGTTTTGTTAAAAGGTAGGCACATATCTACCAACATTAGATTAATTTGAGATATTCTATATTATTCTGAATTAATTAATAAAGATGCTAGTATCTTATTTATTGACTTTTACAAAGCCTTCAACACGGTTGAGGATTCTTTTATCTTTGAAGCACTGTCTAAATTTGGTTTTGGTAGTTCATTTATAAACATGATACACACTCTTTATAATGGTATTAATAGATCTGTTTCTTGAGCTTCTGGCACTTCTCCCCATTTTGCTGTTGGTCAAGGTATCCATCAGGGATGTCCCATTTCTCTATATCTTTTTCTTCTGGCCACAGAATTTCTTCGCCTAGACATAATGTAAACCATTTGACCATTGAAGGAATAAATATTGGAGAAAACATTTTAATTATCAGTCAATTAAAGCTGATGATATGTGTCTCTTTCTTGGAGAAAATCATGTATGTGTATGATTCAGACAAAACATCTGTTAGTGGAATTAAGATGAAAAGTTATGTCAAGTACCTTGTGATTGACATATGTAAATCAGTTTCCGAAAATTTTCAGTCAAAATTAGACAAACCAATAAAGATACATGACTGTTGGCTGCAGAGAGACTTAACCATTTATGGGAGAGTCTTATTGACTAAATCTGAGGGCATATCATGTTTACTATACCCTGCTCTTGTTATATGTTGATTAAAAAAAGATTAAATCTATAAACTCTCTGCTGCTTCGATTTGTTAGGAAAAATAAAGCAGAAAATTTTCAAAGAAAAACTCTGGTAAAAATCTTTAAGGAGGGTAGTCTTAATGCACTGGATTTTCAGACTATTAACCAGACATTTAAGATTAATTGGATAAATAAATGTATTTCTAATAGTGAATTACCCTGGTTTTGGATCCCTAATCTAATTTTTGAAAAATGTGGTGACCTTAAATTCTTATTATCTTATCATTTTAAATGCTGCAAGTTACCTATCAAACTTTGAAATTTTCATAAACAAGCTCTTGAATCCTGGAAAATTGCATTTAAGCATAATCCCACTCCCACTGATAATTGTTCCTCTCCACCAATCATTGATCACCATTATTCCTCTCGACCAATCACTGATCACCATCGCTCATCTCCACCAAACACCAATCACCGTTGTTCTTCTCGACCAACAAGAAATCTTCTCAATATGATGTCCTCAGTAATCAAGGGGAATTTCTCTCATTTAATGAACTTACAACCCCAATTCCAAAACAGTTGGGATGCTGTGTAAAATATAAATAAAAACAGAATGCAATGATTTGCAAATCTCATAAACCCATATGTTATTCAAAGTAGAACATAGAATACATAACAAATGTTTAAACTGAGCAAATGTATCATTTTAAGGAAAAAATAAGGTAATTTTGAATTTGATGGCCGCAACACATCTAAAAAAAAAAAAGTTGGGACAGGGCAACAAAAGGCTGGAGGAAAATTTTGCAACTAATTAGGTTAATTGGCAACAAGTCAGTAAATGATTGGGTATAAAAAAAAGAGTATCTTAGAGAGGCAGAGTCTCTCAGAAGAAAAGATGGGATGGAATCTGGATGGAAGCATATGTTTCACTTAAACCTGTATATACCTTTCAGCATGGATGGTTTCAACTTTCCAGATGTGAAAGCTACCCATTCCATAATCAGTAATGTACGTCATACCAACAGAGATGCAGGCTTTTGAACTGAGCGCTGATAAAAAGCCAGATGGTCCCGCTCCTCTTTAGTCCTCTTTAGTTTAGAAGATGAGGCGTCCATGGTTTCCAAAAAGAATTTCAAATTTCATTTCATCTGATGACAGAACAGTTTTCCACTTTACTGCGGTCATCAAATTCAAAATTACCTTATTTTTTCCTTAAAATTGTACATTTCCTCAGCTTAAAAATTGTATATGTTTTCTATTGTGTTCTATTGTGAATAACATGGGTTCATGAGATTTGACATCATTGCATTCTGTTTTTATTTACATGTTACACAGTTTTTTGGACTTGGGGTTGTATTACTCTGAAGGCTGCTGCATTTTCTATAAGAGACTTCAATAAGGTGATTAAAAGTATCCCAATTATCTTAAAATGCTTAATTAGAGTGCACCTATGTTATCCTAGCTTGTCTAATCACAGGCCTATATTTTCAATGAATGGTACCCATATTCTAGACAAGAAATGTAAACTTTTTTTTTTTTTTTTTACTGCTTTTTCTGTTGATGTAAAATGCCTTTTTGCTTCTTTTAATAATAATATGTCTAAACCACTGAATGCCAAGGCTTCCAAAATGTATAACATTCTTAAGGCTATCACACTGAAAATGTCGTTCTTTTGCTGTGATATCTCATGTGTCCCTTTGTTGCAATATGTCCCCATTGTTGTTATTTGCTGTACGTATGTGTTTGATGCAACAGGAAAAAAGAAAAAAGAAAGAAAAGACCAGAAAATGGCGGTTCCCGCACTCAGCTTTAACTGTCACTAAGTGTGGAGAAGACCGAGTCTCCAAGTCACCACAAGAGGGAGACATTTTAAAACTAGAAACATTCTGATAACCAAATAAGGAAATGACGTATTTAAGAAGAGTTTGGCACAGGTGTAGAGGACGCTTTATTTTGTTCCCCACCCGTATTTCTGGAAATCCAATATCTCAGAACAGCCGCTAGCTTGAACAATCTGATCGCCGATTGGACATTACAGTGAGTGGGAATTACTTAGCCAATCCTGGAGCCGAAAACGTGGACGTATCAGCCAATTATAGAACAGAAGGCGTGATTTGTCGGAATACAGTTGGGGAAAAGTGGTAACTAGTAGTGTTAGTGGAGAAGTGGTAGCTGAGTTGGGTCATGTCCTAATTTAGGGTGCGATAATTTATGAGCACACGTAACTACGGGAGGAGGTAAGCCTGGGTTAGGTCGGGGATTGGGTTTTAGGAATATGAAAAAATAAAGTCGCATCACGAAGATTTTAGCTAGGTTAGCTTGACTTGTTAGCTATAGTGCTAGGTAAGTAACTAGTCGCTGTTACAGCAACACGTGGCTGTGACTCGTAAATAACTTGAACTATGTCCTTAATGGATTTGTTTACAGTTACACCTAATTACTATCATCATAAGCGGATCATGCAGTGTATACAGAGCTGCCAGTAGTTAGGGATTCAATGTGTACTGAAATGTCAATATTTTGCATAGCTGAATATTATAACTGAATGTTTCTTCTGGTGTTTAAAGATCTAACTAATAAAAGGATTCGTGAGTGTTGCTGAAACTCTGTGGAAATGTAAACTATTAAGCTATTAAAACCTCAGATTAAACCTGGAAAAAATTAGAAAGCAGTCTGCTTTGGAAATTGTCAGAATATTTATTTTTCTACAAAAGAATGAACTCTGAAAACAGTTGCAAACATTTGGAAGTTTCCATGTTGCATTAATATATTTGTATATATTTTTTTTTCAAAGTTTGTTTTTTTAAATAAAGTTTTTCAATGTCGGTTAAGAGGTGAGCTTTGAGGGCAGATTGTGAATTGTGGTTCATGTCTAATTTACATTTAGTGTTATTTTGTTCTAAATCTCTTATTCTTTCTCAGACAGAATATATTGGTATATCTATGTTGGTGTTAGTGAAATAAAAGTTAATTAACTTTGATTTACTTTTGTCTTACAGAATAGTGTACAGTTCTTTCTGAAAGTATTGGAACAGCAAGGACTATTCAGTTGTTTTTGCTGTACACTGAAAATATTTGGGTTTGAGATCAAAAGATGAATGAGACGATGGATCAGAAGTTAAGCTTTCATTTCCTGATATTTACATCTAGATGTGTTAAACAGCTTTAGTTTGAACACACCCATTTTCCCAAGTGATATATTGGAACATGTGACTGATGGCACAGGTGTGCTCTGTTAAATTTATTTGTTTAAATAATTAATAGCTCCTTCTTCTGTGATGACTGCATATGTTGTTAAAAAGGATAAGCCAACATGAAGATCAGAGAGCTGTCCATGAGTGAAAAGCAAGCCTTTTTGAAGCCGAGAAAAGAGGCATTGGACAAACATTGGGCATAGCCAATACAAGAATGTATTTGGCTGATGACAGAAATATTGTGAGAGCTGTGAAGAAATACCTGTAAACAACAGTCAGTTGTTGTCACCAACAACCTCCACAGGCAGGGATGAAGGTATCACAATCCACCGTTCAAAGAAGACTTTGAGAGCAGAAATATAGAGACCATACCAGAAGATGCAAACCACTCACCAGGAAGAATTAGAAAGCCAGATTGGAATTTGCAAAGAAATACAGAGATGAGCCACAAAAGTTGTACCACTTCTACCAAAATGATGGTCGAAAGGTTGGAAAGTGTGGAAAAAGAAAGGATCTGCTCATGAAAACATTCCGAAACATACCAAGATAATCTGTGAAACATGGTGGAGGTAGTGTTATGGCTTGGGCTTGCATGGTTGCTTCTGGAACAGACTCACTAATATTGATGATGTAACTCATGTAACAGCAGAAAGAATTCAGAAGTTTACGGAAACATTTTGTCTGAGAATTTACAGAGAAATGCATCCAAATTAATCAAGAGGAAGTTCATCGTGCAGCAAAACAATGATGCAAAACACACTGCCAACTCAACAAAGCACTTCATCGTGGGGGAAAAGTGGAAGGTTTTAATCTGGCCAAGTCAATCCTGAACCTAGTTGAGAATGCATTTCACCTCCTGAAGAGGAGACTGAAGGGAGACCCTTCCAGAAAAAAAACAACAACAACTGAAAGAGGCTGCAGTAAAAGCTTGGAAAAGCACCACAAAAGAAGAATGCAACAGTTGATGCAGTTATTGCAAGCAAGGAATGTGCAACGAAATATAAAGTGTTATTTACTTCAATTTACTTTTAAGACTGTTTGTTTCTTTACTTTCTCTCTCCTAAATATTGGGTGGTCTGTTATTGGGTGCCATGTTTTAAGTTGTTTAACACCTCTAGATGTGGTGGCTGTGGCTCAAGTGGTAGACCGGGTTGTCCACTAATCGTAGGGTTGGCGGCTAGATTCCTGGCCCACGTGACTCCACATACCGAAGTGTCCTTGGGCAAGACACTGAACCTTAAGTTGCTCCCAATGGCAAGTTCGCGCCTTGCGTGCTACCATTGGTGTGTGAGTGTGAATGAGACACTGTGTAAAGCGCTTTGGAAAAAGACCACTTAGATGTAAATATGGGGAAATGAAAGCTGAAATTCTGATCTATCATCTAATATTCATCTTTTGATCTCAAACCAAAATGTTTTCAATGTATAGTGAAAACAATAGAATTGGGCTTGCTGTTCCAATACTTTTGGAGGGGACTGAAGTTAGCTAAATATTGTTAGCTGACCTAGGTTTCTGACTCATGCCAAATTTAGCGGGGTGAATTTGGCTAATGATGTATCAAAATGATCCTGGTTAAAACAGTCCAATTAGATGTGGCTTTATCTTTTGGGTCTTTTTAGCGTAGCCTTTTTGCTAATAAAACTAAATGACTGGTTTAGTTTCCTGTCTGTTCCTGACTTCTGGTTATAAGAGAAGCGATGACTGCTGAAGCAAAGGCAAGTAGGGCCAGATTTAGAGAGTGTGTGTGTGTGTGTGTGTGTGTGTGTGTGTGTGTGTGTGTTTGTGTATGTGTGCAAGTGTGTGTGTGTTACACTGCTTGCTGGTGTTGAGTGCTCTCTAGTGACTCCTTCAACAAGGCGCAAACTTACATTAGCTGAATTACAAACGGCTTCACAATCTCTATATATAACACTACGTAGGCAATGAAATGTTGGCTCCTGCATCCTATATAGTGAGTGAACTGTGTCTCTAACACAGCACCATTTGGAATTCAGCCATACCATGATGTTAGGTGATGAGTGTAGGACATAAATATGCACCGCATGTCGCAACCATTTTGTCACCAGCAGCCATTGTAGCCTAGAAAGTACTGAAATACATTTCTGCAGACTTCCTGGCCTGGTGGCCTTGAATATCACAGAAATGTTCTTTTAATAAAATGACATACTTTTGGACTTGTGGACCAGGTTTCCCTACACACATCTCAGATCAGCAGGACAGGCTAATGATCTTTTGTATTTATTAGAAGTTCAGAGAGGATGGAGGACCACCTGATTGAAAATGAGACCTCCTTTTACGTGAAGGCGGAGCAGTACTGGAAAGACATCCCGCCCACTGTGGATGGAATGCTTGGAGGGTATGGTAGCATTTCCAGCATCGACATCAACGGTTCCAAAAAGTTCCTGCAGAAATTCCTTGGGGTGAGAGACCACTGTTTATATGTTTACACAGTCTAGATAGTCTAGAGCAGGGGTGTCCAATCTTATCCAGAAAGGGCCGGTGTGGGTGCAGGTTTTCATTCCAACCAAGCAGAAGCCACACCTGATTCCACCTGTTTAATCAGTTGATCTTGGCTTTCAATAGACTCAGGTTTGGCTTCTGCTTGGTTGGAATGAAAACCTGTACCCACACCGGCCCTTTCCGGATCAGATTGCCCACCCCTGGCCTAGAGCATCAAGCATGCATATTAGAGCTGCAACAACTAATTGATAATAATCAATTATGAAAATCGTTGTCAATGAATCTCATTATCGATTAGTTGGTCTGCGCGCAGCACGGGGTGTGTTTACTCATTACATTACTTCTGTTACTTTCTGTTCAGAAAAGACGCTTCGGAGAGTAAATACTAAAGTTGTGTCCCAAATGAAGTACTGTACACTTACACTATGCACTCTGCACTACTGTCTAGTGTGTGAATTTTAGAAACATATCATCTCACATGGAACACTAGCGGGTTTTTTTTACTAAAGGGAAGTATATGCCGCTTCCTACATGACGTCATACGCACATAATGCGACGGCGCTAGCTTTTGCCTAATTCCCAGAGTCACCATACATGGCTTTCTTTTCTCTCAGCGACATCAGAAGGAGGCGAAATCGTCAAGTGACTGTGGAAGAAAATGTGCGACCTCCAAGTCCTCTAAGGCAGGAGGGCATTTTATATTAAACACCTCCGAGAAGATTTATAAAATTTATTAAGCGGAGTTTGTGTAGCACCAGCACGACAGTGATGCTGCCGCAAGTTGCTTAAACGATTTAATTTAATTTGTGTATTGACATTATATGCTGTATCGGTGTAATGGTGTTGTTTATTATAACGGAAGTGATCTATTAGTAACGAGGCTGCGTTGCTCCTCGCACAGTATAGACGCGCTGATACAGAGTGGGAGCGCAAGTAAGATCTGTAATGTCTAATTAAAACATTATGATCAAAAGTAAACACAAGTAAAATAATATGTCTAAAGGCAGTGAGTAACAGAAACCACAAGGTGCAGTGAAAGTTTTTACTATAAATTTAGGACTGTAGGTTAATTAATTGCTTTTTGTGCATCCATAAAAATTAATGCATATATACTATTATATATTTTATATATATAATGTGTGTGTGTATGTATGTATGTATGTATGTATGTATGTATAAGTATTTATGCATTTTTTTATGGCACTGAATTAAACTACAGTCCTAAAGTAATAATATATATTCTGATGTGTTCCTGTGGGTATTGGGTTCTTTTCAGTCTTATATAATTAGACAAACAGTTGTGTAAAGTTTTAGTCTGAAGTTTATATTTGTAACACACAGTTTGTGGCTTTAATTTAAAATAAACGAAAAAATAGTCCTGAAGGTTTGCCCTGCCCCATCCCATTAATCGTAAAAATAACCAGCCGACTAATCCATTATGAAAATAATTAGTTTCAGCCCTATTGCATATATAGAGCGAGTGAGTGAAAAAGAGTGATCTGAAATAATTACACTGATTTCACGGTTTGTGATCCATTTAAGAGTTTGCAGTAAAACTAAATTGTTCCTGTTATAATTTCCTGCTAGATTAAGGCGAGTGATTGACTTAAAACATTGTGATATGTGTTTTTTGTGGCACTGTAGTTCGGGAAGGTTCTTGGTAAATAAATATCAAGTAATTACCTGCTGTTCGCACAATTAATAGGGAACATTTTTCTCACAGTGTCATTTACGACAGAATCATGATGCTAACATTTTGTCGAAGAGCTCTAAAGAAGGGTTTGATTAAAATTTTGAAATGTAGCATTCTGTTGCACTGTGAAGAAAAATGGCAGTATGTCCATACAGCATCTCTGGCATACAGGGATGAGTGTAAATTGTTTCTGTGTGCCAGGAATGCTGTATGGACCTGCCAAAAAGGAGAGTGCAGGGTTCAGAAGCATGAAACCAGCACAGCCATATAGACTGGCCACACTAACTTTGTGTGAGCCCTATACAGTGAATGCTGCATCAAGTGATCATGAAGGTAAACCCCATTGTTCAGTACCAAGAGCATATCTGTTGTACTTCCTGGCTCAGAAGAAGGATGGTCGTTTCTGTCTGATTCCAGATATGACAGGAATGAACTTATTCTTAAATGCACCCTACTTCCATATTACAATATACAGTGCTGATTTTGTTTTGTTTTTGTGTATATCTCATATTAAATATTTTAAAACTTCAAACCAAATACAATATAAAACAAAGGAAATCTGAGTAAGCACACAATATAGTTTTAATTATTTTATTGATGCAAAAAAGTTATCCAACACTTATCACCCATGTGAAAAAGCTAATTGCCCACTTAAAATTATAATCTGGTTGTGCCACCTTTAGCAGCAATAACTTCAAACAAACACTTCTGATAACTGGAGATCAGTCTTTCACAGCGCTGTGGTGAAATTTTGGCCCACTCTTCCTTGTAGATCTGCTTTAGTTCAGCCACCCAAGGAGGGTTTTCGAACATGAACTGTCTGTTTAAGGTTCTGCCACAGCATCTCCATTGGTTCAAGTCAGGACTTATGCTTTGGATCATCGTCTTTCTGCATAATCCAGTTGCACTTGAGTTTGAATTTACGGACTGAAGACCGGACATTCTCCTTTAGGATGTTCTGGTAGAGAGCAGAATTCATGTTTCCCTCAATTAGTTGAAAAAATAGTTCCCTCAAGTTGCCAAGACCATGAAGCAGCAAAACATCCCCACACCATCACACTTCCTCCACCATGCTTGACCGTAGGTATAATGTTCTTTTTGTGGAATTCTTTGTTTGGTTTACACCAGATGTAACGGGACCTCTGTCTTCCAAACAGGTCCACTTTCAACTCCTCAATCCACTGAACATTCTCCAAAAATGTTTGAGGATCATCAAGGTTTGTTTTTGCAAAATTCAGACGAGCCTTAATGTTCTTCTGGGTTAGCAGTGCTTTTCACCTCACCACTCTTCCATGGATGCCATTTTTGCCCAGTGTCTTTCTGATAATGGAGTCATGAACAGTGACCTTTATTGATGCAAGAGAGGCCTGTAGTTCCTTTTATGTTGTTCTTGGCTCTTTTTTGACTTCCTGGATGAGTAGTTGCTGTGCTCTTGGAGGAATTTTGGAAGGTTCACTATTGTGCAGAGTTTTTCCATTTGGAGATAATGGCTCTCACTGTAGTTCTTTGGAGTCCCAGAGCCTTTGAAATAGCTTTGTAACCCTTCCCAGACTGATGTATTGCAGACACCTTCTTCCTCGTCATTTCTGGAATTTCATTCAACTTTGTGTGTTACTGGGTAAGACCTTTTAACCAACTTCATGCTGTTGAAAAAGTAAAATTTTAAGTGTTGATTTGATTGAACTGGGTTTGCAGTAATCAGGCCTGGTTGCGTCTTGCTTAGGGCTGTAACAATTAATTGATAAAATTTATGATAATTAAAATAATTGACAACTAATTTCATTATGGATTAGTTGGGTCTGTGGCATCACTGTGGATAACCCCCGTCTTTATCGTTACATCTTTATCTGTAAATGTTATAAATTCTCAGCAATATTTCCATTTTACATAAAGGCTCATCCTGACAACAAGTGGGTCTCCATTAAACTTCACTGAATGAGCGCGAGTCCACGCATGCGCGTCAATCAAACAGTGCACAAAATGATCAAATATGCTATTTGATGCTATGTTTAGAAACAAAAGTAATTGTGTTTGTTTATAAGTGTTTGTTTTTTTAGTTTGTGCTTTTGTGTTATTTATTTATTGTTAGCATTTTTAATCTAGTGATTTAACTTCCGCTTTAAAGCTTGTGGAAAATCAGTTTTTTTTTTGTTTGTTTGTTTACAAAATATATTGTTAATATTTTTAAAAATCCTTTGCACAATATATAGCATAGCCCACAGAGATACATTTAATACCTTTTTCATAGCCTTCAATTTGCACAATGTTTGAAGGACTGCAATGGGCAGAATGTGAAAATAACAGAAAATAAAAGTCGGTCTTTTAACCCAAGTAATTGATTAATCGAAGAAATAATCGACAGTTTAATCAACTATCAAAATAATCTTCGTTGCAGCCCTAGTCTAGTCCAGCTGAACCCCATTATGAATGCAGTTTCATGGATTTTGGGAATTAGTAAGTACAGGGGAAAATACATTTTCACACAGGCCCAGTTGGTATTGGATGACATTTTTGTTTCTATAAATAACATTATCATTTAAAAACTGTATTGTGTGTTTACTCAGGTTGCCTTTGTTTTATCTTGTATTTTAATTATATGAGATGAGATATATATATATATATATATATATATATATATATATATATATATATATATATATATATATATATACACACACACACATAGAGATCGAGAGAGAGATAGATATATACACACACACACACACACACACACACATAGAGATCGAGAGAGATAGATATATACACACACACACATAGAGATCGAGAGAGATAGATAGATATATACACACACACACACACACACATAGAGATCGAGAGAGATAGATAGATATACACACACACACAATCGGGTCAACAGTCAACAAATACTTTTTCACAGCACTGTATTTCATGCAACCACAGGACTGGTTCATGTCGCTGTATCGGCATGACCTCTATTTCCAGCGACCCAGGATGTGTAGTTTTTGACATTTGCCTTCCAAGGAAATGCATTCCAGTTTAAAGTTTTATCGTTCAGAAACTGTTTAGTGCCACAAATGTTTCCGAGATGTCTGAAAACAGCTCTGTCTCCACTCCACTAATGGCCAGAGGCATCAGGATGCTGCCATATTTGGGCAACTGGCTCCTATGCGCCACCCACAAATAGCAGGCCATTGGGGGTCTTCCACCTTCCTTATTTATATTACAGTGTTGGGCCTTGTGCTGAACATTCATGAAAAGAGCTCTCTGAAACAGAACACCCAATTAATTCATCAGTGTAACGGGAGAGTAATGCAGAATGCTACCTCACTCACACAAGTCAAATTAGCCTGCACAATTAAATGTATGGCATAATTAAATGTAGCATCAAAGTTGTTGAATCACACCCTGACATTGTAGTCATGAATAAGTATCAACATTTTGGATACCTTGTTTAACTCTAGCTGCTAGTTAAACAAACATGTGCATTGAAAAACAGCATGTGCAAACATGAAGATGCTAGACATGAATAAAGTACTGGCACATTTTAACCTTAGCGATTCTATAAAGCAGTTTACACTGTTTCTCATTCACCCATTCTCACACACACCAGGCTGCTACCCTGCTATCAGGGTGGCACATTGGCGGTTCGATTCCCGGCCCACCCTACGATTAGTGGACAGCCTGCTTTACCACCTGAGCCACAACTGCTGTGTGCACTGGGAGAATGAAATTGCTGTCATTTTGTCAGGTGGATAATTACTATTAGAGACATTTCTATATTTAGGACTCCATGAAGTTATTAATGTGTATATCCCTGTCTGCATCCCTAGACTATATTATTGAAATGAATTAAGCAACTAGCCTCAAGACTAGAATTTTAACCCAGGTAATTACATTTCAGACCAACAGAAACATGAGATTGGCCAAGCACACTGATGAAGTCACTTGCCCAGTTTCCTTGCTTATGAATATATGATTAGTCAATCCAACCAGTTTAACCTTTGTCCTTTCATCTTTCTCACAATGTGTCTCCTGTCCCCAGGAAGGCAAAGGTAAGACGAGACCAGGCTGTGCCCTGGACTGTGGCGCAGGAATCGGCCGCATCACCAAGCGTCTTCTCTTGCCGCTCTTCCGTACCGTGGACTTGGTAGACGTGACCCAGGAGTTCCTGGACAAAGCACGCTCGTACCTGGGTGAAGAGGGCAAGAGAGTGGAGAACTACTTCTGCTGCGGCCTGCAGGATTTCCAGCCTCAGCCGGATCGTTATGACGTCATCTGGATCCAGTGGGTCATCGGTATGCCAGAGTTCAGTTGTAGTAAGACTTAAAACGTAACGAGTATGATGGACCTTAAAATATGATCTCTTACCTGTCCAGGTCACCTGACTGATGATCACCTAGAGCAGTTCCTCAGGCGATGCCGCAGTGCCCTGCGTCCCGAAGGCCTGATCGTGGTGAAGGATAACGTGGCATACGAGGGCGTCGTGCCTGACGAGGTGGACAGCAGTGTGTGCAGAGACCTGTCCTTATTACGCCGCATAGTGGCCAGAGCTGGACTCAGCATCATCCATCAGGAACAGCAGCAGAACTTCCCTGAGGAGATCTACCAGGTCCACATACTAGCTCTTAGATAGGAGATGCCTGCCTACCTACCTAAATAATGCAACGTTTTATGAGCAAGATGTTACACACAATTGTTTCTTCCTGCCATTTTTAATGATGCATCAGTTTGGGACACTGCAAAATGGTCAATATGTGCCTGTATTAAGGGTCTGCGGTTTTAAGCAAGGCAGTTTTCAAGGTCTGATTTGCACCCAGATCCCTGGACTACCGCTATCAGAGAACACAGATTTCATATGATAGTATAATAGTTAGCCATTTTACACTTTTAAGATATCTAAATCTCCGCTCATCTGTAGTTACTCGCAGGATGTTTTTGGACGATAGAATCTATGTAAACAAAAGAACATGTTTGTGCTTTCATGGAAATAATGTTTGATATTTGAGGTAACATGAATTTTGGCCCAAACTCTGTGTGAGAGTAATGTGTCTAGTTTGTGCATAAGTTATTAAGAGACAGATTCATGTGTGCATGTATTGTATTTGTTTTGAGTGACTGTGGATTTAAATACATAAATAGCTCTGTAGAAAATATTGTATTTTTCTTTTATGCTCCGAAGCCCCTTAAAAATTATTTTGTTACAAAAGAAAAATTCTTGCTGGTCAGACTTTGAGCATTTGCTACAACAAATAATCACGATCAAGAAAGAGGCAGTTTGATTGGTGTGGCCAATGACCAACCACAGACCATGTATGACATTTGGCAGATGCCCTTATCCAGAGTGTTTTACATTTGAGGGTTAAGGCCCTTGCTCAAAACCCCATCAATGGCAGCTCGACAGTTCTGGGATTTGAACTCAAATTTCTGATCAACAATCCAACATGTTAACCACTGCAGCTATCATTATACAACATAATGTCATTTTAAATAAAAATTACAGTGTAAAGTAGCAGAGATGGTCTGTATTTACACATTTATGCTGAAAGTGGAAGCAAGACCAGACACAATTTTCATTTCAGTCTTGGGTTTATTCATAACATACATCAGTGTAGTTACACTACTGCAACTCATTTTGCATAACTTGGTCCTTTTCATAGTCCACTTCTGGATCAGCAAAAATACATGTTAGTCTGACTAATTGTGTAGAGCAGTCCATATAGGATTTTGCAGAGTTTTTTTGCGAAGGTTGCAGCTAAAAATGCTTGATTTAGCTTTTTTTTAAAAATGTAAAAAAAAATTTTTTTGCCATGTTTAGTAGAAAACTACTTGTATTGGCAATTGCACAAAATTGTTTTGCATGGTCTTTCGCAGTGATGTTTGTTGGTAAATGAGACCTGGCACATTGTGATGTCGCATGACACATGCGTCTTGGTGCAAACTTGTGAAAAATCGCAAGCTCCTCCGAATATTGTGGCATTTCCTTGATTTTGCTTTAATTTTTGCAATAGAAAAATCTCAAAAGAATTGAAGGTTTTACACAAACAACAATTATTGCTGTTTATAGTCATTTCAAGAAGGCATTGTGGGGTAGGTTTTTTTTTTCCCTTCCTTTTTTCATCTTTCTCTCCCTTGTTTACTCACTCAATCAGGAACCTAAAATACTCTAATAGAATAATGAGTATATTCGTTATAGGAACTGCATAGCTGAAAGTTGTCATTTTGTAGCGCCCTCTGCTGCTTAGGAGGTAAACTGCACTTGCAATAAAAACACTGACAAGCCTGACACTTTTTCATGGTTTGTAGTGTTGTACATGTAAGTGTGCATCAATGATTCAACCTCTGCAAGAGAATGTGTCTTTAGAGTAAAACTACAGCTTCAATCTGTACTTGAAAGTGAAGTACTGACTTCAGCTGCATAGCATTTGAAGTGCTCTTGGTACTAAAGGCCATGTTGGCCCTGAATATATGATGTATGGACGTGAGCTGTGCTGATCAGGACCAGGTTTCACTCTGGAAGCGGCTGGTTTTCTCCATGGTGTCCAGCATTTCCTGAGCTTGGCTCTCTGTCACACCTCCCTCCTGCTGAAAAACCTCCTTCAGTGCGTCACACACTGCTGTGGGCATCTGCTTAGCGTTCCTGAGCACAGAAAGAGCTGCTATGTTCACTGATTCACTTAAAACACCAGGTTGTAAATGTACAGCGAGCTACAAAATACTGATTTTGTTTTTTAATTAAAGCTGCAGGTTTGATGTATTTATTTTAATACATGGTATAACATCCGTAGGTTCAAATCATGTTAAAAACCAGCTACTACTTACCCTGCTATGTAGAAGAAAGCATTCTTGTTCACAATCAGGTCCCACAACAGTTTGGCCTGTTCCTTTACTCTGTGCTGAACATAGATTTTATCCTCCTGCACAAAAAAAGAGACAAAATGATTATTATTAGTTTGATACTATGTGTCATTTGCAGACGCAGTTCATGCATTAGGTACTACCTGAACACTTACCAACTATCATCACCAGAATTATTGTCACCTTTCATGAAAAATGAGCAAAAACAAATAACATAACATGCAAAGAATAATATACACTCATGGCCACTTTAATAGGAACAACGATACCTGCTTATGGTGCCAACGGTCATGCCATGGTCAAGTCACTGAGATCACATTTTTCCCCATTCTCATGTTTGCTGTGAATTAGCTGAAGCTCTTGACCTGTAGCTGCATGATTTGCTGATGGGAGAACTGCATGAAGGCGCAGGGGTATAGGTGTTCCTATTAAAGTGGCTAGTGAGTGTATCTGTGCATATGAATGATTATATATAATATACTTTTTTGAGCTTATGGGGATGCTGTATAGTAGATATTGTTACAAGCAAGTTGTAATAGTAGTGCAATGTTTCTGCATAAAACTAGTGTCAAAATGATCCACACCCCTCCAGGTAGTTTGTTGAGGCTCATGTGGAGAGATTAACAGCACAGAGTCTTTAACTGTAATATCTAACAAGGTTGGATACACTGTTAGAGGAATCTTGTACGTTCCAATATACAGAATATTCCAGCTGTTTATATTCTTAGGTTTGTACATGTGGACATCCTCTTCAATTGAAACTGTGCGTTTTCAGTGGGATTCAAATGCAGAGACTGAGATAGTGATTGCAAAAAAACTGATTTTGTGTTCGGTGTTGATTTGAATGTTTGTTTGAGGTCAAGATCCATCTACAGCCAAGTCTTAACCTCCCCAGGCAACTGAGATTTGGGCTGAAATATCCTGGTACCCGGTACAAAATTCATGATGAACACTTCACGAGAGTCCCGGACCATAAGCTGCAAAACTGTCCCAAAGAATCAATGGTTGATCATCATAATTTTACAATGAGTTAATATGTTACCAATTCCTGACAAATTTTCAACTCTTTCAAAGTTTTGAAACCAATATCTTTGCTATATGTCTTTGCAGTCGTGTCCTCTCAAAGGGTGCCAATAATAATGGAGTTGACTGCTGACTGTTTTATGTAAAATAGTACTTTTAAAAGCAGAACAACCTTCAGATTTGAACAATGACATGCTTTAATTATCCCGGATGGAAATATTCAGGTCATTCACCCTGATGTTCAGCTCCGATCTCTGAGCATTATAACTGGATTACAAACATGAGCACAAGAATAGACTGCTGCTTCATGTGAGTGACAGTGTGTACGTACTAAATAGTTTCAGAAATTAAAACAAAATCAAAGATAAAACAAAGGCAACCTGAGTAAAAACACAATATAGTTTTTAAATGGATTTTTTTTTTCTTCAATAAATAATATCAATACCAACTGGGCCAGTTTGAAAATGTATTTGCCCCCATAGTTACTAATTCCATAAATCTGTGGACTAGACACAACCAGACACAACCAGACCTGATTACTGCAAACCCTTTTCAATCAAATCAACACTTAAATAGAACTTTTTCAACAGCATGAAGTTGGTTAAAAGGTCTTACTCAGTAACACACTACGCCAAAATTTAAAGAAATTCCAGAAATGATGAGGAATAATGTGATTGAAATACATCAGTCTGGGAAGGTTTAAAAAGCTATTTCAAAGGCTCTGGGACTCCAAAGAACCACAGTGAGAGCCATTATCTCCAAATGGAAAAACTCAACACAGTAGTGAACCTTCCCAGAAGTGTCTGACCTTACAAAATTCCTCCAAGTGCACAGCAACTACTCATCCAGCAAGTCGCAAAAGATCCAAGGACAACATCAAAGGTCCTACAGGCCTCTCTTGCATCATGACTCCACTATCAGAAAGACACTGGGTAAAAATGGCATCCATGGAAGAGTGGTGAGGTGAACAGCACTGCTAACCCAGAAGAACATTAAGGCTCGTCTAAATTTTGCCAAAACACACCTTGATGATCCTCAAACCTTTTGGGAGAATGTTCTGTGGATTGATGATTCGAAAGTGGAACTGACTGGAAGACAGGCGTCCCGTTACATCTGGTGTAAACCAAACACAGAATTCCACAAAAAGAACATCATACCTACGATCAAGCATGATGGTGGAAGTGTGATGGTGTGGAGATGCTTTGCTGCTTCAGGGCCTGGGAAACTTACAGTAATTGAGGGAAACAAGAATTCTGCTCTTTACTAGAACATCCTAACGGAGAATGTCCGGATTATGCAGCAAGACAAAGATCCAAAGCATAGGAATAAGTCCTAGTCCTACAAGTAAATGAAAGATCTCCGGTTATCGGAAGTGTTTAGTTGAAGTCATTGCTGCTGAAGATGGCACAAACAGATTTTAAGTTTAAGGGGGAAATTATTTTTTCACATGGGGGATAGGTGTTGGATAGCTTTTTTGCTTCAATAAAAAAACTGTATTGCGTGTTTACTCAGGTTGCCTTTATGTTGTATTTCATTTGAAGATCTAAAACTATGAGATATACACAAAAACAGAAGAAATCTGCAAATACTTTTTCACAACACTGTATGCGTAAGGTTTAAACAAATTTATGCTTAGTAGAATATAAACACTTCTCTAAAACTAACTCAGAACTAATCATGATCCAAATTATGTTATATCTACAAAATCAGTATCCTATTCATACTGATATTCAATATTAACTCGCACTCTATCAGAAGATGGTCTGTGGTCCAGCTCACCTGATCTCTGGAGAAGGCCGTGAACAGGGTCATTTGACCTGCCTGGATTTTCTGCTCCCATTCACCACGACAGTAGAAGTCTTGGGACTCAGAGCGGCAGCCGAAGAACAGGACATTAGCTGAGACAGAGGAGAACGCGCACAAAAGAGTGTACAGTTATAATTTGGAAATTTCCTCTTAACCCAAATGCACTTGATCAAGCAGGACATGTTTGGAAATGAGAGAGGACACGGCACTAACCTGTTCTCCCCTCAGCTATTCTCTCCTGTATGGCAGCTCGGAATGGAGCAACTCCTGTTCCAGGTCCTACCATTATCACAGGGCTGTTATGGTCCTGAGGAAACTTCAGGCTACCCTTCTTCACCCATAAGGGCACACAAACGTCACCTAAATAACAAACAAGAGGACAGAATTCAAAAGGGTCTGCGATCTGTAACATGGTACTACCCAGAAGTCTGATCCAATTACCAGGAAGTGTTTTAACTGTGAAAAACCTTTAAACGGTGAAAATTCCAACTAGATTCCATCATTCATCACTAATGCAGGCTGAAAAAAGCTGTTATTTACCACATGCAATAGCCATGATACAGAACATGGGACAATAAAATATAGAGGGGACGTCCTAACACAATAGTGCCAGGTCTAACAGACAATTAAAGGGATAGTTCACCCAAAAATGAAAATTCTGTCATCAGTTACTCACCCTCATGTTGTTCCAAACCCTTAAGAGTTTCATTCATCTTCGGAAGACACATGAAGACATTTTTAATGAAACCTGGGAGATTTGTGTCACTCCATTTACAGTCCAATAACCAAAACTTTCAAGCTCTAAAAAGTTCATAAAGGCATTGTAAAAGTAATCCATATGACTCCATTGGTTTAATCCCAATTATATGAAGCGATACGAATGATGTGTGCGCAAAAAACTAAAATGAAATCTTTATTCACAAAATATCTTCACTTCCGCATAGATCACTGACATGTGTTCACGAGAGAACCATGTTGATGCGAGAGCAGACAAAAAAAAAAAAAGTCTGTGAGAGCGGGCAAAAAAAATGCAAGCCTGCTCTCGTGAGAACATCCGCTCTTATGCTACAAGATTCCGTGACACGGAATCACTGCACTGTTTACAGCAGAGGAAGAGGGACGCTGTACACAAACTGAGTCACAAAGAACAATCTTTGTAACAAAGATGTCTGCAGATTTCAACATAGAGGAGGGCTTGCATTTTTTTTTTTTGTCCACTCGTGTTAACACAGCACGCATGCGTCGTGGTTCTCTCGTGAACACATGTCGGAGATCTATGCGGAAATTAAGTTGTAGTATTTAAGTTTTTTGCGCACACAAAGCATTCATATCGCTTCATAAAATTGGGATTAAACCACTCGTATCATATGGATTACTCTTATGATGCCTTTATGAACTTTTTAGAGCTCGAAAGTTTTGGTTACATGGACTATAAATGGAGGAATAGAAATCTGAGAGGTTTCATTAAAAATGTCTTCATTTTTGTTCCAAAGATGAGTAAAAGTCTCATGGGTTTCGATCGACACGAGGTGGAGTAACTGATGAGAGAATTTTCATTTTTGGGTGAACTATCACTTTAACATAGTGTTTAATTAACATGTTGATTTTTAAATAAAATATGTGGTGTGACAAAATTATTTAACAGCAATATAAGACATTCAGATAGAATTAAATTTCATATGAGGGTTTCTCAGACATCAACCCATATCCATCTATCCATGTTCCAGTCTAGTAAATGATTTGTCTACTAATATTTTCTTAGTCGGCTGTGGACAACAGATCCAGTTTGCTGCCAAGCAGCAGCAGCATCCAGGTGATGGATTAAAGGTGTAATGTATTTTTTCTATTATTAGAATAAATAAGAATACAACCAGAGGATGAATATTTTATTCAAATTTGGCCCGTTGAAAGGATTATGTTCACAGAATACTTTGGACTTTCTGCTCATCTAACATGTCATTTATTATAAGAACTACAGAAGATGAAATGGTGAACTAAAGTTACAGATATCTTACAGAGGTCTTCCTTTTTTGCTTTCTAGGGAAAAATAAAATTGAATAACAATGATTGTCAGCATATCGAAACATGACGTCGTTGTATATAATTGTACGACTGGAGTTGTTGGTAGTATACGATTGTAATATTTCTCCTCTAATAAAATTAGGAGGAAAAAATGACATAATTTGACACTAACATTATGAAACCAAAGCTATATTTCACAAAAACAAAATTAAAATATTTTTATTTCATTAATAATCTTCCTACAAAGAGCCAGTTAAACAAACACAGCAGTAAATGCAGTCAGTCTGAGGTCTAAAACCTAGCTAGTTATGTGTGATTCCCTAACACAGTCAAGGTGAAGTGTATATTCCTACCATGAGAGGAGGCCAGAGATGCCAGCCAGGAAGAGCAAAGGCCCTTACGTGGCTTGTGAAGTCTGGTTTTATACTGCACCACTGCCACCAAGATCTGGATTCGATTAGGATGTGCCTGGAGAGTTTAGAAAGAGTTTATAAGTTTAAAAAAAAAAAAAAAAAAAAAACACTGCTTTTCTTCACTTCACAAACAATTTACTGCAAACAGACAGGATAGGTATATCCTTACATTGTACATACAGAGCCATCAATCACTTAGAGCTCTGTATCAATCGTTATTTATTCTAATTGGTTCACTTTCAGGTCAATGTTACAATTAAAAGCAGAACAACTCCCACATTTGAACGTGAACAGGCTTCAATTATCTCATGTAGAACTATTCAGACATGCAGATATTCAGCCTAGACCTGGGTACTTTAGCTGGTTTACAGATAAGAGCATGGACAGGGTGCTTTGTGAGAGTGCTACTCATATTAATGACACTCTATGTCCTTGTTCTGTATTGTGTCTTTTGCCACATGTTGTCTAAGAGCAGCCTTCTACTCTGCACACACACTGATCAATCCTGTATGCTCGGTTTCCCTTTCCAGTTAGGTTCCTGTCATTGTTTATTCATATCATCTCAGAGAGTTTTTCTTTGCCACTGTTGCCTCTGACTTGTTCATTACAGATCTATATCTATATCCAGATGTCTGGAAAGCTTGTGGCAATGTCCACTGGTAAAAGTGCTACGTAAATAAAATTGAACTGAACATGTCAAGATAGACATGTTAGATAAGTACTACAGTAATTTCCAAAGGCAGTGTGTCCCGAAGTGTTTTAATCCTCTTATACCACTGCATAGTGCCAACAATTATTTATTAATTAAAGAACAACAGATCATATAGTTTCTGTTTATAGTTGCATTTAACGTTAGAAAATGTTCCTGCTATCACTTATATTCTCTGAGCACTTTATTAGGAACACCTGTACACTTGCACATACATTTAGTTATCTAATCAGCCAATCATGTGGCAGCAGCTCAATGCAAAAATAAATAAATAAATCATGAAGATACAGGTCAAGCGCTTCAGTTCACATAAAACATCAGAATGAGGAAAAAGTGTGATCTCTGTGACTTTAACCGTGGTTTTCGGTGCCAGATGGGTTACCGTGAGTGGAACCTGATGTGGTCTTCTGCTGTTGTAGCTCATCTACCTCAAGGTTTGACTTGTTGTGCTTATTTGAGTTACTATACACTTCCTGTCAGCTCAGACCGGTCTGGTCGTTCTCCTCTGATTTCTCTCAACAAGGTGTTTCAGCCTGTGGACCCTTTGAACCATTCTGTGTAAACTTTAGAGACTGTTCTGTGTGAAATTCCCAGAAGATCAGCAGTTTCTGAAACCAGTCCATCTAGTATCAACAACGAACCATTCTGGTGTTTGATGTGAACGTTACCCGAAACTCTTGATCTGTATCTGCATGATTTTTTGCATTGAGCTGCTGTCACATGATTGGCTGATGAGATAACTATATGCATGTGTACAGGTGTTCCTAATAAAGTGGACAGTGAGTGTGCGTTATAGCAGCTATAAAAGCCATTCCCTCACCAGAAGATAATGCAACAAAAAAAAAAAAGCATCTTGTAATGTTACATTTAAACCTGAAAAGTGCAGACTCTGTCCTGAAGACTTTCCTGTGGCAGAAAGCTTACTGACTGACACAACATTCTGACACTGGAGATTCCTTCCCATGATACATTATTCTTTGTTAAAAGTAACAACGCAACTTTTATCCCTTTATGTCGGCATCCACCACACGAGTCTCCGTGAATTAGCTGTTACTATAGAAACAATAATGTACACAGTAATGTACAATGATTTGCCTTGCAACTGAATCAGAACTGCACTTATAGAAAATTAATCATCTTAATGCTCAATCAGATTCAAGAATTCAATAGTGCTGTGGTATTGTTTATAATAATATAATACAATAACGCATGTTTTGTAGATCTAGTTTTCTTAGCATGTATGATGACATGCCTGGATGGGTAACATCTGACCAGCACTAGTGTCTTATTATTGACTTCTCATTATTGTTCAATTCTGACTTTATCCTAGTGCCATACTGAAGCAGGATGTTTAACAGCCAGGATGGTTTCTGACTAATGAAACCTCACAGTTGTTGATTGCTACTATCCACCCATTTGATGGAGGTATTCCTCACCATCTCAAACCAATCAACATCTAACAATGAATCTTCCAGCCTGTCTATTTCACACCAAAATAATATGATCTGTACTCAGTATAACCGCTTCTCTCTTATTCCTGGGAGAGCAATGGTGAGCACTGTGTTCTCGGAAGTATTGTAAATAAACCAAATCTTCCATACGAGACCTGTTGCTGGTCTGTAAACACAGGAATCTGTTGATGAACTTAAATTGGAAGTGGAGAAACAGGACATTACCAGGAGTGAGGATGCTATGGAGAATGAGCGTGGCTGGATTTCTGGAAATAAATCAAGCAGGTAGTTCACATTCAGCTTGGCTGTTGTATGAGGGAAGTCCGTCAGGACCTAATGGGAAAAACAGTAATCAGAATAAATGAATGATTGTCAATCCAACCATGCATTTCCTTCACTGCCATAACCTTAATATATAAAGCTTTAAAAATCGCTCAGAGACTGTGTGCAGGTTTCCAAACCATGTTTAAACCTTTTTAAATCCTTCACTGGGAGTTCTGTGTTTGATTTCAATGTGCTACAACTGCAGACATGTTGAATAAAGGTTAACAGCACTCTAATTACAAGCTATTATGAGTGAATAGCTTTTCTTTGCTCAGTTCCACCTGAATGGATAGGCTTTAGCGGGCTTAAGTGGAGTCTGCATTTGCAAAATATAGGGTTTGTGTAAAAGGTTGCACCATCACAGGAGCTTCCTCAAAACAACACAGAAAGAAATACATGTAGAGTTTGGAAAGACACACCTGACCTTACATGAGACACACGACCTTCATTTCATACAGAAATGTGGAAAAGTACAGTGCTGTGAAAAAGTATGTGCTGATTTCTTCTGTTTTTGTGTATCTCTCATACTAAATAGTTTTAGATCTTCAAATGAAATAGAACATAATACAAAGGCAACCTGAGTAAACACACAATACAGTTTTTATTTACTTTTTTATTGAAGCAAAAAAAAAAAAAAAAAAAAAGTTATCCAACACCTATCACCCATGTGAAAAACGAACTGCCTCTTAAAATTATAATCTGGTTGTGCCACCTTTAGCAGCAATAACTGCAAACAAACACTTCAGATAACTGGAGATCAGTCTTTCACAGCACTGTGATGGAATTTTGGCCCACTCTTCTTTGTAGATCTGCTTTAGTTCAGCCACATTGGAGCGTTTTCAAGCATGAACTGCCCGTTTAAGGTTCTGCCACAGCATCTCCATTGGTTCAAGTCAGGACTTATGCTTTGGATCATCATCATCTTGCTGCATAATCCAGTTGTACTTGAGTTTGAATTTACGGACTGAAGACCGGATATTCTCCGTTAGGATTTTCTGGTAGAGAGCAGAATTCATGTTTCCCTCAATTATTGCAAGTTGCCGAGACCATGAAGCAGCAAAGCATCCCCACACCATCACACTTCCACCACCATGCTTGACCGTAGGTATGATGTTCTTTTTGTGGAATTCAGTGTTTGGTTTATGCCAGATGTAACAGGACTCCTGTCTTCTAAAAACTTCCACTTTTGACTCATCAATCCACAGAACATTCTCCCAAAAGGTTTGAGGATAAGGTGTGTTTTGGAAAAATTCAGACGAGCCTTAATGTTAGAATTACTTCAGAAGTGGGATATTCTGAATTTTTCCAACTTTGCACACTTGATCCTTTCATCATAGCAGACGAAAGTATGGCGTCAGTTGAAAATGACACTTTCCTAAACACAACTTACTTTCAGGTATCTGGAACTGAATGTTGCACTATGTACATTTTAACATGTAGTGTACAGTACTTCATAGAGTTTATAAAGTCTTGAATTCTGTGAAATCATGTGAAGTTAGCATTGTAATATTAACTTGTTATAAAAACATGAACAGTATCTAGAGATGGTCTGACTAAGTGTTTAAAGCAGTGCTGTACCACTAACTGTTTTTTTTTTTTTGTGTGTGTGTACAACAATTAGAGTTTTATTACAAAGGTAACCAAATGCTTCTTTGGTTAAACGAGAGGTTTTGTTGGTTGTTGGTAAATAAAAAAAGGATTTTTGAAAAGTATTGTACATTTATATATTTAATATCAATCATTATCATATCAAGTTATCTTCTCTCCTCTCAACACCAAGCTAGGAGATCACGTTATACGACTCCATGCAAACTGGAAACATCCCCATATTCTCCTGCCATCCCTAATAGCTCATCAGATCATTAACTGCTAGTAAATCAGCTTGAATTTGTCACAGATTAGCATGAGTGGGATTTCAGTCTCAAGCTGTATTGTCATATGTTCAGTGGTTTATCACTAATGTTCAGGAAGTCTTAGCAAACAGGTTCTGTTGTGAAAAGTTTCCAGGTTTCACATCATCCTCTAAATTTGTTCATATCATGCATAATTGATCCAAAACCCAAAGCCATGGAGGATATTTTGTAATCTCACAAATGAATTTAGTATGGTAACATACTGACATTTAAATAACCTTCCCTAACCTTCCCTGAGTTGGTTTAAAACAAAGGTACAAGGAGTCTTTGTTTTGAAGAATCTTTGTAGTAACAAATTTGAGGCAAATACCAATCTGTATATCCAGTCATCTGTAAATACCAATCTGTATACGCAGAATTCAGAAATCTAAAACCCATGTATACGAGTTCAGAGGGATAGTGGACACCACTGAGTGAGCCTTTTACCTCCAGAGCTGTACGCCGTGGTCTGCTGCAGTAACTGTGCAGCTCGTTTTGACCCTGCGCTGAGCTGAACTCAGCCAGTTTCTCTCGCTCCAGTTCGTTATCGGTGAACGTCGTGAGCAGCTCAAAAAAAGAACGGCGTGGCACTGCGGCGATGTCCAGAAACTCCTGCACCAGGAACCTGATGGAACACGGCTGAGGGAGACGCACAGGGACAGGAGCTGAGAGAGACAAGACAGAGACACTGAGCGACACACAGTCATACCTACTGCGTTCACTTCACTCTGCTGTCTAATGGAAAAGAGACACATGGCATGAAATTTGAGGACAAAATTGGAGATCAATCTGCTCTCTCACACACTCACACACACCTGTGTTGTTATCTGTGGGTGTGAGCACAAAGTATTTGTCAGGGTTGAGTCTCAGTAGCTGGCAAAACTGCTCCACATCTTCTGGGGAATTACATGGCCTCATCATCACCACATCGCCTGCGCTGTACCTGCCACACACAGGTTTTATGAAACCCTATTTTTGGGGGGGTTAAATTCATAGTTTAATAATGTATGACAAAACTGCCTCCAAATGATCCAAATTTTCTCACAAACCCAAAGATACACATTCATTTGATACATTAACACTTCTACTACTCACTGGATGTTTGAGTCTGTGATGTCAAACTCGATATGCCTCACATCCTGGAAATGACCAGGGGCTGTTACTCTCCGATTGGACACCACTCGAGCTGGGAAGGGGTGGGCTGAAGAGGGTGGGGCCTGGCCATGTGCTAGCATGGGCTTCACAACCGGCTCCTCTGTAGTGTCATCCAGGAAGTGGAAAACATACCGAGGAGGAAGTCTGCAGGAAACACAACCTAACCTAAATTCATTCCTGTTTTCAGATCTTTCCGCTTCCTTTCATTCATCATTAAACACTCAGGTTACAGAATGGGAGGGACTATAGGAATCAGTAGGAGTCATTTGTAGTCAGCTTATGAATAAAAAAAAAAAGCAAAAAAAAAAAACCAGTATATTTTCTAAGTACTTACAGGTTTCTGCATGCAGGGAAACGAAGCAGAGCAAACTACAAAAGAAGTAAATAAACAACTACGCTAATCCAAATGCCACAGTGCTAAACTGGCATCCTCCAGAGATACATTTAACACCTCTAACAGGCCTGAATGAGAAGATGAATTAGACTCACGGATCTTCGTCAGGTAAGGGGCTTAAGTCAGCCGGGGGAGGATAAAGAGCCAGAGCCTTTTGCCAGAATAAACTTAACCAGGGATCAATCACTCCATCCGGCCTGGAAAACATGAAATTCACCCATAACTGGTTTGAATGCCATCTTTCTATAATGTACAAGGCATTTTTCGACAAAGGAAATATCTTCAGACAACAGCAAAAAGGCATGAAACGTACAGACACAAATTTTATGAATATGCAAATTGTAAATGCCTGTTGTAAACAGCCTTGTATTTGGATACTAGACCCTGAAAAGTTAAATGATGCAATAACACCTGTGCATACCAATCTCAACAATCTCCAACTTACATTGCATTTCACGTGTGTGTGTGTGTGTGTGTGTGTCGGAGGCAGTGAGCAGTATGTGAGGTGAGTATTAGGCCAGGCGAGAGGGAAGGGGTGTCAACATTAACATTATCACACAAATAAAGCTTTATAGTATTTATATATACAGACAGTGATAGCAGAGATTGCAATGCATCAGAGTAGTTTTGCAAATGATTAAGAGATTATTTGAACTGGAAGACTCCTCTCCACCATGATCAACCTTGTGGAAAAAAAATATTTAAAAATAATAATAATAATAATAATAATTTGGATGTGGAAATGTAGGAAGTACATCGTCAGTAAGATAATATTAAAATGGATAGAAAATAAAATGGATTCCTATTTGCTCATATACAGTCCCCTCTAAAACTATTGGAACAGCAAGGCCAATACCCTTGTTTTTGCTGTAGACTGAAGACGTTTGGGTTTGAGATGAATTTAGAATTTCAGCTTTTATTTCCTAGTATTTATATGTAGATTTGTTAAATGACATAGAACGTAGCACATTTTGTATTAGAGCAATTTGTAGGCAAGCAAAAATATTGGAACATGTTACTGACAGGTGTTTCTCATTACTCAGGTGTGTCCCGTTAGATTAATCGGTTAAACAATAACATCTACTGATGGTTTTAGCCTTCAGTTTCACCTGTGAAAATGGCATTTGTTGTTAAAAAGGATAAGCCAACATGAAGATCAGAGAACTGTCTATGGGAGAAAAGCAAGCCACTGAGAACAGAGGGAAAAACAATCAGAGGCATTTCACAAACATTGGGCATAGCCAATACAACAATTTGGAATGTCCTGAAAAAGAAAGGAGCCACTGGTGTACTGAGCAACAGATGCAGAATGGGTCGGCCAATGAAAACAACAACAGCTGATGATAGAAATATTGTGAGCGCTGTGAAGAAAAACCCAAAAACAATAGCCATTAACATCACCAACAACCTCCACACGGCAGGGGTGAAGGTATCACAATCCACCATTTGAAGAAGACTTTAAGAGCAGAAATATAGAGACCATACCACAAGATGCAAACCACTCATCAGCAGTAAGAATCAGACAACCACATTGGAATTCGTAAATAAATACAGTAATGAGCCACAAAAGTTCTGGAACCAAGATTAACCTCTACTGGAGTGCTAAAAAGGCCAAGCTGTGGAGAAAGAAAGGATCTGCTCATGATCCAAAACATATTGAGCTCATCTGTGAAACATGGTGGAGATAGTGTCATGGCTTGGGCTTGTGTGGCTGCTTCTGGAACATTCTCACTAATCTTTATTGATGATGTAACTCATTGTGGTAGCAGCAGAATAAATTCAGAAGATTACAGGAACATTTTGTCTGCCAAGTTACAGAGAAATGCATCCAAATTAATTGAGAGGAACTTCATCATGCAGCAAGACAATGATCCAAAACACACTGCCAAGTCAACAAAGGACTTTATCAGGGGGTGTATTTGTGTGTATAGCACAAACAAATGAATTGACCTGGCCAATCCAATAGTTTCAGAGGGGACTATAATCATTGTAGCATGTGTATGGCATGTTTCATGTTATAAAATATTGATAATTCAAAACTGAAAGAAGCAGCAAAGCTCTAACGATGAAGGAAAAATGGAGGAAGGAGGGGGTGATCATCAGAGGGCAGTAACATTGCTTTACTCATTGTAATATGACATGTCTCTGTATTTGGGATCACCTGCACATATACCTGAGTTGATCACTACAGAGCATCACTGCAGAGGCATAACTACAAATGGTCCATTATGGTTGGCTGTATTATGATTTTCAGAAGGCTGACGAGATTAACGACGAGTTAATTTAATTGACGAGTTAATTTAAGATTATAAGAACAATCGCAAATTCCCCTGAAAGGATTTCATCATGAAAAGCATGATATAAAGATTAGAGTGAATGTAAACACAGCACACTGAACCATGGAGCAGCTTCATGTACAATAGGAACAACAGGCAGACTGAAACAATGCTGGTATTAGATTCATAATTATGATTATAAAGATATTACATAAAATATGCACTTTACATTAACTCATCTGGATATTAAATTCTATATGGATATATCAGCAATAGTAATATATCAATATTGTAGTCCCAATTTATTAATACTAGTCAAAATTACACTTGTATTCTTATAGGAAATTCTTTTAACATAGTCGCCCAGATATGTAGTCCATGTCCACTCTGTACTCGTGTCCTGTCTAACTGAACCCCACGATCATTAGACTCGGCACTTGAGCAATCCCGTATCAACTATGTGCAAAGTTTGTTGTAATTTTTGCTAAGACTTGTCTATATATATATATATATATATATATATATATATATATATATATATATATATATATATATATAGACGATTCTCACCCCAGATCATGCTGATCGTCTGCCAGGCCAACAGGAAGTAGCGCATTACCACCAAGCTGCAACAGACGCTTATAGAGCTTCTTAGCCACAAAGTTGAACCTAGAATGCAGGAGAATCAGAATTAACTTTAATTAACAGGTTAAATGTAAATCCTTACATTTCCAAAGTAAGCAGACACTCATTTTTTTTTTTCGCAGTTGTGACCTTTCAAACTTTTTAACATGGACTAGTGCACATACTGAATTGCCTATAATTTTATATATATATATATATATATATATATATATATATAGGCAGTTAAAATGGCAGAGTAGCTCACTACAGATTAAGTGATGAGTTTTAATAGTATTTTTTATTAGTTTGTCCTTGATTAATACACTGCCTTGCATGAGTATTCACCTCCCTGGATCTTTTACACATTTTGCAGCATTACATCCTGGAACGACAATGGACTTAATTGTAATTTTTACCATTTTACAAGATGTCTAACATTTCAATGTGCACAATATTGTCTTTATTGTGACATAAAAGGGAGATTAAACAAACAACCCCCCCCAAAAAAAAAAATTTAAACAAAACAAAAAACAGGCAATTGTTGGTTGCATAAATGCTACCACAGCCTGGGTCAATATTTGGTAGAACCACCCTTGGCTGCAATTACAGCTTCTATTCTTCTGATATATGTCTCTATCAGATTTGCACATCTAGATCCTGATATTTTCTGCTCAGTATTCTTTGTACAATTTCTCAGGTTTTGTCAGATTGAACTGAGCTCACTAGTGAACAGCAATTATATTGGAAGTCTTGAAATAAATTTCCAATAAAGTCCATTTCAGTTCCAGGCTGTAACACTACAAAATGTGGGACAAAAATAAGTGTGTGTGTGTGTGGGGGGGTTTAATACTCATACAAAACACTGTCGCTTAAGCTGTGAGGTCAATTTTATGGCAAATATTACTTAGGATATGAGGAGTCGCCAAGGCCGAGCACGGCGTAGTCCAGGCGACACAGAGATCCTGAGGGTAATGACTTCCTGAACACAAACCGCCAGAAGTTCTGCAGGATAAAAAACACGTTTTAACCTGCAGCTACGATTCTCAACTCTTCATATTAGAAATATCAGAGCTGGAGAAGGTTCTGTGTTCCAACACTGCTCATAGCACACCCTCCTCAACTTCTCCAGGCCACGGCATGTTACAATGCTTTCATTTAAAGTATCAATATCAGTCACACAGCACCTTCCAAAGCCAAACGCCTTGTTGATAAGAGAGGTCAGAGGAAAATGGCCAGATTAGTTCGAGCTGCCAGGAAGGATATAACTCATATAATCACTCTTTACAACCATGGTGAGCAGAAAAGCATCTCAGCATGCTCAAAACATTGAACCTCGAGGTGGATGGCCTACAATAGCAGAAGACCACATCAGGTTCCACTCTTGTTAGTCAAGAACAGGAATCTGCGGCTATCGTGGGCACAGACTCAACGAAACTGGACAGTTGAAGATTGGAAAATATCACACTGTCTTTTTCCAGTCTTCAGCTGTCCATTCAGAGTCTGTACCCATTCAGAAGTGGAAGCTGATGTGGTCTTCTGCTGTAGCCCATCCACCTCAAGGTTTGATATGCTGTGTGTCCTGAGAGGCTTTTTTTTTTTTGCATTGCGCTGCTGCCATGTGATTGGCTGATTAGATAACGGCATGAATGTGCAGATGTCGGAATATTCCTGTTTACACTTCTACACAGCTTTCTCTGACATTTTATATCCTCCATAAGGTCATTTTACACACTTTCCTTAAGCTAATATACAGTATAGCTAACATATTGCCATGGCCTTTAAGAGTGTGTTATAGCGGTACTGCAGCGTACCCCTTATTTATAACACTCTTTCCTACCTTCATGTTGTCTGGAGGGTCACCTTGTCCTGTGGTGGAGCAAACAAACACCACGAGAGACTCCAATATCAGATTCGCCTGTTCAACACACAAGCATGAACATCTCCCATGACCGACACATTTTCAACCCTAGGGTGCGATATACACTGCAATACTCAACACACAGCACTGTTATTCATTCATTCATATTCCTGAGTTAAAAACTGTGTATGTTCAGGTTTTATGACGTCACATGAATTTACATGTATACTGACCACATTGTACGTGTCTAGAGCTTGCACTCGGACTCTGATCCTCCTCCTCTGTGCCTGACGACCGATTCTTTCGGCCGTGTCTTGGGCCGTGCCCGTCTGACTCCCGTACAGAAGCAGCAGCGTGTGACTCGACATCCTGTTACACCACACTAGTCTGCGATTAGAGGAAAGAATCAGGAGAGAAGAGAAAAGGAGCTGACTATTCTCAAAACTACATTATTACACACTTCAGAGTGTACATGACGTTTGTGAAGTCCAGAATACAGCTTAAACATAAACATAACCTCAACCACTGAAACCTATTGATACCCTAACAGTGATATTATTGACTATTCGGTTTACAAATGTATTATTCAAAATGAGGATTTGTTGTTGTTTTTTTTCATTTTTATCCAAGATGATTTCTGAGAATGAATCAGCAGAGTTTATTTCAGCAGTGATGTAAGAGCAAACACAGGTCAGTTCAAATGCCATGAGTCAGAGAGTGATGTGGATAATGCTGATGATCAAATTTCCATTGTAAACTTGTAAATAAGATAATCTAATATAATAAAACAATAATTCCTTGATAAATTTTCATACTAATATTTTAAATATTAGCATTTGTGCATCTTATTTATTGCATATTCAAATACATGCAAATAAATTCAGCAGTTGTACAGCACTTGCTTCTAAAAAAAACAATGTACTGGCACGTCAATGAAATAGAAATGGAATCTTTAATTCAATTTTCTCCCTTTTTTTTTTTTACATAAAAATACTATAACCTTACTTCTGTAAGATATTATATATATATACACACACACACACACACACACACACACACACACACATACACACAGATAGATAGATAGACAGATAGAGATGTATAGTGGTGCTTCAAAGTTTGTGAACCCTTTAGATTTTTCGATTTTATATATATATATATATATATATATATATATATATATATATATATATATATATATATATCACCTAAAACATCATCAGAACTCCTAAAAGTAGATAAAGATAACCAACTTAAACAAATGAGACAAAAATATATTATACTTGGTCATTTATTTATTTAGGAAAATGATCCAATATTACAATATCTTAGAGTGGCAAAAGTATGTGAACCTTTGCTTTCAGTATCTGGTGCAAACACTGCAATTAAACGTTACCTGTAACTGTTGATCAGTCCTGCACATCGGCTTGGAGGAATTTAGCCCATTCCTCAGTACAGAACACAGGCATGTGCAAAAAAATGCAATAGAGCAAAGATGCCTTGAAGAATAATGAAATTGAGCATTTCCTTATTAAATATAAATACTATGAAGAGCAGTAAATAGTAATACAAGAAACAAAAGTCAATATTTGGTGTTATGACCTTTTGATTTAAAAAAAAGAAGAAAAAAAAGACATAAGTAGTCTCAGGTACAGTTAGTGCAGATTTATAAGGAAACGAGCTGCAAGTTTTATTGAGCATCTTGCAGAAGCAGACACGGTTTTTCTGGAGACTTTGTGGCACTTGCTTCTTATTTTTGCAGCAAAACCCAACAGTCTTCATTGTGTTTTGTGTCTGAAAAGTGTCTCTTACATAATCTGCGGCTTTCTTTACTGACATACAAACATTTTTCCGCAACATTTAAGTGTGTGATGGAAAACTAATGTTTGGAAATCAAAATGTTTTTTGTACTGACTCGATAATGTACAAGTCATAAAAATTCATTGTGTGTTAAAATAAATAGCTGTTATACATATATATAACATATTGCACTCAGACTCTGATCTTCCTTCTCTGTGCCTCACGACCGATTCTTTAAACATATCTAAAGACTATATTTTAAAGATAATTTTGTAAAAATCCAAATAAGCTTTACAGATCTTTACTGGAAAGAGTTTAAACAATGTTTTTCATGCTTATTCAACAAGGCATAAACAATTATTGCACAGCACCTGCGGAACAGTCCTTAAGACACTAACAGTTTACAGGCGGTAGGTGATTAAGGTCACAGTTACAATAACTTAGGACACTAAAGAGACCTTTCTACTGACAGAAGAAAGATGCCTAGGGTTCCTGCTCACCTGCATGAACATGCCATAGGTCTGCTGCAGGGAGGCATGAGGACTGCAGATGTGGCCAGAGCAATAAACTGCAATGTCTAATGTAAGATGCCTAAGACAGTGCTACAGGGAGACAGGAAGGACAGCTGATCGTCACTGTAGTGGAAAATTACATGTAACCGTGTGTCCACCCAGACGTGATGAGGAACTTTCAAATGCCTTGGTGGAAGAGTGGAGTAACATCTCACAGCAAGAAGTGACAAATCTGGTGCAGTCCATGAGGATGAGATGTGCTGTAGTACTTAAAGCAGCTGATGGCCACACCAGACTGTTACTTTTGATATTGACCCCCCCTTTGTTCAGGGACTCATTAATCCATTTCTGTTCATCAAATGTCTGTGAAACTCATTCAGTAAAAGTGTCAGTTGTTTAACCTTTTTATGTTAATACAAATATTGACACATGTTAAGAAATTTGCTGGAAATAAAAGCAGTTGAATGTTTGGACATTTCCCTTTTTGCTGAGTGTATATATATATATATATATATATATATATATATATATATATATATATATATATATATATATATATAGATAGATCATTTAAATTGAGAAATAATCAAAGCACCAGCTTGTGGAATAAAAAAACATTCCTAAAAATACTGGCTCTAGCTGTAGTTATCCAGTAACACCTTCCAGAGAGAAGCCTGTGGAATTCACTGGAGAGACGATGGGAAGGATGTCTGTTAAAGCTCTCATTGCTCTCAGACCGCTGTCTCTGTGGTGTCTCATCATTTCTCTGCCATACGCACAATACTTGACAGTTGTTTCCCTGTTTTTTTTAAAACCCCAATAAGAGAAAACGTTCTCAGTTCGACTTCTGTATAATAGCTGCAATGTATCTTTACTTACAGAACAACTATTTATTAGCTCCTTCAACAGATACAGTCAGTGTGTAGACTTTAAAAAACAATGTATTCCGATTAAATCAATTACAACCATCCACCATTTCCACTTTACTTGGCTTATGAGGAGCATGAGATGTTATTCACAGACTGTACAGGCTCCTCAGAGCCAGATCATACCTGTATAAGTGAGTTTCCCTCTTACTCAGAAAAAAAACCGTCCAAAATAAACATTTGTGAATTTCTTACTAACTTCACATAGTTTTAGATTTATTTCTTTGTATGAACTCCAGTGACCTCTGCTCCTGTGTTGTGTTTGTTGTTGTATCTTAAATCCAACCACACACACAAACAGTGTAATTTAAGGAAGTGTAATGTGTGTGTGTGTGTGTGTGTGTGTGTGTCACTCAGCACGTTCTTTCCCACCAGTGATCTGATCTGCAGATTATTGTAGACCTTTTTGTGAAATAAAAGCATTATGAGAAGTTATTATTTGAATAATGTAAGGCCAGACGCTTACCTTGTCCATAACCCAAATCTACAGTTCAGCAGTTTCCCATAAAACGTACAATATCAAAGCGCGTGAACACCACCGCACTACTGACTCTCGCCCCTTCACCGGCACTGCGGCACACGTCATTTCCCACCCACCCGTATTCCGACAAACCCCGCCTACTATGCCACGATTGTCTGAGAGTTTATCTGCAGTGTCCAATCGGAGGACTCGTTACTGCTACTAATAATAATAATAACAATAATAATAACAGTAAGTAGAACAACAAGAATAATAACAATAACAACAATAAAAAATAGTTATAATAACAATACAACAACAACAATAATAATAATAACAACAATGATAAATTAGGTTTACATGCATACAAAAAAAAATAGAAAATACATAAAATGTGCAGAATCGTGCAGTTAGGAATAATACTGAAGATAAGATGCTTTAAAAACTAGACATATTGAATATCATTATATAGTTATATAATGATCATGCACTGGGAAAGGAATAGTTGTTTTTTTTGTTTGTTTGTTTTTTTTGTAGGATGTAGGATTAGAAAAGAAATGTCTCATCAACTTGAAATCCAGTTTTAAGTTTTGAATCCCCTTGCTTTAATTTAAGGAATGCTAGTATATTTCCTTGCTATATTTCTTTATGAAAACACAGAATAATTATGTTATGAATATGAACTACTGGCCGATCCGACACAGGAGGCGGCTTTTGTGGGAATGCGGGTGGGAAGGGAAAAAGCACACACAGGATGCAGCGCTGTTTGACCCGGAAGTGATTATACACTGTCGACAGCTGGGTTTTCATTTTAAAAATGGCGACCGACAAAGGTTATGTGTTTATATGCGCTAGCTTGATTCTTACGTTACTTTTTACCCCAAGTCGATCTCGGCTCCATCACCTGGTGCTTAAGGTATGTTCCTGTGATACACTGAGTGATTCCAGTCAGGTGTAGCGGGATGGTGCTGAAGCTCACTGCGCTGCACTTACACACTGAATGTGGGGATTAAATGTGGATTAATGTGTGAATATACTGTGATGCTGAGGGTCTGTGCTCTGGACAGTGTTGATAAATCCACTGTTTAGCTCCTCAGTGTTGGTTAATGTCTTCTTGTTTGGTCAGTAAGTGATAATGGTGGTGGTGGTGATGATTATGGTGATTTATATACAATAGGTGACTGCTGATGTTGTTAGTGAAACACTTTTTCTTTTCTCAGGATGATGTCCGTCAGAGGGTTCACCTCAACACGTTCGGCTTTTATAAGAATGGCTACATGAGCGTGAAGATGAACAGCCTGAGTGTGAGTGGAGCTCCAACCAACAACATCGACAGCTCCACAGTAAGCTCCTGACTGGTTCCCACTTACACAACTGCTTTCACATGTTTGTGCATCACATCACATCCAAACACCCTGAATCTCTGTGTTTGTGCCTTAAGCTCTGATCAGTGATTGATTAATAACTATAAACTCGCAGATATGATCACTTTGATCAATTCAGCTTGTTCTAGAGAAGATCCCATGCCCTAGTGAAATACAATATAATATACGGTTTGATTCCCACCTCCAGCCTGTGTGCACGGAGTTTAGACGTTCTCCTTTAGCTTCGGGGTTTCCTCTGGGTACTCCAGTTTCCTCCTCCTGTCCAAAGACGTGCTTTGTAGGCTGACTGGCATTACTAAGTTGTCTGTAATGTGTGTGATTGTGCCCTTCGATGGGTTGGCACCCCATCCATGGTGCCCTCCGCCTCGTGGCCTGAGTTCTCTGGGAGTTCTCCAGGCCCCCCGCGACCCGGTGTAGGATAAGCGATACAGAAAATGGATGGCTGCTGTTGTTTTTCAGTCATGACGGGCAGGATGTGTACTACCTGAAAAGCGAATCTTCAGCTGCATTGCTTTTATGAATGCTTGATCTCGTTACTGAAAAAACATCCACATGTTCTGTGTTGCAAAGGCTGCTCTAGTCACTCTGTGTAGTTTTGCTAAAAAACTTTTTTATTCCACTTTGTAGGAAAAAAAACTAGAACTGTTTGCAGTTTTCATAAGAAAATATTTTGTCCATGTAAAAACCGAATTGAATCTGATTTAATGAGTTTAATGGGTTTTATACAAACTGACATGCCACCATCTTCATTCACTTCATGCTGATCAGCCACTGAAAGCCCGTGTCAGTTGAGCACTACTGTGCATTTTTACCTGGAAAGAAAAACTTCAACCTGAACAACTTGCATATGATTTTTCAGGCTGATATCAGGCTGGAGCTGATTTCCTTCTAGCCCAGACTGTACATTCACACAATCTATCAGTGAGAGTCGAGTCATGTGATTACACAGAGTGACACTAGATTTGATCTCCGTTTGGGCTGATATTTTTCACCCAGCTTTGCCGCTGATGAAACAAGCAGACGACGGTGCTGTAAGCGTTTGGAGGAAACACTGCTGGAAAGCTTTTTGGCTCTTCTTTGGCTTCTCATAAAATAAAAATAAAAAACACAATTATACACATACACAATATATCAATATAAAAATTCTCAGAAGGAGTTGCTTACCCTTCATTTAATATTCTAATTGCTTTAAGTGTGTGCGCGTGCGTGCGTGCGTGCGTGCGTGTGTAATAGTTTGTCCCGCATCATTCTTAATGTGCCGTTTCTGAGACCTCATGAAGTAGGGATGCACCGAATGTTCGGCAACCGAAACTATTCGGCCGAAAATAGCAAAAAAAGCACTTTCAGGTGTTTGGCCGAATAAATTTGACCGAACAATGATGTGTTTAAGGACGCGACCACATAGCCTAGCAACCAGAGTGAAATGTGTGAATGTCACGACCTCTACTTCCGGCAGCGCGCTCGGAGAGATGAGGGGGCGCGCGCATGCACGAGCTATGTGCACAAGTGCTCAGTGAGCGCATGCTCTTCGGATGTTGTTTACTGTGGACACGTGCATTTGTTTTGTTTCTGTTCCGGAGTATTCTGTCATGTCGCGAGACGTAAGGGAGTAGAGTACGGAAGCAGGTGCAGGTAAAGACTTATTTATTTAAGGGCAGGCAGGCAAATACAAATTGTAATCTAAAAAACGTAGTCAAGACAGGCAAAGGGTCGGGCGATCGGCAAACAGGCATAAACGGGGCAAAGCAGGTATCAATGTCGCGATCACAGAAAACAGGGTCAAAACACAAAACAAGAAACATGAACTAGTACTATGGACTGGGAGCGGAAAAACCAGCGGGGACTAAATGAACTAATCTATAGTTTAAACTAACTAAATCTATCAAGGAACATAACATTAACAACGTATCTAACTATACTATATCTACTATAATACTCCGTGAGGTGTACAGGGACGCGAGCGGTATATATCCCCAATATAATCAGCCGCATCGAACTAAATAGAACCATTTTTTGCACTCTTGTCAATGCACTTTTTAATGTACTTTTTTGTTGTAGGCTGCAGAGTGTTCCATTCTTTCAGCAGTCAGTTATAGGCCTAACATAGGCTATTCAAGGGGGGCTCAAAGATGACCATATCAAAATATTTTTATTTTACTCATTTATTTAAAGTTATATTGTGCCTTGTTGGTAGCCTACGCCTGCTGGAATGAAAAAAAATGTACAGTGTTAAATAAATATTTTGAAATGATAGTTTTTGTAATTAATTTTTTTCTTTGAAAAGCAAGACAAAATAGTAAAAATCACATTTTGACGATTTAGTTTATGCAATGGTGAAAAAAATGGCAAAATAAATGGAAATGCAAATGTTCGGTATTCAGCTTTCTGCCTTCGGCCAAGTTTTTCATTATATTCGGCTTCGGCCAAGAATTTTCATTGCGGTGCATCCCTATCATGAAGTAATAAATCCTAATTGGATCTCCCATCTAATATCACAAGCAGTCGTCATTGTGGAAGTTCACTGTACCACAGTGTTTATCACGACTGTGTTGTTTAAGTGTTGTCAGAGGCATTTATGCAGTCTGTCTGTTTTTGCACCTTTTGTCACAGATCGGTTTCAGCTTGGATCGCACAAGCAGTAACGGCTTCTCTACTTACCTGGTAAGGAAGAGCCTTCTTGCTCCCCTGTGATGTAACTCTGATGATCAGAGTATACCTTCCTTCCTGATGGCTGATGTTTAATCGTGTTGTATGCAGGACGATGGCTTAGACTACTGTGTGCTGAAAAAGCTGCCCAGCAGTGATTTTGCAGTGGTTCTCCTATTGCTGGACTTCAGAAGCAACCTGTAAGTTGTCTAAAATCCTAAATCATCGTTATAAAGTGCAGCAGAGTGTGGTTGGATTTAACGTGTGATCTCTTTACGACCTGTAGTTAAAGTGCACCTATTGTGTTTTTTTTTTTTTTTCCAAATATTACCTTTCATGTAGTGTTATATATCTGTTTGTGAATGTAAAAAGTCTGCAAAGTTTCAAAAATCAAAGCACATGACAAACAGCGTTATTGACTCCCAAAAGAAGGAACTGATTCTTAACAGCTGAAACGAGTCGTTAGTAATTCCAGACTTACTTCCGGTACTAACCTTCATAGGTTTGTAACAAAAAGCCCCACCTCTGGTCTTCATAGGCTGCTCACTGACAGCGGTAGACCGATCACAACAGACTGGGACATTTGACCAATCAGAGCAGAGTATGCTCTCTGAAAGGAGGAGTTTAGAATGAATTCTTTAGAACGAATCATTTAACGAGTCGTTTGTGACACTAGGGCGAAAAAGAAGGTAATGCTGCAGTTTAAATAATGAGCACGTTAAAGTGTTTTTTTGAGTTTGGATGCATATAAATCTATTGTATGAGAGTTTTACAACAATGTTAGGCACATTTCAAAACCATAATAGGTTTGCTGCTTTAGTTTTTCAGGGATGTGTATAGCCTTCAGTTTAGCGTCTTATTTACACTTTACTCCAACCAAATTTGTTCTGTTTCTTAGACAGATCTGCATATATGGTTTCTGACACACTGCTGTCAATAAAGCTGGAGTAAAGGACATTTTGGGTCTAGCAGCTCCATCTCAATCACTTTTGTTTCTTTGCACTCTGAGCAAGTGTCGGTGTCGGGTAGGTCATGTGACGTAAAGTTTAAAGATGAAATTGTATGTAAGAATTGATTTGAATGGTAATATACACTGCATGGCCAAAAGTATGTGGTCACCTGACCAATCATACGCATATGGGGTTTTTCCCCAAGCTCCTGCAGTACAAGTTGGAAGCACACAATTTATATAGGATGTGGTTTGTTTGTTTGTTTGTTTGTTTGTTTGTTTTGTAGAATTAAGTTTCCTTTCACTGGAACTAAGAGGCCCATGCCTTTTCCTGCATGAATGACTTTTATAAAGGCATGTTTAACAAGGTTGGAGTAGAAGAACCTGCACACAGAGTCCTGAGAGTCCTCAACCCTATTGAACACCTTTGGGGATGAACTGGAAAGCGATTGCACCCCCGGGCCTCCTCACCCAACATCAGTGTCTGACCTCATTATTGCTGTTGTGGCTGAATGAACACTCATCCCCACAGCCACGCGCCAAAATCTAGTGGAAATCCTCCCCAGAAAAGCGGAGGTTATTAGGGACTTCAAGCATCAGCTGCGAACGGGACGGTGGTGTATCAGCTTACTTCCGGTACACCGTAGCCGAGAGCGTAAAAATCATTAAGCGACCGTAAACAAGACGCCGCAATGCAGCATTCGGTCATTTATTGAAATACAAAAAAAAAATTGAAGTCATTTAAAAAAAAAAAAAAAAAAAAATTGAAAATGATTGATTGCTTTTGGCGTTAATTAATAATCTATTGTCATAAGAAGAGTTTTTATTCTTGTGTGATACCAATAAGTGTAAAAACCTGGAGCAATACAGTACTCATCTTTTAATCCTGATTACATGGAGGAAGACGAATGCCTAAATGAAATGTGTGTCAGGAAATTAAAATTAGCTTAAGTTTAAAACATATCAACACAGATTAAATAAAAGACAAATGGTACAATCATATACTGATGCAATTACATTGTCATATACCATAAAACATAATAGCAAACCGGCTATTCTCCCGTAGTAGACAGTTACAGTAGAACGTCGGGAAGTAGCAGTTAACGTCGCACACGTGCAGTACAACGTCAGAATGTCGTCACCGGTCCATTTGCAGCTGTCGCTTAAAGTCCTTATTATGACCGTAAAGGGGGACTGAATCTGGATTGGGACGCTCCTTTCAGCTTTAGGAATATTTCTATGTATATCTTTTGCTTATTGTTACTGATTGTACTTCTTTCCTTTTTTTTATTTTTTTTTTTACACAATGCAGTGTGAGGATGAAGACTTCTGCAGAGGCGGGAATGTTTCCTCACATCGTTTCTGTGGTGCCGGAGACTGTAGTGGAAGAACGGAAGTCTAAAGAGAAAGCTCAGTCTGCTGGTACAGCTGCAACTTGTTCAGTTCATCCAGTGCCAGTCAGGATTATTATACATAGTTTACACAATGAAAACAGCAAAATGCTTTCCTCAGCTGAAGCGAAATTATACTAAAACGTTATTCATGCAAATGAAGACTTTATTTAAATTAAGCTGGCAGAAATTATTTAGCATTTGTGTTTTCCATGCAACATTTCATATAAGCTCTAGTTCTCGTTTGTAGTGCGACGACTTCTCTAAGGATACAAAATATTACTCCGAAATATATTAAAATGTATACAGTACAATGTCCGAGGAGTTGTGTGACGTTGTATAAAGTGGGAATTCTGGATGATACACAAGTTTATAAGATATGACGACACAAACTTTCTGTTCCAGTCATTAAAATTGAAGGATTTGCTGCTGTGATTTTATTTATTTATTTATTTATTTATTTATTTATTTATTTATTTTATTTTTTTTAAAGAGATATTTTTTTTTCCCCCTGAAATACTTTGGGATTTTGATCATTTAGTGAAACATGGAGAAATATAAATATATAGCTCATGAGTTTCAGTTCTTTTTTTCTTTTTTTTTCTTCAGTACAGACATTTCTATTTGCATCATCTATCATGCAGATCAGAGGACATGATATTTACTAATTCATTATCCAGTGTGTATGATGTTCTGATAAGCACTCAAATGCAGCATGCATAAAATAGCTCTAAATCGAGTCAAATTTGAGATGAAAACCAAACATTAATAATATTAAAAAACAATTTAGAAAAATGACAACAACAGAAGTTAGAGTTTGCTTTCACTGGCACTTCAGTCTAATGGCCGGAAAAGCTGCATTTACATTATTATTCCATACATGTTGTAGTTGTTATGCAAAAGGTTTCCATGTGCTGATCAGGAACATCTGCAAGAAAGTTTAATCAGATTTCCTTTTCTTGAGGTTTCTTGAGGTCTGAACAACATAGAATCTTTTAAGCAACAATCATGCTGGTAAAGAAGCAGTCAAGCTGATGTGAACTGTGAGAACTTGGGGCTTATTTGTAGAGGAGAAAGTCCAGAGCACTGGGTTATTGTCATTGGGCCATTGTTTTTAGTTCTCATCTTAAACCGCTTTGTGTTTTCTGTGTCATTTCCAGCTGACTCTAAATCCAAGCGGGACGTGACTGAGGTAGGAGTATTCACTTGCAGTCCTTTTCATTCTTCTGGGGGGTCATGTGATTCACGTGCTTCACCTGCTTTTGACATGGAATATTGATTGATTGATTGTTTTTGTATTGTTTCTTGCAGAATAAGGCTGATGTCTCATATCCCCTGCAGAGCAAAGGCAATAAGTACTCCTTTCAGGTGAGTGCTTAAAGCTGCATTAGTGTTGGTTTCAGTGAGATCTCAGATCTACACATTACTCTCTCTGAGCCCAAATGGCATCTGTGGCAACAAGTTATGGCTTGCTTTACAAAAAGAATTTATTTTACATTGAGATTATGCACCTTAGCAATGAGATTTGTAGCAAGTATATGAAAATGTGGGCAACAATTTCAAGTGAGCTAGGCATGTCACGATAATTACATTATCAACCTCAAATATTGCCCATTGTGTTTACACGTGTATTTGTTTAAAATGTCACCAATATTCGCATTGCTTCTGTCCACTAGGGCTGTCAAATGCGAACTTCGACTATTTGTTGAATTTAAAATAACAATTTTAAATTGCAAAATCTGTGCGTTCGAAATTGAAACGTGTAGCATGCGCTAGCACCGATTTTAATTCAGACATACTAGTTGAAAAATGACACGCAAGCTGTTAACATTCCACTAACAATGTTCTATGAAGAAGAAAAATCTAGAAAGAATAGTTTTAGTGTTTCAAATAATCCAGTCACCGTCATTAATGTCAGGGATTGAGCCGCATAAACCGCGTGTTCTGAATCTGAACAGTGAATGAACAGCGGTAAACTGAAGCGCTTTACTAACGGGTTAAATAACTCACCTGAACACATCCTGTACACGTATGAGATTAATCAGACATTTACACAACATAAACATATTCCAACTCGCTTCTGCAGTAAATGGCACAAATGAACTTGAACTTCAGTAAGGCGTTGAATACGTCGTGAATACGCTCTTTCCATAACAGCGCACTGAAACACTGATAATGAATAACTAAACCATAAAGAATTCACAATATTGTATTACAGTAGCGTACTTATTGTGATGTTATTATTTCAGGAGATCAGGTTTTCATGACGAGCCGTTTTCACGTGTTTTTTTGTTATTATATGTTTAAGTTAATATATAAAATGTGTGAATATTTTGGTTTGCATCACTTCCTTTTCACCTAAAATTCCACTGACTAATATTCATTTCCATTTTAGTTTGAGTAAAACTGACTAAAATGAATAAATATGATGTGAAATTTCATTTGTTGACATTCCCATTCTGACGTCTAGATAGTCTTAAGAATTAAAAGTTTGCTGCTCTTTGAAAGGGTGTTCTTGCATTATTATGCTATTTATATTACCATTATATCAGCGACATAAAATGGTCTTAACATGACAATAATATTGTTTGGCTCAATTATTTCTGGGACAATATGTCCTCTAACATACGTAGTTATCGTGACAGGCCTAAAGCATTCCCAGTACTTGTTTGGGTGTGTTAGTCTCGTAGGTTCAGTGCAAAACTAAATTAAATGGTCTAGAAATGCTGTGTCAGAAATCTCGCTTTATAGCCTTCTATAACATGTCAAATGCCTGATAAATGCGCCTTCTCTAGGACTGATAAATGCTCCTTGTCCAGGATGAAATTCTGCAGTGTGAGAAACACACACATAAAGGAGAAAAAAAGGGTAATACCAAAAACACCTGACTCAGCAGAAAGCTAGGCCCTCTGGTAAGGACAATCAATTTGTTTTCACACCTGGACTTTATTGATTTGCTTCTGCTTTTTCAGTTTTACTTCAATGTAACGACAGAGGAGCAGCAAGGCCTGTACAACTTCTACTTCCACAACTGCTTCTCCTCCATTGCTGCCAACCAGGATGTGTCTTTACCGAACACACTTACTTTCAGCATTGACGTGAGCCAAACTTATTTATTTATTTATTTATTTATTTATTTATTTATTTATTTATTTAGGGTTTTTATTTTCAAAAAATTATTTGAATCCCAGAATTCCCACTATTATAACTGTAATGTCAGTCAGTCTTCAGACTATCTCTGTACCTGTGACTACACGAAAATCGTATTAAAATCGCCGTCTCTGTTCCCAATGCAATTCCGTTTAGGAAGTGCGTCGATTCTGCAGCGTTCACAGTTCACACACCTATAGCATAAAAACAGAGCACCGGTATATCTCCCTTATGTTCTGACCAACAGACATTGCGTATGATCTCACCTACACACCCGAAACATAGCAAATCTACAGAAGAAGAAAGAGAGAAAGTGTTTGATTACTAAAACAAGCAACGGATGGAGTAATGAATCATGGCTGCGCACAGAGCGTATTTATCAAGACCAGTTTTCTGCGTCTTGTTTTGCTTTTCTCAGCAGAAGGACAGAAACTTTGGCATGAGCTACTTATTTAATCAGACATTAATATCCCTGGTTTCCTTTTAACTTTGAGAGGACACACTGCGCTCTTGGCCCCTGATTTTACTAAGTGTGATTAAATCAGTCATTCAAAATACAGACAAGACATCATTCACAAACATCTGCCAGCAAAATAGAGCAACCACATCTGCTCCAGTAATGTAAGAATTTAATAAATATTCAGTGCGTATTGTTCGAAAGAATAACATAAGAATCGTGATCTCTCTTTCAAGCCAAACATCTCTTTTTCCTCAAGAATCCTGCAGCTTTTAATAAGGAAATCATACAGTATAGCTAATGTTCCCAAGTGCAGAACGTCCTTATGCTGTAAGGCTAACAGTCATCATCTTAACAAATCAGTTTCAAGAACTATACAAATATTTCCAAAACAGAATAATGTGACAATTGCTAATGTCTTCTATGAAAGTACAATGTTGTAAGCTGATATCATGATGTACCAAAACCCATGATATTGCTTTGTACACAGTAACATATTGTGAATTTTAGGACGTTTTCATGTTTGGCCCAAGTCCTTGAGTTTGTACTAGGGATGGGCGATATGGACTTAAAACTATATCACAATATTTTCTGGTATTTATTGCGATAATGATATCAGTGACGATGTAAATATAGTATCATGCACCACTGTTTTTGGCTAGTGATAGTGTGATCTTGAGAGCCTCAGAAACACAAACATTGATCTAAAAGTAAAACTGATTTTCTGTAACTAAACCAGTTCCAGACTGCAGAGGTAGCTACTCGTTTAGCGATAAACTCCTCCTCAGCTTCACGCCCGCCTTCCACCGTACTTGTTTTCACTCTGCACGTGAGCTGCGAATGGGTCGCAGACCGCCACGTAGAAATACGTCATCAACTACTCTTTATTGTTATTATTGTGGGAAGACTAATTCTTATTGTGGGGAAAATTTCTACCATTATATAACGCTATCACCCATCCCTAGTTTGTACATCATCAATGCAGGTTTGTTTAGTCCGTGACTGTCAAATATGTGGCCAGTGGGCCGGGACTGGACCAGTAAAGATTCTGTTCTGACCCACTAAATGAAAAATGTCTTGTGAAGTTGTTGATGTGTTCAGGTCCTATGAAACAGTTTTTTTCAATGTTTGACCCACTTGACATTGGACTAGGTGTAAATGTTAGTCTGTTACCTGAAATGAGTTTGAGACCCCTGATTCGCCTGTACGTTCAAGTCCTTCTGGGAAGTTCATATTTATGAGTTGGGAAGTCGTAATTATGATGTCGTGTGCGTTCAAGTCACTTTGGTTGGCCAAAGATGGTGGTGTACTTTCTCTTAATTAACTACAAAAAATAAAGAAACTTGTTAACTCTACTTCTAGAAAATGTGGAACAAACAATGCCCATCAGTGTGTTTTTAATCAGTTTATGAAGCCACTGTAAACTTTCTCGTTACGTATTATAATCGTAATTGTATAATGTTATCATATTTTGTGCAGGCTGTCAGCTTGTTTTATCGTAAATTAGAAAAAGCCTGACAATAATTTGCTGCGTATACCAAACACAATAACTAAAATCAGCTTCTGAGATGAGTAAACTTCAATTTCAAAACTGAAACAAACTTACCATCAGTTTACAGTGCAACTGCTGATTCCACCATGTTTTCGTACCGACGCGCCCCCCCAACTTGGAGCTCAAAGAAAATCCCACTGTGCGTTGGACTTACTAGTACGATCTTTCCGACATGGCTTGAATGCACCATAGGTCACTCATTTCTAACTGTATATAGCCATTTTATGGGCCACTTCTTCTGTTTGGGTAAAAGCATAATAAAGGGTACATCTCATTATTATTCATTTAATTGAATTAATATTTCTTTAATTTGACCTGAGACTGATCAGTAATTGGTGAAGGCTTCAAGCTGCTTCATTGAAATGCAGCAGAAATTCAGCATTTTTGAGTTATAGTCACTTGCATGTGAATGTTCCATATATCACGAAGGATTTCCATTTCTTCTGCAGAGCCCAACATTACTTTCCCCACCACAGTGAAACTTGAAACAGGAAGTTCTATTTGGTACTGACCTGAAGTGAACCCCAGACCGCTGCTTGAACCAGGAATTGTTTCTCTGAACCACAGCACAGTTTGAAAGCAGCTTCACACTCAACTAATTGTATCAAACCAAAGTACAAGTGGGAAAGTGTTCTTATAAGTTTCGCTTCTGAAAGTGAACTATAAGTAAAAGTAATGTAAACTGACTGATGCTCTAGCGCTCAAAGGTGTTGAATTGGTCTGATTTCAGATCAATATAGAGGAGAAGAATCCAGACAGCTTCCTGTCTGCTGGAGAGATTCCTCTGCCCAAACTCTACATCTGCATGTCTGTGTTCTTCCTTCTCATCGGGACACTGTGGGTCCATGTTCTCCGCACGCGCAGGTACAGCAACCAGACTTACTGTCGCACTAAAACAAGCAGTAGCGCAAACCATAACAACACTGACATAATGTAATACACTGTTTCTTGCTTTGTGTTTCTCGCCGTCTTCCTTTCTTTTCTTTACAGAGCCGACGTGTACAAAATCCACTGGCTCATGGCAGCTCTTCCATTCACCAAGTCCCTCTCGCTCATTTTCCATGCTGTGAGCATATGCTTATGATTATTCATTTATGATTTCTATGACAGTTAAACCTGGAAGATCTGGAACTGTAAATTTGCTCTTTTTTTTTTTTTTTTTTTTTTTTTTTTTTTTTTTTTTTTTTTTTTGCATGTTCTGGTATCAATCCAGTATTTGTGGAATAACACACTGGGTCTTTCTGAAATTCCCTCAGTGTTGTTTGACCATTTCAAAATACAAATACAAAATACAGTGAACACACTCACGCAATCTTTTATAATATAATAAAGATAATCATTTATCTTTTAATTTATTTATTTTAAAGTTGTTTTAATGTCTCTCTCTCTTTTTTTTTTTTTTTTTAACATAGCCAATGTATTTTACATTTTTTGAAACCGAATGATCAGTGGATCACTTGTTAGGACTATTTAAGATGTATTAAGATAACATTTTTCACTCACTTCTAAAGCTTACTAAGAGTACGAAGTGCTATAAAGCCTACTTGAGCCATGTTAGCTGAGATCACCTTGTGTGGCAATAGCAGCAGTTAAATCGAACTTGTATTTTGTAAGTATTAATTCAGATCCGTTTTCACGTTTTTAATGGAACGCTCTTTGCTCTGCAGATTGATTACTACTACATCTCCAACCAAGGCTTTCCTATTGAAGGCTGGGCTGTGGTTTACTACATCACACACCTGTGAGTGATTCAGAACTGTAGAACTGACCATATAGCAGTGTGTGTTTTTCCATGGTTGTAAAGAACTGTTTTCTCTGCAGGCTGAAGGGGGCGCTGCTGTTCATCACTATAGCTTTGATAGGGACTGGCTGGGCCTTTGTCAAACACATCCTCTCAGACAAGGACAAAAAGATCTTCATGATTGTCATCCCTCTACAGGTACACCTTCAAATTTTGTAAGTCTTTTTTTGTAGTTGGTTTGGAAAGTATTCAGACCCCTTCTGCTTTTGCTCACTTTATGTTTGAGATTTCATTTAAAATGTTTACTTTAAAAAGTTTTTGTACCATTAATCTCCACAAAGAAATCCATAATAATAAATTAAGAATTTTTTAAAATTATTTTTAAAAAATCAAAATCTGAAAGGTCTCACTTAGATAATTGTTCAGATACTACTTTCTAGAAGCACCATTGGCAGCAAGTACAGCTTTGAATCTTTTTGGGTAAGTCTTGACAAGCTTTGCATACCAAGATATGGCCTTTTTCTCCTGTTCTTTCTAGCAGATTCTCTTGAGGTCAAGCTCAGGTCTCTCCACAGATGTTCTATGTTTAACTCTGGGCTTTGGACTCTCAAGGACATTCAGAGCAACTCCAGCACTGTATGCTTTGGATCATTGTTATGATGAAAGATGAACCATCAACCCAGTCTGAGGTTGTGTGCAGGTTTACTACAAGGATCTGTCTGTAATTGGCTGCATCCATCCTTTCAATTCAGACCAGTCTCCTTATCTGTGCCACTGAGAAGCATAACATGATGCTGCCACAACCATTCTTCACTGTGGGGATGGTATTAGCAAGTTGATTCACAGTACCTGGTTTTGCCAGAAGCATCCAGAGTTCAATTTAAATTTTAGTTAAATTTGTGTCTCACCAGACTAGAGAGACTTTTTCCTCGTGCTCTGAGTCCTTCAAGTGCTTGTATGTGCCTTTTACTCCAGAGTGGCTTCCATCTAACCACTCAACCAAAAAGGATTGATTGCTGGAGTATTTCTGAGAGAGTAATTCTTTGTGGCAGTTTCTCAAATCTCTATGGAGGATTTCTGAGGCTCTCTTAGAGTGACCATTGGGTTCTTGGTCACCAGCCTAATCAAGGCCATTCTAACTTGGTTACTGTGTTTGGGCAGACAGAGTAGCCCTGGTGCTTCCAATCTTCTACCATTTCACAATAGTGGTGCCTAGTATGCTCCTTGGAACATACAAAGATTTAGAAATGTTTTATACCTTTTTGCCCAGAACTGTGTCTCAATGCAGTTTGGTCACAGAAGGGTCTACGGAGAGTTCTTTTGGACTTCGTGGCTTGGATTTTGGTCTGACATGTGCTGTGATTTGTGGACCTTATAGACACAGGTGTGTTCTTTTACTAAATCTTATCCAGTCACTTGAATTTGCCACAAGTGGACTCTAGTCAAGCTCTGAAGACATCTCAAAGTGATCAAAACAAACAGAGTGCACCAGTGTTCGAGTTGGAGTGCTTTAACCAAGGGTCTGAATACTATCATGCTATTTGATGATGTCTAATTGTTAACAATGTTTTGATGAACACAAACATACACCATAACATAAGATAAAACAAATGCATGCCATAACAGCTAGACATGCAGCAGTACACATTAAAAAATAATGGATGAGGTGGAGGTGAAGAACTCCACAGCATTTGGTAGGTATTTTCTAACACTTTCTAGGGCTGCTTATTAGTATTTATACCACAGTGATGTTGAACTCTTGAGTCTAATCAGCAGCTCTGACAGTAATACCGGCTTCAAGGCAAATCACAGGTTTATAGTAATGAACTTGTTCGAATACGTTATTGTTTCTATATTAAATAAATAAACCCCTTTGGAACATGCTGCTATAAGAATATAATCTTCATGCTACCCTATCATTGATTATTTCCATAAAACAGCACACCCTGTCATGTTTTGTTCTTTAGGGCTGCTGATTTGCATTTAACAAATGGAGGCTTTGTGTTCTTTTTGATTAGTCATTACCTGAATTACATACAGAGGCTATTGTTAGACTATTGTTGTTATGGCTACATCTTGGTGGGTGTTTTTTCACACTGTTCTAACGAGAAGGAATGAAACCATTTTTATGCACCGTAGCCTGTAAATAATTCTTCTTTTGAATCTGTGAATCAGTGTCATCGTAGTGTTTGTTCAGTGGTGCGATAGTAAAGGCATACACACATGCCTTGCTTAAAATGTTATTTATACTAGCCTTGTTCAAGCACATGATATGAGGAATAGCTATTTGGAACCATACGAGATGTTCAGATACAAGATAAAGTAGTGTAAAACCTGTAGTGATCCAAGGTGAAACTTGGTTCCAGGTCCTGGCAAACGTGGCGTACATCATCATCGAGTCGACAGAGGAAGGCTCCAGCGAGTATGGATTATGGATGGAGATCCTGTTCCTGGTGGACCTGCTGTGCTGTGGTGCTATCCTCTTCCCGGTTGTCTGGTACGAGTTCCTGTTCCTCTCCTGCTTCAGTGTGCTCACAAGCTGCCACATGTTTCCCAGAGCTTTGTCATGGCACCTAGATCTAACATGGATCTCTTTAAGGCCTGCTGGTTATATTTGAATATTAATGCAAACACTGTTGAAATATTAATGATTCATGTTAATTCAAGCAAATTAGAAATATTCATGTTTCTGTGGAATTCTCTGGGTTTGACTGCTCTCTGTGTGTGTGTGTGTGTGTGTGTGTGTGTGTGTGTGTGTGTGTGTGTGTGTGTGTGTGTGTGTGTGTGTGTGTGTGTGTTTGTTTGTTTGTTTTTTTGTTTGTTTTTTTCCCCTGGCAGGTCTATCAGGCATTTACAAGAGGCATCAGCAACTGATGGAAAAGGTAGACTTGAAATTCAGTCACTGCATTTTTGTCGAAGTAATGCTTCACTGATTTCTAACACACAGGGCCTTGCTTACAGGAAAATCTGAACATAAAATGAGGATATGCAAACTTTACCATTAGTTTTGGTTAAAACTGACCAACTTTTGATCAGTTTTGTGATTGCCTATTGGTACCAAGCATCCATTTGTTCAGAAAGCACATGAACGTACGTTTTGACAAACATGAGAAGTTTCTAGATCTTTCTTTCATCTTCAGTAAGTGCTTAATCCTTATCATGGTCATTGTAGACCCTGAGCCTGTCTTATAAACACTGGGATCTAGGTGGGAATATACATTCTGGATGGGACGGGAGTCCATCGCATGACACTGTGTATGAGCAGTTTAGCATAGCCAGTGATTTGGGGGAGGAGAGAGGAAACCTGAAGAGCCATGTCCAGGAATACTGCTGAAATATCTTTCCCTCCTGGAAATGAGCTCCTCCCTACACTAGACCAAAGCTTTGTAATATATGTGCTTTTCATGAACAGTGTTGGAAGACGTTTCAGGGACTTACCTGCAAATGCAGTTCTGTTCTCAGCCAACAGAGGGCTCTTAAGATTACACTGCTGCTTTAAACCATCATCCTTACTTTCTGTAGCATCAGTAGGAATAATAAAAAGGAGAAACTGTGGGATTCGGGTACTCGACAAGCATGGAAATACGTTTGAAAAATGTACTATTTGAACGGACATGTCTGAAAGTGGCACTGGAGGATGGGTTGAAATCTGATGTATCGTTTGTGCTCTAATCTACGCTTATTTCAAGGTCATTCAATATTTTAATGAATTAGACATGGAACTGTCCCTTCTAATCACTGTAATAAGAGCAAGTCTCTTCAGTAGCTGTTATTCAGTAGCACTTCATGTCTGATAATTGACTTGAATCGAATCTTTATTGTCATTGTGTATATATACAACTCTCATTGCACTCGTACAATGCTCAAAGCCAGAAGCAACTCTTCATACATGCATAAGAAATAACACACAAAGGACCACCCCGGAGTATATCAGTACGGTCTGGTGTGTTATTCCACTTACAACGAAATGATTTGCCAATGATTATAATGTTTTATTTCTTTATGTCGCACGTTTTAGCAGTTTATACCGAGATTTAATGTTGCGGAATGTCCGCGAGACAAGTTAATTCCCGTTATCACTCGTGTTATAGCACAGATAAACAGTCGCTCCCTCACCAGCATCTACATTTTGCTTTCTCTCTCTCTCTCTCTCAAAAAATACAAAACAAAACACACAGCTTGTCATTTTACAGAAAAATATAAACTCCTCTGTCCTGAAGACTTTCCTGTTCAGATACAAATATTTTGTACAAAATAAGAGCGAAATGGCTGCAAGACCTTGAAAAATGTCTTAGTTATGCCTCGGATGGAGTACTTAAACTTTTCACGTTTCAGCTCTGACTCGTTCTACCCATTTGGGATGTGTTGGTGGCTTGACTGATTTCCATTGTAACAATATGAGTCAGCATGCCAGTGATCTGGAGAAAGGCTTTGAATGCTTTGGACTGAGCTTCTGATAACGATAGATCCTCAGGGCTGACAAATTATGATTTTAATTTGAATTCAATTCAAATTAATATATTAAAGAAATAAATCAGTCGATTTGAATGATTTTCCTATTCCAGCCATTATTGTAATCAACTTTCAATATTTGAAATGATCAAATTTAATCTTTCAGTTGAATAAGTGAAAACCTACATTTATACTCCATCACTCTAACAAAACAAAAACACACATCCACACAATATCTAGAAGTGACCTATCTAGGTCAAGTCTGTTTCTAGTCCTGTTTTAAATCTAACTGTAATGTGTGACGGTCACAGTTGGCTGTCATGTATAACTGATTCATAATATTTGGTTTTTACAGCAGGAAATGGTCTTTTGTACAAACTACATGGCTAGTTGAGCTACACTGACACTCCACTCCTTGCTGGCATACATGTCCTCTCTTCAGCTTATTACAAATTATAACAAATTATATTGTGTGTGAGTGTGTGGATGGTTTTCAGGACAATCCTGAGTGAGCGATTAACATTAAACAAATTAAATATTTTTGACACAAATTTACACACACTGCATTCATGTCCTTCTAGAAAATGGGAATTACCAGTGCAGGTACTCCGTTTTCCTCAGACAGTGTCAGAGACAGATCTCAACCAGTTCTCTTCAGGGAAATATAGTTAAACTGATGGTGTTTGGTAATTGTAGTGACACTGCTGCCCAACACTGTGTGTGTTCCACCACATAGCATTAAAAATGAAAGCTGTAGAAAGCGTGCTTCAGCCTGGAGGTCAGGTTCATTTAGTCTTTTAGTTTTAAAGTAAATGTTTAAAAAGTAGTATTCACAGTGTGTACAATGTCTATTTAAACTCCATAAACACACTACACCAGTATCTACTGTATGTTCAGGCTGCTCATGGGAAATAAACCTGGAGCTAATACTGTTTGTCACATCCAGTCAAGCCAATATTTTACCGTCTTCATACTGTATGTAGACCTTAACAGAATTGCTCTCCCGACTATATTTGGAATCATGTTGTCGTTTATGGTGCTAGCCAATTTGAATAAGTTATTCACGACTTTGTCAGCATGCTTAGCTTATTGTAAGCCCTTAGCTCATTTACAGCAGATACAGAATGCTCGTCTGTGCTCGGTCACTGCAAAAGGGGGTCACCCGTCGCCCATTTTAGCACATCTCCAGCTGCTTGCTGTTTATTACAGGGTCCTGTTTAAGGTGCTATTAGACTTTATCGCTCTTAATGGGCTGCCATTTTGCTTTGACCTTTTCAGTGAGCCACTGCTTAGTTTTGGCCATTATACAGTCACAGTTGTAGAATGGTTTGACACTGAATATTAGGTATGTTTCAGCTTTTATGTGAAAAGTAAAACCCATCTTTAGCGTTCTGAAATACTTTTAGCTATGAAATAAATAGAATGGTTATAGCTCGGTCATGTGTTTTTTCAACGTACAAGACAATGGAAAAACTCCATGCCAACACTGTCGTATGCACAGTTTAAGATCGAGTCCGTGTGTAAAGTTGTAGCGCAAGTAAAAGCAGCAGTACACAGTGCAGGTAATGACACAGTCCTCGCTGGCACCTCAGGGATTCCTGATTGAAGCCGTTGCTTATTTAGCAGCTCTACTGCAGTTATTTTGACACTAGAGTATTGAGATGTACAGATTCATCACAAGGAGTTTTATAACTGAATCCCAACATTCAGGCTTCCTTTCCTCAGTCGGACTTGAATAGATGTATTTGCCCGATGGAACACGACAGCAAATGAGATTTGACTTCTCCTTAAACTCAAAACTCCCAGTCAAGTTACAGTGCAATGTTGTGCATACTTTATGCATTTCTTCAGGAGTTGCTTTTTGTTTTGGTGCCTCCGAGCTGGCTTTTCCCTCCTCAGACCCTACCTTTTGGCAGCCATTTGTCTGGGAGAACACACTGTGCTCTCACCCCAGGGGAGATTGCAGATGTCAGACAGGCGGTAAATGTCATTGCAGCTTGGTGCATCTCTTGTATCTAAAGGCTTTTTTTTTTTTTTTTTTTAGCAAAATGTGTTCGTGTCGGAACATTACTTTTGTTCTAAGTCAGAAATGATCAAGAGAATATTGTTTAAGATCATGTTTTTGTTCCATTTTTCCCTGGAGTTGCACTTTAATAACTTGTTTGCCCTCCTTTTTTACAACTGACTCGATTGTCTTTTATATCCTCAGAGAGGTTTTTGGATCCTCTTAGTTGTAATATTCGGCCCCCTGTGGCCCAGCCTGTCCTTCTTGTTATCTGTTCTAACACTACCAGATGGCATGTACTGTTTTTTTTTTGTTGTTTTTTTTTTCCCCCTCTTTTTTTTTTTTTTTCTTTTTAAATTATATCTGGAGATAGAAATTATGGTCATGACCACTTCTTTTTCAAAATATTCTGTTAATTTTTATTTTTCTCAAATTTTACATAAGATGTGGATATTCCAAACAATCGATGTATGCAAACATTAAAGTATAAAAAGCCCAAACTGTGTTCCAGGTTAATAGCAGTCAAGACAAAAAAGGCAAGAAAAAATTCAAGAGGATGGTTGTGAGTAGTATAATGGGTATCAGCAGCTTACTGTGTGTTCAAAATAATCAACATCAACACATTTTAATTCCCCGTTGCTTTGAATGTGAAGAGTCAGTGTTTGGCAGTTTGAGAGAAATTACCCTTGACATGTTTTTGTTTAGGGCAGCGGTATTCGATTGACTTGATGTTCAAACCTCACGTTTTTATTTGCCATACCTGCTAACATTGTGCATTATATCCTGGAAATAATATTCTACACACACAAGCACACAAAAGTGACCATTCCCTTTTCTATTCAGCTTATCGTTTGCAATATTATTGGTGGCCGAACCTGTCTAAAGTTTAGTGCTTGACCATAAGTCGTTTTCGCACGTTAGCAACAACACAAAGTGGCCAGAAGTCTTGGGATGTGATTGATGGTGATACAAATGAAAAGACAAGCAGTGTAGTGAATATCCATTTTAAAACCTTTTGCAGTAAGTGAATAACAGTCGGTTGGTAAAAGTGGTTTCATAATAAAATAAAAAAGCCCACCTAAATGGAACGATCAATGTCTGTTCATCCACCAATGTTGACCCGAGTGGCGGTGCCCCCTGCCCAAGCCCAGCCCCACCCCCTGGCCGCCCCGGTTTTAATACATCGCCACTGTACTAATCCAGCTATCTCACTGAAAAAAAAAGTAATTCCCATCATAGAAATATGAGATGGGAATAGTTGTGCGTGTGTGTAAACACTAGGATCAGAACAGGTTATTCCCAAAGCCCCCCTGTGTCTGTCCCACTTCACTTGATTGCAGAAAAAAACCTTGTATAAAAATAAAAGAAAGAGGTCACACTATGTTTCTGTCTCAGCTCCAGTATATTGTTCCGTTTTAAATAACATGCTGATTCCCCTTTTGTATGCTTAATTACCAACTATTACATGCTTTAAATTATGTGATTAAAATCACTGTGAGGTTTTGCTTCTTTCTGTGCCCAAATCAATTGATAATAGCGTTCCTTTTGTTGTGTGTTGTTATTTTAAAAGCTGCCATCAATCTGGCTCAGCTGAAGCTTTTCCGGCACTACTATGTGATGGTAAGTACTGACATTATTCACTGTCTAATACTCTCTTCTTCTTGTTTTTTTTCCCCTTCTGCCTCTCTCGCCTTTTCTCATTTCACACCTGCTGAAAACTCTGGTGTCCAGAGGGGATCACACTTTCATGTTCTGTGTCGCATTGCTTTGAAATAGAAGACGGTTTTGGTTGTATCTTTAGGCAGAGCATCAAAATGTTGTTTTAATATGGCTTGCAAGTAAGGCAGAATTAGTTGACAAGTTAAGGGATAAGGTTGTACTTCAAACAACTACAAAAAAAAATTCCACTAAACATGCAGTTAATGTTTTTTTTTTTCCCTGCAGACTATTTTTGAACTGCAGCTGCAAGAAACAATGCATTTTTAATATTGCCTTACTTTAAAATATGTTGCATAGCATTACCTTTAAATATTACAGTGCATTTTGCAACAGTAGCCATGCTATTCAACTATAAAACATTGCATAGGAGAAGGAGTCTACTGTATTATATATTGAAAGGCTGTTCAGAATAAGTCCTTGGATAAGCACAAGACAGTCTTTATGATTACAGCAGCAGTTCTTGGGTATAAATCTACAGTATCTGGGTAAGATTATCCACTGTTAACACGGGTTAGGCACAGGTGAGTATTAGGAAGTGTAAATCAATACTGAGCCACCACTGCCCAGTTTTGGATCACTGTCTCACCTGTTAGTCCATTTGCGTGCTCAAATGATCTCTTCGGTCCAATTTAGCTTCACACATCACGCATTCAGTCAAACACTGACTGACACTTACATGGACAGCAGTAATCTAATTATTGACCTTATTCTGAATAAGACAATATTCAGGTGCCTTAATTCAGATTAAGGTGTTTACATGAGTTGCTTTTTGAATACTTCTTTCCTGCTCGTGTTTTACATGTTATTGAATGTAGATTAATGGTCTGCGTCGTTACGTCCCCACACCACGCCATCCGACATTCCCTCCAGAATTCCACCCATCAACATGTCTTCGTTATGGAACCGTATACAGTTTTGGGTGTTTCATTTTTAATTTTACGAAAGCTTCAAGTGCAGTTAATTTTTTGTCATGCTAAACGCGCAAATAAACGACTGCTTGAAGTCGTGGGCTGCATCCAAAACCGCATACTTACCTACTACACAGTACCTGAAATACATGTATATCTCCTACTATATAGTAGGTAAGTACGCATTTTCGGACGCAGCCATACTCTCTTGAAAGGAGTATGAGTAGGAGTACTCCACATGTCTCAATTCAATTTGTGTTTACTTCGAGTATGAATTTAATTGGATTAAGGTAATAAAAAATTGCTGTTTACATGCTAGTTTTGTTCATTAGAGTTAAATATCAAAATATTGTTGTTCATGTAAACGTACTGACTCTCAGTTAAACAAAAATGCTCATTTAAAGAATCTATCTATCGATCTACAGTGTATATATTTACACCAATCAGCTCATTGATGCACGTGGAGAGTGAAAACTTGCCCATCTGGTCTGATCCCACAGAAGAGCTACTGTAGCACATATTGCTGAAAAAGTTAATGCTGGCTATGATAGAAAGGTTTCAGAACACAGTGCATGGCAGCTTGCTGTGTATGGGGCTGCAAGCTGCAAACAGGTCAGAATGCCCATGCTGACCACCGCCTGTCCACCGCTGAAAGTGCCTACAATGGGCATGTGAGCATCAGAACTGCGCCATGGAGCAATGGAAGAAGGTGGCCTGGTATGGTGAATCACATTCTTTTACATCATGTGGACGGCCAGTTGCATGTGCGTCGCTTATCTGGGGAAGAGATGGCACCAGGACGCACTATGGGAAGCCAGCGGAGGCAGTGTGACGCTCTGGGCAATGTGCTGCGGGGAAACCTTGGGTCCTGGCATTCATATGGATGTTACCTTTGACACGTCCCACCTACCTAAACTTTGTTGCAGACCGAGTACACCCCTTCATGGCAATAGTATTCCCTAACGTCAGTGGCCTCATTCAGCAGGATACTGCTCCCTGCCACACTGCAAAAATTGTTCAGGAATGGTTTGAGGAACATGACAGAGTTCATGGTGTTGACTCGGCCTCCAAATTCCAGAGATCTCAATCCGATCAAGCGTCTGTGGGATGTGCTGGACAAACAAGTCCAATCCATGGTGGCCCCACCTCACAACAACCTCACAGCTGCTTACATCTTGGTCCCAGATTCCACAGCACACCTTCAGAGATCTTGTGGTGTCCATGCCTTGACGGGTCAGAGCTATTTTGGCGGCACGAGGGGGACCAACACAGTATAGGGCTTTAACGTTATGGCTGAAAATTATATATAATTTCCATGAATGCCAGCAAATGTTTTTTCCTGATTCTTTTAACAACTATCCAAATGAACTGCACCACAAAAAAAGACTGCATATGTGAATGTGCCCTTCATGAACCCTCCCAGAAGTCCGTCACTTTCTTCCTCATTGTGCAAACGTATTGAGTGTGCGATCCATGAAAGATTCTCACTTGCGCATTGGTTTCCCCTATTTTCTCTTGCTATCTGATTCTCTTCTTCTGTATCCAGACCATTGACACTCACTCTCTTTGTAATGGGTTTTCACATAATATCACGTTCTTTTGTAGAGCTCTCCCTCATTGCAGAATTTTTATTAGATGTCGGTTCTGCTTGACCTGTACAATGACACAAGTGATTTATATTCATCTATTCATGACTTACCGTGTTGGAATATGTATTATAATTTGTACTGAGCTGCAGCACTGATGTTTCTGAGATTCTTTTCTTCATTTCGGAGGTATGAATTTGTTGGGCATCACTGCTGCTGAAATAAGTCTGATGACGTGGCGTGAGAGTGGAACATAGTCTGGCTGATGAATAAATTGCTAGGTGCTGTCCAGTTTGTAGAGTATTTCGTGTTTGTCTTTTTGGTTTCCTTATGGAGACGTCTTGGTAGTTATTTACCAATGCATGTTTTTTGTTTTTTTGTTGTTTTTTTTACAGTTGTACCCAAAAGTTTGCATACCCTTGCAGAATCTGCTAAGCCTTAATACTGTTAACAAAATACGATGGATCATAAAAATCCCATGTTATTTTTTATTTAGTACTGTCCTGAAAAAGCTATGATACATAACAGATGTTTACATATAGTCCACAAGACAAGATAATAGCTGAATTTATTTTTAAAAATTACCCTGTTCAAAAGTTTACATACCTTGTTGAAAAGATGGATCTCAACATCATATAGCAACTGTTGGAAAAGGGACAAATTTGCAGAAGATGCTGGAAAAACAAAGAATGTGCAGGACCTGGAAGATTTTTATGAACAGTGGGCAGTTTAACTGCTCAGGACAAACAAAGGACTCAAGAACAACTATCACAAAACAAAAGGACAATCGTGTATCATCCAGGTAACGACACACGGTATTAAGAATCAAGGGTATGTAAACTTTTGAACTTCGTAATTTTTATAAATTCGGCTATTATCTTGTATTGTGGACTAATATGTAAAGATCTGTTATGTGAAATAGATTATTCAGGACAGTACTAAATAATAAACATTTCTTATGATCCCTCTTATTTTGTTAACAGTATTAAGATTTAGCAGATTCTGCCAGGGTATGCAAACTTTGGGGCACAACTGTATATATTAAGCAACTACAGTATTAAGTATTGGGTACTAAAGAAAATATTATGTATATAGTAAGGTGAGGTTGACTAAGCTGTTAATTGAGATTAATTTATCAGAACCTTATAGTTTTTGAGTATACAAACTATCTACTAATAGCTGGTTATTGCAGTGGAGATTTGTAGGTTTGCTCACAGAAATGGGTCAAATGGGAACATCCCAGTGCTTCTGCAGTAGCATTTGTTTGGATAACAACTGGCTAATCAAGTTTATGATCTATTAAATAAGCTATTGATCTTTAGCCAAACTTTTGTTCCACTCTGCAGCCCTGATCAGAGAAGACCATTTTCCTTCATTAACACATGTATACGATATATTAGAAATAGTATGTAAACCATTAGCTTTTGTAGCCCATTACTAGCGTAATTATTCAGATAAACATGAAATACAGTTGCATACAGTGCATCCGGAAAGTATTCACAGCGCACAGTGCTTTTTTTTTTTTGTTTGTTTTGTTTTGTTTTTTTAATAAATTTTGCAAAGATTTCAAACAAACTTCTTTCATGTTGTCATTATAGGGTATTGTTTGTAGAATTTTGAGGAAAATAATGAATTTAATCCATTTTGGAATAAGGCTGTAACATAACAAAATGTGGAAAAAGTGAAGCGCTGTGAATACTTTCCGGATGCACTGCATTTCTATGAGCGAACCTATTTGTCACTGGCATTGTACTAACCAGCAAGCAGCAGCCTGTTATTGTGTTTATAGTATATATAACATTATTAGCAGTGATAGTGTCATGCATTACCTTAGGGACTCATACCTGTTCCTTACTGATGCTTTCTAAATCTTTAACTAATCGATCAGTTATGGGTAATCAATCACTTATTAACAGCATATTATGTTTTCAATATGCGACTCTTGATGTTACTGTTGTCCTTGCTCTCTCTCATTGATTTCAAATGCCAGAGCCCTACATATTTATTTACACTCCAGATGTCAGTAATTACCTTATAATGATTAGATAACTGACTGAGTTGAATGATGTGAGGGAAGTCTGCGTGTATGCACGATTAATATCTGTATTTCTACTTCACAGATCGTGTGCTATATTTATTTCACCCGTATCATCGCCATCCTCATCAAGGTCATCGTGCCCTTCCAGTGGAAATGGCTCTATCAGGTGGGTGAAAGATGTTTCTCTTTCCTCTTGCGCCAACTTATTCAGTCATCAATATACTTCCTGAAATTCTTCTCAGCAGTAAGAGTACACGATGATGGAGCTGTAGGTGTGTGTGAAAGGTACAAATTAGACTGTATTAGCCATGAATACGACATGAAAACATACTTTTCTTCAGAGATTTCTTTCCCCTCTGCATAAGACATTCAAGACTTCACCATTTATAAACTGTGTTATTTGACATTTAAATTTTAAAAAAAAATTTTTTTATCTTCTTTTCATCTGTTATGCGAGTGAATGTTGTCCTAATGCTCTATGTAGGTCCATCCATCTATTTTCCATATCGCTTGCGGGGGATCAGGAGCCTATATCAGGGAACTTGGGGCACAAGCCAGGGTGGCAACCCATCACGGGGCACAATCTCACACACACACACATTTATACACGCACGCATGCACACTGTGGACAGTTTGGAAATGCCAATCAACCTACAACACATGTCTTTGGACTGTGGGAGGAGACCTGTGTACCCAAAGGAAACCCCCAAAACATGGGGAGAACTTATAAATTCCGCACACACAAACAGGCAGGATTCGAACCCCCAACCCTGGAGGTGCGAGACAAACGTGCTAATCACAAAGCCACCATGCCCCGCTCTACATGGAGATGAATCACAAATTATAGAATGGCTGGCTTCCTGAAAATTTTATGTTTTAAGCTTTATGGTCGTTTTGGAATTATTTCTTCTACCTCTAGTTCTGACCGTGTGACTTTAACAATACGTGAATAAATGTGCTTATAAAGTCCCTGGCAATATGGTATCAACTATTAAAAGTCTAAAGATCTGATGATAAATAAGCATTTATCAGTGGCAGATCCATATTGATCGACAGCGGTATCTCCCCAGCAGCGCAAACCACTCGGGAACAGTGCTAGTACTAGAAAAGTGTGCAGGAATTGTTTGGTGTAGCCTGGTGTCTTGCTGTATTTTTCACGTATTTGAATGAAAAGCAGAGAATTCATATTTCTTGTAACTACTATTTCCCCATTCCAGCTAGTTAAAAAAAGAAAAAGTTACACTGATCAGCAGAGCATAGCTCTGCAGTGTGCAGGAGCATGTTTTTTTTTTTTTTTTTTTTTTTTTTTTTTTTTTTTTTTTTAATTCTTGGAACAACATTTCCCTAACAATATCTGATTCCTCTGTGTACAAAAATAAGCAGGTGAGTAATTCTGATTAGTAGCTCTCTTGTAAACATGACCTCACCTTTAGCAAATATAGTCCTTCCAAACTCAAATATGCAAGAAGAAAATGAAGAAATTCAGAACGCTCTTAACTGAAAATAAATAAACTCACAGAAGCGATACACAGCAGTATTATGTTAAAATGAAGGGAAGTGGACATGGGCATTAAGAGTGTAAAGAAGATGAATACATCAACTATAGGCCTTTGGGTTCTTTTCAATTCTTTAGTTGTTTCCTTGTTTCACATCCCTGCATCCCCTCCTTGCTTCTTAACTCCTCCTCACCCTGACGATCAATAGATCCATTGACAATCCAGGAATCGGTCCCAAAAGTATTTGCTAAATGAGGTGCCCTCTCTCAAAGAATGACATTTATTAATGATCGCACAGCTGTATCGCTTGTTCTGTGGCATAATGGATCACAGTGGGATTGCACACTGAATGAATAACATTAAAATCAATTAGAAAAGGATTGCACACGTACGTTTAACTTTACACATATAAAGGATGATGCTTTAGCCTGTACAATATTCTACTCAATCCTCAACTGGCGTCTAATCTGGGCATGTTTTCTGGAAACTCACACATATTTTGATGTCTTTTGGTCATTGATTTTTCCTCTGTCCCATCACATTTTTTGTAGATTATCCGTAACATTCCATATTTTCTTATTTAAATGTGTCCCATACTGGTGTAACAGTGTAGACAAACACTCTACCTTATGAAGAATTACAGCCAGTACACCAGTTGAACCTTCATAACACCTACTACTGAAAGCCTTTTGTAAGTTTTCACACTTAAATAGTGCGCTACATATTGTGGTGGGAGTTTATACCACTACTATGTGTCACGCTTTACAATAAGCACCTGTGTGTCCTCAATCTGGAAGCCTTCTTTCTCCTTATCCTTGATTTCAATGTGCTCATTTAAATAATTGATACATCCTTAATGATGGAGGACTTTGATCGATTTCCAGGTCATGGGCTAAAGGACACCGAATCGAGGAGCCATCAATTAGAGTATTGAGACAAAGCCAGAAACATGGTCTCGCCTGAAAATTAATACCACATGCTACTTCAATAGAACAGAGCAATATTTTACTGCATTCTCTCCCAGTTTAAAATTGTTTGGACTGCAGAATAATGGAAATGAAGCTAGTAGTCATCCAGAACCTTTAAGTGTTTTGACATTGGATGGATGGATGGATGGATGGATGGATTAATGCAGTGGTTCTCAATCTTCTTCAGCATGAGGCCCCGTTGTGTGGGGTGTATCCCTTTGTGGCCCCCTAGACTCGTCAAATTTTTACAACTTGTTTTTTTTTCACGATAGGCTCTTCTGTATTAACTTTCTCAGCTAAGAGACTACCTCCTTTATCTAAAAGAGTCTTAGGTTTTATCAGCGTGTAGCTAGCGGTACACTAGTATATCAACGGATGTCTCTGTTTGGTGTGTGTCTTAGTGTGCTGTGTATAATTGATTTCATTTATTAATATTTTTCATGGTTATGTGCATCATAGTTCAAAGGTTGTCAATCCTGACATACAGGTCAAATTAATTTTAAAAAAAAAATGTTCTAGAATTTCTATTTCTTCCACCCCCAACGCAAGCTGGTGGCTCCCAGTTTGAGAACCACTGGATTAATGGATGATGGAAACCAGGAAAATGGCTTCGGACTGCAATTCATATGAACAGTTATGCTACGATGGCTTAGGACCGCAGTTTTGCACTCAAGTCTCCATCAGTGAATAGTGGAAAAGTTCAACAATATAGACTTCATGTGAAAACCATAATGAGTTTCCTAGGTACACAATTGCACTGTTTGACCATGTAGTACACAGTTATAGAAGGGATTTATTTATAATCTCTCCAGTGTCACCCAGATGAGGATGGGTTCCCTTTTGTGTCTTCTTCCTCATATCGTCTCAGGGAGTTTTTCCTTGCCACCGTCGCCTCTAGCATGCTCAATAGGGAAAAATTTATACATTTAAAATGTATATCCTGAATTGATGTATTTATATATGTAAAGATGCTTTGTGACAATGTTCAATGTTAAAAGTGCTATACAAAATTTTTTTATTGAATTGAGCTAATGGATGGCGGATTAATGGATGATTGATTGGATGGATGGATGGGAACTGAAAGAACTTTTGGCTTACATTAATGTTGTGATGTAATACGCCTTTATGCTGCTCTTCACAGCTGCTGGATGAACTGGCAACTCTGACCTTCTTCGTCCTGACTGGCCACAAGTTCCGTCCAGCTTCTTCTAATCCCTACCTGCTGCTGTCTGTGGAGGACGAGGAGGACATGGAGATGGATGATGTGTAAGATGTTCACACAAACACAGAAATATGACTCATGCTGTATACTGTAAATAGATGCACAGTACAGCCAGAAGCCCTGCTCATTGCTCCCCTCATGTAAAGGCATTGCCAGTGTCCCATTTCTTAATTTCTGCCTCTTCCCTGCATCTCTTAAAGAAAACAAATTAACATGTGATCTCCAATCACGTCCTAGGTTTATATTGTAATGAAATGTATTGTACTCGGTGTACATAACTTTTTAGTTTAAACTTTTTTTTTAATCAACATGTTGGTCTATTTTCACTTTGGTTAATAGATTCTTACATTACCCACAATGCTGTTCGACTGCCTGCTGATAGTAGTGCCTGTGGGATTTAGCCCCCGCTTCATCTCTAGCGCCAGCAGGGCCTTTCTGTTTTTTTCACTCTCTTTCTCTCTCGTTCTGTCCCTCGCTCTGTCGCAGCCAGAAATAGCTTAGCAACATGTGTCCTTGTTCTTCACCTGCACCATTTTTCTCTCCACATTTCTCTGCATTTTTGCTCACCCCGCTAAGGGTGAGTCCTTCCTCAAGTCCTTCACCTCAATCTGTACAGGGCAGTGGGTGAGCGATCTCATGCCTTTTTTTCACTCCTTTTTTATGGATGGGAAGTGAACTAGAAGGGCAGATGTGCAAATTGTGCCCGATGAGTCATATAAAGAACAGAGAAGATAGATGACAGGGAAGCATGGGCCAAAAATGGATTCTATTAAAGCATACATTTGCAAATAGATCATCCAAGGCTTGGTTGGTGAGGTCTGGTTCTGAATTCAGGCTCTATTGTGAGTACAGGATCTGTTCGTATGGTTTTGCAGCCTCCGGTTATCGGCCTAGATTTTCACTTCAGAATGTTCCCTTGCTGTTGCCAGGAAGCTGACATGACCCAGCTACTCAAGCAGGCGCCATGTGGCCTGGCATTTTTTTAGGCCTCTCCTGATCCCAGGAGAAAGAGTTGCAGGTGCTGCTGGTTGTGGTGGAGGATCAGCTGGCCCTTAGGTGAATACACCACCTCTCTCCTGTTCATTACGGCCAAGGCTGGCTCCATGCCACTCCAGCTGTGTATTCTGTGCAGAGTGGATGTGAGATTTTTCAGACATTTAATTTTGTTGTGTGGTAGGCAGTGATCGACATGTTTTTTTTTTTGTTTGTTTTAAATAAAAATAAATAAATAATCAAAATGATGGTAGCAGTAGAATAGCCAGGAATCCATTTCAGGGGGAAATGAGGAAATGTATGAAAGTAAAAATCACCCAGTAATCTCAAATTATATTGAGAACACAAATGTGTCATCATTTAAGGTACAATCTACTCTATGTAATGTAAATAATGATATTTGGGAGTGACATTTAATCTTATAAAAGCAGATTCTTTGTCTCGTCTTGCAGTAAACGCCTGCAATAAACGTCTCCTCCATTTTCCTGAGCTCAGAGGGCAGCTAGCTGGATTTCAAACAGAAACAGGAAAAAAATCTGGTAGCCAACACAATGTGATTAAACAGCACTAAGAGATGTTTATTTGAAGTTTGGGATGGTTAAAGAATGAATCTTTCTTAATAAACTTAATGTAATAGAATTTATTATAATATAATCGAAAAATAGTACAACTTTTTTCTAATATTAAAACTCTCAGCACGTCTGTGCTGACTAGGTCTGTAAATCTAATGTGGATGGAATTAAAATATTGAGAGAAGTAATATCGCTTCATTTTATTAACCCAAAAGGCTGTCTGTCATTGTTTTAATCAGGGGGATGGTTTCCTCTTACATCTGCCCCTAATTCTGAACCCTGGTGCTTGGATCATGGCTCCTGTTCTTCTCTTCAAACTATAAACCAACAAGCCATTAAACTGCGAGTCAAGCTGCCAGATGTTTTCCATATGATGCGTTTACTGCACACGTAATATTCGTACATGTAATATAGACTCGTACTTACTGTTTCAGCAAATGTTGTATAAAATGTTTAACAATTTATCTTAAAAATGGGAGTGGTTATAAATATTACAGGGTTGTAGATTAGGCTTTTGAGACAGGAATACTGATTCAGAATCATGATTTCAGTTTGTTATCATGTATAAATTTTTGTAGACCTGAAATAATCCTGTAATTTAAATATATATAAAAAAATTGTGATTTGTAATGGATCTGGCTAATCTATTCATTACAGCCTTCTGTTTACATTTTTATGGCCCAGAAATTAGCTCCGCCCCTAGCTAAAACTGAACTGCTCAGCTTTGCACCTTTTCCTGAAGAAATTAACCACACCCCCTGGTTTATGATAACTCCACCCATAGTTCATTTAAAAAAAATGAACTGTTAATACACGTCAGCTGGAAAGGAGGCAAGGGGACGTCTTGAGATTGCGTTTAGGTGGAATTGGGAAGGAGGGAGTGGGGGTCGAGCTGATTAGTCATAATCATGTAGACAAATTGAGCTAATTGGACAAACTCGAAATGCTAAGAATAACAGGTTTTCTTTATATAGCACCTTGCTAACACTTGAGCTCAGTTTACTAATCCGTTGAAAAGGAAATGCAAATTAAAAATCAAATGACCGATGAGTCATTGGGAGCTCAGAGCAGCTTAGTTCTGCAGCTTACAGTCCCACTCGTGACAGACACCATCACACAGCACGCACATCACATCCAGGTTGCTGAAGCCAGGAAAAGTGTGCAGCTTGAGCTCGGGTCTGTTGGTGCTAAAATGTGGCAAGAGAAATGATTCGAGCACTGAGCTTCTTAATATGCTTGAAAACTATGAGGCTAACCACGAGGCCTAAAACTACAACATGTACAAACACACAACTTCTCAATATAGCTGGAAGAAACCCAAACAATTATAAGCTAACTGTACTTATAGCACAGCACTGTCAAATCCTCGATTCTGATTGGTCAGAAAGTGTTGATCACATTTACATTTATTCATTTAGAAGACACTTTTATCTAAAGCAACTTACAAATGAGGAAATACAAGCAAAGCGATATATCGAGTGGAGAACAATACAAGTAGTGTTACCATACAAGATTTATAATTGAGTTCTAGAGAAGCAAAGTGCACAAAGTAGAGGTGTAAGAGCCAGAGTAAATTTTTTTTTTTTTTTTTTTTTTTTTTTTTTTTTTTTTTTTTCTTTTCTTTTTCTTCTTCTTCAATAAATTAGGGGTTAGTTAGGTGTTCACGGAAGAGCTGGGTCTTTTTTGAAGATAGTGACAGATTCTGCTGTGCAGATTGAGGTTGGAAGTTCATTCCACCACTGAGGGACGGTTAGTGTGAAGGTTCTGGAAAGGGATCTTGAGCCACGCTGAGTAGGAACTACTAAGTGTCGGTCATTAAATGATCGCAGATTGCATGAGGGAACGTAAGCCTTCAGGAGAGTGTTGAGGTAGCGGGGTGCTGTTCCAGACAAGGTCTTGTACTTGAGCATCAAGGCCTTGAATTTGATGCGGGCAGCTACAGGAAGCCAGTTGAGGGAGATGAAGAGGGGTGTGACATGGGTTCTCTTGGGCTGGTTGAAGACGAGGCATGCTGCTGCATTCTGAATCATCTGGAGGGGTTTGATGGAGCTGGCTGGGAGGCCCGAGAGTTGTGTGTTGCAGTAGTCTAGTTTTGAGATGACGAGAGCCTGGACTAGTAGCTGTGTAGCCTGTTTGGTGAGAGAGGGTCTGATTCTCTTGATGTTGTACAAAATGAACCTACAGGACCATGAAGGATCGCCCATTAATATGGCATATGATTAATTTTCTACACCAGCACAGCTCTGACAGTAGTGCCGACTGCAATGCAAAGCGCAGGTTTATACAGTCCCTCCAGGATTTCACAATTCTGCGATCGATTTCTTTAATGCGCTCCTTCAAATATGTGATTGTTTTGTCTAGTAACACCTTGCACTTGAACTTGTACCGCAGTTGCTCCATATAAACTCATAATTATTGAAGTTTTCTGTAAAGGAGCGTAAACTGTCAGAGGTAAAGCTGTAACTTAACATTTTCCACCACAGGAACATTTTCATGATGCGCATTCTCTGTAAGCTGCAAAGCTGTATTTTTTTTTTTTTTCTTTTAACACAAGATGGGGGGGTTAGTGAGGGAATGACTATAGCTTTTATGAGGAACTAGCTTGTTTCATGGATATTAAAAGTGACTATAAATGGTTAAAAATGTATGACACGTCATTCTTTAATAAATTAAAACTGAGTCAACTTACTGCAAGGAGTAAAACACTTCAGGCATATGATTGCTTGACTAATTAACATAATGTGGCCATGTTCTCAGTGCTCAGTACCTGAGTGCCAAGACCAGAGGAGCACTGTAGAGGCAGAAATATGGACAATTCATTGATATTTTGACAGTTTGGATGGATAGATTATAATTTCTAGCAACACTGACATTATTTGTTCTTTCCAGTCCATACAGGATTTCACAGGTTTTTTGTGTGTGTGATTTATGACTAAAAATGCTTGATTTTGGTGTGTCTTTTTTCAAAATTTGCAATGCAACTTTTTTTTTTTTTTTTTTTTTGGTAAATGAGACCTTTTAGCTGTACTCATGTTCAATTCACATGAATCGAGGAAGACTTTGGCTGAATGCGCATTGTGATGACGTCACACTACGTCTCTCGGCCCCAAATTTGCTCAAAATCTGCGGTAATTTTGCAATATTTGGAAGAGCTTGCAATTTTTGCTTGAATTTGCGTTCATTTCTGCAAGCGCAAAATCGTAAAATCCTGGGGGGACTGTCTCTTACAAAACAATTCATTTCAGTTTTAAAGGTTTTAGGGTGAGTGTAACCTCTAAAGAGTGTTTCAGCAAGTTTTAGTTTCAAGTGTATAGTATGGTTCTAAAGGTTAAGGAATAGTTTGTGATAAAGTCTTCACTTAATAAGTATTTACCAAGGATGGTCAAGACATACGAATATATAGGTGAACTAGACAAACTGTGTGTGCATATCAGACTGTATAATGATTGGTGGTGGCATCCTCACAGCAACAGAAACAGCTCAACCGTGTGGTTTCTAATAAGAGGTTGAGTATGTGGTGAAGAACACTGGGTGGAGTAGAGACATGAGTTAATTCTTACTCATTCGTAAGTTTATGCAGTGTCTCTTACTTCCAGTATGTCTCCGCCCACCTCAAACTGGTGGGGGGGCGGGGGGCAGAAGTCTCTCAGCTGAAGAGATCAACATTTATTCTTCTGCAAATAATTTCAGCATGGAATCTGTTCTCTCCACAGGGTAACTACATCTACTGCCATGGGGGAGGGTGTGAAAAAGGTGAAGAAAGTGTCAAACGGCCCATCAGAGGAGCGGGAGAGCATGGCATGATGGGAAACGTAGTCCTTCAGGGATGTGTCTGGACTTAATGGCTAGTTGCAACATGGTGGGCATTTTAACCTTCGCTTGTGGAGGACACGGTGAAAATTCCCACTGGATGTGCTCATGCTGGGACGTGGGGTAATATCTCTGTAAATGCTCTACAGACAGTATAAAGACTCACTAACCTCCCTTTCTCAGTAGTTCTAATGGAAACGCTTGGTGCTGTGCTTTTGTCTTCAGTTAATGCAGGTTGTTTTGCTTTTATTTATTTATTATTGTTTTGTTTTTTTTAATTCATGGTCTCTTTATGGTATTTTTGTTCTAGCACTTTAGCCGACACACTCCGAACAAATCTCAAGTCACTGCAGTGTCACTATGCAGATTCCTTGGTACTCCAGAGCCTCAAGTTTACAGATTTGAGTTGAATTACTTTTCGCTGAAAGTGGCGTTTAAATAAAAAAGAAAAAAAAAAGATGAAAAAGCTAGGCTGTATTTCCTGTATAAATGTACAGATCTGAGATAATTGTACAGACACAAGATTTCCTACCTTTAAAGGATGAACCTTGACTTTGTCATGTTTTCAGTGGCAGTTACTGTATCATTTTTATTTGAGGATTAATGATGTTATATTTCGGGGAATCTAAGCGTTTCCTATGTGGATGTTGCAAATGAATGCACTGGGCTGTATCTTTCAAGAGTATCAATAATTTTAATAATATTTGAAATCACAAATCTTAAGTTATCATTTGGATCAGTTATAAAAGGGTTTTATGTTAATGCTTAAATATTTTGCTTTTCAGAAATGTGTGGGCTATATAAAGTGGTGATATATTCTCAGTATTAAATTGTGCAATGGTTTGATTTCTGTTGAATTGTGTCTACATTTGTTTTTGTCTGAAGTTGAAAGACATTTTTTTTTTCTCCGATCTGTGTGATGTTGATCAGATATCAGGGACAAAAGGCTAATCGATCAGTCGTCTCTGCGGATTTTCTAAAACGCGGAGTAGTTGAGGAGCGTCATTATATTCTTTTACATGAAAAGATTCTGGAGGACACAAATGGATGCTCTTCGTCAGTCACGTGAGATGTGTTTACACTTGTTAGTAAAGGCCCTGGGCTTGTGTTTTATATGGAATATCACTGCCAATTATTACTATATCGAAGGTTTAAAAAGAAAATATCTAATTTGGCTTCTTCACAGTAACACTAAGATACTTAATGAAAGTCAATTTTTAGAAGACATTTTGTTGAACAAATTATGGTGTGTATTTAAATTTATCATTTTTCTTTTAACATTCCAAATACAACAATAATTACACAAGTCCGCTTTTCTCCTTGCTTATGATGACCACAAATTTTGCCATTTTATGTTTGAGAAAGGTCTGATCTTTACGTTATTCTCAAATTTTCAGGGTAATGGTTTAAATCGGTATAATTTTGATGTGGACTTCATTTACATTTTGGATTTTTGCTGTATTTTTGGTTTATCGCTATTTGAAGAATTAGAGTAATATATGACCACATTTCGGAGTGTGTCTAAGATTTAAAGATTTTAAATAGGGGTCTGTGATATGGCTCAAATATCATAACTCAATTCTCAAAGACATTTTCACGTGTCCTGATATATACTGTAATTTTGATAAGAAACTCCCAGCAAAACTGGTGTTTCTTTCTTAAAAAAATGTGGAAAAAGAGTTTAATGATACTTAAATTTAAAACACACACACACACACACACACACACACACACACACACACACAAACAACGATTTCATGATATTGGGGTGACCGAGTGGTGCAACAGAAAAGCCGTCACCCTATAGCATCAGGAAGTCATGAGTTTTTACCCCAGCGATGCCAAAGCCACCCACGGCCAGGAGACAACGAAGCATTGTGAAAGCATTGTTAGTGTAACATCACATTTCATTACTATGTAAAATACGGTATGAATAAACTGTATGGTTGATATGCAGTTAATATGACATTATCACATACACATTGACACTTCACTGGATCTTATTACTAAGATGTTCTTGTAAGATCATGGTAGTTTATTACTGACCTGAAATGACATGACAGTGAGCGAGAACTTCATATTAATCAGTGATGCTTTGCTTTAATCTTAGATACAATATTTCATGTCTTGTTTTCTGCCCAAACCACTGATAGGAAGGATCTATGTTGCAAATGTTAGTGCAAATGATCCAGTGTCATAAAGCTGTATGCAGTGCATGGATGAGCAGCTGGCCTGAGGGTCTATGGGGCTCTAGGCAAGATTTAAGAATGGGCCACTCTTGTATCATTTTTTTTGCTATCAGCTAAACATGTCCTGACACAAAAACAACCAGAGAATGAGTGCTTTCAAAAACATCTCTTTTTAATTATTGTTAACCCAGCTAACAGATTAGCATTCCTTCAGCTTACATTTCACCTAAGCAATGGTGAAAATCAAGCTAGCTAGTACTTAGTTGACACTAGGGCCTTAGATGAGTCAGTCTGGTATGGGTTTACTGAGGATAGCAAATTACACATTTTGCCAGAGAAAAACAAGCAACCGCTGAAGTGGGACTAACTTATTAATCATCCTCATGTCTTGAGTGCTGCGTGTCATTGCTGTGGCTTAGATGCCCTTTAAGAGATTGCGATGTTGCCAAAATGTCAACAAGCAACTGAGAACAGCCTGAAGAGCCAGAGACACCAAAAATTGTGTCACGAACACTAATCTAGCTCCCTGTGAGGCAAAATGTAACTCATTTCAATTTCAGAGTGCTTTATTGGCATGATTGTTTACATATAATATTGCCAAAGCATCAATATAGATAAGAACGGAGAATAATTACAAAATAATAATAGAGAAAATAAGATGTTTGTTGAGTGTGTACGATTGAATTTGGGACCTGGACCATCGGCACTGGTTGCTGGGACTCAGCAGGATGTCATAGGTGGATCTGATGAAGAAGCTAAACCTGGCATGTGGGATTTTCCACCAATCAGACCAGCTTATAACTTTATTGACTATGCCTTCCTTTGTTGTCCAGCTTCCTTGTTGATGTTGGCTGACTGTCTTAACTTTGTACTACTCTGCATCTGATTAATTCTGATACCACTAGCACTTTCCTCTCCCTCCTCTACTGGCTGAGGACCATGTCTTTTATTGTTTCCACCCATCCAAGGCCTTTTCTTCTGCCAAGAATCTGCTGATGTTTCAGCAATGGTATGTTAGACCCATTTGAAACAGACCTCTGACAAGTAAACAGGAAAGGTTTTCTATCAAACTTCTTGTTAGAGATATCGCTGATCTCCATGATTTTCATCTAGTGCTGACTGTGCAGGAAGTTACCCATTTGAATATGCTCTATGATCTGTATGTTCTGTTTGTTTGAAAAGTAGCGACTGGATAACCTAGCTACCTAAATGAACTGCATGTTCATATAATTGATCATTTATTTCAATAGGTTCTGATTTGGTCAATTTTAATATCCGATCCAAATTAATATTATGAAAGCTAGCAAGCGAGGTAATTTTTCATCTTCCCTTAAAGGCATTTTGGCTTGCTACCTAGCAGCTACTGGATGGGGAGGACTCCCTGAGGGGCCGTTAGACCAGTTTACAGCAGATTAAGACATGGCTTTGCTACAGAACTATGAAAATTGTCAACACTATTAATGTTTTGTACAAAGTTTAAATAATGTCAAATGAAGTTTGCTGGGCTATGGTCGTAGTAAGAGCTTCAGGTATGTGTTGAAAAGTGCGTGTGCATTCATGAAGCTCATTTCAGCCCACCCCAATACTGTCAACCACGCCCTTTTAATTATCATCAAATAACTCTTATAAAATGTCCATCCATCCATCCATCCATCTTCTATACCACTTATCCTTTTCAGGGTCACGGGGAAACCTGAAGCCTAGCCCAGGGAGCATCGGGCACCAGGTGGGGTACACCCTGGACAGTCCATCGCAGGGCACACTCACACAACCTACTATGCATGTCTTTGGACTGGGGGAGGAAACTGGATTAACCGGAGGGTACCCCCGCAGCACGGGGAGAACATGCAAACTCCGCACACACATGGCCCCGGTGGGAATCAACCCCCCGACCCTGGAGGTGTGAGGCGGACGTGCTAAACACTCTGTCAAATGTATTCATTGTAAGTAAATTTATTTGGGATAATATCAAGGTCAACTAAACTAAAATGTTTCGCTTATTTTCCATTCACAAACATGGGAATGGGCGGGGTTAAAAACTCTACTACAGTCAGACACTAGAGGTCCTCAGAAACATTTTGGCTTCATTTGTAAACCTGTTATGACATTCAACCATATACAGTCTACAGTCATTGGGTAGACCCAACCACTTGGCCTTGGACCCAACCTGTTGACCTTGGAGTCCATTGCTGACACAGTAGATATGGTGATCTCACACAATTTCAGGGGCTACAGCAGTTGCTGGTTCAGGACCAACTTCTAGCATCAGACAAGAAGATAACAATGAAAATGTATGCTTTATCATTATTTAATCAATAAAAAAAGTAATCATTGCTGTGATATAAATAATAAAACACTTTGGGATGTGCTGTAACAGGAAAATGATCAACTTTGCTTGTTAATGGTAGCACACTGTTGTGTGTTATAATTATGCACAAAATTATTACAATATGTTACACTCAACACATTATATGAATATTATATCTGTTGTGTGTGTGTGTATGTATATATATATATATATATATATGTATGTATGTATGTATGTTTATCTTGAAGATCTGACATAAATTATAAATGTTCTAGTTACACGTGTTATGCATTTATTATATAATAACTGACCCCTTACTTAATACGCATTAATCCAACATTTGTGGTAACTGATGTTAGCAGTACATTACTATTTTAGGTACAAGCTGCATGTCTTGCTATTTAGGGACCTAGGATTAGCTTAATTTGTCTCTTTTGATGTTGATTGTCTTGACACGTAGCATTTATCTCCACAGTCGTTTACCATTAGCACTGGGGGGTTGTGTGATTCTGGTGGCACTCAAGGCAACCTTCCTCTGTCTTTTCGGGAGTAAAGATTAGATATAAGCCACATTAGCTGTCTCCCAGTGTTAAAAATGACCTGCTTTAACGATATAGCTTTCAAGATACAAAGCTTTGTGTTTCCAGCTGGCTTTTTCTCGATCCACCCATTTTTGGACATGTGATATTTTACATTGTGTTATGTTAAGCCCATTTGTGACTTTCAGTTCACTCATGTCAGTGAATTTTTTATTTTTGTACCCTGACAGTTTTTCTCTTCTTATTCTGTGATCTTGTATCATTCATGAACTGTATAAATCATTCATGTAAAATTGCATGCATTCGTTAATGAATTCACTAATGAATAATTAGGAAGAACTAAATTTGCTGCTAGTATACAATCACCGATACATGATGGTTTTAAATATGTTTGCTTACAGACCTACAGAGCAAAGCCCTGTTTGAGTGTCTGTGAAGGTGAACTTAAAGTAAGGAAGGCAATAGATTTGTTATAGCACTGCGGATTGAGACGCTAATGTTCAATAGACTTTTCCCTATTGAGCACTAATGTTTCATTCTGTATTGTCTGAAGGAAACAGCTGCAGAAATATATTACAGTCATGATTATGTTTCATTGCCCTCCTTACAAGGACACTCATTTAGTCCCTGGAAAAGCTCATCTCTGTTCTTTGATCATTTAACCTGCACTGACCTTCATATAATAGTCTATGCTTCTTTTTATCCTTAACCTTTTAAATTCCTGGTTTGCTCAGCAACCTGGTCAGAAGGCTGACTCTTCTCTGAGTTTGATTGGAGAGGGCGTGGTGTTGCTTTCACATCTGGGATGGCCTCTTTTTAGAGGGAGGGTCATTTTGGGGAGTGCAGAGACAGAGATGGATTACTCTGCACTGTTGTGTTGGGGCAAAGGGACGTCTTTGGAGATCTGCTAAATCTCTGCCAAAAAGCACTGATGTCTGTGTAGTGGCTTTGAGAAGATATGTATTGCCAAAGAGAATGATAAAAAGAAAATTGTTATTGTCCTGTTATGTATGGCAATGCATATTTTATCAGAACTTGAAAACGCAATGTGAAATGGTCATGACCTCTTTTTTTGATGCAATATTTGGACTGCAAGACAACTTGATCTGATTTGTTTTTTTTACATCCAGTTTGGATCAGATTTATAAAACTAGCTTTGGAGCCTGGTGTTGCAATTTTTATATTGCTTGTTCTGTTTATATTAGTTCACTTGTACATTAGAATGTACTAGAATGCCTGTGCTCACATTTTGCCATTTGTCTTGTCAAAGCCAAACTGGAGGCTTTGAGCAAATTGAAATGGTCTCCGCTGAGCAGGCCTGCTGTGCAGGTAAGCTCCATTATGCTGCTGTCATTGCTATTTCACTGGGGTGTTGTTTGTTTTGGTGATATTTCCTTATTTACGCCCAGATGGTGCTGGCATGTATGAGCTCAGTACTCTCTCTGCTCCCAAGCTGCTGAAAAGCAAAAGCATATAATATTGCTTCTTTTGTTTTAACACTACCTGCAGCCAGCAAAATCTAATGCCACTCTTACTGCATGCAAATGTCTTGGCACTGCCACCTGTCTCAAGTCTCATGTGGCTGGCTTGGCGCAGATAGACGGATAGAAGAATAAAAAAAGAGAAATCGCTCCCTTGGAGGGAAAAGGGGCCATATCAGGAGATGTAGCCTACTTTAAAAATGGCCTGTGCAAGTGCTTTTCTAATCTAGGGTATGCAATGTCTGCCAAGTCAATATGGTCTCTCTGCTCTCTGAAGGGAGGGTGGACAGTGACACTGCAGGTGATGTTTATAGGACAGCATAGCACTGACTCAGCACTCTTGCTCACTTGTTTACTTGTTTCTGCCTCCTTTTAGCATCATTTGTAAACATCTCTCTCTCTCTCTCTCTCATTCTCTCTCTTTGACATCTTTAGCAGAACACAAATTCATCATTATGCTGCACCAAGGGTTCAGATGGGCCGACATAGCTTGAAGTGTTTTGCCATGACATCAGTAGTAAGAGAAAGCTCTGACATCATCCAGGCTCCTATGGAATGTTTGATGCATTGAAAGCCTGGGGTTGTTTTCTGCTTCACATAAAGACAGATACAGAGCATTAGTCACATTGAGATACTCTAACAGTCAGACTTTTAACTATATATGGATATTTTGACTGTTAAACCCAGACTGAGAAAGAATTCTGAATAAGATTAATAACAGAAAGCATGGTGAACCTACAAAAGTGGAACATACAGTATGTTTTAGCTGTTCTGGACCCCCAGATGTTTAAGTTATTAAAAGCTCTGGTAATATGTGTATCCATCCATCCATCCATCCATCCATCCATCTTTTATACCGCTTTATCCTTTTCAGGGTCACGGGGAAACCTGGAGCCTATCCCAGGGAGCACAGGGCACAAGGCGGGGTACACCCTGGACAGGGTGCCAATTAATATGTGTATATCAATGTTTAAATTCTATTCTTAAATTCTTAAAGAGATTATCAGTGATTAGTGTGCATAGTTTTTTCATGACATTATTCTGAGTTTTTCCTCTAGGTCACTTTAGTCACTTATTTAAATTTCCTATTTACTTGTCATGTTTACAACTTTTAAAACCCCATTTTTTGTTGCAGTATTTAGGAAGACATGTAATAGGCACTGTAACCTCACTACTATTTATGATTGGAATATTCCATGTGGACATATTTGGAAAGCTTTCTGCAATTGCCTGCATTTAGCCATATGCCTAAAACCTGAAACCACACTGTACAAGTAAGGGATGTTTGACAGTAGACTATCTAGTGAACACATTAAATACAAGAATGCAATGTATATATACAGTATCTCTCAAAAGGGAGTACACCCCTCACAATTTTGTAAATATTTGATTATATCTTTTCATGTCACAACACTGAAGAAATTACACTTTGCTACAATGTAAAGTAGTGAGTGTACAGCTTGTATAACAGTGTAAATTTGCTGTCCCCTCAAAATAACTCAACAAACAGCCATTAATGTCTAAACCGCTGGCAACAAAAGTGAGTACATCCCTAAGTGAAAATGTCCAAACTAGGCCCAATTATCCATTTTCCCTCCCCGGTGTCATGTGACTTGTTAGTGTTACAAGGTCTCAGGTGTGAATGGGGAGCAGGTGTGTTAAATTTGTTGCCATCGCTCTCACACTCCCTCATACTGGTCACTGGAAGTTCAACATGGCACCTCATGGCAAAGAACTCTGAGGATCTGAAAAAAAGAATTGTTGCTCTACATAAAGATGGCATAGGCTATAAGAAGATTGCCAAGACCCTGACACTGAGCTGCAGCCCGGTGGTCAAGACCATACAGTGGTTTAACAGGACAGATTCCACTCAGAACAGGCCTCGCCATGGTCGAGCAAAGAAGTTGAGTGCACATGCTCAGCGTCATATCCAGAGGTTGTCTTTGGTAAATAGACGTATGAGTGCTGCCAGCATTGCTGCAGAGGTTGAAGGGGTGGGGGTCAGCCTGTCAGTGCTCAGACCATACGCAGCACACTGCATCAAATTGGTCTGCATGGCTGTCGTCCCAGAAGGAAGCCTCTTCTAAAGATGATGCACAAGAAAGCCCGCAAACAGTTTGCTGAAGACAAGCAGACTAAGGACATGGATTACTGGAACCATGTCCTGTGGTCTGATGAGACCAAGATAAACTTATTTGGTTCAGATTGTGTCAAGCATGTGTGGTGCCAACCAGGTGAGGAGTACAAAGACAAGTGTATCTTCCCTACAGTCAAGCATGGTGGTGGGAGTGTCATGGTCTGGGGCTGCATGAGTGCTGCCAGCACTGGGGAGCTACAGTTCATTGAGGGAACCATGAATGCCAACATGTACTGTGACATACTGAAGCAGAGCAAGGCCGCAGGGCAGTATTCCAGCATGATAATGACCCCAAACACACCTCCAAGACGACCACTGCCTTGCTAAAGAAGCTGAGGGTGAAGGTGACGGACTGGACAGGCATGTCTCCAGACCTAAACCCTATTGAGCATCTGTGGAGCATCCTCAAACGGAAGGTGGAGGAGCACAAGGTCTCTAACATCCACCAGCTCCGTGATGTCGTCATGGAGGAGTGGAAGAGGACTCCAGTGGCAACCTGTGAAGCTCTGGTGAACTCCATGCCCAAGAGGGTTAAGGCAGTGCTGGAAAATAATGGTGGCCACACAAAATATTGACACTTTGGGCCCAATTTGGACATTTTCACTTAGGGGTGTACTCACTTTACTTGCCAGCGGTTTAGACATTAATGGCTGTGTGTTGTTATTTTGAGGGGACAGCAAATTTACACTGTTACACAAGCTGTACACTCACTACTTTACATTGTAGCAAAGTGTCATTTCTTCATTGTTGTCACATGAAAAAATATAATCAAATATTTACAAAAATGTGAGGGGTGTACTCACTTTTGTGAGATACTGTACATACACACATACACAGTGCCCTCCACTAATATTGGCACACCTTTGGTAAAAACACAAGTCACCTACATCATCACAAGTTGTTTGGAAGGGTTTCAAGAAAAGATCCTCTACTCTCATCCAAAAACAAACTCAAGCTTCTTCAGTTTGCCAGACACTACTGGACCTTCGAATGGGATCAGGTTCTATGGTCAGATGAAACCAAAATAGAGTTTAGCCATATGGAAAGTATCTAATGCCCACGGTTAAATATGGTGGTGGCTCTTTAATGTTTTGGGACCATTTTTCTGCCAGAGGACATGGACATTTTTTTTAGGATACATGGCATCATGGACTCTATCAAATACCAACAGATATTAAATGAAAACCTGACTGCATCCTTCAGAAAGCTTAAAATGGGCCGTGGTTGGATCTTCCAGCAGGACAATGATCCAAAACATACATCAAAATCAACTTAAAAATGGTTTACTGACCACAAAATCGAGGTTCTGCCAAGGCCATCCCAGTCCCCTGACTTGAAACCCATAGAAAACCTGCGGGGTGGACTGAATAGGAGAGTCCACCAGCGTGGACCCGAAATTTTAAGGATCTGGAGCGATTCTGTATGGAGGAATGGTCTCAGATCCCTTGCCATGTATTATCCAACCTTATCAGGCATTATAGGAGAAGACTCAGAGCTGTTATCTTGGAAAAGGGAGGTAGCACAAAGAATTGATTAAAAGGCTTCCAATATTTGTTGCACACCTATATTTAACCAAGATATAGTGTTTGGACAAACCTGTGATGTGTTTGAAATTGTTTGATATCCATGAGAGCAGAGTATTTTTGTAAAAAATTTTAACAAAAGATCGAAAGGTTGAACAATAAAGACAATTTTACCAAGGATGCCAATATTAGTGGAGGGCACTATATATATATATATATATATATATATATATATATATATATATATATATATATATATATATATATATATATATATATATATATACAGTATCTCACAAAAGTGAGTACACCCCTCACATTTTTGTAAATATTTGATTATATTTTTTCATGTGACAACAATGAAGAAATGACACTTTGCTACAATGTAAAGTAGTGAGTGTACAGCTTGTGTAACAGTGTAAATTTGCTGTCCCCTCAAAATAACAACACACAGCCATTAATGTCTAAACCGGCAACAAAAGTGAGTACCCCTAAGTGAAAATGTCCAAATTGGGCCCAAATTGTCAATATTTTGTGTGGCCACCATTATTTTCCAGCACTGCCTTAACCCTCTTGGCATGGAGTTCACCAGAGCTTCACAGGTTGCCACTGGTGTCCTCCTCCATGACAACATCACAGAGCTGGTGGATGTTCGAGACCTTGTGCTCCAGTGTTGTCACATTAAAAGATATAATCAAATATTTACAAAAATGTGAGGGGTATACTGACTTTTGTGAGATACTGTGTGTGTGTGTATATATATATATATATATATATATATATATATATATATATATATATATATATATATATATATATATATATATATATATATATATAGGCCCTGAAGCAACAAAACATCCCCACACCATCACACTTCCACCACCATGCTTGACCGTAGGTATGATCGTTTTTGTGGAATAAGGTGTTTGGTTTACACCAGATGTAATGGGACCCCTGTCTTCCATACAGTTCCACTTTCGACTCATCAATCCACAGAACATTCTCCCAAAAGGTTTGAGGATCATCAAGGTGTGTTTTGGCAAAATTCAGACGATCCTTAATGTTCTTCTGGGTTAGCAGTGGTTTTCACATCGCCACTCTTCCATGGATGCCATTTTTGCCCAGTGTCTTTCTGATAGTGGAGTCATGAACAGTGACCTTTATTGATGCAAGAGAGGCCTATAGGTGCTTTGATGTTGTCTTGGCTCTGTAGGCTGAGATTTCATTTCATCAAATAAAACTTAAAACAGAGATGTTTTTATAAACAGTAGATACCAAAGAGGGCTTGCATTTGAAAACAGTATTTTCTAGGCTTTATATTTATATTTGTCATTTGTACCTATAAAACTGTCTTTCATTTTAAAACTAAGAAAATCAGCAAAGGGGGCGGGGCCACAGTTGTCAGGGACAACAGTAACAAACCTTCGTGCAACAGGAAATCAATTCATTGGCTGTGAGCTTTGCTTTTCACGTCCAACAGAGGACTTTTTATTAGCTATAATATAACAGTACATGTGGTGGAAATGAGGCGTAACGAGAAAAGCTAGTCTCTCGGTAGTGTATTTCTACAGAATGAAATAAAATAGACGTCTTCAACTGGAATAAAGTTGGTTTAAAGTTGGACGTTAGATATTCGCGGATATGCGGAAATTAAGGGACCGTCTCTAAAGTTCCATGCAACATTGTTAAACACGTTTCTAACTTCAATAGCATTTGAAGGGAATGACTTACAGTCATATAACCAACTGTAAAGTGTTCATCTAGGTGTCAGCTATAATGCACACCTCTTAGATTTTTGACATTTAACAAAAATAAACTATTAAATCATATTTTCCATGTATTTTATTACTGCATGAAATCATACACAAAATATACCATCATTTAAAGCTCAATAGCATTTGAAGGAAATGACTTACAGTCACACATCCAATCACATCCAATTACAGTCACACATCTAGGTGTCAGGTATGATACCTTTTAGACCTTTCTGATATTTAATAAAACAAACTAAATCACATTTAAATTTGACATGTATTTCATTACTGAATAGGTGTGTATCATACCTGACACCTAGATGAACACTTTACAGTTGGCTTCATGACTGTACATCATTCCCTTCAAATGCTGTTGAGCTTTTGTGTATGGGCCCATTCTGTAGTGAAATTCATATGTAATTTACATATGATTCAATAGCTTATTTTAATAAATATTAAAAATCTAAAAGGTGTGCGTCATACCTGACACCTAGTCGAACACTTTTATGACTGTAAGTCATTCCCTTCAAATGCTATTGAGCTTTAAATTATGGTATATTTTGTGTATGAGTCCGTGCAGTACTAAAATACATGGCAATATTTATATGTGATTTAATAGTTTATTTTTATTAAATATCAAAAATCTAAGAGTTGTGCATTATAGCTGACACCTAGATGAACACTTTACAGTTGGTTATATGACTGTAAGTCATTCCCTTCAAATGCTATTGAAGTTAGAAACGTGTTTAACAATGTCGTATATAACTTTAGAGACGGTCCCTTAATTTCGGCATATCCGCGAATATCGAACGTCCAACGTCAAAACAACTTTATTCCAGTACTACTTCAAACGTAGACAGGGTGTGTGTGTGTCTAGAGAGATACAGAGAGAGAAAGAGTTAGATAGCTTGCATATAAAAGGGGGCGGAGCTTTTAGTTGTCAGGGACAACGGCGTCAACACAGTCGGGAGAAAGGCAGTGTGCGGGTGCGCGCTTTGTGTCCACACCGTGTTCTCCACACAGACCTGAGGAAATTACTCAGGGACAGGATCTTCTCCTGGGCTCGAGCTCTCAGACACTTATTGCTGTTAACGTAAAAAGGAGAGGAGAAGGAACAAGAGATACGGGATTAAGATTTATTTTTACACACCTTCTCTTTCATCACGCGTTTAACTCGCAGCAGCAGCGGCAGCAGCGTGCTCTCCACATTTCTTTATTCTGTCTCTTTTACATCGTTTCCCCTTCTGTATGTCTGTGTGGGAGAAAAAAGGAGACAACGTAATGCTTTCATAAATGTGAATGGGAAGAAGTGTGTGCAGCGATTTTAGGGAGCGTGTGGACACGTAGAGAGAGAGAGAGAGAGAGAGAGAGAGAGGATGGGAAAATCCAACAGCAAACTCAAGCCAGAGGTGGTGGAGGAGCTGACCAGGAAAACCTACTGTGAGTAACACACACACACACACACACACACACACACACACACACACACACACACACACACACACACACACACACAGCAAGTAGGTAACAATCATGTGGGAACAGTATCTTAAAAATGAAACATCTCAGTTTAACTAAGTTTTATGTTTGTAATATTCCTTGTTTGTTTATCAGTGTGACATCTGCTGCTGTGTGACACTGTGAACTGTAAATTACCAATACAATTCCCTTTAACGCCTTTAATGAGTGAATGTAGAAAGATATAGCCCTAAAATGTGTAGTACTTAAATATTTATTACTATCATTTTCTTTCACAAGTTGCACTCCCGATGTAAATGTAGATATAGAGCTCATCGAACTGATTAAAATTGGTATTAAAGTGAACTTCACATACTAATGATACTACATTTAGCATAATAGTAGCATAATAATAATAATAATAATAATAATCTTTTTTCTATCTTTTTAAAAATATCTTTGATTTGCAGCATTGCTGTACAATGGCTGGCTAGTTTCTCAATTTCAGGCTTCTGTTTATCTCAGCCTTGAGCTGAAGCGCAGAACCCAGCCAGCTGACCCCCACGCCCATTTTTCTTACAATGTAACTCACGAATATGTAATTTCAGCATAGAGGATGGGGTCAGCTGAGAGAGGTGGAAGACTTACCAGTGTTTTTATTGCAATTGTAATTCACTCCACAGGCAGCAGAGGACTCTAAAAATGACAAACTGCTCCTTTAAAGATATAAAGATATAATAATCGTCCTGTAGGTTCTCTACTAATATTTATTCGAAAAGGAGATTTTTCTTTACAAAATCCTCTCTTTTACCATCTAGGAAGGCAGTTCACCCTTGTCTGAACAGCTAGGTCACAATTTAGAATTGAATATTATCCCTGTGAAAAAGCATACTATGCTGCACGTGTTTTGAGAAGGAAGTGTGTGTGTGTGTGTGTGTGTGTGAGAGAGAGAGATGTTCATGTATGATGTGTGTTAACCTGAATGTGTCCTTATTTATGGCTCTATACAGAATACTGTTACTGGGATCTCTGCTGTGTTTCACTGAGCTCAGCTATTAATAGTGCTCTAATCATTAACCTTTTTATTTCGACTGCATTTATTTTGAAATTACATTACATTGGGCCTGTTTATGCCACCACAGTTCAATGAGTTCAATAAATAACACTCTGCTGCTGGGTATTGTGGAGGATTTCATCCTTTATGTCCCCAAAAATTCATATTCTCATTTCTTTGGCTTAATACACTTAATAAACCAACTAGTTCCAGCATTATTACGTTGCGTTTTAGCATAGTTAGTCAGGTTTCTGGCATAACAAAACATGACACTACGTAGCAGAGGAGAGCTTGTACTTGTGTGGTGGGCTAGATAAAAATTTATGATTAGTCCACCCCTGCAAAGCATATAAAACTGCACTTAAGTGTTGTTGTAAGTGTAGCCATATTTTACCTTATATAATGGGTGCATGTATGTTATGTTCTGGTAATAAATATTTACTAAAACATTTCTATATTGTAAACAGTAATGGATGTGGTTTTGCAGTATTCATGAGGATAGTCTATTTTATGAAAATCTAAATATTGAGAATGATATAGGAACATTTATTGTGATAACACTTTTTGGCCAGTTGTAGTTGTGCCACACAAACAGAGTCAGTTAATAACAAGTGAAAGAGAGACCCATGCTGACCAAGTTTAAACCTCAGTAACAGATACAGATCAAGACAGATGGACATGGCATCCATTTACAAAACATCATAATCAGATGTTTACACAGGTTTATGTATTTTATTTTGTAATAAAATTTCATTTGTATGAAATCACACAATTCAACCACAGCACCAATACATTAGCACGTTTGCTGCGGAGGTTTGATTCTTCCCTCCGCCCTGTGTGTGTGGAATTTACATGTTCTCTCCGTGCTTTGGGGGCTTCTTCTAGGTACTCCAGTTTTCTCCCCCAGTCCAAAGACATGCTTTGTAGGCTGACTGGCATCTCTAAATTGTCCATAGTGTATGAATGTGTGTGCAATTTTCCCTGTGATGGGTTGGAACCCTGTTCAGGGTGTCCCCCACCTCATGCCCCGAGTCCCCTGGGATAGGCTCCAGGCTCCCTGTGACTCTGTGTAGGAAAAGTGGTATGGACAATGGATGGATGGATGGATAGATGGGTGGATGTTTGTAAAAGCAGTCATAATGTATGGTGGGTTGGGAAAGTATTCAGAACCCTTCAGAGTTTGCACACTTTATTGCATTATAGATTTAATTTAAAATGTTGTTTTTTTTTTGCAATCAGTCTACAACCAGTGACTCATAATGACAAAGCAGGAAGTTTTTAGATTTTCTTTTCTTTGCAAATGTATTAAAATCAGTTACTGAAATCTCTCCTTTAGACACATTATTCAGTACTTTGTATAAGTACCTTTGACAGCAGTTACAGCGTTGAGTGTTCTTGGGTAATTCTCTACAAGCTTTGCACATGTGGATGTGGGCAGTTTCTCCCATTCTTTATGACAGAGCATCTGTGAACTGCTTGCTTCAGGTCTCCACACAAATGTTCCTTAAGTTTGGGCTTTGGCCACTCAAGGACATTAGAAGAGATTCAGGTCGTTGTCATGCTGAAAGGTGAACCTTCACCCCGGTTTGAGGTCGGGTATTAGAAGGTTAATGAGCAGTACCTGGTTTTTGACAGAGGTAGCTTTTGGATTTCAGCCTAGTTTAATTTTTGTCTCATCAGACCAGAGAATCTTTTCCCTCATGCTTTCAGAGTCATTTATGTTCCTGTAATATGCCTTTTACTCAGGAGTGGCTTCTGTCTAGCCACTCCACCATAAAGGCCTGATTGATGGAGTATTTCTAAGGTGGTTCTCCTTTCAGCAGCTTCTCCCATCTCTGCAGAGAACTTTTGAAGCTCTGAGTGACCATTGGTCCTTGGTCCTTGCTTACTCAGTTTGGTCAGATAGCTAGGGCTAAGAAGAGTCCTGGTGCTGTAAACATCTTCCATATAACAATGATGGATGGGGACATTCAAAGCTTTAGAAATGATTGTATACCCTTCACAGACACAAGTATGTCTCGACACAAATTGATCACGGAGGTCTATGGAGAGTTCTTGAGTTCCATCTCAAGATGATTGAAGCAAACAGGATGCACCTGAGTTCAATTTGGAGTGCTAGCCAAGGGTCTGAATACTTATCTAAATGAAATATTTCAGTTTTTCAATTTTAATAAATTTGAGAAAAAAAGTGGATTATTGTGTATAGAATAATGGCCAAAATTACATTTAATCAATTTAAAATTATATGTTATTATGTTGTATTATATAAACTATAATACAATAAAATGTGCAAAAAGTGAACGGGTCTGAATACTTTCCAAAGCCAAAGAATATAGATCACCAATTGTTGTCTGAAGACCAAGTTCATGTAATTAAACAATAAAAGTTTAAAATAAAAGGAAAATGTGCCTCCTAATGTGAAATTGTGCAGCCACATTGTTCATATGCGTATAAAACTGAAGACCCATGGTGAAGATTACAGAAGTTAAATCAAGATGTATAAAGAATCATTTTATAATCACATCTGGCATTCTGAATCAGATAATATATCAGATAACACAAGAACCTAGAGATTCTCACCTGTACTAGGTAACATGGAAAAGGCAGTAAACCTTCAGAACTAGATAGACACTATATGAACAGATATTCTGTAAGCTGTTTGACTGAACAGTATAAAAATGAAAGCACTCTACTTATATATCTATAACCACAGAAAATCACTTGTTACATGAAGTTCTGAAAGGATCACAGATTAAGAGTATCATAATGATACGATCCTACACTATATGGCCAAATGTTTGTGGAAACCTGACCATCAAGGCCATATGTGTTTTCCTCCAAACTGTTGCCACAAAGTTGGAAACACACAATTACAGTAATGTGGAAAAAATAAGTATACCCCATGGAAATTGTTTGGGATATTTGACATATTTGGACAGGCAAACATTTGATCCTCTTTGAAACAGTACCTATTAATAAAGTTGATACACTATCAAATGATACATAAAACTGACAGTGTGTACTAATTTTCACAATTTAAATTAACAAAAAAAAAACAGATCAGTCACATGGAAAATGTAAGTATACCCCTACATTTATCACATCTTCAAATCCATAAAATTAGAATCAGGTGTTCAAGATTGGATGCCAGGTGGAAACTGTTTTATTTATACCCCTCTCATATCTAGTGTCTGGTGTTCCCTTTGTTATTGAGGTGTGTGGTGTCATCATGCCAAGATCTAAAGAGTTGTAAGGCCTTCAGAATAAAGGTTGTGGATGTCTATGAATCTGGCAAGGGATTTAAAAAGATCTCCAAATTATTCTTTCCACTGTAAGGAAAATAACCTACAAGTGGCGCAGATTTCAAACGACTGCCAATTTGAGGACTGACCATCCCAGCAAATTCAGCCCAAGAGCAGACCATCTGATGCAAAAAGAATTATCACAGGATCTGCTGTTGGTGTCAATGTGCAGGCTTCTACAACCAGAGAGAGATTTGACCTGCAGGGGAGGCATACCAGGAAAAAGCCTTTGCAAGACTACAGTTTGCCAATGAGCACATAGGCAAAGACCAGGCCTTTTGGAATAATGTGCTCTGGACAGAGTATTTTGGCCACAGTAACAGCAGACATGTTTGATGCAGACTAAAGACAGCTTCTTAGGAGAAGTACCTCATACCAACTGTGAAGCACGGTGGTAGAAATCCCATTGAAATTCTGTGTGGGGACTTGAAATGGGCAGTACATACAAGAAAACCCTCAAACATCTTGCAACTGAAAGAATATTGCATGGAAGAGTGGTCAAAAATTCCACCAAGCATGGAGGACAATGGCTACAAGATGTTATTTCTGCTAAAGCGGGCAATACTAGCTTTGAAGGCCAAGGGTGTACTTATTTTTTCCACAGAAGAAATCACATCTATTAATAATTCTTTTCAATAAATGATTGAAAAAGCAAATTTTCCTTGTGGTTTTGTACAGATATATCAACTTCATTAATCGGCACCATTTCAAAGATGATCAAATGTTTGCTTGTCCAAATATGACAAAAAAAAAAAAAATCCAACAATTTCCATGGGGTGTACTTATTTTTTTTTACATGACTGTATATAGGATGTCTTTGTATGCTGTAGCTTTACAATTTCCCTTCACGAACTAAGAAGCCCAAACTTGTTCCAGCATGACAATGCCCCTGTGCACAAAGCAAGCTTCATGAGGTCATGGTGTGCCAAGTTTGGAGTCCTGACCTCAACCCCACTGAACCTTTGTGATGAACTGGAACACTAACTGCACACCAGGCCTTCTCACCCAGCATCAGTATCTGACCTCAGTAATGCTCTAGTGGCTGAATGGGCATAAATCCCCACAGGCACGCTCCAAAATCTAGTTAAAAGTCTTCTCAGAAGAGTGGAGCTTATTATAATGGCAAAGGGGGACTAAATCTGGAATGGGATGCTCCCTGTAGATACACCATGACATTTTATAAAGCATTTATCAGACACTATCCAGAGTGACTTACTTTGATCTCATTTATACAACTGAACAGTTGAGGGCTAAGGGCTTTGCTCAAGGCCCAGCAGTGGATAGGAACTCAGGACCTTCTCATCAAAAGTCCAATGTCTTAAACACTTAGCCACCAAAATACAAAATCCCTAAAATATAATACTAAGGTAGGGCCTTAAATTTTAGACATTACATCATCCAGATATATTTATAACAAAGTTCTTGAAAAATCTAACTCAGTAAAATCAATCCTCCACATGTTTTTTTTTTGTTTGTTTTTGTATTTTATTTTTTTTTGTGTGTGTTTCTGTTATCTGATATTATGACAATTACCTAACATCAAAAGCCCACATGGCTGCATCTGCATTCCCTCCCATTGTCCAAACTACTAGCCAAATATGACTGACATACCATCCATCCATCCATCCACTCATCGTACACAGGGTTGCAGTGGAGCCTGAAGCCTATCCCAGGGAACTTGGGGCACATCCTGGATGGGGTACCAAGCCATCACAGGGCACAATCACATACACATTCACACACAATTTCCAAATCACACAATTTGGAAATGCCAAACAGCCTACAACACAGGTCGTTGGACTGAGGGAGGAAACCGGAGTACCTGGAGGAAACCCCTGAAGCACAAGGAGAACATGCAAACTCTGTGCATACAGAGTGTAGGCGGGATTTGAACCCCCGATCCCGGAGGCATGATGTAAATGTGCTAACCACTAATCCACCGTGCTCCCCATGACTGGCATACTACTAAACATATATAAAAACCTAAATATTTATTCAATTTTGTTTTTATTTATTTGGTGAGCCTCTTTCCCTTGGGAGCCTACAGCCCAGTTTAGCTCATGCATGAGCCCAGGCCTGATTATAGGCCATATTAGACTACCTTTCTAGCATCTGACATTTGTTCCCTAGCTCCCTCAGACTGGTTACATGTCATCTGTGATCTGACATTCAGTAGATTAGTATGCATTATGTTTCAGTCAACATTTTGGATCTTATCTGTTTTTATTGATTTTGTTGAAATAAATCTTTTAGCATCTAATATTGTACTGTACTGTATTGTAGCAAGTGTGTTATTTAAGATGAATGAAATCAACTAATGAAATGAAATCTAAGTACAACCCCTATTCCAAAAAAGTTGGGACAGTATGGAAAATGCTAATAAAAACAATGTGGAGTGATTTGTAAATGTACTTTGACATGTATTTTAACAAAAAACGTATAAAGAGGTATTTGATGTTTGACTTAATCAACTGCATAGTTTTTTGAAGATAAACATTTATTTTGAAATTTATGCATGCAACATGTTCCATGCATGCATGCAAGTTTGGACAGGGCAGGGGTAATTTAGGACTAATAGCGATGTAGCAAGTTGAAATAAGAAGGTGATGTGAAACAGGTGAGTCAATCGTCTAATAATCGTATATAAGGAGCCTCCAAAAAAGGCCTAGTCCTTCAAGAGCAAGGATGGGTTGAGGCTCACCAATCTGCCAACAGATGCGTCAATGAATAATCCAACACTTTGAGAACAACATTCCCCAAACACAAATTGGTAGGATTTTGGGTATTTCACCTTGTACAGTGCACAATACTGTCATTAAAAGATTCAAGGAATCCGGTCAAATCTTGGTGCGTAAAGGGTAAGGCTGAAATCCACTTCTGAATGCGCGTGATCTCCGATCCCTCAGACATCACTGTCTTAATGGAGTCTATAAAGGATATCCTGACATGGGCTCAGGAATACCTCGGTAAACCTTTGTCAGTCAACACCATTCCCAGCTAAGTTAAGGCTTTACTACGTATGCAAAGCAGAAGCCATACATCAACACTGTTCAGAAGCACCGCCGACTTCTCTGGGCTCGGTCTCATCTGAGATGGACAGTAGCACAGTGGAATTGTTTTGTAGTCTGACAAAAACATTTAAAATAGTTGTTTGATAAAACATCCATCTTGTTCTCCGGGCCAAAGAGGAAAAGGACCATCCAAAATTATCAGCGTCACGTCCAAAAGCCAGCGTCTGTCATGGTATGAGGGTGCGTCAGTGCCCATGACATGGGTAACTTCCACATCTGTAAGTGTATCATTAATACAGAAAGATATGTACACATTTTGGAGGAACACATGCTGCCATCCAGAGCAGGACAATGCCAAACCACATTCTGCCCAGATTATAAGTGGTTACACATGGTTGTGTAAGCAGAGAGTGCGGGTGCTAGCATGGTCTGCCTGTAGTCATGACCTGTCTCTGATTGAGCATGTGTGGCGCATTATGAAGCGCAAAATAAGGTAACAAAAGTCCCGTACAGTTGTGCAGCTATTGAAATGCATAATGGATGAATGAGAGAAAATTCTGCTTGCTAAACTTAACCAACTGGTGTCTTCAGCGCCCAAATGCTTAATAAGTGTTAGTAAAAGAAAAGGTGATGTTACACAGGGGTAAACAGTCGACTGTCCCAACAGTAATAAATGAAATTCACAAAGTAAAACATCAAATAATTTGTTAATAATGTGTTTTATAGGACAGGGTGAACTGAATTTTCAAACGGCTCTTTTTGTTTTGTTTTGTTTTTGTGTTTCCCATACTGTCCAAATTTTTTTCAGAACTGGGGTTGTAGTTCAAAATCTGGCATGGGGCTGAAATTAATATATAAAAGTAAAATCACAAGCCAGCTATTATGAGAATATTATAATTTGTCAGCATGTGATGATTACACCCAATTACTGGAGTCAGTTAGTTCTGGCACATCTTTTGATCATCATGGTTATTTCTGATTTTATAAATGAAATGATGCCAAATTGTAGAGTGTAAGCCAACACATGATATATTGTCAAAATTGTTATATTATGGTTAAATCATTAATTAATTATTTTACCAGATTTGTCTGCCTGGTCTGTTCAGTTAGCTCTAGCACATTAGCACATCATGATCCTATCAGACTGTACAAATGAAATGGAAGTAGGATGCAGGGCTGAATCTCATATCTGAAGATTATTATTGGCTAATTATTATAATATTATAGTATTCCTTGGTTAGCAGGCTTATAACAGTCACCCTGGTCTGTACACTCTAAAAGGCCTTATATAGCCTTTACATAATCAAATTATGTCCATGTGGCTACTAATAAATTAAGTTAGCAAATGTATGTACAGTGCTGTTAAAAAGTAGTTTTTGTGTACATCTCATAATAAATAATTTTAGATTTTCAAATGAAATGCAACATAAAACAAAAGCAACCTGAGTAAACACATGATACAGTTTATAAATTTTTTTATCGAAACGGAAAAACACCTATCACCGATGTGAAAAACTAACTGGATCATTGTCTTGCTGCATAATCCTGTTGCGCTTGAGTTTCAACTTACGGACTGAAGACCAGACATTCTCTGATTTTCTGATAGAGAGCAGAATTCATGTTTCTCTCAATTATTGCAAGTTGCCCAATCCCTGATGCAGCAAAGCATCCCCACACCATCACACTTCCCTTCCACCACTATGCTTTACCGTAGGTATGATCTTTTTGTGGAATTCTGTGTTTGGTTTACACCAGATGTAATGGTCAGTCATTTCCATTTTTGACTCATCAATCCACAGAACATTCTCCCAAAAGGTTTGAGGATCATCAAGGTGTGTTTCAGCAAAATTCAGACGAGCCTTAATGTTCTTCTGGGTTAACAGTGGTTTTCACTTCGCCACTCTTCCATGGATGCCATTTTTGCCCAGTGTCTTTCTGATAGTGGAGTCATGAACAGTGACCTTTATTGATGCAAGAGAGGCCTGTAGGTCCTTTGATGTTGTCCTTGGCTCTTTTTTCACTCCCTGGATGAGTAGTTGCTGTGCTCTTGGAAGAATTTTGGAAGGTCCACCACTTCTGGGAAGTTTCACTACTGTGCTGAGTTTTTCCATTTGGAGATAATGGCTCTCACTGTGTTCTTTGGAGTCCCAGAGCCTTTGAAATAGCTTTGTAACCCTTCCCAGACTGATGTAATAACATTATTATTTAAAAACTGTATTTTCTGTTTACTCAGGTTGCGTTTGTTTTATCTTAGATTTTGTTTTCATTTCTGAAACAATTTAGTATGAGATATACACAAAAAAAGAAGAAATCAGGATCAGGGCAAATACTTTTTCCACAGCACTGTATTTCTGTTTAACATGAATCTGGCATTATTAAGCTATTTCCTTGAACTTAGTGGAAATTCTGCCCTTAATTTAGATACGTTTAACTAAAAAAAGAAAAGAAACGAAAAAATAAGAATAATTTTTTTAACAGCATGATCATTTCTGAAATATTCTATGATAGTATACATAAGTTCTGGTCTGGAATGCCATCCATTAATATTTCTATGTCCAGGGACGCATATATTTCAGAATACTCACCACTTTATCATGCCAAACTGCAAGGTTGTGCCTGCTTTTTACCCGCATTGGAGATGGTGACTGCAGCTGTCAGGAGTCTAAATGACTACTTTCACGCCAAAAGGTTCACTCATGTCACGCCAAAAGTTAGTTCTCATGTATGCATGTTTTTTCAAAGGCTGCCCATTGCCACCATCTTTTTATAGCTTACCTTTTAATAGTTACTTGTAGTCACCTCCATGAGGTGCAGATTGGTAAATCGGTGACTCTAAATTGCCCCAGTGCGTGTGTGTGTGTGTGTGTGTGTGTGTGTGTGCGCGCATGCACATGTGTGGTGCTGTTTGATGGACTGGTGTCCCATCTAGGTTGTGTTCCTGTCTTGTGCCCAGTGATCCCTGGATAGGCTCCAGATTCACCACTACCTAGGATAAAGCAGTTACTGAAGATGAATGAATGAATGAATGTGCATAAGTACTGTACATTTAATATTGATATTTTTTCCCCAAAAGATTCTTCTTGTCTGGCCATGATAGCTTTACTCCTGATACAAATGATTTATGCTAGGTAGTTAACTGTGCGATTACTCCATGCATATTAAATGCCTGGCTCCAAAATAAAGGCAAATCACCAAAAACCCACGCTTAAAAATAAAACATAATTGTCAGAGAATTGCAGCCAGAAGTATTGTTGTAGTCACAAGGCTGTGTAGTATAAAAAATGCTAATGCTAATTCATTTTGAACATAATCATTGTTCCAGATCTTGAAATGTCTCCTGTGGACTTGGGAAGTACCAGTGTGGGAAGGTGCTTCCTCTTTGTGGTGTAAGATGATATTTAGAACATTATTACATGTGTAGCTTCCTCTCTTGGCCTCTGTCGTAGCCCTGGCTATGTAATTACTGCTGATGGGCCACTGGATAGAGTGGCCTATAATTAGTTTGAGACTGCCATTGCTCAAAGGACCTCCTGGCCCTCCAGTCATTAGGGTAAGCAACATACACTCACTTTTTTACGAAGACACATTAGAAAGAATGGAGGCCTAGAATGTGTACTGTATTATGGTAGCACTCACAAAGATGTAACCAACTGTTCAGTACTACAGTACACACCTCTCTGTGTTTACCTTTTCTTTCATCCTGATTCCTCTTTTAGTCATTTGGTATTATTCTCCCTTCTTCCTCAGCCCTCCTTCCCAAGTTCAGCCTGATTGTTACCTAGTAATTTTTGTCCTTTAGTTATCTCCCAGTCCTGCACCGTATCTATTCCTACTTTGTTAGTTCACACTGTCATCTCTTTCTTATCAATTTTTGCCCCTACCACAAAACAGTGTTTTCAGGAACTGAAATATATCATATCATAGTGTCTTCATATGGTAGTTTAGGGTCTTCACCTGTACTTACCTGTCTGCACTCCCAGGTCCGCTAGTACTGGACTTTAAGCCATTCCCAAATTCAAACTGGTGCCCACTGCTGGGGGCAAATATTAATGTTTTAGTTTTAGTGTCATGGCCCGTAAACTCTTTACCTAAACTCTTTACCTCAATCTCTTCAACTTTGTTCTTCCAATTGATGTTTTTATTTCTTTTTTGAGAAAAGGGCTATATAGGTCAAACGTATTATTATTATTATTATTATTATTATTATTATTAGTAGTAGTAGTAGTAGTAGTAGTAATAGTAGTTGTAGTTCTTGTAGTAGTAGTAGTATGGGTAAGGGAAAACATAATTGTTTGACAACACTGATATATGTTCCAAGCTGGCAGACCTTATTGTGATGCTGAGGCCGGATTTACGAAACAAAATTCTTCTTAACTGACATTTTCTTCTTATTTTGTAACTTAAGAAAAAAGATGACAATTTTGTATTCCCAAAAATCCTTCTTAAGAATGTTCTTATCCCTAAGACAAAACGTAATAATGTAAAAATGTAAAAATGTAAAACGTGTAACATAAAAATTCTAATTCTTAAAAATAACGTCCTTAAATAACTTCTTAACCTTAAGATAACTGCCAACTTGTTGTAGCTCCCCAAAGGGTAAGATGTTTAATGAATTTATTGGGTTGTTTCAAATTTTAAAGCTTACAAAATGATAAAACTTGCAACATATAATAAATACTGTATAACTACTACAATATTTCACTTATATAAACTAGCATCCTTGGCTTATTGGTTTCCGCTTTCCAGCAAGTAAATTCTAAAATAAATGGTAATTGTTTGTTTAACGATGTTCAATCTCACCCCCTTTAAAATTTGAATAAATCATCAGGAGGTGATTGCTACTTAAAAAAGGATAATAAATTGATACATTTAAAATTTGGCAGTATTGAATTTGTTGTAGCTGTCACATTTCTGTCATTTTATTCTTAAGAAAAAAAATCAAGATGTTCTTAGGAAAATATTTGAGAACTTTTTCAAGAATTGCACTTAGGAACATTCCTACCAGTCTTAGAATTTATCTTAAGAACTTTCATAACTTCTTTCTTAAGACAATTTTTGTGAATCCAGTCACTTTCTGTATTTTTATATATATATATATATATATATATATATATATATATATATATATATATATATATATATATATATATATAGTATGAAAGCAGCTATGGCATGTGCAAGGAAGTGTGTTTATGAAGTAAAGACTAATGGAAAAAGAGAGGCTTGGAAGGCCTCTTCTCTACACTTGCTATTCCATTCACATACAGTACCTGGTTACATTCTCACACATAGTTCATGTTCTTACATGTCTCAAACACATGCTTGTGTATTGCAGTGCAAATGGACATAGTTTGGAGTAGGCAATTAAGTAATGGAAGTCTCACTCAATTTCTAATTCAAACTACTACAACCAGTTCTGCAGTATTATCACATCAAATATGTGGCTCAGGACACAATATGTCTTACCATAATAATGTCTTACCATCTATAAACATGATGAACATTTTACAGTGTAGCTAAACTCAGTATTAACAATATGGAGGCAGCCATCTTAGACAAATGGAATCATACGCTAATCTTAAATTTGTATATATTGTGTATATATACAGCTATTTGACAATGAGAGTATGTAGCTTAACAATGTCATTTGAAGAAAGTACTATGGGCTATGCAACATATTTTATTTTATTAAGTATATTAGCCTCAGAGCAAAACTGAAAAAGAAGCAAACATCAGTAACCACACACGTGTAAGGTGCAAGTTGATGTGTGTGTGTAAAACTCAGCATGTGCTTTATTAGGGAAAATCCAGAAATCATTGTCATAGTTGTGGTGGCTGTCGACACACAGGCAGGCAGAGTATAATGGGGTAATCAATAATATTACTCTGTACAAACAGGCAGGAGTCAAAACAAAGAGAAACTAGAAACACAGGAGCACTGAGAAACTAAGGTCGGACTTAATTACATAAAGCACGATAAGACAAAGACATGGCAGTGTATAAATAGATAAACTAATCTGGGGCTAATGCAAAATAGGTGAACACAATGAGGAAAAGACTAATGACATGACAGGGATGGAGACAAAGGCACAAGGCAAAACATAAACAAAAGCAAATTGCAAGTGTTCCTACGGCAACAACAACAACACGAAGAGGAAATCTCAACTGATCAAATACATTTGGGACAATGGGACAAAATGTGGAAATATCATTTTTTGCCAAGCTATTATTTTTGGTCAACTCATCTACATTTATGGAGCACACATGGAAACTCCACAACAGTGACATATTAAAAAAAAAAAAAGTACTTTCATTAGTTGGGATAACGCACTGTAGATTAGAAAGTATAGTTATAACGTGACTATCATGAAAGTAAAATGCATTGTTCATTTCATTATCAGTAATAATTGGCCTTTTGAAAATTATGTTTTGAATGGCTTTGTGATCAAACATAAGCTTACATTTCCCTGTTTTGACAGATTTCATCTTGAGCTTTGCAGAATTCATGCTCTCCACCTGCTAATGCATTTCTCACCCACATCAAGTAGCTTTATGTTTGTGTTTATGTGGGCTTGTGTTAGAAGCATGGAGATGCAGGAGGAGGTGTTACCATTTGGATTTCTCTGCCGTAGCTCCATCTTGGAGACTGTACTTAGCATCAGTGTCAGCCTGGGTCTGCTTGCTCTGAGATATGTTAGGATTACTATGATTCAGAGGATGAGTAGACTTATCTTATGCAACACTGTTATGATCCATAAACCAGTTTTCTCCTTTCTTCATTTGCGATCCAATTGACATTATTTGTACACAATAAGCCTAATCAGTGTCCTCCCTCTGCATCATGCTGAGAGCCAGCTAGACTGATTTTGATTGCGAGATGGTGCTTACAGGAGCTCCTTATCCAGGCAGAACAAAATCAAACATTTGTTGGTGTGTGTGTGTGTGTGTGTGTGTGTGTGTGTGTGTGTGTGTGTGTGTGTGTGTGTGATTACTATAAGTAGTAATTTTATTGTATCATAATGTAATTTAATATATTATTATGTTCATCTTTTGGGGGTTGTTTCACATTTGCGAAAAGCAAATTATGCATGGTTTCTTTTTTATAAATCTCTTACAATACAACACTTGGACACTGACAACGGCTTGTCACAGTTTAACAACCATTACATTGACATGTCACAATAAGTATCCATGACTAATGATCCTATAAAGGGCCTAGCTATTGTGGTAAACATGCTTGGCAGACATACAACACGACACAAAGTGAAAGTATGTCAACACTAATTGCAAAACAGTGTAGCTGTGGCCACAGTAAATCATGCCACTATTACTGTCTATTAATTATTGCCCATTTGTTAACTAGGCTATTTGTGGTGGAGGAATTATGACTATAAATGATGTCCATTGGCATTAAAGCACCACCACCACTGCCACAGAATCACGGCCACTGCTGCCCTTGTGACAATAACTTTTCAAGGCAATTCTTGAAGGACTTGATGTGTTGTGAGCTACGCTCCAGTTATTGTGCATAATCCATCACAGTGTCGCTTTGTGACAACAGTGTTTGGGGCAATAAAAGGTTATAGTGATTCTTACATTTAGGTGTGTAAAACCTACCGCTGTAAATAAAAAAGCAGTTTACTGTGGAGTGGAGTATTTATTTAAAGAGATGTTCTGAAGAACATCAAAATGTGTGCATACTGTATTTATTTGCTCTTGACCTTGGCTTCTCATGAAGATGTGCATAGAGTGAGATACCTGGGCACCAGTAAAGCCAGAAAAGTTTTAGATGGCAGTGAGAAAAGTGAATCAGAGGTAACAGTTCAGGCATACAGTGCCCTCCACTAATATTTCCACCCTTGGTAAATATGAGCAAAGGAGGCTGTGAAAAATTGTCATTATTGTTTAACCTTTCGATCTTTTGTTAAAAAAATTCACAAAAATACTCTGCTCTCATGGATATCAAACAATTTCAAACACATCACAAGGTTATCAAAAAAAGTTAAATTATAGGTGTTCAACAGTTATTGGCACTCTTTTAGTCAATATTGTGCTGTCTCCCTTTGCCAAGATAACAGCTCTGAGTCGTCTCCTTTAATGCCTGATGAGGTTGGCGAATACACAACAAGGGATCTGAGATCATTCCTCCATACAGAATCTCTCCAGATCCTTCAAATTTTGAGGTCCACACTGGTGGACTTCAGTTCTCCCCACAAGTTTTATATGGGTTTCGAGTCAGGGAGTATGGCCATGGTAGGACCTTGAGTTTGATGTCAGTAAACTATTTTTGTGTTGATTTTGATGAATGTTTTGGATCATTGTCCTGCTTGAAGATCCAACCACGACCCATTTTAGGCTTTCTGACAGAGTCAGTCAGGTTTTCATTTAATATCTGTTGATATTTGATATTTGAGTCCATGATGCCATGTATCCTAACAAAATGTCCAGGTTCTCTGGCAGAAAAACAGCCCCAAAACATTAAAGAGCCACCACCATGTTTACATTTACATTCACATTTATTCATTTAGCAGACGCTTTTATCCAAAGCGACTTACAGATGAGAAAATACAAGCAAAGCGATATATCAAGCAGAGAACAATACAAGTAGTGCTACCATACAAGATCTATTAACTGAGTTCTAGAAGAAGCAAAGTGCACAGAGTCAAGGTGCAAGTGCCAGAGTAAGGTATTTTATTTATTTATTTATTTTTTAGGGGTTGGTTACGTGTTCACGGAAGAGGTGGGTCTTTAGCTGTTTTTTGAAGATAGTGACAGATTCTGCAGTCTGGATTGGGCTTGGAATTTAATACCACCATACTTAACCGTGGGCAAGAGGTACCTTTCCATATGGCTACCTCTCTGTGTGTGCCAAAACCACCTCTGGTGTTTATTGACAAAAAAGCTCTATTTTGGTTTCATCTGACCATAGAAACCGATCCCAATTGAAGTTCCAGTAGTGTCTGGCAAACTGAAGATGCTTGAGTTTGTTTTTGGATGAGAGTAGAGGCTTTTTTCTTGAAACCCTTCCAAACAGCTTGTGGTGATGTAGGTGACTTCGGATAGTAGTTTTGGAGACTTTCTGACCCCAAGACGCAACTAACTTCTGCATTTCTCCAGCTGTGATCCTTGAAGATTTTTTGGCCACTCGAATCATCCTCTTCACAGTGCGTTCAGACAATATAGACACACGTCCTCTTCCAGGCTGATTCATAACATTTCCAGTTGACTGGAATTTCTTAATAATTGCCCTGCTGCTAGAAATTGGCATTTTCAATGCTTTTGCTGTTTTCTTATAGCCACTTCCCATTTTGTAAAGCTCAACAACCTTTTGCTGCACATCACAGCTATATTCCTTGTTCTTACCAATTGTTATGAATGACTAAGGGAATTTGGCCTATGTCTTAACTCATATTTATACCCCTGTGAAACAGGAAGTCATGGTCGAACAATGTCCTGTTCCTAGTCACCCAGGTGTACTAATAATGTAAAATATCCATGGGAATATACTTCAAATATATTTTTCTCATATGAATTCATAAGGGTGCCAAAAATGGTTTCACACCTATATTTAACAAAGATATTGTTTTTGGATAAACCTGTGTTGTGTTTGCAATTTCTGATATGTATGAGTGCAGAGTATTTTTGTGAATTTCTTTGAACAAAAATTAAACAATAAAGACAGTTTTTCACAGCCTTCTTTGCTCATATTTACCAAGGGTGCCAATATCAGTGCAAGGCATTGTATATGCAGGATAGATCCTGATTTATTCATTCAAACATTCATTCATTCATATTCAATAAGTGTTTTATCCGGGTCAGGGTGGACGTGGATCCCGGGAAGGGGATCACGCTGAATGGGATGTCTGTCCATCACAATACACACTGCACTCACACATTCACACACTCATTCATACCCAGGGGACACCCACAGTCATACTGTGAGAAAACGTGAACTTCCACTCAGACAATAACCCAAGCTCAGGGTCGAACTGAGGACCAAGGAGGTGTGAGGTGGCAATGCATTATTCAGTGCGTATTATTTGATCACAGTTAATTGATGAACAGATCTCTGCATGCTGGTTATTAAAGGACTGTGCGTGGTGTCCACACATCAATAAGAGACTGGTGTCGTGTGGAAGTGGCCCTAAGCCAGCACCGTTACACAAGGCTTTTTTTCAGTTAGATGACTAGTCTTTCAGACAACTGACTGAGCAGACAATTTTGAAAATAGGTACTTTTGCACACCCCTATCAAAAAGATAGCAGTGTTATCCTTCTTTGCTGTCCGTCTCTCTTTTCTCGCATGCTGTTCTCTAATTTTCAGCCACTGCACATGTCAGAGCCCACTACACATAACTCTCCTTCACGTCTGCCCCTATCTTGCCATGCTCATTCCTGTCCGCTTGGATACACTTCACTGACCTTTGTAATGACTACGCTGCTGTCTGGACAAAAAGCTTGAGTGTGTGTGCGTGTGTGTGTGTTACTATGGGCTCAGCTGGAAACACATTGCTAGCTCCTGTAGCAATGCAAAACAACAGCAGGCAGTACACATTTCATGGAGGGAGCATCATTTCATTTATACAAACAAACTTTACTAGTCCACATTACATACACAGTGTTCACAGTCTGAACACACACATCTAGCTGACATCAATACAACATGAACAAATTGGGTCTCAACAACATCGTATGCAGATTCCTCTTTTAGCTTTAGAGAAGTTGTAATATTTATCCAGCCACTGGTTGTATTCAGTTGTGTGTTACTGGCTAAACAAGAAAGCCCCCCCCCCAGGAAAGTCAGTTGTCAGTTTAATTATGGGAGAAATGTTGCATGAAGTGAACATGGGCTGAATATCTGTTCATTACATGGTGAGAGAGTGGAGTTTAAATAAACCACCACCAAGAGGGGGTTCTGTCGGGTTTAAATGCCTTATCATACTCAGTGATGGCTGAAAGGAGCGCATGATCAAAAAACAACATTGCGCCATTATTTTCCCAATTAGAAAACATACTTCATGCAAAACTGTTGTGTGCTAGCTGGTTGTAATATTAATGGACATGACATTATGGTCAATTCTGTATTTCGAGCTTATACCACAGCGCTGAACACTCGATTCTGATTGGCTAACAGATGTTCTGAGGTCTGTAATTATTTTCCAGTAAATGCACAGCTAAAGTAGTTCCAGTCAGGTTTTGACCGCATTACAGTTCCATATCACTTTGCCAAGTTAGCTGAAATAATGGAAAGGTTAGCCTACTGCCCACCACAGCACACCGAGCTAAAAACAAACAAAATGACAGACTATTTTGATTTTACAGAAATAATTAAGTAATAATTGACGACTTATTATTAACTGAATTATTAGAAAAATAATGTGCACCGGAGGTGGTAATGTGGCCACGAGGCGAAGTGCAGGCTTGAGCCATTGATGTGTAGTTATCAGCGAGAGAGAGAGAGAGAGCAAGAAAAAAGAAAGAGAAAGCATGAGAGAGTGCATGTGATTGCAGTAATGAGACAGAAAAGCCAGTGATCAAGTATCAATATTCATTTATTTGTTCATTTGTCGTATTTTCTGCAGTAATAAAAAACCTAAAAATCCTGTGAACAAGTAGGCCGGCCAATATTTATTTATTTATTTACTAGTTTATTTATTTATTTATCTATTTTTATATTATCAGCATGAGACAGAAAAAAAACATGATCTCTCTCTCTCTCTCTCTCTCTCTCTCTCTCTCTCTCTCTCTCTCTCTCTCTCCAATAACTGCTTATCAATGGCTCAAGCTTCCGTTACTACCTCTAAAATGACATTGTGAAATTAGCATTGGAGGCTTGAGATGGGATGTGTAATAAATTAGTTCCACACACAAGAGCATTTTAAGGACAAAAACCTGACAACCTGACATGTCTTGAGAGGTTGTAACTGTGGTATAAGCAGAATAATCGACTCCAATATTTTGAAAGACCGTGTGATTCCCAGCAGCATGCCGAAGAACTCTTGTTTGAGTGGTGAATTGTAAGCCTCTCTGATTCCTGCTTGACCAGATCAGTGTGAGTTGGCCACAGTAGCTGTCAGTATACAGGCAGTTTTAAACTGTGTGATCGATTCCAGCAGTCTTTTATGGTTATTACTTGTCACACTGTACAAGATGAGTTCTTCGTGTTGGACGAGATGAGTTCCATGTCATGTTGCTTGTCCTGTCATTATAAAACTGAGACAAGACCTTATAGAGACATTCTTTCTGCTTCCACAATTAAACAAACTGCTTGTCTTTTAAATCCCATATGTTTTGTTTACTTTCACCATGCCCACTACCCTTTTTGTTGCTTGAGTGTTGCGTGTGTTGCTAAACGAATAAATGTAAATGTAATCTTATGCTGTCCTCTTACTGGTGGATTAAGAGGACAGCATAAGATTACATTTACATTTATTCATTTAGCAACACACACAACACTCACTCTTACTGGTGGATTTGTGCACGGAAGGAGCCTCCCCTGGCGCACCCTGGGCAACCTTCAGTATCATACTGCTGAGTAGCTAATCCTTCCACCACCATGGTTCCACGATGAACTGGAACCTCAACACGAAAAGAAGAAGAAGACTGGTGGATTTTGGCTGCTAGTGAGCATGTTATATGTTCAATTTCAACTCCTTCACAATTATCCTTCACGATGTGTGATTGTGCCTGTAACAGCAAAATCAGGTTGAATATCATGCCATGTAAAGCCATATAAATGGGAATATTATCAGGATTAAAACCAAAGAAATTACTCTTTAGACATAACACAATATAGACAGCTGCTTGATTATAGTTCTGGTTCTCTCTTGCCAGTCATGGCTCACGTGAGCAACCTCGTGGTGCAAGAAATGAACACAAATTGTTGTCTGAAATACTTTTGTTAGGGGGACCATACGTCCTCTTTTTCCTGGATATGTCCTCTTTTTCGGACCTTAAAGAAGCCTCCGGCCAGGATTTCTAAATTTGAGAAAATGTCCAGGATTTGGGTTTAGTTTCATTATCACATGCTTATGGTTGAATACTGCATCACATGTGCGCATGTTTGCATTCCTTTAACCCCTCTCTGTAATCCCGCCTTCTCGCACAGCAACTGATCGATTATAAATGACTTGCAGCAACTATTGGTCAAATTCCTGCCTCTCAACCATTAGCCTACTCTGAGCGAATGTGTGAAGGTGAAGCGCTGTTGTGTTTGGCATCAAACAGTTGCTTGACAATAGCAGCAAATGACAGCTGTCCTGAGTCGAAACAATGCCCATGGCCATATAAGGTCATTTTTTATTTCATGCTATCACATTGCTTTGTATTACATGGCCATTCAATTGTGTAAATGATGGCAGAAGGTTCACTCGTAGCATCTGATATTTTATTTTATTCCATGGACATTCAAAAGAATGTAGGAACTGATATATATTTATGTGATGCTAATAATGCGTCATTTTCAGTGTATTAAAATGTTTACAAAAATATGAACTCTTAAAATCTATAAAGTCTCTATAATAAAGCTCACTATAATTTCATATGATCTCTTAGTGGTTAGCACGTTTGCCTCACACCTCCAGGGTTGGGGGTTTGATTCCCACTGTGGCCATATGTGTGCAGAGTTTGCATGTTCTCCCCTCGCTGTGGGGGTTTCCTCCCCCAATGCAAAGACATGCATGGTAGGCTGATTGGCATGTCCAAAGTGTGTGAATGTGTATGTGATTGTGCCCTGCGATGGATTGGCACCCTGTCCAGGGTGTACCCTGCCTTGTGCCTGATGCTCCCTGGGATAGGTTCCCTTGTGACCCTGAAGGAAGGATACGTAGTATAGAAAATGGAAGGATGGAAATGATCTCTAAAAATTTCAGTTTTAATTTTTTATTAAAATCTCAATACAATCCCAAATTCATGAGAATGAGTGAAAAGTAAATAATAATAAAAAAAAACTGAATGCAGACATGTGGATCAATTCTATAGTTAAAACCTGTACGTGACAAATGCAGTATGACTATAACAGTGTGACGCTAAAGCCAGTTTTTGTCCACCTAACATGCATAGAAACATGGGCACTGAAAGCAGGTAAAATGTCAACTTGCTGATTGTCAACTCGGTACACTGAGTCTAGCTTAACATTACAAAATTGAAAAAGGCTTTATAGTCTGTCACATTCACCTGGCAACATATCAACAGCCATATTAATAATTTATCATGCTCCAGATGTGTCTCTGAGCTTGAGGTGGTGTACCTTACCACCCCATGCTAAACATCCAGCAAATTAAAATGAAGTGGAATGAACTCTTGGGAACAATGGAATCTTCTCCCTGTTGCGGTCAGGGAAGTGTTTCCTTTCCCTGAAGGCCAACACAGAGACAATTAGGAGGAGCTTCTTGCCACAGGTCATTCAGGCGCTCAACCAGGACAACACCATGGACTAGAGCTTGGACTTGTGTGCACAATACCCACTACCTCAGCCTGATACTGCACAGAATAATTTTTGCACAAACAACTGCACATATACTGCACTGCATGATATATTATAATATATTCAAAACACTTACTACACAAAGTACTGTTTCTGCCACCAATATTTATATCCGTCATATTATATTTCAGTATTTTAATATATTTCTATATTTTTTCTAGAATGTACATTTTTACAGACACTCGAGGAAAGCATTTCACTCCATTTCACTGGAAAATGTTGTCAATAAAAGTCTTGGAGAATGTGTTGATTAATTTCCTGTAGCTGCACAACTCTGGCAGTATTTCAGTCTGCAAGTCATATCACAGGTTTATAATGAGCTCATTATATTAATATATTATCATTTCAATATTAACAGCTAATTCACGAGGCCTTGTATCGTGGATGCTCAACATAACCTCAGCCTGATAATAAATGGATTTAGAAATGTGTTGATATTTAATGGCGAAAACCGTATAATTAAAGATGTTTATTTAACATTTTTGGAAGGAGTCCGGAGTGTCAGGGCTTTGCATTTGTTATAAGTTAAGCTATTTCTTTAAGTTTTCCACCACAGGAACATCTAAGGAAGGATGATGTTGTGTTTTGTGGTTTCTCATTAACACGAGAAAGCTGCTTTTTTTTGGTCTTACTACTTTCAGGAGAGAGAAAGAGAAAGAAAAGGTAAAGGGTCGGGGTAACATTAAGTCTGCTTTGTGTCGGCCGCATCCAGGGTCAGGAGGGTTACTTTAAAAATGTATTCTGTTACAGTTACTTTTGGATTAGTTTAATATGTATGTAAATACATATTATGTAAATATGTAAATAAAGTCAAAAGAAAAGCAATATGATCTGAAATACTTTTATTTAGAGCTTATTTTAGAGCTTAAAAACATAAATAAATAAATCAAAGATCACTGTCCCTGAAGTGGGTAACATTATATCACAAAAGCCAGGGTGACCATATTCTGGTTTTCCAAAAAGAAGACACCTTTTTTATTTTTATTGTTATTTTATTGGGGGGGGCGGGGGGTGTCTATGAATGCAGTGTTACTATGAATGCAGACGTTAAAATAATGTTCACGTAAAATCTCATTACCACAACAGCGTCGTTTCAATTTCCCAGACAACACCACAGCCTACAAACAGGGCCAACGTGGACTAAAACACTGACACCCATTGTCATGTTCATAGTCACTTGATTACTGATCATGTACACCTGAGAGCAATCACATGCTCACACTCATATACTCATGTACTCACACTATTTATGCACTTTACCAGCACTGACTCACTGAGAATTTGTCTGGCATTTATTTGCTAGAGCTTTTGTTTTCTTGTATGATGTTCTGTTTTTTGAGACCGTTCTCATTCCTGGTTTTGTGATATTGGTTCTTGCCTTGTCGCAGAGGTTTTTTTTGTGACTGTTGCAGCCAAAATGCTTGATTTTGCTGGATTTTTTTCACATTGCAACACAACTTGCTGTGTTTTTTGTGCTTTTTTGCGGAAAACGACTCAAATTGGCGAAGTTGCAATTGCACGAAATTGTCTTTCACAGTGATGTTTGTTGGTAAATGAAACCATTAAACTGTACTCATGTTTGGCACATATGTCTCGTAGAGTGCTTTGACAGAATGGGCATTGTGATGATGTTGCGATGATGTAACACATGACGGGCACACATATCTTCATCAAACTAAGAACAACATTTAATGTTTAACTGGAAAAGTAACCAAATTTTAACTGAAACTAGACACCGATCAGCCATAACATTAAAACCACTGACAGGTGACGTGAATAACATTGATTATCTTTTTACCACGGCACCTGTCAAGGGGTGAGATATATAAGGCAGTAAGTGAATAGTCAGTTCTTAAAGGTGATGTGTTAGAAGCAGGAACAATGGGCAAGCGTAAGGATCCGAGTGATTTTTGACAAGGGCCAATGGCAGGTCTTGTGGGGTGTTCTCGGTATGCAGTAGTTAGTGCCTACCAAAAATGGTCCAAGGAAGGACAACCGGTGAACCAGAAATAGGCACCCATGGCTCATTGATGCGTGTGGGGATTGAAGGCTACCTGGTTTGGTCCGATCCCACAGAAGAGTTACTGTAGCACCAATAGCTTAAAAAGTTAATGCTGGCTATGATAGAAAGGTGTCACAACACACAGTGCATGGCAGCTTGCTGTGTATGGGGCTGTGTAGCTGCAGACTGGTCAGAGTGCCCATGCTGACCACCACCTGTCCACCGCTGAAAGTATGTACAATGGACATGTGAGCATCAGAACTGCACCATGGAGCAATGTGGCCTGGTCTGATTTATTTTTTCTTTACATCATGTGCGTCACTTACCTGGGAATGCGATGGGACCAGGATGAACTATGTTAAGAAGGCAAGCCAGCGGAGGCAGTGTGATGCTCTGGGCAATGTTCTGATGGGAAACCTTGGGTCCTGGCATTCATGGGGATGTTATTTTGAAACGTCCCAAGTACCTAAACATTATTGCAGACCGAGTACTCCCCTTCATGGCAACGGTATTCCCTTATGCAGTGACCTCATTCAGCAGGATAATGCTTCCTGCCACACTGCAAAAATTATTCAGGAATGGTTTGAGGAACATGACAAAACATGACATGAGTTCAATGTGTTGACTCAGCCTCCAAATTCCCCAAATCTCAGTCCGATCGAGCGTCTGTGGGATGTGCTGGACAAACAAGTCCGATCAATGGAGGCCCCACCTCTCCCAACTTACAGGACTTAAATGATCTGCTGCTAACATCTTGGTGCCAGACATATAAGGCATATTAGGCAGGTGTATTTAGCCATTTTGTAGGGCAAAACTGTGGTGATGCATTAATGATGAAAATAATAAACTTTTAACTTTAAAATTATTGCAAAGGTCGAGAACATCTGTCATGGATAGATGGTCTTTCTGCTATTATGTCATTACTGTAATACAGTTAAGCAATATCACACAAGCAAGAGGGCTGTACAGAATTTCAGCACAGCTGTGATAACCTGACACTATCTACAACCAGACCACAGCTGTGCTGAAATGCAGTACAACAGCATGGCTGTGAGTGTGATATCAACATGTGAGCGCAAATACATATGTGGTGCACACCAAGAGAACAGTGCAGTCTTGATTGTGAAGCATTTTGCTGAACTGTAAGCCTGAATGCTTACAGGGGCTGGTGGCTCTGTTGTGTTGTAGCATTTTGCTGGCATGGTTTGGCTCCACTTGTCCCATTAGAAAGAAGTGCCACTACACAGCTATACAAAGCCATTCTGACTGATCACCTCCTGTCCTATGATGAAACATTTCTGTCGTGATGGCCGTGGTCTATTTCAGGATCTCAATGTCCCCATGCACAAAGGCTTAATGAGGGATTTACTTATTATGCATAAGTCTGATTAAGAGTTTCTTATAGTAATTTGGACCATCTATTTGCAACGATCTATTTATAGCTATTCTGATCCAAATCAAAATATAAAACACGTGTAAGCTAGAACTGTGCAGTGTGTCGCAATTCAGTGGCAGAGCTGACACCGACTCCAACCTGAAGGTTGACATCTCCACAGCACCAGTTTTCTTTTTCTCTCTGTCAGTTTTGTGCTGTATTGTCAGGTGTACAGTGTGGTCACATACACATGCAAAACTAAACCACAGCGATCTGCCATGGTTCTACAAGAAAAAATTATAACTAATTTAAAACTATTAGAATGTAAATTGCTAGCCTAGAATATAAGAATAATATTTTTCAGTACATTTTATATACAGTGCATACCTTTTTGTTCTGCAATACCTCATACTGCAGACTGGGTTATTAATAATAGTCTCTTCTATCCTGTCTTTCTCTGCAGTCACTGAAAAAGAAGTCCAGCAGTGGTAAGTTACATTTTATCCTTCTTCTCCTTTACTTTCCCATCAGATTCTTTTACATGTCACCAAGCACTCCAAATCAATCACAGATTAATTATTATAAAAGAAATCTCTGTGTTTTGTGCATTATAAGCCTCAGATTTACTGTAACAGTATTGATGAATGTGTTTGGAAAATACATGTTTCTGAATCTCAGTGTTACCATGGACACACAGTGAGGTATTGTATCCTTAGTGAAGTGAGTAAGGGTGTATAAAGACAGAAATTGCTTTTCAGACTTGTGGTTGGATGTGGTGTGGGCACTGTGGGCAGCTTTTGGCTCCTGTGCTCATGCCTGTGTCAGTGTGTAGATTGATTGTACAGGCTTTTATTTGTCAGTAGCATCAGTGTGAAATCTTAATTCAAGATAATCACAGTGCTACACATTTCAGTGTTTTCCCACATCCACCACCCTTGAGTCAATTACTGAGCTCACTAATGAGCAGTGAATATCTCTTGATTTTATAGCAATTCAACTGTAAAGTTTTATATACAGTATATCTTATAGACATCATATAGTATATCCTATTTAATCATCATCTCATTTAATAGCAAGAGAAAGAAACATTGCCATGTTCATATCAAATAAACCACACTTAAAAGGTCAAAACTTTGTTTCTTGATAAAAGAAAAGGAGGAAATATCATAATTTTATTATTTTATTACTGCCTGTTCCATAATTTTTAACACTGACCATGGTAAAGGTATGTGACCAACCAGATGCCTTCCTAATAGTGTGTTGGCATAGATGTGCTGTTCGAGATTGGGTGCCAGTGATTAGAACCTGCTTAGGGAGTACAGGTGGAACCTTATTTATACCCCTTTTATATCTAGTGTCTGGTGCTCCCTTTGCTGTTGAGGTGTGTGGTGTCATCATGACCTAAAGAGTTCATTAAGGCCCTCAGAGAAAAGGTTGTGGATGCCTATGAGTCTGGCAAGGGATTTAAAAAGATCTCCTAATTATTTGAAATACGTCATTCCATTGTAAGGAAAATAATCTGCAAATGGCACAGATTTCAAATGACTGCCAATTTGCCCAGGACTGGCATCTCAGCAAATTCAGCCCAAGAGCAGACCGTCTGATGCAAAAAGAAGTCTCCAAGAACCCCAGAATTTCATCACAGGATCTGTTAGTAAGTCTTGCAACTGTTGGTGTCAAAGTGCATGCTTCTGCAATCAGAAAGTAATGGCAGAAATTTGACGTGCATGGATTTGCCTATTTGCAAATAATTTGCCAATGAACCTTTTGGAATAATGTGCTCTGGACAGACAAATCAAAGCTAGAGTTGTTTGGCCACAGTAACAGCAGACATGTTTGGCACTGAAAAGACAGCTTTTCAGGAGAAGCACTTCAAACCAACTATGAGGCATGGTGGTGGAAATGTTATGGTTTGGGGTTGCTTTGCTGCCTCAGGGACTGGACAGCATGCATTCATTGATTCAACTATGAATTCTGCATCATTATCAAATAGTGCTTGAAGATAATGTGAGGCCGTCTGTCCGAAAGTTGAAGTTTAACTGAAAGTGGACCTTTCAACAGGATAATGATGCTAAGCACACTAGCAAATCCACCAAGGAATGGCTCAAAAAGAAGAAATGGAGGGTTATGAATGGCCCTGTCAAAGCCCGGATTTGAAACCCTTTGAAATGTTGTCGGGGGACGGGCAATACATGCAAGAAAACCCTCAAACATCTTGCAACTGAAAGAAAATTGAATAAAAGAGTGATCAAAAATTCCAGCAAGCCAATGTCATAGACTGGTGAACAATTATGCAAAACGCCTACAAGACGTTATTTCTGCTAAAGGGGGCAATACTAGCTACTGATACAAAGGGTGTATTTACTTTTTGCATAGGAGAGTATCACATCTATTGATATTTCTATTGAATAAATGGTTGAAAAATCTCACTTTGTAGTTTTGTTAAAATATATCAACTTTATTGTTTCAAAGGCACGGTTTCAAAGACGATCAAATGTTTGCTTGTCCAAAAATATCAAAAAAGCCAACAATTTCCATGGGGTGTACTTATTTTCTCACACGACTGTATCACTCATATTTGTCGTGCAAGATTAAGATATTTAACCGCAAAGACATTTGTGCAGAACCTGTTTACCTAACTTTATGAAGGTTGCGAATAATTCTGGAGCTGGCTGTATATGTGTATTTACCCTTAGTAACGTTACTGGTTATACAGTGAGGGAAAAAAAGTATTTGATCCCCTGCTGATTTTGTACGTTTGCCCACTGACAAAGAAATGATCAGTCTATAATTTTAATGGTAGATTTATTTGAACAGCGAGAGACAGAATAACAACAAAAAAAAAACTGAAAAACGCATGTCAAAAATGTTATAAATTGATTTGATCTTGGTGGTGATCTTGGGGTCATAGACAGAATTCCTCCTCCTCCAAACATGGCGAGTTGAGTTGATGCCAAAGAGCTCCATTTTGGTCTCATCTGACCACAACACTTTCACCCAACTGTCCTCTGAATCATTCAGATGTTCATTGGCAAACTTCAGACAAGCATGTATATGTGCTTTCTTGAGCAGGGGGACCTTGTGGGCGCTGCAGGATTTCAGTCCTTCACGGCGTAGTGTGTTACCAATTGTTTTCTTGGTGACTATGGTCCCAGCTGCCTTGAGATCATTGACAAGATCCTCCCGTGTAGTTCTGGGCTGATTCCTCACTGTTCTCATGATCATTGCAACTCCACGAGGTGAGATCTTACATGGAGCCCCAGGCCGAGGGAGATTGACAGTTCTTTTGTGTTTCTTCCATTTGCGAATAATCGCACCAACTGTTGTCCCCTTCTCACCAAGCTGCTTGGCAATGGTCTTGTAGCCCATTCCAGACTTGTGTAGGTCTACAATCTTGTCCCTGACATCCTTGGAGAGCTCTTTGATCTTGGCCATGGTGGAGAGTTTGGAATTTGATTGATTGATTGCTTCTGTGGACAGGTGTCTTTTATACAGGTAACAAGCTGAGATTAGGAGCACTCCCTTTAAGAGTGTGCTCCTAATCTCAGCTCGTTACCTGTATAAAAGACACCTGGGAGCCAGAAATCTTTCTGTTTGAGAGGGGGTCAAATACTTATTTCCCTCATTAAAATGCAAATCAATTTATAACATTTTTGACATGCGTTTTTCTGGATTTTCTTGTTGTTATTCTGTCTCTCACTGTTCAAATAAATTTACCATTAAAATTATAGACTGATCATTTCTTTGTCAGTGGGCAAACGTACAAAATCAGCAGGGGATCAAATACTTCTTTCCCTCACTGTATCTGGCTTGATCCTGGATGCACATAAGACATCATAAGAAAACATAAGTCCTTAAGAAATCCAGCATCTTCAAGTTGCCTTTACTAAGATATGTTTTAATTTCAAAACACAATTAGACTACTGGCATCCTGTCCAGGGTGTACCCCGCCTTGTGCCTGATGCTCCCTGGGATTGGCTCCAGGTTCCCCCGCGACCCTGAAGAAGGAGTAAGCGGTAGAAGATGGATGGATTGAACACAATTAGACTGAATTTTCAATCGAATCCATGTCACAACACATGTTCATTACATAGCATACAACATAGTAAACCCTAGTGTACTGTACAGCAAAAAGTAATTGCCCCCTTCCTTAATTCTTCTATTTTTGTATAATTGTTTCAGACTTTCCAATAAAATTTAATATAAGACAAAGACAACCTGAGTAAACACAAAATGCACTTTTTAATTAGACTAGACACATCCAGGCTTGATTACTGCCAGCTCTGTTGAATCTAAACATCATTCAATAAAACAAGGTTAAAATATTATGCCATAATCAAAGAAATTCCTGAAGAGATAAGAAAGAAACTTACTGAAATATGTATATCATTAAATGAGAGGGTTACAAAACCATTTCTAAGGAGAAAACCTGTGACCGTCCTTCAAAAATTACTCTAGCAGTGTTTCGATGACTCATCCAGGAAGCTATAAAAGAACCCAGATATACATCAAAGGAACTGCAGGACTCTCTTACCTCAGATAAGGTTAGCATTCATGATTCCACAATTAGTTAGAAACTGGAAAGAAATTTTCTCCATGGGAGAGTTGCAGGTTGAAAACCACCAAGAGGAACATAAAGGCTTGTCTCACGTTTGCAAGAAAAAAAAAGAAAGACAAAAAAAACCTTGATGGCCCCAAGCTTTCTGGGATGTTCTGTGGATTGATGAGTCAAAAGTAGAATTTTTTGGAAGATATGGGTCCTATTACATCTGGCATAAACACAGCATTCCACAGTAAGATCATCATACCAGCAGTCAAACATGGTGGTGGTAGTGTGATGGTATGGGCATGCTTTGCTGCTTCAGGGCCGGAGCAATTTGTCATAATTGAGGGAACCTGGAATTCTCTTCTCTACCAGAATTTCCTGAAGGAGAATATCTGGTCATTGGTCTGTGATCTGAAGCTCAAGCACAATTGGGTTATAGGCAACGATCTGATGCACAAGAGCAACTCTACCACTGAATGGCTCAAAAGAAACAAAATTAAGGTTTAGAGTAGGCTAACCCCAGTGACCTTAAACTGGCATTTCATGATCGAAGGCCCTCCAATGTGACTGAATTAAAGCAATGTTGTAAAAACGTGTTGGCTAGAATTCCTCCACACTGATCTGAAAGACCGATCTCCAGTTAATGGAAGAGTTTGGTTATTAAGTATAGAAGAGCAATTACTTATTCACTTGGACGGTCAGTGTGTGTGTCCATGTGTGGATGTGTGTGTGTGTGTGTGTATGTGTGTGTGTGTGTGTGTGTGTGTGTGTGTGTGTGTGTGTGTGTGTGTGTGTGTGTACAGTGCCCTCCACTAATATTGGCAAATATGGTAAATATGAGCAAAGAAGGCTATGAAAAATTTAAAAATTAAAAAAATGAACAAAACTACTCTGCTGTCATGGATATCAAATAATTGCAAACAGAATGCAGGTTTATCAAAAAAAAAAAAAAACTTTTTTTAAATATAGGTGTGCAACAGTTATTGGCACCCTTTTAGTCAATACTTTGTGCTACCTCCCTTTGCCAAGATAACAGTTCTGATTCTTCTCCTATAATGCCTGATGAGGTTGGAGAATACATGGCAAGGGATCTGAGACCATTCCTCCATACAGAATATCTCCAGATCCTTCACATTTCAAGGTCCAAGCTGGTGGACTTTCCTCTTCAGTTCACCCCACAGGTTTTCTGTGAGTTTTAAGTCAGGGGACTAGGATGGCCATGGCAGGACCTTGATTTTGTGGTCAGTAAACCATTTCTGTGTTGATTTTGATGTTTTGGATTATTCTCCTGTTGGAAGATTCAACCACGGCCCATTTTAAGCTTTAGTGTCTGGCAAACTGTAGACACTTGAGTTTGTTTTTGGATGAGAGTAGAGGCTTTTTTCTTGAAACCCTGGGCTGAATGGGCTACAATATTCAACTCAAGGTTTGATGAGCACATCAGGTTCCACTCCTGTCAGCCAAGAACAAGAATCTGAGGCTATCATGGGAACAGACTCTTGTAAACTGGACAGCTGAAGACTGGAAACAGACCAGGTGATTTTTTTTTCCCCAGTCTTCAACTGTGCAGTTTCCAAGAGTCCCATGATAGGCCCATGCCCATGATAGCCTCCGATTCTTGTTCTTGGCTGACAGGAGTGGAACCTGATGTGATCTTCTGCTGTTGTAGCCCATCCACCTCAAGTTTTGATGTGTTGTGTTTTACAGTGGACAGTGAGTGTATATAGGGGATTTAGATAGATAGACGGCAGACAGACAGACAGATATATATATATATATATATATATATATATATATATATATATATATATATATATATATATATATGCTATGCTTAATCTTTTTCCTGAAATGAAATTATCATTTAAAGTCGCTTTCTCATTTGTAAGTCGCTTTGGAAAAAAGCGTCTGCTAAGTGAATAAATGTAAATGTAAATGTAGATGTAAAGTCTGTGGTTTGTTCCCCTTGTCTTATATAACATGTTCCCCTTGTCTTATATAACATTCTGTATAAGGATCTGAAACCATGTAGTGACAAATATGCAGAAATAGAGGAAATCCAGAGAGGTCCAATACTTTTTCATAGTACTGTATACTTGAATACCATTTGAGATTAGGCCACAGAAACCTCCAATATCACCAATAAGTGACTGCAATATGTGTGTAGATCAATTGTATGTCAGTTGGAAATTGATACATAACATACAAAAATACTTTTTTAAAATTAATGTATTTATTTAGAGCTGTTTTTATCAAGAAATACAGGGGTCATTTTGCCAATGAGTTTTAGTAGATGCCTATGTTAGATTACATGACTGAAGGTAGAACATGAGACCTAAAACACAAAATATAAAAGTTGTAATAGTGAAAAACACGCTGATCATCCTAATGTTCATCTGTGTCAGTGGAAGCAAGTGACAATGAGGGAAGGTGATGGTTAAAAATAACACCAGTCAATTTAACACTTTTGGTTTGTTCTTTTACCCATAAGGCCAGTTTGCACTGATGGTTTCTGAAGCATGTGTATTGTAACGTAACACAAATTTTAACCAATCCACACCAGCCCCTGAGACATAAAACTCCTGTGTGTCAAAATTTAACCCCATCCAGAATCCAGCTGTGCAGTCAGCACTTTGCTGTAGATGGTTCTGTTTGTGTATGGTAGTGCTGCATTTAGTGTTAGAGCAAAGTGTTTTTATGGTAATGATGTTCATTACATCAACACCACCATAAGGGACCAGAATTAGTGCAGCCATGGGGTGTTAACTTTCACGCTGTCTCCTATCAGAATTTCAAATGAATTGTGTTGTAATTACAGCTTGTCCAAGGACTGTCCCCAGCCTTCATGTTACACTAAGGTTATTGTACATATTAGCCTTCATTTTCTGCATAAAAAAATGAAGCATGCTATATCATCGGTAGTGCTTAACTGAAAATATGTGCTGTGGATTGGACATTTATGCTAATATAGACTGAATAGAATATTTTAAATATAAATATGATTTCTCCATGTTTAATAGAGAAACTGAGCTAAAAATTTACCCATTCATGTGGGGAGAAAATTATTTTGTTCCACTTTTAGTGAATTTAAATGGATTATTTTGACCCAAACAGAATATCAAAGCTACATTTTGCTGGTAATTTGGCTCTGGGAAAAGGTCAACCCTGTTTTTGAAAGTTGCATTTACTCCAGTTTCCCAAATGCCACAACAGCCATGAACACTCTCAAGAGCAGGTGCCTTAATGTTTACTTATATGTGTGAGCAAACACTTTAGTGCTTTACTATAGTTTCACTTGTTTCAAGGATTTCGTTTCTCGCAAATAAACTTTCCTAACTATTGCCCCTGCTGTGTCACTTTGGACTGTACATTTTGTTATATTGAGTCATTCTCTTCTCTCTTTCTCTCTTCCTCTCTGCATTCTTAATTCCCTTAATGCATGTGCCAAAAGCCTCAGCTTACCCGCCTGCTGTATACCACATACAGCAGATGGAGAGCAATTGACATGGGACAGCATGCCCAGGAGAGAGAGAGAGAGAGAGGGAGAGAGGGAGAGGGTGGGGGGGTGAGTCAGTGTGAGAGAGAGAGAGAGAGAGAGAGAGAGAGAGAGAGAGAGAGAGAGAGTATTAATACATAGCATTAGGGGAAGCTGAACAGAACAATCAGGAGGTAAATCAATAGAACAAAGTGAAAACTGATAAAAGGACATAGATGGAGACAAATGACTTGTCATTTTTATTTGGGTGTGAAGAACAACTATGTGTGAATACTGTTTGATTGTATTCTAACAAACCTGCACTCATGGCTTTACAGGTTTGTAAATACAAGTTTACTTTTGTATTAGCTCTTCACATTGGCTGTAGAAAATAAAACACAGTACAGTCTTCTTGGCAGAAAAGCAATAAGAGATTCAGCGCAATGATTTCTGATCTTCAGAACTGGCTGTTACTGAAGAAGCTCTGTCCTCAAAGCTAAAATAAGGCTGTCTGCAAATTAGAAATTAAGGGCATGTTTAGAGACCAATGGGTCCTAAACAGCATTTATAAATGCATGAATCTCATGAACCTTGTTGTGTGTGGATATTTCTCAGGCCTCCCTTGTCTTCTCATGTTTTATTGATTATAGAACATTTGTTTATACTGTATTAAAAGAAGGCTAACTGAACCTTGGTGCTATACATAGGAAAGCAGTAAACTTGTGCTTTTCCTCTCAAACATCCTATCTTTACTTGATGCAGGAAAACTAACAAGAGCAATTAATCAAACACTTCCATCCATCCATCTTCTACTGCTTTCTCCTCTTCAGGGTCACGGAGAACCTGAAGCCTATCCCAGGGAGCATCGGGCACAAGGCAGGGTACACCCTGGACAGGGTGCCAGTCCATCGCAGGGCACAGTCACATACACACTCACCCACCCACATACAGTACGGATACTTTAGACATGCCAATCAGTCTACCCTGCATGTCTTTGGACTGGGGAGGAAAACGGAGTACCCAGAGGAAACCCCCGCAGCATGGGGAGAACATGCAAACTTCACACACACAGCCCCGGTAGGACTCGAACCCCGGACCCTGGAGGTGTGAGGCGAATGTGCTAACTACTAAGTAGGTAGTGTCGCTGCCTGACAGAAACAGCATCCCTGACTTGATCCTGAGCTCTGTTGAGTGTCTGTGTGGAGTTTCTGTGAATGTTCTCCCCATGTACACATGGAGTTCCTCCAAGCTGTCTGGTTTCCTCTCAGTTCTCAAAAACCTGCTATCTACACTAAATGTGTGTGCATAGGGTGCCATGTGATGGAACGGTATTTCATCCACAGTGTACCCCCACCCCATGCTCTCAGGATAGACTCTGGAGCCCTCTGGAGCATCCCCGACCAAAACAAAGCACTTACTCAAGATGAATTATTAATTAATTAATGAACGAACAAATGAATTTCTTCTTAAGGTGGAGACACAATCCTGACAAATTGAAATTTGTATTATTTTGCCAAATAATATCTTTTGGTCAATGAAAGTATTTCTAAGTAAACAGTTTGAGACAGTATTTGAAAGCCACATATGTCGCACAAAGTGGCCAAGACACTAAACTAGTGTAAACTAGTGACCTCTTTCACAAATATTCTGCTACTGCACCAACTAAACACTATTAACAAGCTAACAAACCGTAAATATACCCTCTCTGCTGTAATTTCTTCTCTGTTTTTGCCAGACTGGCTCTAGTACTCGAGGTGACACACAGGATTATGGGATATGTATCACTATGAAAGATACATGAATGCTGACATTAAAAACAATGTCTTTCTATGCTGTAACTTTAAGATTTCCATTCACTGGAATTAAAAGGCCGAAACGTTCTTAAAAGTTCAAGCATGACACTACCCCTGTGCACAAAGCAAGGTTATAAAGACATGGTATGTCAAAGTTGGTGTGGAAGAAGTTGAGTGGCCTGCACAGAGCCCTGAACTCAACCCCACTGAACACCTTTGAGATGAATTGGAATTCTGATTGCAGGTCAGGCCTCCTCATTCATCATCAGTGTCTGACTTCACTAATACTGAATGAGCACAAATTCCCACAGCCATGCTTCAAAATCGAATGGAAAGCCTTTCCAGAAGAGTGGAGGTTATTATAACAGCAAAAGTGGGACTAAATCTGGAATGGCATGTTCAACAAACACTCCATGTGAGTGTGATGGTCAAATGTCCACATACCTTTGGCAATATATTACCGAATATATTACTGAAGTAAACATGTCTTGGCTGAACAAACTGTAGGGTAAACTAAGTCCAAATATATACCCAAGTTCGGGGAAAAAAAGGTTAAGAACGTTTTACTGCATTTAGGGAAAACATATGTGTATTTGTAAATATAAACAGATATGTAAAATTCTGCCATCACAGTCTAAAGCTACATGGATGAATGAGTTTACTGACTGCATTTGTAGTTGTCTTGTTATTTGACAGCCTTTCTTATTGCAGTACTAACAGCTGGAGCACCAATGACAGCACAGCTGGCTTTATCAAGCTTCTTGTTACTATTTCCTGAAACACACACTCATCTTATGATTGCAAGCATTTTTTTTTTCAGTGTTATTCAGATGTTACAAACAGACACTTAAAATGCATTTTATCCGTCTCAAGATTTTACTGCCATATTCCCTCCTCCACACTGTTCGTCAAGATAATCTGCTAACTGTAAATGTGTCTTCAGTTTGGAAAGCATCTCCTCCCACCTCCATCTCTCCAGCCATCTCCTCTGCTGATTACAAAAGGCTGCGGCTTGATTAAAATAACCTGTTTGTTTGTGCAGCCTATCAGCTGGTTCACCAAGATGAACTCATAAGGAAACATTCATACCAATGAAAGAAAATAACTAAAGTCTACAACCTGAGATCTCTGAGATCTCTCATTAACAACAGCTTTCATTCATTTGTTTGGGCATAGTTGATTTTAGTGATGTATTAAACTCCAATCAGTCTCTTGAAACAGTGCTCATTACCCAAGTAAATATGGTGCATGGGTTGTTTAAAGATATGTATATCATTCATATCATTTATGTACTATATGTTGGTATAGTATTTGTAATGGCCTAAACATAATGTATAACAAATTAACATTGTAACTATGGTTCAATGAAACCAAGATAACTGTGTGCATCTGGATACACACAGTATGGTATTTGCAATAAATACCTCTATTATACAGCCATAATTCACTGTCACCTACTCAACTATCGCCGCTTCTGGATGAGGGGTTACATAACTGGTGGATCATGTTACTCCTTCAATGCACCTGGATGATGAGAAACACCTGGATAAAGTATGTCAGAAATGTCATAAGGAACATGACTCAACGCAGAGATGATGACTCACTCACACAACTGGGAAGGGCAATGTTAAGGATGTAGAACATGGTGATACACGTGCAGCAGTAGTACAGAGTCCCTGAACAGCTTGGCTCCACGAGGACGAGATGGTAGTCATAGTGTGACATGTCACAAAAGAGGCTGAGTGTCCAGCACTTTTATAAGCCAGTGGGTCAGCCTCTTCTTAGGCAAGGGGGTCCTCTGTGTCTTTCCTCAATAATAGATAAGCAGTTAGTATGAGGATTGGTTATCGGCCTAACGAGATAACATAGCAAACAAAGCAGTGAGTGGTAGCTAATACAGGCTAGTAATGCCTACCAGAGAAAACTCACTCAAATCTAATGGTGTCCTTGAACTGCTGCCATTTGTGCCTTGGTGTATTTTGTCTGCAGTGAGAACACAATTAACCCAAATTCAGCAAGTCAGCTGTAAACTAAAATGATCCAAAAGTATGCAGTTCACTCTGATTACCTAGCAAACAGACAACGACAAAATTAAAATCAAATTCAAACAGACCAGAATTCAGATATTGCCGAATTTATTGTAGTAAAGCGTCTGATTGGAAATACACTCTGAGAAGTCTTTTATTCATTAACCACTTCCTCCATTTGTCTTGAATCAAGGTTGAGACAGCAATGGCAACAGTACAACAGTACTGCATATGTGAACGCTCTCTAGCTATTAGTACATTACCATGAGAACATTAATGCCATTATTTGTGTTAAGACATCAGAGAGAAACGCCTGGATCTGTCCGTGTCTAACAGAACCCTTGTAATAAGTTGTTAGACAGTATAAATTTGTCTGTAACACTGTAACATCTCCTGATGATTAGCAACATGGCATGCCCTTCAAACAGGAGGGCTGTGCATGCACAGGTTCTCACATTTGGAAGAAATACAGGATGAGAACTGTGTTAATTCTAACAAGCTCAAAATGGCAGAAAGCTTCATTAAGTAGCCGACAAGCATCAAAGATACATAAAAAGATAGCTGACTCTCATTAAAAAGCAGTGATCATCCACTCAGATTGGTCCTATACAAATATTCTGTGAGCTTTCATAAAAGAACAAAATCTGTACACAATTTCTACTGGTGTGAGGTTCACTGTGTCAGTATGAATACTATGGGCTAGTTTTACGTTTACAAACGAGAAATTATTTACATGTTCATTTAAACACTTTTTTTTTTTTTTTTTTTTTTTTTTTTTAACTCTGCACACTTTAATTACACAAGTGTGTACTGCATCCAAGAGGCCTTCATTAGCTTTTTTTCCCCCAACAACAACTGGCCTGGTGAAACTTGGCAAAAATGTGTATATGTGTCTTGTCGAATATATATGGTATCAGAAATTAAATCTCTGTTTCTATATAGTGGATCTTGTGTTATATATGTCTTGCTAAATCTGTGTCTGTAAATGATTAATGATTTTTATTATAAAATTTCATACATTGGAGCTCAGATTCTGATGTCTGCAAAAAAAATAAAAAAATTTCATTTTCCATCACGTATTTACATATCTTTGCATATTTTGTCATTTTCTGTGAGCACACCCTCCAGAAATAATCTCTTGCTCTCTTGTTTACCTTAAGCATGTGCCCTGAAGAGGCTTTTCTACTTATCAATTTCTTTTCAGCTGTTCAAATTTCAGATTAAATGTCAGGGCTGATTTTCCTAGAAGCACTGGAGCACAAGGATGATTATTAAATGGTAGAGTGAGTGGCTTCCAATTGGTGCAACAGAAAACAGTTCATTCTGTCATCGGGAGATCGCAAGTTCAAATTTCAACAATGCAATAGCAATACGCTGCGAATCTAGAGAGCAAAATTGGCTGTGCTCTTTGTGCGGGAGGCATGGCATACTCTCTCACTCCTGTCAATCACAGCCACGTCGCCATGTGATGCAGTAATTTGAAAAGATGCACGTGTTAGCCTGGTTAGCCTGACTGCTGTTGTGTGATAGCGGAGCGTGTGCTGGTGTGTGGGAATTGGCATACAAACAAAGTTAAGATTACCAGTTGAGATTATCCTAACTGCAGGATGTTTTGGGGAAACTAGGCCTACCTCTGTTTCTTTATATGTTTCATATAATGCATTGCTCATTTATGTTGACGGATTCTTGATATTCATAAGATTAATGAACATGTTGGATGTGTTTTACTGTATACAGAGATGCCAAATAAACTAATTTAGAAGCTCACACTTATTAAAAACTGCTTCCTATCTCTCTCCAAATCTCTCCCCCACAACTTATTTCCTTCCTGCCTCTATTCGTCTCTTCTGTTCTCTTTTCTTCAGGTACAAGGGTTTTATTAAGGACTGTCCCAGTGGGCAACTGGACTCAGCTGGCTTTCAGAAAATTTACAAGCAGTTTTTTCCCTTCGGGGATCCCACCAAGTTCGCTACATTTGTCTTTAACGTCTTTGATGAGAACAAGGTAAGGAGGTGTCAAGATTGAAGGAGGCTTTAGAAAAAATAAAAAAGTGGAGGAAAACCCAGTACCCATGAGCAGTTTTTATATACAGTACTGGATTAAACACAGATGTGTTTGTTATATTATCTGTAATGAAGAGACAGTTAATGTGTGTGTGTGTGTGTGTGTGTGTGTGTGTACAGTTTATAACACACACTGACCTCATCTGCCTGTCAACACATAAAAATCACACTATTTCCTGACCAGTGCTGTCAGAGAAAACTGTCAGTGCCTTATATATTTTTTGGAATATTTAATATTATTAACTCGATGGTTAACTAAATCAGTTTAGCTTTCAAGTCTTGTACAATAGTCAGATATGATGATGGCACATAACAGGTACTAGTTCAGACCTAGTTGATACCCATATAATATTGTTCTGTTCAGGCACATGGTGACTTAGTGGTTAGCACGTTCGTGGTTCTATTCCCGCCACGGCCCTGCGTATGCAGAGTTTGTATATTCTCCCTGTGCTGCGGGGGTTTCCTCCGGGTACTGCCGTTTCCTCCCCCAGTCCAAAGACATGCATGGTAGGCTGATTGGCATATCTGAAGTGTCTGTAGTGTATGAATGGGTGTGTGAATGTGTGTGTGATTGTGTCCTGCAATGGACTGGCACCCTGTCCAGGGTGTACTCCGCCTTGTGCCCCATGCTCCCTGGGATAGTCTCCAGGTTCCACACAACCCTGAAGGATAAGTGGTATAGAAAATGGATGGGTGGATGGATGGATGGTTCTGCTCTCCTGTACCTACCTATCCATCTCTCACTCTCTCTCTCTCGGCAGGATGGACGCATTGAATTCTCTGAATTCATCCAAGCACTTTCTGTCACCTCCAGAGGAACACTGGATGAAAAACTTAGATGTAAGTGCTAAGCTATTAAGATGTCCATTATTCATATACAACATACAACTCCTTAAGTCTTGATGACTTCAACAAAATAAATCAATCAGTTATTTATTTGAGTAATATTTTAAATAAGTTAACAGTTTTTATATATTGTCTCTGTGTTGGCATTGTGTCAATATAAAACATAATAACAGGAAATAGAAATTAAATCATGCATGGCATCTTGGCAATTTGTGCACAAGAATACATAAGCTGCGTGTAAATGAATGCTAAGCCTAGTTTTAGCAGCACAGACTAATTTACAAAACAGGTAATGTTACATTTTATTGTGTCAAGACACAGCCCTTGCTCGAGAATAGCAATTAAAATGCAGTGACGGATCAATCTGGGTTCAATGATAATGAATTTTATATTTGTTTGCACAATGTACATGGCTGACTACTCTGACATCTGATAAGGAAACATATGATTGTGAAATTGAATGCTGTTAATATTCTGTCACCACAATGGCAATGATCTTATGTCCATACAGAAAGGTTACCCTGAATGCTGTCTTCTCATGTCTGATAAACATGCTCAGTGACTTCAGGCTCAATAGTACAGCTATTGAAAAGCATCAGAATTTTTACATGTGTAGAAGCATTACAGCAATTGTATATGCTCATATAATGTTGATGTTGCAGGGGCCTTTAAACTTTACGACCTTGACAATGATGGCTACATAACTCGAGATGAGATGCTGAACATTGTGGATGCTATCTACCAGATGGTGGTGAGTTATATAATGTAGCTTCCTGTTTCTCTCTCCTCCTTCATAGTATCACTAACTTGACCAGTGAAATGCCATCTTTATTTATATCTGTGTATTTGTGTGAATATTTTCCATGTTGGCTAGAGGCTGATTGTGAACATGTGAATATGAGCATGTGAGTTCATGTCTCTCAGATCACATTCTTAGGCTTCAGCTTCTTTCGATTGCAGGGAAACACAGTGGAGCTACCAGAGGAAGAAAACACCCCAGAGAAAAGAGTGGATCGCATTTTCGCTATGATGGACAAGGTGAAGTCCACATACAATGATTTCAGTTTAATATCTACAGTAGAAAAAAGAAAACCTTCCAGCATGATTTTATATACAATATGCTGTCTTAGGTATTATTATTTTTTAAATATTAAGCTTGTCTTAGATGTTTATTTTATATTTATTTACAGCCCCCAGACTTAAGGAGTGAGTTAAGGGCTTGGAGTGACTTAGGGGATTGAAATGAAAATCATTTTTTATTCTTTTTCTGGGACTGTAAATTGTGTTTGTTTTTGAATGTTGGATACACCAATAAAAGAACACTGGAGCTTACCTGGAGAGCTTGTATGGATACACTCAAGTGTCAGACACAATCACAAATGGTGGCAGCAGTGAAGGGTCTGTAACAGATAAAAGCACTGTGAGTGTGGAGTGCCGTTGCTACATGTTCCAGATCTTCATCCGAGCTTAGCATGAAAGAGATGAGCCATTTGAAAGAGAAGCTGTGAAACAAGAACAAAGGTGGCATTCACTACAACGGCAGTTTTGTCTGTTGCAAGAGGATGTGCGTAGAGGCATTTGAATGCATTGCGTTCAAGGATCTAGGTGGCCCAAAAAGGAGTGGGCATTGCATCTTGTAATGCTGCTTCTCGGTAAATATGTGGACAGCATATGTGGCCATGGACTTTGATGTGGCTTTGTTCCTATGAAATCAGTAAAGAAACTAACAGGCAGCACTTCAGAGAAAACAATGTACTTGAGGGCAAAATGCCAACAGAGTTCTTAACAAGATTGAAGGTCCTATATGAGAAATGGATAACTATAAGCAAGAAAACTAAAGAGGATCCAAAGCTGAAGGCTTAGATTTTTGAATGCAGCCCATCATTCGTGAAACAAGCACTGGAAAATGGTGGAAGCATATATGGTAACGAGACAAGTAAAAGATGAATTCCAGCTTGTCAGAGATAGACCCAGATCCAGCTTTGTGCCTGGTAAGTTTGGGAGAGGGGTTGACATTGGTCCAAAACAGCAGGGTACTTGTACCACTGCACAAGGATGTTGAGTTAAAGAAATCTTTACAGGGAAAAAACGCACACAACAACTTTAAGAAAAAAACACAACTGAAATGCAACAGTTGTACCCATATAGGTCACAAGAAGCGTGAATACCCTAAGCTAAAGAAAAGAAATCAGCTGAGCCGTAAAAATGACTTACCTATAGCAAAGAAGCCCAAAAGAAAGCAATCAGACAGGGACAAAAGACAAGTGAAAGTTATGGCAGTAGAATAGTGGAGCAGTTAAAACACCTGTTAGCAATGAAACATTGTGTTACATAGTAACATAACCTCAGAAAAAAAGATGAATCATTTAAAATTCATTATTTACTAAATGAAAGCGGTCTTTAAGGGGTAGTGGTGGCTTGGCGGTTAAGTCTCTGGGTAACTGATCAGAAGGTTGTGGGCTCAAGCCCCAGCACTGCATGGCTCTGGGTTAATGATATGAAGATCGGGGGTTCAGGCCCCCACTGTTGGGCCCTTGAGCAAGGCCCTTAACCCTCTCTGCTCCAGCTGTATCATGGCTGACCCTGCGCTCTGACCCCAACTTCCTGGCATGCTGGGGTATGCGAAGAAAAGAATTTCACTGTGCTGTAATGTATATGTGACAAATAAAGATTCATTATACATTATATATGTAGGAGAAGGGCAAGTTATTCTTAAGGAAGATAAATTGTACGGAGTCAAGGAGGTGAGTGAGTACTTAATGGTTCCTAAATCTCTCAGAAAGATAGCACTAAAACTGGGACACTCAGTACTGTGGGCAACTAGGACAAAACAAAACAATTGATAGAATAGCAGTCAGTATCTAGATGGGGTGGAATTTTGTAAATCATGTCCAGAGTGCCAGTTAAAAGCCCCAGGACAGAAATCTGACCCTTTAATAACGTCAGTCAATCAATCATGACGTGCCATTTTCAAGACTTGCCATGGCTATAGTAGACCCCCTGCCAAAAGTCATTTGGGAAACTACTATATTTTGATAATCTGTGAATACATAACTCGCTATATGTTACCTTTGAAAAATATGCCAGATAATGAAATACAAGTGACTTCTAGAGCAGGCATACTGAGTAAAGTACTGACAGATCCAGGCACTAATTTTATAACACAGCAGATAAAAGAGGTGTTCACACTGTTAGGAGCATTAAAACCCCCATACCATACCATACTACCCCCAAACTGGCGTGAAGGTGGAGTGTTTGATTAAAACACAAAAGAACATGCTGGGCAAGTACATGATGGAGACCATAGCTAACTGGGATACCTGGCTCCCATATATTTTTTTTCATACAGAGAAGCCCCACAAGCTTCAATTGGATTTTTTCCATATGAACTTCTGCACAGAAGACAGTTATACTTCCTCTCTACTTCCTCATAGAAGCTTTGGAAGGGGACAACACAGAGGAAGGTCTGAATGTCCTGGCCTCTGTTCTCAAGAATGAGAATATGGCCTAACAACAAGAGAAAAGTTGGACAGAGAAATGAGGAGCAGCTACATATGAACTGAGTCTGCCAGACAGAAAGAAGAAGAAGATTTTTCAGTTAAACTTCCACATCAACATGCTGAGACCATGGTGAGAAAAAGCTGAGAGTTGGGCATGTGCCATTGAGGAAGATACTGCACCAACAGATCATCTGAGCCAACAACAACAGCTGTAGGTAAAGAGCTGAATTACAACAAATCTGTTCAGAGAGGAATCAGGAAGACTGAACATCATAGAACACCACATCTGTCTTACAAAAAGCAGGATCTATTCGATAGACAAACTGCAGGGTACCAGCGTGATAGATTCCTGAGAGATGGAGGAAATGTTGGAGCTGGGGGAGATTGAACTGTCCAAAAGTACCCCAGTGGTATTGGTTCCAAAAAAAAAAAAAGGATGGAGGACTACAGTTTTGTGTGGACATTTAAAAATTCAGCACAGTATCGGATTTTGACCTTTGCCTGATGCAGAGAGCTGACCAACTGATAGAGGGGCTGGGTAAAGGTTTTAGCATTACGTATGTGTAAAAGATACTGGCAGATACCATTGTGTCAAGCAGCAAAGGAGTTGAATGCATTCTGTGTGCCCAGTGAGTGGCCTATACCATGTTAAAGTTATGTAGATTGAGTTAAATGGAGCTACTGCAAAACATTTCAAAGACTGATAGATAATGTTTTTAAAAGCACAGAGGACTTTGCAGACGCATACATAGATGACAATGTCATTTACAGCATGAATTGAGAAGATTATCTAGATCATTTGGTAGTATTCCAGAGAATCATTAATGCAATACTGACAGTGAATCCAGCAATGTGCAATTTTACAAGAAGTGAAGTCTCCTTCCATGGACGTGTCTTGGGAAGTGGCAGGATATGCCCACAAGTCGATGAGGTGGAGGCCATCAGAGGAATACCAGTACCAATCCTTGAGGAAGGTGAAAATCTTTCTTGGCCTAGGCAAATGGTAACGGAGGTTTATCTCCAACCTTTTCAGCCATGCACTGCTACTCACTGACCTGACCGAAAGGGACAAACCCCCAAAGATCAAGTGGACACGGGAGAGTGAAGCAGCATTCCAAGACTTCCACGCTTGTGCTCAGAGCCAGTTCATCAGAGCCCATATTTTTTATTAAATTTTTTTTTGTTGAACTGACAGATGCATCAGATAGTGAAACCGGAGCAGTGTTACTGCAGGGTGAGGGTGATGACCTGAGACCAGTGCAGTGTATTCAGCCAGAAATTGTTTCCAAGAAAGACTGGACACACTATGGTGGAGAAAGGGGCCCTTGTACAAGGAGAGATATTGTTAATTAAAACTGGAAAAATGTATTTACTGGTACATTTTATAAGGTACTTACCTTATTTCCTAGACTGTAGTTGAAACTAGGATAGTTAAGTGGCTGCTGGAGCTTAGCCAATGGGTAGCTGTTGGGCTAATGGAGTCGGTTTGAACTGAGAATAATTTTTCTTCTTTACCCTAGACTGTAAATAGTGTTTGTTTGTTTGTTTGTTTTTGTCTGTTGGTCACACAGGACTTGTGCAGTCTATATGTAGTGAACCCACTCTCTGAATCCATTCAAACATCACACTCCATCACAGTCAGTAAAGAAAGTAACATACTGCATAATAGACCACTTTTCAGACAAAACATTAATGCTTTCTGTCAGTTATTACCTACAAAAACAGAAGTGTGACAGTCAAAGTGGGCAAAAGAACTGTAGCAGGCTCTCCAAGATGTTTAGAAAAACTTACCAGTCAATGATCCCATAAAACTGCACAAACCTGCGACTAATGTGTACTGTATACCTAAGACTACTGATGCAGATGGTTGTCACACCAAATATTTCTTTAATTCAGTGCTGTCTACTGCTCTTTTTAGTATTTTTTTTAATGTTGAAAATGTTTACTTTCATTATTTTTGAAGGCATTTATGCTTTACAGCATTTCGTAAGACTTTTACACAGTATCCAATTATATATTTGTCTGGCCATCTGTTTGCATTAAAATTGGAAAATATCCAATTATATGTGTAGGCCTATAAATACCATTGTTTACAATGTTGATAAGCCATGCCTCTCATACTTCTCTCATATTTTTCTATTTATTATCTGCTTCATACATGGGCTCATAACTGTCTGTTGATACTCACTCAGTAAATCATGGTCCAGCCCCTGTGCTGCAGTAGCCCTTACTGCACCAAAGCCATGAAGGACAGATTATATTAAAGGTCAGAAATGCACTGGCTTGAGTAGACTTTCAAACCAAGATATTTTAATTCCCTGATTAATGGAGTGAGAACCTCTCATACAGTATTTCTCACCACTACAGACAATCTCAATCTCCATTCCAACACATCACACTCCAAACTGCATTGCAGTCCTTAGGACAGTAAACTACAGAAAACTTACCATCCAAACCAGCACATACTCATCCTGTCAGTCATACAAATCACCCAGTAGAATGTAATAACTTTTTATTTAGGCAGCAATGATTACTAGAAAAGCTGTAGTACTGCAAGTACATTGTCAAGTATACTTAGTTTACTTTTGATATACTAGTATGTCTAAATATACACCTTCATTTTAATCTATGCAATGCACTCAGAATATGTTTATTCAACAGATCTATTCAGTCTGCCTTTACTTAAATTCATATTTATTATTATTTTATTTTACTATATGGCACTTTGGTTGACACTCATGCTGTTAAAATAAGAGTGATCTGAGATGACTCGTGACACAAACAGAACCAATTACTTTTTTATTTCAAGTTTTGTTGTGCAGAGAGTGTGTAAGTGCTCTTCTCTGTTTTGATGATGATGACATATTAGGAGTTGGGTATCTGATTACAAACTGCAGTGGTAAAGTATTCAGCTTGTCTTTGAGAAATTTTGCACTACAGAGGCCAGCAATCCACTGTGATGTCAAAAAAATGTTTAATCACACCAATCCCCCTCCCACCACCACCACCCCCCACCCCAAAACAAAACAAGTGTACTTTCAAATTTATATACTGTTTATGCCCAGTGTATTAATAATACTTATGTATTCTTTAATGTAAAGATAGTGTAATGTTATGTAATGCAGAGGTAACATATGCACACTATTACAGAGTACTATACTACAGTCACAGTTTAGTCTGCACCAAGCAAAGAACTACACTATTACAAAAGAAAAAAGCTCTAAAGATATCAGAAAATGTTCTTTGTCTGTACAAATAGCAGAATTCCTTTTGTTGCAATAAATATTTTCAAATAGTTCTTGAATGAATCCTATTCATATAGTTATACTCATCTATACATCAGATTCATATAAACATATAGTATATTATGTTTTTAAAAATATATTAATATAATAAACAACTATTGCTAAATGTGTGTCAAATGTTAATATTTTCTACTATATATAGCGCTGAAAACTACTGACTTTGCTGATCTGAAATCAGTATCTTACTTGCATGTATTTTTATGCACAAGTGAAAATTGAGAAAATTACTTTTAAAGATTTAATTCAAATACCACTGAAAGGTGCCCCACCTGTTTATACATTTATAACCAAATCTACTAAAACAAAATGACTATAAGTTTACAACAGGAAATGAGTTATCACTTAGCTTATTAACATCATCAACATCAGTCTCTGTCTCATCACCAAAGTCATTTAAACACTTTTGGCATTTAAACATAAGCCTCATCATTGCCTCTTCACTCGAATGATGTCTGTCTGAGCTATAGAGAGTGTGTAAGTGCTCTTCTCTGTTTTGATGATGATGACATTTTAGGAGTTGGGTATCTGATTACAAACTGTATTGATTGTCTTGTGTCTATTTTCACTACAGCACATAACTATCCAACTGCAATCTTAGCACGGCATTCAATGTGTGAGAATAGCACAATTAGGTTTTAGACACCTTTGGGCAGACTGGCTATTTTACTGCTGCATTTGTTTTTTACATGTGTTGTTTACTTTTTTCTTGTATTTCTTCTACACAAATTATGACTTGTGAAATTTGATGGTTACATGCATACGTTTTTAATCAAGACCACTAAGCTAGTAGGAGCCTGTTATACTGTATGACCTTACTGATACAATGAACTGGCAAACTGGAACACAAAACAGCTTTGATGAGGACAACAATGTAAAATACCTTAAGTCTGAAGCTTTATCATGGACCTGTTTTAACTCGTAACCTGTATGTGAAGAAAGCTGGTTATGAGAAATAACTTTAATTAACAGGAACACAAACAACAAAAAGTCCTACTAACAACCAATTTCATGGATATGTCACTTCGACTGGAGGCTTGTGGCAAATTTGTTGGAGATGGAGGAGATGAACGACCTCTGAGTGGAATCTCCTAGTCATTATTATGAATTTACCATAAGGCCATCACAACATGAATGCACTATGGATGTGTATACACACATACACAACAACACAAAATTCTTATTCACAGGACCATCTGTGATCTTTTTTTAGCACTCAATGATTTTTTTTAACCTAGGCACTGTGACAGTATTGTTGCACTGCACAGCCCTGTGACTGATTCTAAGTTTGAGTTTGAGGAAAGTATCCATTTCTCCATTACCAGAATGCAGACGGGATGTTGACACTACAGGAGTTTCAAGAGGGCTCCAAGGCAGATCCTTCCATTGTACAGGCGCTGTCACTCTATGATGGTCTTGTGTAGCCAGACTTCAACATGGCACACAGTAAGTTTCCATCTCTCTCCATCTATTCACTGTTTACTGGGACAATTATACAGTTCTGAGACAAAATTCTGAATTCTTTTAGAAACACAAGCCTTTAAACAACATTGCTATGAACTCAATTTTTTGCTGTACACTGCAGTGGTGCAGCGGGTAGCGCTGCTGCATCACAGCTCCAGGGTCACTGAGTCTGCCATGAACTTATTGTTACTGTCTGTGAGGAGTTTTGCATGTTCTCCCAGTGTCTGTTTGGGTTTCCTCTGAATTCTCTGCTTTCCTCTGACCTCATAAAAATATACTGGTAGGTGGATTGGCTGCTCTAAATTGCCCCAGGTGTGAATGTGTGTGTGAAAGAGTGTTTGCATGGTGCCCTCTGATGCACTGGCAACCCACATTTTTTACAACAAAAACAGCAATTGTGCAAACACAATTAAACTAAAGAGTTATGCTTGTGAAGAACAGAATGACAACCCTAAGAACCATTTCACAGTTGAAACTGTATTATATTATATTATGCAGCCATTTTAATAGAAACACCTGTATACCAGCTCATTCATGTAATCAACCAATCATGTGGCAGCACCGCAATGCATTAAAACATGCAGATATAGGTCAGGAGCTTCAGTTAATGCTCACATCAAATATCAGAATGAGGGAAAAAATTTTATCTCCGTGACGTTTCACCCTGTCGTGGTTGTTGGTGCCTGACAGACTGGTTCGAGTATTTCAGAAACGCTTGAGTATTTTAACAACAACAAAAAAAAATATCCAGTGAACTGCAGCTCACCAGGCAATATTTTTCCAGTCTTCAGATGTACAGTTTCCATCATTGAGATCACATGTTTTTCTCCATTCTGATATTTGATGTGACCATTAACTGAAGCTCTTGACCTGTATATGCATGATTTTACCTATAGTGCTGCTGCCACATGTTTGGCTGGTGAGAGTATGTATATATATGTATATATATTAGCAATTTGGTGCTTACAGTGATGCTTGAAAGTTTAGAATTTTCTATATTTCTGCATAAATTTGACCAAAAACATCATCAGATTTTCACACAAGTCCTAAACGTAGATGAAGAGAACCCAATTAAACAGATGTGACAAAAATATTATACATGGTAATTTATTTATTGAGGAAAATAATCGAATACATATCTGTGAGTGGCAAAAGTATGTGAACCTTTGCTTTCAGTATGTGGTGTGACCCCCTTGTGCAGCAATAACTGCAACTAAACATTTCTGGTAACTGTTGATCAGTCCTGCACATCGGCTTGGAGGAATTTTAGCCTATTCCTCAGTACAGAACAGCTTGAACTCTGGGATGTTGGTGGGTTACCTCAATTAACTGCTTGCTTCAGGTCCTTCCACAACATTTATATTGGATTAAGGTCAGGACTTTGTCTTGGCCATTCCAAAACATTAACTTTTTTCTTTAAACATTATTTGGTAGAATGACTTGTGTGTTTAGGGTTATTGTCTTGCTGCATGCCCCACTTTCTCTTGAGATTCAGTTCATGGACAGATTCATTGTTCCATCAATTCATTGTTTCATAAATGATGGCAAGCCATCCTGGCCCAGATGCAGCAAAACAGGCCCAAACCATGATACTACCACCACCACATTTCACAGATTGTGAAAGGTTCTTATGCTGGAATGCAGTGTTTTCCTTTCTCCAAACAAAGCCCTTCTCATTGAAACCAAAACTTTTATTTTTATTCCATGTGACCTTTAGTAAACTACAGCTGGGCAGTAATGTTCTTTTTGGAGAGCAGTGCCTTTCTCCTTGCAATTCTGCCATGCACACCATTGTTTTTCAGTGTTCTCCTGATGGTGGACTCATGAACTTTAACATTAGCCAATGTGAGAGAGGCCTTTAGTTGCTTAGAAGTAACCCTGGCTCCTCTGTGACCTTGTGGACTATACATGTCTTGCTCTTGGAGTGATCTTCGTTGATAGATCACCGTATACACTTCCATTTGTATACAGTCTGTCTGACTGTGGATTGGTGGAGTCCAAAGTCTTTAGAGATGGGTTTGTAACCTTTTCCAGCCTGATGAGCATCAACAACTCTTTTGATGAGGTCCTCAGAAATCTCCTTTGTTCATGTCATGATACAAATCCACAAATGCGTTGTGAAGATCAGTATTTGATAGATCCCTGTTCTTCAAATAAAACAGGGCGCTTACTCACACTCACTCATCCCATTGATTGAAATCACTTGACTCTAATTTCACCTTCAAATTAACTGCTAATCCTAGAGGTTCACATACTTTTGCCACTCACAGATATCTAATATTGGATAATTTCCTCAATAAATAAACAACCACGTACAATATTTTTGTCTCATTTGTTTAACTGGGTTCTCTTTATCATTTTTTAGGACTCGTGTGAAAATCTGATGATGCTTTAGGTCATATTTATGCAGATATATCGAGCATTCTAACGGGTTCACAAACTTTCAAGCACCACTGCAACATAGATTTTTCTTGTTCAATGACATTTTGTCTGATCGCAGGCCACCTCGACAATCCATTTTTGCCATCCTGCTTGCTCTGTGAGAGAAGCTGATGTGTTCCTTGCTTTCCCACACTTGCTTGGACCATGTACTGCATTGGCGCATTGTGGGGGATGCTTGTGGATACGTCTCAGCTGTCAATTATTCATCTGCATAGTCAAAGAAAAACACAGGTCAAGACAACATTACAGTGCCATCTTCTGCAGAATTATTCTCCAGATTCTTGTGAATATGATGACTTAAGTAATTTCCTTTAAAGGAGAGAGAAGCACCCATGCATGAGCAGTGCACATATAAAAATCAGTATATTACTGAATACCAGTAGACCCGTCCATTTTATTTTGTTTGGTGGAGCAAGATGAAGACATTCAGACACATCAAACTCATGAGGGGCCTCCAAACAGGACAACATGTTCCACTTTCCATATAAGTATATAATAAATGAATAAAAATTTAAACTGTGTTATTGAATTGTAGATTATGGACAATGACATGAAAGGCTGTGATTCACTGGACCTGATAGGCCAGTCTTTTTGAAGATAAAGTGAAAATGTATTATACTTGGTTTCATGTATACAGACATGCATCCAGTATTTAATTACCTATTTATGTCATTGTTTTAAACTGTTCTGATCACATGTGTGGTGTAAATTACTGCTGCAACATGTGCTGCTCTTGTGATGCTTCTCTGATCATACCGGGGCGTGTGACTTGCATTAAACTCTGATATGGTGATGTATTGCTTCTCTAACTAAACATAGAATATTATAGACCTGCTAAGGTGTTAAGCCTTGGCTCATATGTCTCAAAAGGAACTGTTCCACAATTTTCAGATTACTGATTTCTCTTAATATGGTGCATTTTGAAAAATTCTGTTTATTTAACTCAGATACTATTTTCCATTTCAATCCACTTTACTTGCTTAACAGAAATTTGTGACAAAAAGAGTCTAATCTAGCAAGCTATCTTTGTTAGCTAGGAAAATGATTGGTTAATTGGCTAATTTTAGAGTAACGCTAGATAAAACAGTGTTTACATCACGTCCATATTAAGTCATTTTACATTATGGAGAAGGCACACCAATATGGCAGCCAGAAGCTTCACATCTCTCTGTACAAAATGACATCATGAGTGATTATGGTCATATTATAATATATCTATGGTACTAACAAATCTGAAAGCAAAAACGTACTTTGTTCAACAGGATAGTCATATTTGAATATGCAGCACCTTGTACAGCATGAAATTGTAAAGTATGTATTCATTCCCTGTTTGTCTACTCAAACTGCTGACTTTTCTGTTCAATGAAACTTGAAACAGTTCAAGTTTCATTATTTACATGTATTGACACTTGAAAAATACATTTTACACCCTGTAGTCTTTGACATGGGAAAAACATATTTAAGAACATTAAGAACTATATTATTTTTAAGTATTGAAGGTACATTTCCATCATTTGTACCTTGATGTTACATCAAGGTACAAGAATTACATCAAGGGCAGCTTTTTAAGCATAAATCTTTTTTTTAAAAAGTATAAATGACCATCTTGGTCTCCTTAGAGAAGTGGTTAGGAGTGCTGCATGTTCCTTTCAAGAACTCAGCACTGTATTGCTAACACAGTCAATATTGTGAATACACTCACATCATAACGTATGTAATGACGTGTTATTGGAGTTCATAAATAAATCAAAATGGTTTTAAAACAGAACTCTGGGTCTTTTACAGAGGGAGTTAAATTGAGAATAATAAAACTTTTCCCCCTTATTAGCAAGCTATGTTGAAACGTGATCTAGTTAGCAGTAAGGCTGAGTGATATGATGTTATAACATTAATATTGTTTTAAACTATGCCACTATGCAGTTTCCAAAGAATCACGTGTATGGTTTTTGTTAACAACTTTTCAACACTGACTATGTTTACATGGACAGCAGTAATCTAATTATTGACCTTATTCTGAATAAGACAATATTGTGATTAAGGTGTATACCTGAGTTGCTTTTAGATTACTCCTTTCATGTATCTGTTTTACATGTTATAGAACAGAAATCGAGTAACGGCACACGTCATTACGTCACCGCACCACGCCGTCCGACGTTTCCTCCAGAATTTCACGTATCAACATACAGTTAGTCTTCGTTATGGTACAGTATACAGTTTTGGGTGTTTCATTTTTCATTTTACGAAAGCTTCAAGTGCAGTTAATTGTTTGTCATGCTGTACGTGCAAATAGACGACTGCTTGAAGCCGTGGGCTGCGTCCCAAACCGTGTACTTACCTACTGTATAGTAGCCGAAATACATGTATATCTCCTACTATATAGTAGGTAAGTACGCAGTTTTGGACGCAGCCGTGCTCTCTTGTTTGCACTCAAACGGTTGAGCACTGCCGTGTGTGTGTGCGCGTGTCCTGTCGCAAAATGCAGGGAAAACTCCCACACGATGTTAATAGTGTTATTAAGGTGCGTACATGTCTATAATGCACTTCCATATTGTGACTAAATAAGGAATACTCCACATGTCTTAATTTGATTTGTGTTTACTTCGAGTATGACTATAGTCGGATTAAAGTCATCAGTAATCGCTGTTTACATGCTAGTTTCTTAATCAGAGTATTGTCTTAATCGGGTTAATATCGGATTATTGTTGTCCATGTAAACGTACTGACTGACAGACTCTGGGTTAGACGTACACATGTCAGGAGACACAGAGCAAAACGGAATGCAATTCAGCTACAGAATTCACTCACAGTGTGTCTGAAATTAACTTAAGAATAATAATGCTAAAATCTGTTTTATTAAATATGATCATGTCAGAACAAGTTACTGGTGTGGAGGGCATTAATGCAGCTGATGTGCCTTTTGATTACTATGTAAGTGTGCTGTACTGTATGTGTTATAGGGCAATCGAAGTAGGGGGCCATTACTACCTCAAGGTTGACTATTTCATTACTCCTTATATACCACAGCAATTTGCTGACAAAACAAACCAACAACAAAAAAACCCACACAGATTGTCATGTTGCCAAGAAACTAGAAAGTCTTCCGTGCTGAAGAGAGGAAAACTTACTGACAGTTGCAAAGCACTGACACCTGAAACTCTTTGCATGAATGTTACATAAACCTCCTTATAGAAGGTATTACCATATTAATGATTATAAAGTTTGTAAACATTTACACTTTGTAAATCTGCTTATTATTGGGCTTAGATTATGTCAAGTGTTAAATGTTATAATTTTATTTTGGCAGTTGTGTACAGTGTTTTACTATCAGAAAAGTTTTAGTTGTGCTGTCTGTTTTATCTTTATACCAATGTTATTGTGAAGAGGATTTAATTGTTTCCCTGGCAGGAGGTTCGCACCCCTCCCCATTCCCATCGCCCACCAGCACCTGACACATAGTCACTATACTCTACACACAGAAACCCAACAGTGTCCTCACTATTCTTATAATAAATAATTAATTTGTTTATACTGGTTGAAAATGCCCAATAAGTCAGTTTGTACTGTGAGAAAGGGTTAATCAAGACCTTTTGACCAGTCAGAATGAAGAATTCAACAGTGCTATGGTACAGCTGTTTTTTTTTTTACAGAATAAGCTACTTCGTATAAAAGTGTGTTTCCTGTATCTGGAAAATTGCAGACCACAAAAATCATATTATTCACAACACTGGCAGTTCAATAATAGCTTGATTCTGTGGTAATCCATGACAGCACTGCCTATAAATCTCTGAGCAAACACACGGCACTAATTTGCCCAAAGTTTAGTACATCGAACAGAATATGCAATTAGTCCCACTTCCCACTTTTTGCAAGATCCTCCCACAAATGCATATGGTTGAGGAGGACAATTATAATTATACCTAAAAATAGGTTCACACAGCTAAGTACATCTGGCCCTGTGTTGTTACTCACATTAACGAAACATTGGATGTTAATTTTCCTCTTAACAGTTATTTTAATTCCATGTTGCTCTTGGTTAAATACTCTCCATTTATAAATGAAAACAAAATCAATTCCTCCTTTTTTTCAATGTAACACCATTGCTTTCCTGGCATTTAAGCAGAACTATGTTTTGTGATACATATTGTGTATCATGAAACAATATTTTTGCTCCTAGTTATAGATGCTAACTTCTAGTTAGCATATATACCTATATAAGTTAACAGTTTGCAAACTGTGACATTCTGCAGTTTTGTTTCACAATACTGTGCTGAAGATTGTAAGGCTCTTTAGCATAGTAAAGTGAGAGCAACACTTCCAAAATACCATTCGCTCCGTGTGTCACATGGATAATTAAATCAAACATGATTTCTCACTGTCTCTCTTAAGCTGGTGTAATAAGGATTGGAAGTGTGGCTGTTCCATACACTGTTGCCAAATTTAATTGGTAATTATGGATTTTGATCATATGTTCAGATGTAACGGACAGAGTGGATTAATACTAGTGTGAAGGAATTTTTACAAACCACATTTAAAACAGTAGTTTGGTGAAAATGTTAATTAAATTTTTCTTCTTACTCTGAATGTAGCCAAGACATGGCATCAAAAAGTTAGCTTCTATATTTTTCCATTGGTGCGACAAGACTAAAAAAGTAAGGGAGCTTATAGTTTATAGCTAAACTGCTACTGACATTACATGACACTGTTAAAAATAGACTACAGTACATAACAGAAATAAAACACAATAGCAGATCTATTTTGAAGCAGATCACTTTTCCTCAGCACAAACTCATGTAAAAGTCTTAAGAACAGGGCAGAGTCGAAATACACTCACCAAACACTTTATTAGGAGCATCTGTACACCTACTCATTCATGCAGTTATCTAATCTGGCAATAGTATGGTAGCAGTGCAATGCATAAAATCATGCAGATAGCTTTGGGCAATGTTCACATCAGCCATCAGAATGGGGAGAAATGTTATCTCAGTGATTTTGACTATGGCATGATTGTCTCCTGTGGATTTTCACACACAACAGTCTCGAGAGTTTACTCGAGAATGGTGCAGTAAAGAAAACCACTCAGTGGGCGGCAGTTGAGTGAGGTCAATAGAGAATGGCCAGACTGGTTCAAGCTTACAGAAAGGCTACAGTAACTCAGATAACGAACTCTGTACGATTGCGGTGAGCAGAAAAGCATCTCAGAATGCACAACACGTCAAACCTTTAGGCAGATGGGCTACAACAGCGGAAGACCACGTCAGGTTCCACTTCTGTCAGCCAAGAACAGAAAGCTGAGGCTGCAGTGGGCACAGACTCACCAAAATTGGACAGCTGAAGACTGGAAAAACGTAGTGTGGTCTAATGAATTTCTAATTGATTTCTGCTGAGGCACACAGATGGTAGGGTCAGAATTTGGCACCAACAACATGAATCCATGGACCCAACCTGCCTTGCAACAACAGCTGGTGGAGGTGGTATAATAGTGTGGGGAATGCTTTCTTGGCATGGTTTGGGCCCATTTGAGGTTGTTTCAAAAGCAAAGGGAGGCCCTACCCAGTATTCCAGTATTAGTACAGTAGTGTTCCTAATAAAGTGCTCAGTGAGCCTAACTTATATGTTTGGGTTTGATTTCTGTCTTGCTTGTAAGTTGTTTTGCATAAGTGTATCGTTTGCATGTTCTCCCTGTGCTTCAGGGGTTTCCTCCGAGTACTCCGGTTTCCTCCTCCAGTCAAAGACATGCATTGTAGGCTGATTAGCATTTCCAAATTGTCCATAGTGTGTGAATGTGTGTGTGATTGTGCCCCCTGCCCTCTGCCCCAAGTTCCATGGGATAGGCTCCAGGCTCCCTGCAACCCTGTGTAGGATAAGTGGTACAGAAAATGGATGGATTGATGGATGGATGGAGGTGTATCTGCTAAATGAGCAAATATGAATTCAACTAGTTTAGAAAAGAATTAGCATTAAAATGGAATATTAATTACTGCTGATATTTATTTATGTATTTATTATTCCACAGCCCAGTAAAATGCAAATCAATTTATAACATTTTTGACATGCGTTTTTCTGGATTTTCTTGTTGTTATTCTGTCTCTCGCTGTTCAAATAAATCTACCATTAAAATTATAGAATGATCATTTCTTTGTCAGTGGGCAAACATACAAAATCAGCAGGGGATCAAATACTTTTTTCCCTCACTGTAGATGCTTTTGCATGTGAGAGATTGTCAGTTCTGTAAGCACTGAACACTGAGATATGCACACTTCAGGTCTACACTTTGCTCATGAATAAGGGTGCAATTCACAGCACCATGCACTCATTTTAATGACTAATCTTACTGATACACAGGTTGGCCACCTTACACCCTCGATTAAAGGAAACTCTACAGGAGGAGTTTATTGCTAGCAGCACATGGTAGCAATCAACCTAAAGAGAGCTAAATAAAATGCTCCTTGATGCCCTTGATTGATTATTACTAAGTAAGGTTTTAATTTCTGTAGCAGTTGTAGTACCAGTGAATACCCAAAACCATGTGCTCATATTCATACTCAGTTTGAAACTACTATAAATGGCTAAAGGTAATAAATAAAAATTGTAATCCTTAGCAAATTTCTGTAGTGTGAGAAAAATAAAACACCTTAGGATAATCAAAATAATCACCTTTGCATGGGACTGCATCACACCGCCCCATCGTTGTTTATTTTCCTATCATTGCAAGGCCCATTGCATTTTATCAGAACAACCCTACATATTCAAAACAAAGAAAGTCATGCACCTAACTCCTCCGCACGTTTCTTGCTTGTAGTCTACTGTGATCCATGATATCTGCCTTCATGACCATCTGCTTTTCAGGCTGATTGTGAAATTGTCTGATCTGACTCTCAGTCGGCTCCTGCATATGTGCTTCCAGCTGACAGTCTATCACATTTAATGGGCATCTCATCCCTGCAGGATTCACACACACACACACACACACCTGCATCTGAGATTCTCATTTGTTATGTCTGCCATCACACCTCCAAAAAAGGATCTTAAAGATTTGGGAGCCAGTATCACTGTACCCAAGTACTTTATTTGATTTCTTTTGTTTTTACTCTACTAAATAAATGTGAAGTTTGGCCATGGCCCTCTAAGTAATTTGAGGAAGCCAGTATTTAATATCTGATTTATTAAGCAGATTTATAAAACATGGCCAAATGTTTTTGGACACCTGACCATCACACCCATATGTGGTTCCTCCCTAAAATGTTCCTACAAAGTTGGAAACCCACAATTGTATAAAATGTCTTTGTATGCTGTAGCATTACAATTTCCCTTCACTGGAACCAAGAGGCCTAAACATGTTCCAGCATGACATTACCCCTGTGCACAAAGCAAAATCCATGAAAATATGAATTGCCAAGTTTGATGTGGATGAACTTGAGTGACCTGCACAGAGCCCTGACCTCAAACCACTGAACACCAGGCCTCCTCACCCAACATCAGTGCCTGACCTCACTAATACTCTTGTGGCTGAATGATCATCAATCCCCACAGTCACGCTCCAAAATCTAGTGGAAAGCCTTCCCAGAAGAGCTTATTTTAACATTGAAGGGGGACTAAATCTGAAATGGGTTCATTATTTTAAAAGTCTATTAGGTAAGATTTGTGAAAATAGGTCTCTAACGTTTAAATGACTGGATCTGAACAAGATTCGAATGATTTTTTTTACTCAATGAGCCTGCCCCCATTTCCACCCATGTACATAAAGCTCCACCCCCAGAACTTATGGCATTTAGCATGTTGTTAGCATGCTAACTAACGTTGCTATTAGCAAGGAGTATCATGTCACTTTCAAGCGCATTCAGAGATTCAACTGCTTGAAAGCCAAATCACAAGTATGAACTTGCAACTTCTCCTCATAAAGATTTATGAGAATGTGACAGGTAGTTGGGGACGTGTCTATAAAATGACTAATGTTAACACCATATTGACTTCATGTTTAAAAAATAATTAACTTTCTTTTACTTTCACACTATCTGCTGTTACCCAGATGAGGACGGGTTCCCTTCTGAGTCTGGTTCCTCTCAAGGTTTCTTCCTCATATCATCTTAGGGAGTTTTTCCTTGCCACCGTCGCCACTGGCTTGCTCAATAGAGATAAATTCACACACTTAAATTCTGTATTTATATGTTTCTGCAAAGCTGCTTTGAGACAATGTCCACTGTTAAAAGCGCTATACAAATCAAATCAAATTGAACTAAGAGGGCAATCCAAATACAAACAAACTTTCCGGACCAGAAGGCAGGGTTCAAAAAGGGGTTTTCCGCACCTGTTCTAAAACAATGTTTTAAATTAATTATTATTATTATTATTATTATTATTATTATTATTATTATTATTATTATTATTATTTCTACATAATGTTTCACGTTGTTTGTACTAGTAAGAAATGAAAAATATTGACTATAGCACCTTTAAATACTGGCTCGCTGGATGTTCAGTGACGTCAGTATTTCGCGACTGTGTGGTGTGTAACGTTGAATGTCACCGCCACCTACTGGTCATAATGAGATATACAGCGGATACGAGTTCTTCAAACACCTTTTAATTAGAGCTGTTGTTTATCCCTATATATTACCCATATCTGTTTTTAATTTCCCGCGGATTTAAGTGAGAAAAAAAAAAAAAAAACATGCACAGTAAAAATCTATCCTGCACACCGAACTCAAACCAAAATAAAAAAAAGTTTTATTTATTTTAGCATTATTAATGGACGTTATTTCTTCAGTCTGCACTATTCTGGATATTCTTGAAAACTGTGAGTATAATATTTTTTATGTCGTGAGATTGGTTAGTTTAAGACAATTTATTGTATGTTGGCCATCACCCAGTTCTGTTCACTTTTAAGTTATTTAGCTGTAGATTAAGCCCATTCAAATGCAGTGCTAAGGCAATTAGGCTTAAACTAGAACTAGCAATACTAACCAGTGGTGGACAAAATACAAAAATCATGTACTTTAGTGAACGAAAACGCATTAAAACTAGCACATTTTTATAAACCTGTCATTTGTTACAGCCGGATCTGACGTCAGAGCTGTTGTAGAACATGAATGCACATCTGATTCGAGAAGTCAACCGCTCCAAGTGGGCGTGGCTTGTGGCCGGATAACTATACACCATTTTTTTTGTCTTAACCAATCATTCAACTCTTACCTTCGCTCGCGAGTTTCTCGTCTCACCCGTTTTTATTTGTTAGTATACCCCGCCTCCTGGGCCAGGATTGGTTAGTAGTCCATCGTCTAATCAAGGACTGACTGTAAGTTTGAATAACTAGCCAATCACAACACGAGAACTGCGGGTTTGTCGGAATACGGGTGGGAAAATAAGGTGTGAGCTTGCTCTAAACTTCCTTCCGCTCGTGTAGAACCTGCTCTGAGACTGCTAGCGGACTCTTTTCTCGTTATTGATTAGCAGGGCAGTTCATCTTAACGCTGCGGACTCATGAGTGTGTTTGATTGTTTTATGGTCATGTAAATGAGAGGACTATATATTAATGTGTTTATATAATTTAGTATGTCTTATTCGTTTTTAGTTCTGTTAATATTTAACATGGTAGCTGTGAGAAGCTGTCATGCTAGCCAAATATCTAAGGGTTTTCGCTAGCTAGCAGTTCAAGGCTAGGTAAGGTTGGACACCAAGTCATATCACATCAATAACACATCCTTGGTCATTTAGTACAGACGCATCAGCTCTTTTACTAGCACTGGTTATCTAGCGGAAGTGTTTTCTGCCCGCTGGTTCGCTAGCTAGCATCCTCGCTAATGATTGGATTCTCCTGGAAATGGTAAGTCGCTCGCTAGTTAGCTGGATAGCTGTGAGGGGTTTTGGTTAGTACACTTGGTCTGCTTTCCCCACAGAGCTAGTGAACGAGTAAGAAAGGTATGAATATTACACATATTTTTGGTGGCAAGCCTTAACTGACAGTTAGCATTGCTGTGTTGCTAACATGAGTTTTTAAAATAGCCAACACTCTTTTTTTTTTTATTTAAATCAACGACTTTTGATTTATAGCTAAAACCGGGTCAGCTGCATTATTAAATGTGCTATCTAACGACGCTTGCTTAGTAGTATTAGTTTTGATGGCTTTTATGGTAGGAGTAATTAGTTTGTATTGTTAAACCCCTGGTTTGTTGCTGCTGGGTTCGTGTGTGTGGACGGTGTGTGTGTGTGTCACTCGGGTGATTGTTGTAGAGATTTCGGTGGGGTAGCTGATGGGCTGTAGATCACTAGACACCACATGATTTTGGTTTAAATAAAGGATGCCACAGAGCAGATATACTTCCTTGTGTATGGCGTGTAAAATGTGGATTTCTGCCAACATTCAAATTTTTCTACTATGACCACTGCCTGCTTTTAAAACACATGATCCATCATGAACAGAGAAGGCTTTCATTTACATTTACATTACCTTATTCTAACACAACAGAAACTAATAAGTGTGTCAATGGACAGGTTTACACATCACTGAACATTACAGTAAACACCAGCAGTCTTTCATTTCAACCCAAATCCTCTTGCTCCGGATCTCCACACGACGACATAGGGCAGCAGGGTACAGTGTTAAATCCGGGGTGTCGCACTGTTTCTATCTATAGCCGAGTGAGCCGTACCCTAACCACGTACCCGTGCTGAATATGTTTACTCTTGCAGATGAGTGTAGTTTACTGTGTCTCGTGGTCAAGAATTCTCCATGTCAGGAAACCCAGCGACAGTCGCACATATTTTTAACATTTCAATTACATATGTTCATCAGCAATTGCACAACCTTCACCGAACTAACTGGTGGTGCGATGATCTGCACACAGGTGTTCAGTAAGAATTCAGGAGTAGTTCAGGATTGATGCCGCGTTGCACTGATCTTGTCACCGAGCAGTTCGCTGCAGATGTGTGTCTGAAGTGTTTGCAGCATGCAGCTGTTATGTTCCCTTTTTAACAAGTGTTTCAGTCTACACCAGCTGCTTTAGAAGTGCATAAATCTCGAGCCCACATGTTGTGGTGTCGTTTCCTTTTTTTCTTTCTTTTTTTTTCTTTGCTGGCAGTGAAATCAGCCCTTCTTTGACTTTAAATCATTACCTACAAAGATGTCATGAATGTGTAGTCTGTAGATTATTAGAAAAGAGAAAATCAGAAAAGTCATCTAGGCTGTTTGTGCACTGCTCCACTGTTTCAGGAAAATGTGAGGTGTGGGTTAAATGGAGTGGTGTGAATTCAGGAGTAGAGCTATGAAGCATAAGATCACACAGCCAAGCATAGGTCAGTGGTCTGTTACAATAATGAAATGTATAAAATTCTCATTTACTGTTTAAAGTTCATCAGAAATGTTTGGCACTGTTAACATTTAATAAAAAAAAAATTGAAGCTTTAGCCAATGTGATAGTCTGATTACTTGGTACATTGATTCAGAATCTTTTAAAGGAGAACCGTATACTCTTGTTATAGCTGAGTCTTAATCTAATCTTAGAAGCTTATATTTGATTTTTAAAAAAAAAAAATTATTTCCGTGAATTGATTATAGAGATGTCAGACTTACTGCACTGCAATGCCATAAATGTTTTATTCGTCATCAGTTTGGTAAAGAATTGGAGTGTCCAAACACCAGACTGAGAACTGTTACATTCAGTGTTGTCAGTTGTAGATGCTGCCAGCTGAACTTGACTTTTTAAACCATTGTTGCTCTTTTCAGGTAGTCGCCCTCATGTGCCCATGGAGAAGGAGGCCTTCGAGGGATGGCTGGAGTCGGTCTCCACCTCCTTCTTGGCACTGAATGACCAGCAACGCAATCATCTGCTGGACCACCTGATCTCTCTGAGTGGTGCTGTTCAACTCCGGCACCTTTCCAATGGACTGGAGGCACTGCTGAAGCGTGACTTCCTGCGCCTCTTACCCCTGGAGCTGGCCTTCTACCTGCTGCGCTGGCTTGACCCTCAGACGCTGCTCACTTGCTGCTTGGTATGCAAGCAATGGAACAAAGTAGTCAACACCTGCACTGAAGTGTGGCAAGGTGTGTGCAGAGACCTGGGCTGGCGAATCGACGACTCCATCCAGGATGCTGGCCACTGGAAACGTGTCTACCTTAAGGCCAAGCGTCGCATGAAACAGCTGCAAGAGGAGGATGCATTTGAGACCAGCTCCTTGATTGGGCACAGCGCTCGAGTGTATGCCTTGTACTACAAGGATGGCCTCCTCTGCACAGGTGTGGATTTTTACAGCCTAGGAATTGGGTCTTGCTTTTATTTTATGGATTTTGCATTTATAAAGTAGGCTTTTTCACCCAGATTTCTGTTAGACCTAGCTCTGTAACTGGTGGAACAAAATTTTTACATCAGAATGCTACTATAGAGGACTTATTTCTGTGGAAATTTCAGGTTTATATCTGGTCCCTCACCAGAGATATTCAATCCGAATTGAGAGGAATTAAACACATTTCTCGCCCCCATTCAAAAAAAAAAAAAAAAAAAAAGGAAACGTCTCAAACCTGAAATGTTCTGTATGCACACTATCCCTAACGAAGTACCCCCTAAAAATTAAGACAGACTCGGTAGGGGTGGGAATCTCTAGGTGCCTCACGATTCGATTAGGGTTCACAGGGCTGCGATGTGATGATGAAACAATTATCGATGCATCTTTTTATTTATTTATTTATTTATTGTTATATTGACTAATTCGGTGAAACCCGGAAGTATGCCAAATCGCCATTACTGCTTAGTAATGTTGTGGATAAAAAATGTCATAAAATAAACATAAGGGAGAAGAAGGAAAAACGGGCACCTAGACACGTAGAAGCGGGATTAGGCGAACATTGACAGATTGGAATTACGAGCAATTTAAGAGCAGTAATAGTCAAAAAAAAGTCAAAAAGAAGTGTACGAGCTGAGGAGTGCTAAAACACACACACACACACACTCGTGCAGTCAAGGGCGGGCAAGTAGACACAACATACATAAACACACATGAATAACTTTAATAATATCTTATAGTGATAGAGAAACTCTATAAAAAACAGAATAGTAGCATATGCAGGACAGTAGAACTGTAATGATATTAAGAAGTTGGAAGTACAGTAAACCGCTTTTCAAGTAGTATAAATATATATAAACTAAGAAACATAGTGCAAATATGAAAATAAATTATAAACGAGAAATACAGGAAAAAAAGGAAAATATAACTTACTCATGATTCAGATGGTGAAGATTCTCGTCTCGCAAGGAAAGCCTTAATTTTTAGAGAACCATGAAGAAAGCCAGATAAGCGTGGCTGCCCCCCCCCTCGAGATAACGATAAGACCAAGGTCCCTCCCGGTTGTTTAGTCGTCTTGCTTACGTCATTTTTTTAACCTAGGGAAATAGGAATCCTGGTTTTTGAAAACCTAGGTAAAAGAGAATCCTGGTTTTTGAAAACCTAGGTAAAAGAGAATCCTGGTTTTTGAAAACCTAGGTAAATGGGAATCTTGGTTTTTGACAACCTAGGTAACTAGAAACCCTGGGTTTTTGATTCCTGGGTTGTTGGAAATGCCTGGGTTCTGATTTTATGTATAAAGTAAAACCCCTGGTTTCAATTCTATGGGTAAGTGAAATAGGCCTTTTCTGGAAACCTATGGGTTATCTAGTGTGTAAATACAGTATAAATACTGGAGCTTAAGCTCAGGGTATGGGGATCACTTCTGAGAATTCTCATCGGTGTGGATCTCGTGTGGTGGAATGAAACAATAAAGCTGGACCCTTGCTTCTTCTCACTCACGGCTGGTGTATTTTTTCTATCTCCAACTGGTCTCAGAGGTAGATGTGAGTATTGGCTTCTAAGTTGAATTTTAAATGTTTTTGGGTAATAGGCTAAATTCGAGCCAACATTTGGCACCCCAGATGGGACTGGGCTAAGATCTATATGTCTGGAATCTCTCCCGTGGGACTTCGCTCTCTAAGCAACAGACAGGCCGTATAGGAAAAGGCATTGCAGACGCCTGTTATTTCAAAGCTCTGTTTTAGTGGTCTGTTGTTACGATTGAGAAGCCCCGGGGTGGGAAGAAAGACTAAGTGGGTCTCCAAAAGAACCTGGAGTGAGTGAGAAGAGGTAAGAGAGAAGTGTAGATTGTAGAATGTACTTTTTATAATTGTAATAAAGAAATGGTATATGTGTTGTGTGAGTGAAAGTCCTGCAATACCGCTGGAGGAAGGGAAAAAAGGTAGAAAAAAGAGTAGAGAAATAGAGAAATACTCCAGGGCGGGGATAGAAAGCAGGTGGAAAATGAGGCCTCAGACCCCAGATACCGGCTACTAGACTTGACTAGCAGTCTAGTGGTGGCTGCATTGGTGGGGACCCCTAATACCGCTGGAAAAGGATTAGATAAAAGATAGATAGATTAGATTCCAGGGCTGGATAGAGAGGGGAATAAATCCTGGGCCCAGGTCCGGGTCGTGCAATACAGCATGCCCGGTGTATGAATGGAATATGTACTAACAAATGTGTGTGCTTAAAATATATGTGCTTATAATATGTATAATATGAGTGTGGTGTGAGAGCGTGTAAGTTTTGGAGACAGGGAAAATGTATTTATTAGTGCTCTGAACAAGAGAGCTCCATACATTTGACGCTTGATAAGATTTAGGGAAAAAGAAAAAAGGGAAAAAAAAAGGGAGAATAATAATAATAATTTTTTTTGAAAAAGTTGTATTTAATTTATGTGACTGTAAGCTTCATACATGCGAGCTGGTGTGAAGGCGTTTTATATTCTGAGACCACAATGGTGTGTATGTAATAACTAAATATGTGAGAGTGTGTGACACAATGTGTATATGAGTGTGCCGACGTTGTTGATAGAAAGGGGCTGTTAGCCCACAGTTTTGTATTTGTCGGGACCTGCAGATTCTTGCTTCCCCTCAAAAACCAAACCCCAGTCTTTCGCAGTCAGGGGTGGGTGAAAAAACCTCTTACGAGGAAAAATTCCCACCCTGCCAGCACCATGTGCTCAGCAGCACCATTATACTTTTCTGTGCCTGATTGCGTCACACTTTTTTGCCCATCACATTACATGTCATGTCACATATCACAGCATTTTATAACACTCGGCATAACAGTCTCTATCGGCAGTATCCCTCTGTACTCCAGTTGTCTTCGGCTCAAGCACTTTACGTACTGTAGAGAACCACCCTTTGGGGAGAGGTTAGGCTAGCACTTACACCCAGGGTATGGATCATCACATCTTCTTCTCACCCCTCAGGGTTCAGTAGATCTGCAACACAAATGAACATATAGAAAACACCAATAGGTCCCGTTTGTCTCGGATAGGCCCATTACCTTGCCACTACCTTGTACAAACGGGTCCTTGCGCCCCCTTTCCCATCAGTCCTGGCTCATGTCCCGTCTCATGTTCTCGTAGACGCTGGTGTTGCTGCTATCACTGCTCATTGACCCCTGTCTGTCGCTGCTGTCGCTGCTCATTGTCTCCCGTCGCATGGTCTCAATCACCACCCCCCGTTGAGGCGGTAACGCCTCACCCTTAACAACATACTGGCCAGAAAAGGGGGCTGAGGACATCACCATCCACCGTGCGCAGGGGATCACACAGCAGGCCACCAGAGCCATAAGGAGAAGGAGGACGAACAGGGACGCTCCCAAGCGGGTCAGGGCAGCAGTCCAATCTCCAGAAAGAAACCAGGAGAGCCACGGCGGGAGGCGTAGACTAGACCCAAAGCCGGAGTTAGCCGCTTGCTCCGTTTGGAGGGCTTGTAGTTGGCCCAGGACCTTGGAGAGGGCTCCCTCAGAACCAGTGTGCAAAGGGATTGCAGCACAGCACTCGGGACCAATCATTGTACAGACACCTTCCTCCGGGGCCCGCATCTGGTCCAGGACAAAACGGTTCTGAGCAGCCATGAGGGAAGTGGCATGGAGCTGATCACGGACCAGTCCGAGAGCACTCAGCGAGTAGTTAATGAAGCGTTGCTCGTTGTACCACATGTAATTAATCCATGCCACGTTGCGGTTGATCTGCACGGCCGGGAGCAAAATAGACGCTACACCACTGCCAACGGCCTCCATGGCTCTGTAGCGAGCAGGAACGCCAACGGGGGTACCCCAAAGTCAAGATGGACGGTCTCATCAGCAGCCCAGTCAGAATAGTTCGCTGCATCAGCGTCATGGACATACTGAGTCCATTGGGCCACGTCGCGGCGTGAACGGGACCGGCCGGATGACGGTTGGTCAGCCACCAACAAAACACGGGTCTTACCATCCAACCTAACCGGGGCTCAGCATCCCTGCCACTCTGCAGGCAAGGTCTGGCGTACACGTTGGCCCCCGCAAAACCAGAACACATCCGCAAGGGGAACAGTACCACCACTAAGATCAGGTAGGGGAATTACCACGTTGGGGGTGCATGGGGGTGAATCACAAACAGAGGGGGTTTCAATTTGCAAATCATTAGCGAACAGGGAGACATTACATCGGGCAGACATATTTCCCACAGGATATACGCCAACAGAGGAGCAGAGGCAGATGGGAAAGAACGAGGGCAGAGATGGTTGGACGCGGACAAAAGTCGACACTTGAGTGGTTACAGGGTGAAACAGGCATGAGGAGCTTGCATTGTGCATCCACGATGGGCCAAAATCAGCCGAAAGGGCCCCAAGGAGGCACACAGTAGGACACAAAAAATCAACGGAATAGGGGTTGGTGAGACATTCTGTGAGGTTCCCCATAGGCAGCATAAAATGGGGGGTGAGGCTACGATCATGACATACGAGACACGAGCGATCCGTCACAGATCGAGCAGTGTGGACCATCCATGCCATGTACATGTTACTCTGCTCCTCCGTGAGCGAAGTGTTAGCGGTAGAGATTGAATAATATTGTAATTTCATTAATTTATGTGCGAGCGGAGTTGACATCGGGGCAATGAGGAGGGGGTGGAGAGCCCGGGATGCGAAGGGTGACCCTGTACTATCATGGTAAGAACATGCCGTAGCCGAGCAAAGGAACGGTAGCCACAGGGGGCCAATCGTGGGCAGCTCGAAGGAGCACCTACTCGTCCGTGCCCTACCAGTAATTCTAAGATGTCCTACGCGAATCTCCACAGACCGAGCTGGGGAGAAAGTGAATGAGGCCAAATAGGGACTTCTCCCAATCAGGGACTCTTCATGGGCGAGTCTAAGGAGAGCTAACGCGCACATCGAGCTACGGGAACCTATAGTGGAGCCAGGGGCCGTCCAGGATCGAACACGCCTAATACGAGGATAGAGGGCTGTGCGGGAAGTAGCAGTCGCTAGTGGGCGTAATGTATGATAGGAATCCAGGGCATTTCTTTTAAACATTGGGTCGTAGAAAAAGAAAAAGAGTACTATTAGCCCTGCTGTAAAAATCAGTTTACCCACATACGTGCTACTATTCTGTGGAGCTTGTTCCACCGGTCCCCTCCGGAACCGGGGGTAGGGGAGTGCGCAAGGATTCATGCGGAGACTGACGTTCAGGAGTAAGCTCGGGTAAGTTCAACTGTGCTGCTAGAGACTGTAGCGTATCTGAGTTGATTAGGCTCAGAGGCAAAGCGGTGTCGTCAAGGTCCTGCCAGAGAGTGGTGAATGTAGACAGAAAATCCTCCGTTGCTGGGGTTACAACTTCCTGTGGGCAGATAACTACACCCGTCACTTCTATTTGGGGCGTGAGAACGGTGAGGCTACTGGCATCAGACTGAGACAGTCTATCGAGTTTTTCCACAGCTCGCCGCTTATTCTGGGCTCGAGTGCCGTAGGCAGGGCTCAGGGATGCACCCGAATCACTGTCACTATCAGTGAACACCACTGCCCCAGTGGGCTTCCTTGTACTGTCTAGTCTTGAGGTCGATGGTTGTTCGTCGGTAGTGTCTTGCAGTAGCGGTCCCTTACCTGGTTCGGCGCTGCTGCAGTGGTTCAAGTGATACCAGTAATTCCTCCCCTCTACTTTCACAGCCGTGGGGGTTGCAGCGACCACGGTGAATGGTCCTTCCCGACGTCCCGCAAGGGGGCTCTTTCTCTTGAAAACACGAATGTATACCTGGTCCCCCGGTGCCACTAGGCGCACGTCCTCCCGTACCTCGCTCTCTCCATGGACTGCCTCACGAACCTGTGAATACAAATGTCTATGGATTTTGGTGAGGGTTCGCACGTAATCCTGCATTTCGTCCTCCAATTGTGCCAAAGACGGCCCTGTGTATGGACCTCGGGTGAATGCCATAGGCATTGGGCGCCCAGTAAGCATTTCATGAGGAGTCAAGTGCGTCATACGATTGGTCTGAGAACGCATTTTCATCAAGGCCAGTGGTAAGGCCTGTACCCAGTTCAGGCGAGAGCTCTCGCATATTTTTGCCAGTTTATTAACTAGGGTACCATTCACTCGTTCTACCATGCCCTGGGATTGAGGATGATACACACATCCTAGCTTATGATCTATCCCCAAGGCAGATGCCACATTGTCAATGACGTTATTCACAAAGTGGGTACCGTTGTCCGAACTCAGAAAATCTGGAATACCGAACCGGGGAATGACTTCGCGACATAAAAATTTAGCCGCGGTCCTTGCATCTTCCTTGGAAGTTGCAGTTGCTTCCACCCACCTGCTGAAGCGGTCTACTGCTACTAGAATGTAGCGCTTCCCTTCTTTCCGGTTGTCTGCTCCCATGTCTACATAATCCATCATTATATGCCGGAATGGCCCTGTCGGCGGGGGAATATGTCCTAAAGGAGCAGTGAAGTTCTTTCGCACATTGTTCTTGATACACACTTCACATCTATTCAACGCATAGTCCACCATACTGGCCAGAAATGGGGACCACCATTCCTGACGGATTTTTCGGATAGTTTCGGTTCTATGGGCATGATCCAAGCCATGGGCTTCTTTGATCAAGAGCGGGAGGTAACTGGCTGGGGCTATACACAATCCTTCTATGCTGCGCCACAATCCAGTACCCGCCTCTTTTCTCGCCCCCCGTTTTATCCACGCCGATACTTCAGCCACACCTGCGGTGTTCTGCAGCTCCACCAAGTGGGCCACATTGTCTACCTGCGGATGCCGCATCGGACTTTCCCCAGGCTGAGTTAGGGCCATCATCTGGCCCGGCCCTACGGCAGCTTTCTTAGCTGCCTCATCCGCCAGTGAGTTCCCTTTAGTGATAAAGGAGTCATCGGTCCTATGTGCCCTGCATTTCACTACAGCTAATTTTGCGGGCAATGTCATAGCATATAGTAAATCTGAAATCGCCTCCCCGTGGGTCACGGCGGTCCCATCTGCCCGCTGGAATCCCCTTTGAGCCCAGATTGGTCCAAACACATGGCAGACTCCATGAGCATAGGCTGAGTCCGTATATATATTGCAACTCTCATTACGGCCCAAATTACATGCAGCTGTCAACGCCCGTAGTTCAGCTAGCTGGGCCGAGCAGGGTTGGGGGAGCGGAACACTCATCACTACCTCAAACGTCGCCGGGTTTCGTCGTGCTTCTACTACTGCCAACCCAGCCTTATTGCCCGTATCAGTACGATAACAGGAACCGTCCACAAAATACGTATGCTTAGCATTATCAATAGGGCAGTTCTCCAAATCTGAACGCGCTTTCAAAAATATCTCTGATACTGCTACGCACTCATGGGGTACACCATCTATCGGGGTTACCAGTTTATCGGCCGGATTCACCGTGGTGCACCGTTCTATGGTGAGCTCCGGGGCTGACAGAATGGAGTCATATCCTGTTCGACGGGAGTTCGTTATCACAAAGGTCTGACTCGTTAGGAGCGCATGCAGTGCATGGGTCGTATATAATGTAACTGGGTGCCCCATGGTGATTGAGGACGCTTTCTGATATGCAAATGCGGCCGCTGCCAAAGACCGATAACAGGGGGGCATCCCTTTTTCCACGTTATCAAGAGCCGTGCTGTAATAGGAGATGGCCTGTTTTCCCATCCCTTGTTGCTGCTGAGTTAGGACGGCCGATGCGTACCCCTTTCTTTCGGATACATAGAGGTGAAAAGGTTTGCTATAATCTGGGTTAGCCAATGCAGGAGCGGTCATTAAGGCCATTTTAATATCTGCGAGTGCAGCTAGAGCTTCAGGAGTCCAGACGAGGGGGGCATTTGGCTGTGATTGGTCTGCTGCCTTAATCATATCCCGTAATGGTTGGACCCTTAGCGCGAACTCATATATCCATGGACGACTGAACCCCGCCATTCCTAGAAATGCCAACATCTGTCGCACGGTGGTTGGCTGTGGGGCCTTGCGTATGGCCTCTACATGCTTTGGTGCTATAGTACGGCTTTCTCCCTCTAACACACGACCTAAGTATTCCACCTTTTGTCTACAAAATTGCAACTTTTCTTTACTTACTTTGTGGCCATTTTCGGCCAACATTCTTAGAACCTTTAGAGAGTCGTGCTGGCATTGCTCTTTAGACGCACTACAAATCAAAAGGTCGTCGACATATTGCAAGATGGTGCTACGGCACTCCAGGGCTGAGAGGTCTTGAGCCAGTACCTGATTAAATATGGATGGGCTTTCACAGTATCCCTGCGGAAGTCTAGTGTATGTGTACTGCTGCCCTTCGTATGTGAAAGCAAACAAATGCTGTGAGTCTGGGTGCAGTGGCACGCTAAAAAATGCTGAGCATAAATCTATGACAGTATACCATTTGGTCCCTTCTGGAATGTTCGACAATTGACAGTTGAGAAAGATAGGGACGTGTAGATCAAGTAGTTAGTTACTGTAGTGTACTCATACGTATGGCAGTAGTAGTAGTAATAAATGATTAGGGGAACTCAGTTAATCTTATAATCGATGTAGGCAAACAAACGTATAATCAAGGTAGTTAAATTCGAAATGAGATATATATATATACATAGTTAAAAGGAGAAGTAAGTTAAGGGTTAAGAGTTATGGCTAGGTACATCTACACATGTCCGGCGCAAAGTGAATGTAGGGGGGTCCTAAGGCCCATTCTCCAGCTGCCAATCTACTATGAGACCCCAGGGCGCACAACACTAGCACGTCTCCCACCAGGTCTACAAAACCTCCTCAGCTCCTGTTCGGATCAGTGTTGCGTAGAAGTGGTTAATGTAAGGGACCCATTGGATTACGGGGACGACGGGCGCAGGGATTATGGCCTTGTTAGAGTAATCCTCCGACAGCTAGCGGGGGACGGCCATGGGGTGCGGCAGAACCAGTTCCTCCACAGATACCCGCTTAATTAAGGTAGTGTATGAGGCTTCACAGCCTCAGAGGGGGAAATGTTGTGGATAAAAAATGTCATAAAATAAACATAAGGGAGAAGAAGGAAAAACGGGCACCTAGACACGTAGAAGCGGGATTAGGCGGACATTGACAGATTGGAATTACGAGCAATTTAAGAGCAGTAATAGTCAAAAAAAAGTCAAAAAGAAGTGTACGAGCTGAGGAGTGCTAAAACACACACACACACACACTCGTGCAGTCAAGGGCGGGCAAGTAGACACAACATACATAAACACACATGAATAACTTTAATAATATCTTATAGTGATAGAGAAACTCTATAAAAAACAGAATAGTAGCATATGCAGGACAGTAGAACTGTAATGATATTAAGAAGTTGGAAGTACAGTAAACCGCTTTTCAAGTAGTATAAATATATATAAACTAAGAAACATAGTGCAAATATGAAAATAAATTATAAACGAGAAATACAGGAAAAAAAGGAAAATATAACTTACTCATGATTCAGATGGTGAAGATTCTCGTCTCGCAAGGAAAGCCTTAATTTTTAGAGAACCATGAAGAAAGCCAGTTATAAGGGTGGCTGCCCCCCCCCCTCGAGATAACGATAAGACCAAGGTCCCTCCCGGTTGTTTAGTCGTCTTGCTTACGTCATTTTTTTAACCTAGGGAAATAGGAATCCTGGTTTTTGAAAACCTAGGTAAAAGAGAATCCTGGTTTTTGAAAACCTAGGTAAAAGAGAATCCTGGTTTTTGAAAACCTAGGTAAATGGGAATCTTGGTTTTTGACAACCTAGGTAACTAGAAACCCTGGGTTTTTGTTTCCTGGGTTGTTGGAAATGCCTGGGTTCTGATGTTATGTGTAAAGTAAAACCCCTGGTTTCAATTCTATGGGTAAGTGAAATAGGCCTTTTCTGGAAACCTATGGGTTATCTAGTGTGTAAATACAGTATAAATACTGGAGCTTAAGCTCAGGGTATGGGGATCACTTCTGAGAATTCTCATCGGTGTGGATCTCGTGTGGTGGAATGAAACAATAAAGCTGGACCCTTGCTTCTTCTCACTCACGGCTGGTGTATTTTTTCTATCTCCAACTGGTCTCAGAGGTAGATGTGAGTATTGGCTTCTAAGTTGAATTTTAAATGTTTTTGGGTAATAGGCTAAATTCGAGCCAACAGTAACTAAAACTAAATCTTTCTTCGTGATCTGCCTTTCCTCTGCAACATTCTTTAACAGCTCAGACATATTTGCAGCCGTGTGGCTCTCATTCACTGCTCTTGTTTGGAGCACATGAGATGCTAGCTGCTACTCTTCAGTGATAAAATGTACGGTTACTGTGACATAAGATTTTGTGGCAATGGATTTCTGTGCATCACATGTTACAGCTATCCTACCCACTTTCTTCAGTGATTCCATGACTTTGGTTTTGGTCTCATTGTAGAGTGTGGGGATCGCTGGATCAGTAAAATATCTTTGAGATGGGATGTTATATCTCCACTCCAAAGTGCGCAGCGTAGTGTGAAAACCCTGGCTCTCAACGACTGAATATGGGCACAAATCCTTGGCAATAAAAGTTGTGATAGTTTGTAATTCGATTCACACTTTCCAAGTTGGGTGGAAGCCTTTTGTTGGCAGCAACTACAACCGGGTGTTTTTCTTCCTCCTCTGGGTGGAAACGTGTAATACGGTTTCTCACGTTTGTCTTGTTTCTCAAATATTTTATTTTAGTTTGACACAACTTGCATATAGTGTGGCTCTTGTCCAGGTCTTTTTTTCCTCTTCAACTTCATAGAAGCCAAATTGCTTCCATACACTAGCTTTTAATTCAGAGGGTGCGTGGTTGGATTTCTCGCTCAGCCATTGCGCGTCTGTTATGTGCACGCCACAGACTGTCTGGGCACTGCACTTCTGCGTTCTGCCTTTTGCGTTCACCTTATCAAATAACATTTAAAAAATGGATTTTTGACATTTTGTGAATCGATACAGAATTAAGACTCGGACCCTTCCCATTATAAATTGACCCTAAAAGTGGAACTGTGAGCAGTCTTGAACATTTTATTAGGCCTTTAGATCTAAGTCTAAGGAACAAGAATGTGCAAAATGTTAATATACGTTCACGTACTTTGTAATGTGTGCTAAAGATTGTTTTTTGTTCCTAGAAGCTAGGACCATTCTCTGCCGAGATATGCCATGGGACAAACAGGTTTTTATTCCAACCAAGATTTAAATAAATCAAATAATAATAAAAAAAAAAAATCCTTCAAATTTTCCCAGAAGTAATTAACTAGCTAAGACATGCTTCCTCTGTTTGTGTCTTTAGCTATAAGGCGAATGTAGCTAAGAACTAATACAACAACATTTAGCAACTTGAAACTTCATTTAGTACCAGTTCATTTGATATACACAGGTGCCAACATCTATCTGTTAGCTGTAGCATTTTAAGATTTTAACCCCTTGTTATGGTGATTAAGGGAGACGAAAACTATGGTTTTCTGTTGTTGTTTTTTTTTTTTTTTTTTTTTTTTAGCTAAAGCAGTGGTCTCTGATCAAGCGATAATAATAATACATGGTTGAATCAAAGTTTAAAGTGGAAAGGATGCTGGAAGTGAAAGATTTGTGTCTGGTAGCTACTGTTGCTTCACGCTGATATCAAGGTGACATGTGACAAACATCGGTCTTATCAATAAAAAAACAAAACCTGGGCCTGTGATCTCTTTGGTTCGAAAAAAAAAAAAAAAACAGTAGCTGCTCGCTAGAGGTCACGTCAGTCTTTTGCCGTGATATATTTTTCATGTTGCTTTGTCCATGTGGGGGGAAACAAAAACTCGATGCCGCTGTATTGCCGCTCACTTCTGGTGTAAAATTTTAGCGGTGCAGTGCTTACAAACTGCAGTTTTGTTGTCATTTCACATGAGATATCTTTACACACAGCACAAAATTGATGTTTTCCCGCCCTCTTTGATTGACAGGATATAATCGGCCCTGATCACCAGATGTTTTTAAACTATCGGAGATATATATATAAAATTCGACAAACAATTGTTTTTACATGGAAAAAAGCACTGATAACTATTGTGAATTAATAAAATCTCACTTTCAATGCATCTTACGCTTTCTGTTCTTGCTGCCTTTAAGCATATTGTTTAACTTGTGTTTACTTTGATCGTACCGTTTTAATTAGACATTACAGATATTACTTGTGCTCTGTGGCTCAGGTGGTAGAGCGGGTTGTCCACTAATCGTAGGGTTGGTGGTTCGACTCCACATACCAAAGTGTCCTTGGGCAGGACACTGAACCCCAAGTTGCTCCTGATGGCAAGCTATTGCCTTGCATGGCAGCTCTGCTACCATTGGTGTGTGAGTGTAGTCCAGTGTAAAGCGCTTTGGAACCGCTAAGGTTAAAAAAGTGCTATATAAGTGCAGACCATTTACCATTACCCACTGTTTATCACCGCATCTACGCTGCGAGTGAGGAGCAACGCGGCCTCATTACTCATAGATCACTTACATAGCACTCCTCATTAGTAATAGATCACTTACAGATTGCTCCCGTTATAATAAATAACAGAATTTACACTGCAAGCGTGCATATATAGCATATAATAATAAACTTGAATTAAACTAAAACTTTTAAGCAACTCGCACCATTTTTCCTTGCCCCTTGCACACAGTGGAGCATTTTGGATATAAACATAAGTCTGTGCTCATGCGTCACTGTCGTGCTTGCATGCTTGACAATCTCTGCTTTGTAAAGTTTGCCAGTTACAATGTTCTTGGTGGAATTTAATATAGATAATGAGATTCATGGACAACGATTTTCTTAATAAATTATTGTTGATTTTATAAATTAACTGTTGCAGCTCTAGTTTCAATGCAGCATGCAGCACTTATTTCTTAGGTTTTCACTCCTAAACTGCAGGGCAGTTATAACTTTGAATTTTAACCTATACCAGAGTAAGCACTGCTCCTGTAGGGCTACAGGTAGACATATTGAGATCCCAATAATTGAAAACTAGGGATGGGTTACCCCCTAAATTTAATATTTGAACATTTCAAAGTGACTTGGTGCAGATGATTGTTTAACATGAAGGATGTGTGTACTTGTCCTTCAGGTTCTGATGACCTGTCAGCCAAACTGTGGGATGTCCGCACTGGCCAGTGTATCTACGGCATCCAGACACACACCTGTGCTACTGTGAAGTTTGATGAGCAAAAACTAGTGACGGGGTCATTTGACAACACCATTGCATGCTGGGAATGGAGTACAGGCGCCAAAATCCAGCAGTTCCGTGGACACACTGGTGCAGGTTTGTGTCCCACTGCGATGTTGTAGTGTCGGGTATTCTGCGCCATGCAGTAGAAATGATGAATCGAGTTGTGAATATACAGGTATTTAGTGTATGTGCTGTGGCTTTTCGGTCTGCACAAATAGAAATATTATAGTTCATTAGGGTTATGTTACGTAATGTCTGTTGTATAATACGCTTTATCAACAGTTGACACTATAGTTTGGTGGAAAAGAGAGGAGCCTCCCTGTATGTGCATCAGAAAGACCGTTGCAATGGATAATGTTCTTACCCTCTCTCTCGTGTGTTATTTTGCCTGATATTTTTTGCCAAAGAACTCATGGGCTAGAAATAGTCAATTTTGCTTCGTATTAAGGCAGTGCTACAAGGCTTTTGATTTATTTATTGTGGGCTAGTTTTATTTTTACTTTTCTTGTTGATTAACTTGTTCATCAGGATCTTTATCAGGTAAACTGCGATTAAGATAAAATGATTGCTGCAAAGCCTGTACTACATGACCATGCAGGTGCTTACACTGGAGCATTAGGATGTGTTTTTTTTAAGTTTTTTTTTTTATTCTTCCCTCTCAGTGTTCAGCGTAGACTACAATGATGAGTTGGACACACTGGTCAGCGGTTCTGCAGACTTTACTGTCAAAGTGTGGGCTCTGTCAGCCGGAGCATGTCTCAACACCCTCACAGGGCACACGGAGTGGGTCACTAAGGTAATACTTTTATACTTAAGTACATTATTTAAGCACACAAGCAATGTGCCACTCTCTAGCTCGATCAGTTCCATGCTTTCTTACTACAAACAAGCCGGTTTTTGGCCTACAAAACAGGTTTGGTTCCAGCACCAAAACACTGGTGGTCTAGAGCAGTTTTACCTGCAGAATCCTTCGGTACGGTCTGATGAGAGCAGGGGTGCCATGAAAAATCCTTCAAGTGTTTATAAAATGCTAAAATGTGTATAAAACCTTTAATATATATGATGAATATCTGATGTCTGAAATAATAACACAGCCACAGAAATAAGAAGACTGACACACATGCATAACAAATAATAATAAAACATTATATATAAAAAAAACAATTATTCCCTCCCTCTCGACCTGTCAGCAGCACGTCAACATCAGTATGCATAACGTATGTGTGTGTTTTATCCTAATAATTGGCATGATGATGCGTGTGTAGTGTAAAAGAATATGGACAGATTTCTTAAAAGAAAAGCTCCAGATGTTTCTGGACCATCAACTTCATCCTCATGTAGCTGAAGCCTTATTTATACCTTCACCTGGCTCCGCACTGCAAGCCTCCACTGACTGCGTGCGCACCTCCCCAAACAGGCGAGGAGTTTATACTTGACACGCTCGCCATTGTAATATTCTTTGAAACGAATGGGGGCGACTCTGAGTTATCCGCCTATAAAACAACAGGCAGTAGTTTGTTGGAACAACCATAGCTTACAAACAAGGCGTCTCACGTGTAGTTGCTGAATGCTGAGGAGGAATTGTTTTGTTGTTGATGTTTGCTTTCAGTAAACTTCAATAAAACCCACAGTATGGGGGAAAAAAACAGCAAAGAATCATATAAGTATCATATAAAATTAGAGATGCACCGATATGAAATTTCTCAGCTGATACCGATAACCGATTATTCAGTGTGATATCGGCCGATATCAGCGATAGTTCATTTAAATCTTTAAACGGTGTACTGACCCTTTAATTCAGCGCAAGCAGTGCAGCAAAAAAAATCGATGGTCTAGAGCCATGATCGTTGTGTAGTGTGTAGCAATACACTCCAATCTCGATTCGATTCATGACACAAGCTTCACTGTTTTGATTTATGATTCTCAGAATATTTGGAACAAAATTTGAATGAAGAAAAATTATGACCGAAAAGACTCATTTATTTTGTTTTGTTTTTTTGCTCATTTCTGAATTATAAACAATACATTTATAAATTCTTCCAAATTTTGATTGAATAAACAAAGTGTCTACCCGGGCACTTGACTGACTGAAACATGATGAGCTTTGTAGCAGAATCAGCTACAACGTCAGCAAAAATGTCAGATTTCCACAGTCTCTGGTGGTGTTTTGAAAGCTAATGAAGTGTTCTTTTTAACCATTATAACATGTTCAACGTGTAATGCTTGTTTGTTGTTACAATCCGGAGATATCGGCTTCACAAGTGCAGATTTCACATGCTCTCCATGAAAGAACGATCATGTGATCAGGGTGCCCTCTGTATATTTTAACCCTATGGATTGCACAGATGGAGTGAAACTGCATTAGATGTGTAATTAATACAATGTGTCTTCATATGGGGATTATCTAGTATTGGGTCTCAATAGTGTAATAAATAACTTGAATGTCTTGCTTGAGTTTGTACAGCTTCAAAGTGCAGGTGATGTTCCAGTTTGTGTCTGCTAAATAGGCATTTTTTATATGGTTGCTAAGTTGAATAGCGTATTCTTAGAAATCCCACACCTGCATCTGACTGCAGGAAAATGATTGAAGTCAAGCCTTTTGTGTTTCTCGACAATTGTCTGATAACAAATGTCTGATTTATTGGATAACAAATTATAATGTTTACAGTTTATAGTGCTATGTACAGAATGTCATCAGTTATTTATTATTATACCACAGCTCTGTTAAATTCTCGATTCTGATTGGCTTACTTTCTGAGGTCTGCAAATATTTTTCAATAAGTGCACAGCCAAAGTAGGTCCGGTCAGGTTTTGGACGCATTACAGTTCCATATCACTCGGCCAAGTTAACTCAAATAACGGAAAATTTAGTTTAGTGTCCACACAGCACATGCATTGAACAACAAAAAAAAATGAAAACCATTTTGATTTTTCAGAAAACATATAGTAATAATTGATGACGGGCCGTTGAATTATTAGAAAAATAATGCGCATCCGAGGTGGTAATGTGGCCACGAGGCGAAGCGGGGACTTGAGCTGTTGATGTGCAGTTATATGAGAGAGAGAGAGAGCGCAAGGGGGGAAAAAAAAGAGAAAGCCTGAGAGCACATGTGATTGTAGTAATGAGACCCAAAAGATGGCAAACATGTCTAAATATTTATTTATTTATTCATCATATTATTTGCATTAATAAAAAATGAAAGATTCCATGAACAAGTAGGCCGATCAATATCTATTTGTGTTTTTTGTTTGTTCTATTTTTATTTTATCAGCATGAAATGGAAAAAAAAAACCTGAACTCACACTCTCTCTCTAAAATAACTACATATCAATAGTTCAAGCCTCTGTCACTAGCTCTAAAATGATGTTTTGGAAGGCTTGAGGTGGAATGTGTAATACATTAGTTCCACATGAGCGTTTTAAGACAAAAAATATCTGACACATGTCTTGAAATAAAACTTCTGGGCGATGTTGTGAGGTGTAGTGACTGTGGTATAAGCGGAGTAATTGATAACGGTTCATTGAATTATTACAAAAATAATGCACAACAGTGATTTTCACCCCAGGTGTGCATTAAATTCTAAAAATTCAGTGGACTGTCGTCAATTATTCCTTACGTGTAATATGTTTATCTATGATATGAACTTGTCATTCACCCTGACTTAGGTACTACTTCAGAAAAGCCAAGTTGAGTCCATGATGCACAGTCCTGGGGACTACATCTTACTGAGTGCAGATAAATATGAAATCAAGGTAATCTAAAGATCATTTTCACCTTGATTGAAATCACAGTGTTTGTCATTTGCACGGCTGACACATGGGAAACTGCACATCGAATTTCTTATGGTTGTTCCATTGACGGAGACTGGACGTATATTAACAGATAACATCTACTAACAAAATATACTAATGTAAATGCAACATGAAGGATATCCTGGGTAAAAAGAAAAAAAATAATGTACTTTCAGGATGCAAAAATACACACATATTAGAGATACACAATATACATAAATATGAGTGGGTAGTGTGCATACTAAACGTGCATGGTACTATATGATCATTGAATACAATGTGTAAGTATTATGACGGGACTTTACAGAGGGCATGGCCCATCTCTCTGCTCAAAACAGGTGTGGCCTATAGGGAGAGAGATCAACTGTACGTGCTTAAAGACTCTGTCCGTGTCTGAGGATCGCAGTGTCTGTCTGCAGCCCCGCCTACAGTTTGATGGCCGCTACATTGTCTGCAGTTCAGACCTTGGTGTCTACCAGTGGGACTTTGCCAGTTTTGATGTGCTAAGGTAAAGCTTTAATGCCAATTACACAAATTGGAAACCGACAAAAGTCTTCCATACGTGTTCCATGATCTTAATTTTCCTTTCTCTGCATTGTTTATATTACATAATGATGAGTAATATTCCACAGTCTGATTGTATGAGTAGAAGAATTGTCATGTGGTAAAATTTTATGAAATAACAATTATTGTGACCTCTGGATGGAATTATGGGATAATGTATGTAGCAACCTCTTTGCTGGATGTTAGACTACGTTCACATTACAGGGTTGGAGTGTACAAAATAAGTGAATGTAGCAATAAGTTAGTTCATTTAAATATAGCCAAATGTCTTTTCTGTACACATGAATATGTGCACCATGGTTGCAATGGGCTGAGGAGTCATTAAGCCTATCTTGTGGTTATTTACTATAAGTTTCACTTGTGCTTCACTTGTGAAGTCTTTGCCCATGCCTTTGCTTGCTTGTGGCAAAATGTTAATTTGTCTTGCCACCCTCGTATGATTTTATGTAGAATTTGTCACTCTAATCTTTTCTAGTGTGTTACATGTCCTTTATGCCCCTCACAGAGTTATCAAACCACATCAAGACCCAGCCAGTCCCTCCCTTCTAAGCTTTGGTGAGGTATTCGCTCTACTGTTTGACAACCACCACTTGTATGTAATGGACCTGAGGACTGAAGCCATCACAGGCCGTTGGCCGCTGCCAGCCTACCGCAAATCCAAAAGAGGCTCCAGTTTCCTTCCAGGAATCACCTCATGGCTCAATGGCTTTGACGGCAAAAACGATGCCGGCCTGGTGTTTGCCACCAGCATGCCGGACCATAGCATTCATCTGGTTCTGTGGAAAGAGAACGGCTGAAGAAGGAAGTGAGCATGCGCCAACTTTAGTTGACACCAGGGCCGCTAAACAAAAAAGACAAAAAAGGGTGCTTTTGATTTCAAAAACCTGCAGCTTAGATATTGCATGGACCAAAGTCTGTCTTTCTTCATTTCATCTTTTCAGTTTCTGCTGGTTGCTTTTAGGTTTTAGAAGAAACTGGCTCTTTCCTTTGGTCAAGTAAAAACCGTTCTTGCACATTCTGACATGTATTTTGAAGTGCAGTATGTGGATACAATATGAAACCTTGAAGAAGGTGCTGGCTGGGTTGAACCTCTTTCTGATTGCTACAGAAATGTGAAAGCAACTGTGAATCAAGTACTTGACTGAACAGTAATATCCTGCCACAGCTCAATCATCCAAATTCATGAAAACATGAAATTTATATAAAAATAAATTGTCATTTGGATTTTTTTTTTTTAACCCTAAGTATTTAGTTGGTCAAAATTTGTGATCAGAAAACAGGATAATGAAGATTGCCTTAATTTCTTGATTTCCTTTCAGGATTTTTGCAGATAGCCACACCCATGCGCTCTGGCATGTCACGTGTGGTGTACACTTTGTTGTGTGATAAACTATAGACTGTATGGTTGGTTTGTATGACAGTCATTAGGTTTTTACTAATATTGACCCTTCAACTTTCACTTAAAATTAGTCATGTGCCTTTTTCCTTTAACACTTAAATGCCTGCAGGTATGTTATGAAAGATCTTGAAATTCATTAGTACAATCCTTATTGGAACATATTCCAGTATGAAAGGTATATTTATTTTTTACAGTTTCGTTATTTTTAACCCAGTATAATCAACACCACAGTATGTACTCTTACCGTTCTGCAGAGGCTAATTCACTTAAAAATGCTTCATGTGAATCTCTGTGAATGTTAATTTTTTAAGCTTCATTTTTAAAGACTAATCAACTTCATTCGAAGGTTAATGTTATTTTCAGCACAATCCTTTAGTTCTACAGGACGCATAGATGTACAGAAAAATCTAACTTTTTTAACTTGCATCAAAGTACATGGACAAACTTTAACCTAAAATATTTGTCTTTTGGTAGCTGTTCAATAGTCAGGATTGATGGTTGGTTTCAGTAGTGCGAGTCTTCTTATAACATCAGGGGAAGCCTTTTTGCTTTTAGGGCATTACCAGTGGAACCTGGGCTATACCCTCCACATTGCATGGTTTATCACAACACTTCTTTAAGACATAGACCTCACTGTAACATTCACTCATGCCACTGTAGACCATAATGCCATCAGTTCACAATGAGCAATTTCTGGTATGTTGATTGTATATAACATGCTGTCTTTTGAATAAATGAAAATGGCTAAGAAAAGATGGTTCTTTGTGGGGGGTGGGGGGGGGGGGTTCCCTCTTTTTCTTTTTCTTTTTCTTTTTCTTTTTCTTTTTCTTTTTTCTCTCTTTGTGCAAAGAGTGCTGAATATGCAGTAAGTAAAATAGGAGTATTTTCCATCTTACTTCAGGGCTTTGTTCTGTGTTTTATATGCAGAATTTCCTTTAATGTGCCAGCATTATCTGTGTCCCAAATCACACATTTATGAACCACTTATACTTTACACAACTGTGTAGTGCCTTCACACTGAAAATGCAAGCAAATTAAAGTAACAGAAGTGTGAAGCAATGGACACTTTGTCACTGATGTGTCCCATCATCCCATCTGTCTCAAAATTGTAACCGTTACTGAACAAGATGAAAGATGTTAATCAGTTGGTATTGAATCTGACACATTTTATGAATATATTGTGAAACAAAGGCACACACAGGCAGGGTTTGAAATGGCATATTATTTATTCTATCTTACATACTCTTGCTTATAATAAGATAAAAATTAGTTCATTGTTGCACTACACAGTCATGAGACTTGTCAGTGAAATTCACAGAATTGTTTTTGTACAGAGGGTACACTTTGCATGTAAAATATGTTGTATCATTTGGTGATTTAAAGTAAAAAATGAGTCACTGAGGCAGTACTGAAACACATAAACCATCAAAAAACCGCTTTAGCTTTAATTTTGTATGAACTATCATAGCCAGTTAAGAATTCAAGAGATTTTGAGGGAAAATGTTAATTACCAAAAGCCATTCAATTTTCAGATCTTTGTAACTTCCAGAGAGAGAGAGAAAAGAGGCCGGCAAGAGAACGACTGTTTATACTGTAGCTGCTTGTAACATACGTGTAACTTGCTTCATGGAAGTGTTACAACATTAGATGTAATTAAAAACAGATCAAATGTATATGTTGTTATTTTAATGTGGTATTCAAGGAATAAAACACTTAGGGACATGCTGCTATAGGAAAATAATCACATTTGAGATGGTAATACGTTCCAACACTGCTTTGTTGATTATTTTTGCTTTAACATCACATCCAGTGTGTTTTCTTCTTTACATGACATTGGCATTCAATTAAACTAACAAGCTCGTCATCTGTTGCTAACAGCTGGCAGGTAAGGTTTGCTTGATCACAAGGGAAATACATTAGCTATGATTTTTTTTATGTTATTGGATTTACAATGGATAGGGTTATTAAATATTGCCAAGAAGTGCCATGCACATAAAATCTAAATCAAAGCTGCTTCAACAAAGTATTAGTTTACGGGTGTGCACACTCATGAAACTAGGTTATTGCAATTTTTTTTTTCCTTACAAAAATGTCTGTTTTTCGCTTTATTGGTATACTTTACAATTACACATTAAAGGTGAGAAAAGATCTGATATTATTTATCTTAGTTTCATTCTTTTCACAAAAACCTGCCATTTTAACAGGGGTGTGTAGACTTTTTAGATTCACTGTAAATGAATAAATATTACACTATAATCTTTTGAGACAACAATCCATCCATTTTCTGTACCGCCTATCCTACACAGGATCTGGGGGAGCCTGGAGCCTGTCTCCAAAGAGTCTCTGGGCACAAGGCGGAGGACACCCCGGGCAGACTGCCAACCAATCGCAGGGCACAATCATGCGCGCACACACACTATGGACAATTTAGAGATGCCAATCAGCCTAGGCACAGGGAGAACATGCAAACTCCACGCACGCAGGGTGGAGGTGCGAGGCAAACGTGCTAACCACTAAACCACCGTGCCACACCAAAACTTTAAAGTGGCAAATGTGTTCAGAAGTATGAGGTCCCTGGCATCCATTACTAGACGGAGTTTAAAAAAAAATTCTATATTTATAGAATCTGAATTTCTTGATAAAGTACTAATGTGAGAGCTTTTATTGTCTAATAAGATTTTTGTGGAACCTCCACCTCATGCTGTTCATTATTTATTTTGGAAATATTTTAGAATCTTTTAAGATTATAAATTTCCACAATTCCTCTCATCAATCATAATATCAGATTTATTTCTTTGAATTTTCAGTGTAGCTACTGAATAGTACGCCTTAGGTCTTGGGAATCTAAATGGGCATAAGAGGTAAAGTGCAATCTTGGAGTTACATTGTTAAGTGTTAGAAGTCAAAGAAAGATTATATGCCTCAGGTCCTGGTCGATATTTTTTCTTTCTCTTCTTTTTCTCTGGAAAAGGTTTTTATTTTTCTCATAAGAGTTCAACAGTAGACCTGATCCTTTTTCCATGCTCTGAGTAAATGCCCATATTTTTATGTTCTTGACACTTGTCTCAGCCTACTGTCTGGTGTGTACTAAGTGATTCTGAATATACAACCCCAATTCTGAAAAAATTGGGACAGTATGGAAAATGCAAAACAAAAAAACATACAAAAAGATTCATTTGAAAATTCAGTTCACCCTGCCCTGTATTGAAAACACATTATTAACACATTATTTGATGTTTTACTTTGTATAACGGGGTCTTCGTTGCCTTATTTTGAACTTCGTAACGTGCCACGCATTCTCAATCAGAGACAGGTCATGACTGCAGGCAGGCCATGCTAGCACCCGCACTCTCTGCTTACACAATCATGCGCTTGTAATCTGGGTAGAATGTGGTTTGATGTTGTCCTGCTCTGGATGGCAGCATATGTTGCTAGAAAATATGTACTGCATTAATGGTGCCCTCAAAGATGTGCAAGTTACCCATGCCATGGACACTGACACACCGCCATACAATGACAGACGCTGGCTTTTGGACCTGACATTGATGGTCAGCTTGGATAGTCCTTTTCCTCTTTGGCCCGGAGAACACGACGGCTGTTTTGTCCAAAAACTATTTGAAATATTGACTCGTCGGACCACAAAACACGATTCCACTGTGCTACTGTCCATCTCAGATGAGACCGAGTCCAGAGAAATCAACGCCGTTTCTGGACAGCGTTGATGTGTGGCTTCTGCTTTGCATAGTAAAGTCTTAACTTGTATCTCTGGACACAGCGGCGAATGGTGTTGACTGACAAAGTTTTACCAAAGTATTCCCGAGCCCACGTCAGGATATCCATTACAGACTCATGACGGTTTTTAAGATAGTGACGTCTGAGGGATTGGAGATCACATGCATTCAGAAGTGGTTTTCAGCCTTACCCTTTACGCACCGAGATTTGACCGGATTCCTTGAATCTTTTAATGATATTGTACACTGTAGGAGGTGAAATGTCCAGAATCCTACCGATTTGTTTTTGGGGAATGCTGTTCCCAAAGTGTTGGATTATTCACTGACGCATCTGTTGGCAGATTGGCAAGCCTCGACCCATCCTTGCTCTTGAAGGACTAGACCTTTTTTGGAGGCTCCTTATATACTATGATTAGACGATTGCCTCACCTCACATTCTGATTGTTTTCACATCACCTTCTTATTTCAATTTCACATCGCTATTAGTCCTAAATGGCCCTGTCCCAACTTTTTTGGAATGTATGGAATGCATCAATTTCAAAATAAATGTTTACCTACCAAAAACTATGCAGTTGATTAGGTAAAACCTCAACTTCATTGTCTTTATACATTTTCTGTTTAAATACAAGTCAAAGTACATTTACAAATCACTCCTCTTTGTTTTTATTAGCATTTTTCATACTGTCCCAACTTTTTCGGAATTGGGGTTGTGGTAATCCTGGATATCATTACTAGGATATTTCTATATGTTTTTGCTCCTCATTGTTTTCTGTCTTCCTGATGTTGTCATGTTGCTTTAGACACTAGAGGGCTCTAAAGGTTTAAGTCAAATGCTTCCAAGATGACCATAGTGTGAATAATTTAAAAAAAAACAAACAAAAAAAACAATTCTATTCAATAAACAATTTGAAATTCACCATTCTTTCCACACTTTATTTTCTCCATTTCAACAAGTTGTTTCACAATAACTGGTCCCATAAACAGAAAACACATTACTCAAATTAACATTAACACATTAACTAAATTCTAAGATTAAAGTATAATTTCTTACTTATTGAATGTTATTAATTCATATTAACAGAATAAAGAGACTGAATTCTAAAAAAAAAAACCTCCTGTTAGGCTTCACATTCTCTCACCACAAACAAAAGCATTTCTACTTCATCACTGACATCAAACTGTTAATATATAGGCCTAATATAAACTTTTTTTTGATGATATTAACTCACATTAACATTAACTGGATATGAAATATACTACTCTACTGGTCCTTTAATTCAGCGTGAGCAGCGCGCGAGTAGTGTAGGGAAAAACATTAGACTCAACACCGAAACTCCCGCTTCACTGCTGCTCACTTCCGGTGTAAAATTTTTAGTAGTGCAGAGCTTACAAACTGCAGTTTTGTCGTCATTACACACAAGAGACATCTGCTTTACACACAGCACAAAATCGATGTGTTTTTATTGACAGGATATAATCAGCCCTGATCATCGGATGTTTCTAAACTATCGGCCCGATAGCGGGATAAATACCGCTTATCGGTGCATATATATATATATATATATATATATATATATATATATATATATATATATATATATGCACACACACACACATATATGTATGTATGTATGTATGTGTGTATATATATATATATATATATATATATATATATATATATATATATATATATATATATATATATATGTACACATAGACACTGTATACAGTGGTGCTTGAAAGTTTGTGAACTCTTTAGAATTGTCTAAATATCTGCATAAATATGACCCAAAACATCATCAGATTTTCACACTAATTTTATGGAGATGCTGATTTCTGTAAAGGAAATTATTAATTACCTACTTTGTAATAGCTCTGTTCACTCTGTTCATGTTCATCAGTGAATAATGCTGCTTGAGGTGGTGTTATGGGGATTAGTACAGAATGCTCTTTCCTCTTTCATTGACACAAACATTTTATTGTCTTCAGGAATGTCTGCATATCTGCTAAGACCTTGAAACCACCAACTGGCTCAAACTTCCTAGAACTCACTTTGTTAAGTATTGAGTGTTATCACCATACCAAGCGTTTGTTCTCTGTTCCTCGTTTTTTATTCATGTTCTTTGATCGTGTTTCTGGTTTCTCGTTCTCAATTCTTGCCTTGCCTCATTTATGCCTATTTGCTGATCACCTGACCCATTGCCTGTTTTTGACCATACTGTTGTCTTGTGATTTGGATTTGTCTACCTGTCTCTCTTTATTAAAAGCTCTTATCTGCACTTGCATCCGTCCTAACCTTAATTACGATTAAAACTTGACCGAATATTTAGCCTCTCCATTGATGCAGCAGGAAGACAGAGGAGACCTCATGCTATGGAAACCAAGCAAACTGTCCCAGCTTTGGATTCGATCCAGTTTCCTCAGTGTACCCATATGATGGGTTTTTTGGCTATCCATACTATTTTCGTGTTGACTGCCAGATCTATTTTGTAAGCCTAGCGGACCCCAAGCCTGGCGAGGAACAATGGCTAAGGTTCATGTTGTCCCGTTTTTTTGGCCCAGCCTCCAGTGGGCGCAGCGTCTAGTGGCCATGGGATCCAGGGGCCTTGAAAATGTAACTCAGTTTGTGGGACTATTCGTGATGGTGTTCAGCAGTCCAGAATCCAAGGCCATCCTGGAGGATCTTTTGGAGGAGGCCTGCCTCACAGATAAACCTGCCTTGTCGTTCACCACCTATTATGAGTAGGCAAACTGGGTGACCTTCTCCCCAAAGCTCCTGCCTAAGACCCACTATGTGGTCTCCTCTGCCAAGCTCCAGACAGAGGTCAACATGGCGACCTCATCTTCAGAGGTCCAGCCAGAGACCCACAAAGCAGTCTCCCCTACGGAGCTCCAGTGAGAGGTCAACATGGCGACCTCATCTCCAGAGCTCCAACCCGAGACCCATGAGGTGGTCTCAGCTGCTGAGCTCCAGCCGGAGGTCAATGTGGCGACCTCCTCCCCAGAGCTCAAACCTGAGACCCACGAGGTAATCTCACCTGTAGAGCTTCAACATGAGACCCACAAGGCGGTCTCATCCCCAGACCTCCAGCATGAGATGCACGAGGCAGTCTCATCCCCAGAGCTCCTGCATGAGACCCACAATGTAGTCTCATCCCCAGAGCTCCAGCATGAGACCCACGAGGTGGTCTCATCTCCAGAGCTCCAGCATAAAGTCAAGTTCCTGCTAGAGGTCAACGAGGTGACCCCCCATTCTATGTTCCTGTCTGAGGTCGAGGAGACGGCCTCCCAAGCCTGTTTCTGTCTGAAGTCGAAGAGACGGCCTCCCAAGCCAAGTTCCTGTCTGAGGTTGGAGAGATGTCCTCTCAAGCCAAGTTCCTGTCCAAGGTCGAAGAAATGACCTTTCACGCCAAGTTCCTGTCCGACGTCGAAGAGATGGCCTCCCAAGCCAAGTTCATGTCCGAGGTCGAAGAGATAGCTTCCCAAGCCAAGTTTCTGTCCGAGGTCGAAGAGATTTGCCTCTCACGCCAAGTTCCTGTCCGAGGTCGAAGAGACGGCCTCCCAAAACACGGTCCTGTCTGAGGTCGATGAGTTGTCCTCCCACACAAAGTTCCAGCTAAAGGTTGATGAAGTGACCTCCCAAGGTTCTAGTCTGAGAGCGACGATGTGACCTCCCACACCAAGTTCCAGCTAAAGGTCAACGAGGTGACCCTCCACGCCAAATTCCAGTCTGAAATTGTCAATGTGACCTCCCACGCCAAGTTCCAGCTAAAAGTCAACGAGGTGACCTCCCACGCCAAGTTCCAGTCTGAGATCAATGAGGTGACCCTCCACACCAAGTTCCAGTCTGAGATTGACAATGTGACCTCCCACGCCAAGTTCCAGTCTGAGATCGACGATGTGACCTTGCATGACAAGTTCCATTCCGAAATAGACGTCACAACCAACCAGTTTCTGCTCATGCCTGAAATCGACGTCATGACCAACCAGGTTCTGCTCACATCTGAAACCAACGTCACGACCAACTAAGTTTGGCTCACGCCCGAGTCTGCTGACATGGACAACCAGATTCTGTTCACGCCAAAGTCTGCTGACACGGACAACCAAGTTCTGCTCGTGCCCGAGTCTGTTGACACAGGCATCCAATTTCAGCCTGCAGAGTCGATGGAGGACGATGCGCCGCTTTTCTGCTCCACTGAGGATGAGCGCCTGATTATGAGGCGCCACTGAGGACGAGTTCTGTCACGATTTCTCCTCAAGCTAGCGCTGTAGCATACAGCGTGCTCAGAAACCCGAAGCTTGTTTCTGGTTTCTCGTTCTCGATTCTTGCCTTGCCTCATTTATGCCTGTTTGTTGATCACCTGACCCATTGCCTGTTGTTGACCATGCTATTGTCTTATGATTTAGATTTGTCTACCTGTCTCTCTTTATTAAAAGCTCTTATCTGCACTTGCATCCATCCTAACCTTCATTATGTGGAAAACTTGACAAGACCCAACAATACAGACAAGCTGAAGGCCGCTATCAAAGCAACCTGGGCTTCCATAACACCTCAGGCTGATTGCCTCCATGCCACACCGCATTGATGCAGTAATTTGTGCAAAAGGAGTCTCGACCAAGTATTGAATGCATAAAAATTTTCAGAAGGTCGATGTTTCTGTATTATAAATTCTTTATTCTTTATTCTAATCCTTTATTCTGGATTTTTTTTCCCATGAGCTGTAAGCCATAATCATCAAGATTAAAACAAAAACGGCTTGAAATATTTCATTTTATGTGTAATGAATCTAGAATATATGAATGTTCTACTTTTTGAATTAAATTATGGAAGAAAATGGACTTTTCCAAGATATTTTAATTTTTTGAGATGCACATGTATATACAATGTGAAAATGCTTCAGTTTGGCATTCTTTTTGAATTTAACACAAATATTTTAATTACAAATGATATTAGCAGCAATAGCTTGATTTCTTAATATTTGGTATGTACCCTTTATGCTTTCATGACAGTGTGGACTTGAGCTAACGCAGACTCCACAAGTTTGTGTAAAACCTTGTTGCACATTTCCTTTTTTGTTTTAGATTTTTCAAAATTGTAAAACTTTATGTTTATTTCCAATTTTAAACGGAGTGGTGTTTTAAGGCCTGTATACCTTCTTTTGCATGTGTGCACACATGCCAAGACTTTACCACAAAGTCACTTTTTATTTCCTATCAACAACTCTGTCCCTGGAACCTTCTTGCCACATTACCATCAGGTCGGCACTGGTTGGGAGAGACAGGAAACCTTGGCGGTTTACGGGGTTTATAGAACCACAGTTATATAACTAACTAGCCTTCTTTGTATCCACTCATAACTTTAACACCTGGATAACAGATTCCAAAATGACACAAAGAACCAACTCACCTTAGGACTGACTGGAAGGGTACTTGGATATGACCATGACACTCATGCCTTTGAGAGGGGCAATTTTAATCTTTTTGTAACTTGAAAAAAATGCATGGTGATGCACAAGCAGCAACAGAAGAGATGTCCTAGAGCACCTCAAAGTACTGCCCATGAAGAGGAGAGTGGCATATCACAGCAGGGGCAAGGAGCCCAACCTGCCTGTGTGCTGAGGTGGTTGCTTCCACTTTGTTTAGATGGGGGCTTTGTGTGTCTTTCCGCTATAACAGATGAAGAACTGATTTGACAAGCAAATTGCTGCCATGCTGTCCACAATACCATAGTGCATGCACTGGGCAAAGCAACGATCGCTCCTAGGGGAGCATGGTGGGCAAAGGTGCCTCTCTCCCTTCAGAAAGTTTATGGCAAGTTTATATGCATCCAGTCAGAACCAATCCATAGTTCTGTTGTGCACAGCAATGGTTGCTATGTATACATTCAACACAGATGGGGACTATCCATTGTCTAACAGTTCCTGCAGAATGATTAGTACTTTAGGCACTGGTTGTGAAATGTACACCATTTATAGAACAATTTCCACTTGAGAGCATACAGAGCCCATGTACTGGGAGCTCTTGTGTTCAGTAACATTTCTTGTGTTGTTGGGTAACAGTCCTGCTTCTCTCTGAGAGGCCACATACCCAGTCTGAGGGTGCCAAATCAGTCCATCTAATTAAGACAAAAGATCTTGCAGAGGTAGAAGCTGCAAAGGCATTCTGACTCAGCAAGATCAGTGGAGGAAACCAGGGCCTTGTGGGCCACTTGAGGCCATGAACAAATCTCTGTGGTTTGATTGTTAAATTCTTTACAAACATGAATCTTCCCTCTGTAGATTTGCTTCCATCACTGTACCTCCATCTTCACCCTGTTCATCATCCTCATCACTCTCAATTTATCCATGTAGAGTTGCTACCAATCATTTCCCTCATCAATAAATCTCATCCTCGCAATCGTCCACTGGAAACTTTCTATCTTCATGAAAATAACTGGAATGTTGGTTAAAGGTCAATTTTTACTAGTGAAAATATGGTGCTGAAGCCATTTACTGCCTTTACAGACAGTGCAGTTTTACACAGGCATCTATTCTTATGGTACATGGGCCTATATTTGCTTGACCACTAGGGGCCTCTAGTTAGTATTTGAAGCCTTGAGAAATAAACCAATTTTCAACACATCTGGCTAGAAACTACAGCCTTCATAAAGCTTTGTCTTACAATCACTATTAGGTAGTGAGGCCAGTTGTGGGCCAGTACATCCTGATCTTTGGTATTGTCCTGCTCCACCAGGGAGAATCATACAATAAGTGTCTCTGACTTGGCAAACTACTCCCAGTTATGGAACATCATTTCTGGAAGTGGAAGCCATTCTTCTGACTATATGTGCAGCCATGCTCAGTTGCTCATTAGAGAGCTAATCATATATGGGTCCACTTGAGTAGTTTCTGTAACAGAACTGGTAGGAAGAATTTGAGGCGATAGATAGACCACCCTCAGTTCCACTTGATTGATGTGTTCTGTGCTCACACTGAAGTTCCATATGCCTCCTGTCCTTCTGTGATTCCACTGTGATCCACAACCATTGATGGAAACATATGTGGTGATTAACCCCTCCAAGGGGGAACTGCTCCCAGACATATTTCTTTCTGGAGAAAAGCCTCACTTCTCCAGAGAATTAGGGTTCATGCCCCTGTCATTGAGATGAGGACTTCTTGTCTGTCTAATATATTTGGGGTTTAGCCATAGTTTCATGACTCATTTCTGAAAGTTCCTTAACTCCAGCAACATGAAGGGGACTACTAGAATAAAATTGCTATTGAGTAGCCTGAATGAGCTGTGTGCTTGGCAATATAGTGAGTTCTCATCAAAATGTCAGCAGTGCACCTGGACTGAATACTTGGACAACACAAGTCTGAGTGTAGTGCTTCATCTGGCAAAACTACAAGAGAAGCTAAACTAGATCTTGCTTCTAAATTAATACTAGCCATTAAAAAAAGCATCTTTCCTATTATACTGTAGTTATTTTTTTAAACTAGAACAATGACAGCTAGGTAATAAAACATACAGTACTGTTCAAAAGTCTTAGGCACATGCAAAGAAATGCTGTAGAGCAAAGATGCCTTCAAAAATAATGAAATTAAATGTTTATACATGAATAAAAATACTATAAAGAGCAGTAAACAGTAATAAATTAAACAAACTCAATATTTGGTGTGACGACCCTTTGCTTTAAAAAAAAAAAAAAGAAAGAAGGTAATATCAGGTACAGTTTGTGCAGTTTTATAAGGAAATGAGCTGTAAGTTTTATTGAGCATCTTGCAGAACCAGACACGGTTCTTCTGAAGACTTTCACTGTTGCAGGTGCTTCTTATTTTTGCAGCAAAATCCAGCAGCCTTCATTGTGTTTTTGTTGTTGTTGTCTGAAACGTGTCTCTTACATCATATGCTGCTTTCTTTACTGACATACAAACACTTTTCTGTAACATTTCATTTAATTTCATGTTTTGAAATCTAAGATGTTTTTGTACTCACTCAAAAATGTAGAAGTCATAAAATAAAAATCTGTAACACAGTTTGTACTAAAAAATAGGGTGCCTAGACTTTTGCACAGTACTGAACATTTTCACCAACATATTTTGATCAGATACTCTTATTCTATATCAGTTGATCCCCTAGACCCCCAACCTATACATGTCTGGGATAAATGACCCATTTGTCCCCCATGATGTTGGGGATCTCTTAAGTAAAACTGGTCTCTTAAGTAAAATCATGCTTGTACAATTTAGAGTAAATTGCAAAGCTCTCGATCTACCGGGCAATCTTCGTTCCTACCCTCACCTATCACCCTCAACTAGTTTGCAGGTATAAACTGCCGAAATGAGTTTTCTCAGGAGGGTGGCTGGTCTCTCCCTTACAGATAGGGTGAGAAGCTCAGTTATCCGAGAGGAACTCAGAGTAGAGCCATTGCTCCTTTGCATTGAAAGGAGCCAGTTGAGGTGGTTCGGGCACCTGGTAAGGATGCCCCCGGGGCGCCTCCCTAGGGAGGTGTACCAGGCATGTCCAGGTGGGAGGAGACCTCGGGGAACACCCAGGACCAGGTGGAGAGATTATATCTCTACACTGGCCTGGGAATGCCTTGGGATCCCCCAGTCAGAGCTGGTTAATGTGGCTTGGGAAAGGGATGTTTGGGGTCCCCTGCTGGAGCTGCTGCCACCGCGACCCGATAACGGATAAGTGGTTGAGGATGGATGGATGGATTATGTGAATTAATTAAATGAATTAAAAAAAAGTTTATCATTGCTATGTCTAACAGACTCATTACAAGTCATTATTATACATCCATTTTCCATATTGTTTATCCTACCCAGGATCAGGGGTGGGGAAGGTAATCATTAGTCATAATAAAGTGAGCATTTTTCATTTAACAATATCAAGGTCAACCTAAATAAATAAAAATTTGAACTTATTTTCTCTACACACTATGGCAGCACCTGACTTCACATTTATATAAAACTACTGGAAATAAAGATTATGTATAGCTGATGAAGCTTCTTGCAGTATAGATATAGACCGACCACCCCCCCCCCCCCCCCCCCCAACTGTGTGACCAGTTTGTTCAATTAAGCAGTACAAGAAATAAACACCCTTGATCTCATTTTGATTTAAAGTCCAATTTCACAACAATTTTATTAGAATATTTTTCTTTATGTAAAAATCATATCTGGGTGTTAGGATTTAGTCAATGCAAAAAAGAGGTAAATATAATTTGATAATTCTGTGCAACTACATGAACTAAAAAGGACATTGGACTCCAAATTGCTGAATGATTTGAGCAAAAAATGAGCAAAGAACAAGCCAAGCTGCCCAAGTTAAACATTTATTAGAAGGTTTGAAAGTACAAAAGTGGAGTTGTTAACTGAACTTCACATCAAATTCAAAGAACAGAAAGACATACAAATTGTGAAAGTGTGAACATGTGAACGATTAACACAGCACGGTTGCATCCCAAACCGCGTACTTACCTACTATAGGCCTGTAGTAGGAGAAATGCATGCATCTCGGCTACTATATAGACAGTAAGTACGCGGTTTGGGATGCAGCCCACGGCTTCAAGCAGTTGTCTATTTGCACATACAGCATGACAAATAGTTAACTGCACTTGAAGGTTTGTAAAAATTTTTAATAAAAACACCCAAAACTGTATACAGTACCATAACGAAGACGAACTGCATGTTGATACGTGAAATTCTGGAGTGACGGACAGTGTGGCGCGGTGACGTAATGACGTGTGCTGTTAGTTGAACTATGTCCGATAACACGTAAAACAAGTACATGAAAGGAGTATTCTAAAAGCAACTCATGTAAGAACCTTAATCACAATATTGTCTTACTCAGAGTAAGGTGAATAGTTAGATTACTGCTGTCCATGTAAACGTAGTCCCTGTCAATGATTATTACAGCATGTTTGTAACGTTAGCAAGCTAGCTCGAGCAGTGCAGTCAAATCATCGGCAGCTATTTCAAATAAAAATAAACAAAAAAAGAAGCTATTTTCGACTTTAAACCTGAAATAAACAGCCACATCGTAGTTAACGTTCAGTTAAAGAGAAAAGTAGCTTAAATAGTTAACCCATCGACAACTGCTGCTGTCTAATATTGTTGTTGCTAAGTAACCCAGACATTTCCAACGACCACTTTTTTCCCCCATGAAGTTGGCCAACTAATAAAACTAAACGGTAACAATTGTAATAATATTCATGTTTTAAACTTACTTTTGCACCAGTTTGATTCCCACACTGACCAGCGTGCAGGTGAATGATTTCCCTCATTTTGAGAAGCATTTACTAAACACAAACCGTGACCTCAAACAAACTCGTCTTCACAATCATAAGCGTGTTGTGGTACGGACTTTGATTGGCCACCAAAAAATGCGTTCCATCTATATAGTGATGGGAATTCTGACTCATTTTTGTGAATCAGATCAGACTCAGCTCAGCAATAAGAGCCAACTCTTTCGAGTCCAAATGACGCAATGACTTTTTTGATATTTGTTAACAATTAACAAAAAACAAACAAAACAAACTTTCCATTGCATTATATACTGTCCAATGCATTTGAATAACTGTTTCAGCAAGGAACCATGCATGTACATCCATAAAAACAGTAAGCATCCCTGCACTGTTGTTGTGTTCTGTTTTATCTGTGCTTCAGTATGAAGATTTATTTCCATTTAATCCTGCTACGTGCATTAACTTCCCTCAGACACGTTGAGTCAAACACACCATTTGTGCAAACAGCTCAAATGATGCAAAGATATTTTCGTGGGGGTATTTAAGCAGTTACATTGCCTATATCCAGTATTTAAATTAAACAAATGAATGAATAAACAAGTCTACTCTTTAAGATGATTCTTCTATGTGACCATTGAGAGCGAACGACACATCACTAGTCTCCAAGGGTTACAGCGTTGTGAGCTCCCATAGAAACCCTTTTGTGTTTTTGGTAACTATGTGGAATTACCAAGTGGAGGGAAATGTTTATCCAAATATAGTAAATCCAACCATGCCACCCTGGGGGAAATCCAGGGAAATACTCCCAAATAAAAGGCACACAAGTTCTACCAATTGGGGCAAAGAACAGGAGAATGAGACGAATATAAAAAAAAAAAAATTACATTTAATGACACTTAAGCATCGTTAAAACATAAATATAAAATTGCTTTCCCATGAAGCACAATAAGGATTTTAAAACTAAGCACTTCTCCAGGCCCAGGATTGGCAGGAACGAGGCAGGCCAGATACAGCTCGGGAGGTCATCCAAACCCACCTCAAGTCACACCAAAGTCATCAAACACTACCTACACCATAAGGAAGTTGTTGTGTTGGCACACTGTAAAGCACACACCACCAAATAAATGTAGCTAGCCTCCCCTGTCCCACCAAGACTCACTGGCTCCTGGAGAGAAAGAAAGCACTGGTTAACCCACTAATTTACTAATCAGCCTCTCACACTACCTGTGGTTGCAGAACATAAACCAAACATACATCCAAAACAAAAGTCAAAACAACAGCAGGAAACAGACTAGCACAACAAACAATACTAGACAAAGCAAGACAATAAATAAAACAATAAAGAGAATGACAGTAAAGCAAAATAAGCAGAACAAGAAAGAATAACGATAAAGCAAAACAATAAATAAAACCATAAAACAAAACAGCAGCAGCGTCACATGTAGTGTCTTTGGCCAGGGATTAGTCTTAGAGAAGATTTAGATCAGGGGTGTCAAACCTGCCTGCTAGGGTGTTCAATCCAGCCCGCATGATGAATTTTGAAAGTGGAAAAAAAAATGTAATAATATATAAAGATGCATAAAAGACACAAACTAGAAATATTTAATAAAATGCTATTCCTAAATTATCTGCTAGAGGCACACTATCTGCTGGGGCACATTGGGAGCCCCACACCCTCATTAGCCAAAATCTCTTTGTCAAAAAAAGAGAAAAGTGGATACAGAGTAGCGATGTCACTATACCAAAAATCTAGTAGTCGGTACAGATACCACCAAAAGTACACAATACTTGATACCAAAGTCAATACCATGGTGTGATATAAAATAAATAAATAAATACATAAATAAATAAATTTAAATTAAATTTAAATTTTGTTTGTTCAATCTAATGGTAATTGTACCTCTCCTTTTTTCACATTGGGACTTCGTAGATTTAGGTTGACACGCTGATCTTTGTGTTAAGGTGAGAGTGGTCTTCTCTAAGACGAACTCCTATCCGAAGATGCTACATGTGATGCCGCTGCTGTTTTGCTTTACCTGTTTTTTGTTTAACAGTTATTTTCTTCCTTTGATTTATTGTGGTGTGTGTGTTTGTGTGGGTGGGGGTTTCCCCCTCAACACTCGTGTTTTGCTTTATTGGATTGTTTTGCTATAGTGCACTGTTGCTTCATGGTTTCATGTATTTGGCTTTTACTTATTGTTTTGGATGTATGTCTGGTTTGCTTTGTAACCACATATAGTAAGAGTGAGTAATCTGAGAGTGGTAAAATTAGTGTTTTCTAGACTCAAACCTGTTTCAGGTTTGTTATTCCACCTAACCACTTTACTACTGAGAGGGTGTGTGTTGAGCCTTACTGTCTCCATGCGGTAGTGGCCATAATTCTGGTTCTGCTTGGGTGTTATCCACTGCCTCCATTTCTTGTGGTGGTGTCAGTGGGCCTGGGTGTTTATAGCTACATACCACAGTGTTTGTAATATTTGTCTTTCTGTGTCTTGTTGTTTAGTGTTTGTATAATTTTGGGTTAACTGGTGTCTTCTTTCTCTCCAGGAGCCATTGAGTCTTGGTGGGACAGGGGAGGCTAGCTGCATTTAGTTGGTAGTGTGCTTCACAGTGTGCTCAGTGTGCCAACACAACTTCCTTATGGTGCAGGTAGTGTGGGGTTGGGTGTGTTGGGTTTTTTTTTTGTGTGTGTGTGTGTGTGTCTGTGTGTGTGTGTGTGTGTGTGTGTGTGTGTGTGTGTGTGTGTGTGTGTTTGGATGACCTCCTGAGTTGTAGCTGGCCTGCCTTGTCCCTGCTGAGCCTGGGCCTGAAGAAGTTTAGTTTTAAACCCCTTATTGTGTTTCATGGGAAAGTGATTTTATATTTTCATGTTAAGTTTTAAATGATGCCGAAGTGTCTTAAAACAATTTTTTATATTTGTACTCATGTCTCACTCTCATGTTCCTTGCCCTGAATGGTGAAACTTATCTGTGTTCCTTTTGTTTGGGAGTATTTCCCTGGTTCTCCCCAGGGTGGTGTAGTTGGATTTACTGAATTTGGGATAAATGTTTCCCTCCAATTGGGAATACTGCCACATTCTGGTGTGGTCCGCAGGGTAGGCGTGTTCCCTCCACTCGAGGGAATAACCGCCACACAAGCATTAGTTTAAATTCACTGATATTGACTGGACCATCTTTCAGGTGCTTTGCCAAATTCCAGACGTTTCCTCACTTTGTTTGAAATGAACGATAGCATCGGTTACACACCGAAATATTTCCAGACCACCTTTCCTCTCAAGGAGTTGTGGTGGAGCTAAACTTCTGAAGTTTTTCCTGTGTGCTTGTAGTTGTTCACCACTTGTGGACCGACTAAAACACTTGTGTGTATTTGCTGCCCCAATCAGGTCTGGAAGAATTGCAACCTTGGTAACTCCATTAAAATCTGTTCCAACGCTACTCCCGAAAAACCAGTACCGTTACGTTTTAAGAATGTTTCTACGGACTTGGTACCTAAGTATCGGTTCTCATGACATCCCCAATACAGAGTTTAGAGTTTAACAAGAAAAATGGACCGCTTCAGATTTATTCACAGAGATGAATGGGAAACCTGTGTGCTTGGTGTGTATGCAGCAAGTTTCGGTGATCAAGAAATATAATATTCGGCACCACTACTAGACTAATCATGGCAAAAAAATACGACAGCTTGTAAGGACAAATGAGAAGACAGAAGATAAATGAATTGCTGGTGGGTCTGAGGAAACAGTCCATTTTGACCCAGAGCCAAGAGGTCAGTGAAGCAGCAGTAAAAGCCAGCTACATAATTGCTAATGAAATAGCATTAGCATCAAAGCCATATTCTGACGGTGGGTTCACTAAAACATGCATGATGAAGGCTGCAGAACTCGTGTCCCAAGAAGCGACAAGCTTTTGCCAACATTAGTCTGACGAGGAATACCATAGCAGAGAGGATTTCAGAACTACTGGCAGATTTGTACAGCCAGTTCAAACACAGTCAAGTCATTTCTTGCATTTTCTGTTGCAATTGATGAGGGCACTGACATTACAGACATTGCTCAACTGTCCATATTTATTGGTGGGGTTAATGAGACATAGACAGTCACTGAGGACTTCCTTGAGTTGGTGCCTATGATGGACACCACAACAGCTGAGGACATTTTCGGCTCTCTGGTTGGAGCGCTGGCCAGTGTCAGAGTGGACTGGTCCTGCGCTGTCAGCCTGGCTACAGACGGTGCACCATCGATGATCGGAAGAAAAGCAGGCATTGTGACAACTTTCAGAGAGAGAAAGTACAAGCTACTAATGGAAGAGATGGTTTCGGGACATTTCACTGTATATTGCACCAGGAGGCATTGTGTTGCAAGTCGTTAAAAACGGATCACGTTATGGAGGTGGTTGTCCGAACTGTTAATTTCATCCGAGCCAGAGATCTGAATCATCGTCAGTTTGACTGCCTTCTCAGTGACAATCATGTTACCCATTGCCTGCCATACCACACTGAAGTAAGATGGTTAAGTTGAGGTGATGTGCTGAGGCGTTTCTTTGATCTACCAGAGGAAATGGGATAGTTCATAGAGAAAAAAGGAAAACCATTGATGGAATTACAATCTTGGGAATGGCTGCAGGCCCTTGCATTTCTGGTGGATATTACAGAGCACTTGAATAATCTGAACAAAATGTTGCAAGGCTGCAAAAATGTTGTCACACAGTTTTGACAGCATACATGCATTCAAGTTGAAGCCAACTTCATGGGAGACACAGCTGGCAAGTGTTGACCCTGCTCATTTCTACTTGTCTGAGAGGTGCATGCGACAGTCATTAATGCTGACATGAAACAGTATAAAGACAAGATTGTAGGATTGCTGTGGGAGTTTGAGAAATGGTTTCAGGTCTTTGGTGAACTCGACAGAATTTGCGGTTTTTCACTCACCCTTCACAGTGAAAGCTTCTGATGTGCCTGTCGACATCCAACTAGAAATAATTGATTTGCAGTGTGATGCAGATTTGAAGGACAAAATTTGCCTCAGTGGGCTTAGACACATTTTATCATTATCGCTTACCAGGGTACCCCAAATTAACAGCCCTGGCCGCAAAAAAATTTTTGTGCAGGTTTGGGAAAACCTACCTTTTGTGAACAAGTAATGAACATCAATAAAACAAAATTGCACTCAAGGCTCACACACAAACACTTAAATGACATTCTGAGATTGGCTGCTACTCAGGACATGATGCCTGATATTGATGCACTGGTGCAGACCAAAAGATGCCAAGTTTCAGGAGCAGAAACAAAGTCTATACATGACTAACTCCACTGAAATGCTGCTTCGATTGCACTTAAAGGAATACAGTTCTGTGAAAATGAATCCTTGCTGTAGTAATAGTTTAAAAAAAATTGCAATTAAATGTCACTACAAGAGTTTGGTGGAATCCTATTGTTTATGCAATGCCATAAATTTTAAAGTGCAATACTATATTTTTCAGTTCCCAATACCTGAGGCTTAATTTTTTTTTTTTGCATTTGTACAAACACTGTGACCAGTTGTACACACATGTAAGTAATAATCAGATGCAAATTGCACATGTTTGTCTTAAGAAATCTGAGGTTGTTCATGATATGTTTTGTAAAAGTACATTTCATTAAATATGAAGATTTTCCGAATATACTTGTACTTCTTTGCAATGAAAGAAAGTTGAAAACATAGACTTGTTGTTATTTATAGGTAATTATGCTGTGATTTTACTGGCACGGCCCACTTGACATCTAATTAGGCTGCATGTGGCCCCTGAACTAAAATGAGTTTGACACCCCTGATTTAGATGCTCAACTCTCCACTCTTACCTTAACACAAAGATTGGAGTATCAAACTAAATCTACCAAGTCCCAATGTGAAAAAGGGAGAGGGGTGCTTAACATTGGGTTGAACAAACACCAGACGCAAAGTTGAAGGATTACTCACAGGTACCGAGGCTCAATATACATATCATTCAGCCACCGGCTAATGTTGCGATCACTGAACGCGATCCCCGGTGCAATGCACGTGCCACCAGCGCCTCTTCTAAGACTATAAATAAACAGATTAGCCTTGAGATGTTCACCTCATTACACCGTGAGCAAAGCCTGAATGAAAATGGGACCCGGAAATGCCAGGGGTGGCGCGAGGAACACCTATGCGCTTAGCAAAATAAGGGTCCTTAAATAGTCGGGTAGCTCCCACCTTATTGGTCTGCTGAAGCCATACCCCGAACAGAGCCAATAGGATAGTTAAATTACTTTATCGGGTAAACCGATGATTGATTATTACGAATATCAGGTTATGCCAAACTAGCATTTGTATTGTTATTAGGAAAGAGAGAGCCTGTTTGGACTTGCTCAGTCTGTTGTAGGGTTGCTACATCAAATCCAGGTTCACAGTGAGAACTGGCTGCTGAAATGTTTTTGAAAAAAGTACTATTTCATTCATTTATTCTTTTAAAGTTTTTATTGATGAGTAATTTAAGCTTGAGTTTTTTTCCTGACATCAAATAAGATGTCACACTCCAGCCCAGTAAAAATTTTGTACCCCAGATCAATGCCCTCCCATCTAGGACACTTGTTCCTTAGGGCCCACCGCCTACTTAAGAGCCTTAAGTAAACCCTGCATTCACATTTACAGCACCTTCTGCTCCAGCCCACCCTTAAAACACAGACTGCATTACCATTATTATCATTTATCAGTGACAATATGCTACATTTCTATTATGTTCCATGTATAGGTAGTCTGCTGGCTGAAAGTTACAGCTAAATATTATACAGGTTAAAGATTTATAGCTTATGTTTTGTAGAGTAGGACTCTCTACTAAATTATTTCTTCCTCCACATTGAGAGCTTCATTGCCTCCATGTAAAAATAATGAAATGTTCTCAAATACAAAGAATACTTTTTAGCATGTCTTTATTTAACAGCATAGTACATTGCAAATCAAATATAAATGACAGATTTGGATATTGACAAGGGCGCACGGTGGTTAGCACGTTTGCCTCAAACCTCCAGGGTCGGGGGTTCGATTCTCACCATGGCCCTGTGTGTGCGGAGTTAGCATGTTCTCCCCGTGCTGTGGGGGTTTCCTCCCACAGTCCAAAGACATGCATTGGCATGTCCAAAGTGTCCGTAGTGTATGAATGGGTGTGTGAGTGTGTATGTGATTGTGCCCTGTGCTGGATTGGCACCCTGTCCGTGGTGTACCCCGCCTTGTGCCCGATGCTACCTGGGATAGGCTCCAGGTTTCCCCGTGACCCTGAAGAAGGATAAATGGTATAGAAGATGGATGGATGGATGGATGGATATTGACAAGATATTATTTAAAATATTTTATTTAAGGCTTTTTTTTATTATCAACAACAAGAGGACAAATAATAAATCAAAAACAAGTACTACTTTCCCAGCTCTTTTACACTTTGTCAGAAAATGGGGATACAGAACCATAAATGTAGCTTAGTTTTTGAGTGATGTAACTTATGAAGAACGTTAAATTGTATCAATCTATATTTTAAGTCAGTGTAACACTTTGAAATCCTATGTAGGTTCTCCTCCCAAACCATGTCTGACAAAGACTTCTGACATGTTTTCACAGCCTTACCTCCCTATAGTCAGCATTGTGGGGTATAGATATGAGCGAAACAAATGGATATTAAATACAGGGAAAATGCATGAGTGAGGAAATTTTTAAAAAGTATCTATTTATTGGTTTAGACATATAATTTGGAATATTTCTTTGATTATAATGTCTGACTTGCAGATACTGAAAAAATGCATACGAGGAAGAATAAATTTCAGTTATAAATCCCTCCAGGATTTTGCGATTGCAGAAATTAACACAAAGTCAAGCAAACTCTGCAGTATTTGGAGGAGCTAGCAATTTTTCAGAATTACCACAGATTTTCCGCAGATTTGGGCCAAGATACGTCATGTGACGTAATCACAATGCACATTCTACCAACACACTCTTTGATTTACATGTGTTGAGTATGAGCACAGATAAAAGGGTTCATTTACCAACAAACATCTCTGTGAAAGGCCTTGCAAAATTTTGTGAAATTGCAATTTTCACCAATTCAAGTAGCTTTCCACAAAAATAGGACCAAAAAATCCACACATTGCAATGAAAATTTTTAAACAAACCCGCAGCAAAATCTAATATTTTTTTCCACAACAACAAAAAAATCCACAAAATTCTGTAAGGACTGATTAATAAATTGTTCTCAATAAACTGTTATCTATTTATCTATTTTATAATGAAGCAATGTTGATTAAGCAGACATGATTCTGTACTAGTTAGTAGGGCTGTACAATTAATTGAATATCGATCACAATTACGATTTTGACTGGCCACGAATAAATGAACATGGTCGACTGCGATATTAACGTTTAAAGTTTGTCCTCCACTAATAGAAAACTCCACTTCATATCAAATCAAGCACTTCCTACACTTACAGCCAATCACGTAGAGCAGCACAGGGATGATGTCATTTTGTAGTGCCAAAACCCCGAAATGGAGTTAGCATTTTAGCCCTCGAGCTGCCAGTTTCTCTTCGAGCTCCAGTGCTTTGCGCGAGGAGAAATCATGACATTAATATGATGTTAAATGGCACTACAGAGGTCGGGGACATTAAACTTCATCACGCCGAACGGGAAAAAACTTCGCAGATAAACTCAGGGCTCTACAGTGCGACCATTTCACTCGTGTTTGTGACTGAAAAGTATTTTGTGCAACTGTGAATAAATATTTATTTGCACCGGTGCGAGTGACCTGTTCGGAGTTGTATAATAAAATCAGTTGTATAATATCAATTTAACATTAAGCTTAGTTCGCTATTTCCTTAGAAAGTAATTAGCCTTTTTCCTAATATGGATCATTTTTGTGTTAGTCTACTTTTAATTAGGACTCTCTATTGTTTTTAAGATATTTAAAAATAAATATTTTATGCTTGTTTATTTATCAATTAACCAACAGTTTTTCTCACTGCTATTATTTTAACTCAATTAACAGTGACCATGAGCAGAGAGCTTACATTTAACTGTTTATGACAGACCTCCTGAGGGCGCACGGTGGCTTAGTGGTTAGCACGTTCACACCTCCAGGGTCCGGGGTTCGAGTCCTGCCGGGGCCATGTGTGTGCGGAATTTGCATGTTCTCCCTGAATTTGCATGAATTTTCCTGAGTTTGCATGTTCTCCTTCCCACTCCCTGTGCTGCGGGGGTTTCCTCCGGGTATTCCGGTTTTCCTCCCCCAAAGACATGTATGGTTGTACATAGTGCTTGCCGTGTCTAAAGTGTCCATAGTGTATGAATGTACACTATGTATGAATGTGTATGTGAGTGTGTGATGGCACCCTGTCCAGGGTGTACCCATTGGCACTCATTGGCACCCTGTCCAGGATGTACCTCACCTTGTGCCTGATGCTCCCTGGGATACGTTCCAGGTTCCCCGTGACCCTGAAAAGGAGTAAGCGGTAGAAAATGGATGGACAGACCTCCTGATTAAAGTTGAAACAAAAAAAGATTGGTATCTGGATCGGAATCAGCTGTAAAAATCCGTCAGTAATGAACACCATTAAACTGAAGCGCTTTGCATCTGAGGGGTAAATGAACTCACTCAATCACATCCTATATGAGATTATTCAGATATATATACAATATACACAGAGCAGTTCGAGAACTGACTCCCGCCTAGAACCATGACAGCAGAAAATGTCTAATAGTGTAGCTTTAAATATATTTAAGAGGAGCAGACTTCAAACACTGAACATTGATGTTTATTGTATTTGTTTACGAGGTGGAACAGGTTAACAGTTATTTTTTGCATACAGTCTGTAAAATTAACTGAAAATATAAAATTTAGTTTATCAGAAGGTAAATTAATTTGTCATGGCTCACACTATGTTCATAAATTCTGTCATAATTGACCAGCTCAAGTTTTCTCATGCGTACTTGTGTTTTATATTGTGGCATGAGAAAACTTAATAAATGTGAAAGTGCAATAAAAATATGTTGTCACTAAAATCAATTAATAATCGTGATAAATAATCGAGATCTCAATATTGGTCAAAATAATCAAGATTATCATTTTGGCCATAATCATGCAGCCCTACTAGTTAGTGTAAATTTTCACATTAGGAGTGTCCAAGTTACCTGCAGCTCTGACCATGGTCACAAGTTGTTACAGGAATGTGTGCCTGCATACATTCCGTCTTGCACCCTGTATTATCAAGATACGCTCCAGGTCCTCCACAATCATGACCAAGAGAAAGCAACTATTGATGAATGAATGAGTGAATGTAGTGCCCAAATTTCCCCTTGAGAACCAATATCAGGTCAAGTTGAGAAGGTTTGTATTGTGTTGAGTATCCTGACTGCCTCAGGGAAGAAGCTGTTTTGGATGGATGCTCCTGTACCTTGGCAGATGGCAGGAGGGTGAAGAGTCCATGAGAGTGGTGGGAGTTCATCCACAATGCTTCTGGACTTGCAGATACAGCGTTTGTGGTAAGAGGTGTCATTGGTGGGTAGAGAGACCTCGATGATCTTTGTAGCTGTTCTGACAATTCACATGAGGGTCTTGAGGTCTGAGACAGTGCAGTTCCCATACAAGACATTGAGACAGCTGGTCTGGATGCGCTCTATTGTCCCCCAGTAGAAGTTGAAGTGTAGGGTTTGCTCTCCTTAAACTCCACAGGAAGTAAAGGAGCTGCTGGTTTGTCTTAACCAGGAAGGAGGTCCTTCATGATGTGCACACAGAGGAACTTGGAGCTTTTGGCTGTTTCCACAGTTACAATATAAGTGGTTACAGACAATGTACAAATAGTTTAAATGTTTGCTTTAATGACTAGGTGTCTGTTTGGAAAAGAGAAGGCTGCTGTGGCTCCACCAGCATCTGCCAAGTATTTCAGTGGTGCGCCTTTACCTTTCAAACAGAATAAATGTATTGTGAGAGTTTTGTTTCAGAGTAGACCATCATAGTCTGTATTAAAGCATACTCAAGGAATGTGTGGATTAGAGAATGTCAAAAGGCTAAAGACGTTCTCCTTAGTTAAAAATTAAAACACTATTTTTACTTAGGCCACACACAACATTTTTTATTTCACTATAACTGTAAGATACTCACTGAGGAAACCTTTATAAACCCCATATTTTTATGCTTACCCAGATGACTGTCAGGCAGATGCTACAAAGAATTTAATAAAAACCAACAAGTGTATATATACATTAATTGTGCCTTAATCATGCCTTGAATTGAGTTTAGGGTCATCTTTGCTCTTGTTAAGTGTCTCTATATAAAGACAGGATCTCACACAGACACATACTTGTGTTTAGTTTCACTTTCCACAAACCAAACATGATTACAAGTCACAGAGTCAATATTTAGATATTGTGGTTTGATCCTTGCACCAGCTATTCTCTTCTCTTTTGCTCTTGTCACTCTGATATATATATTTGTGCGTGTGAGTTTGTGTGTGATTGTGTGTGTGTGAGAGAGAAAGGTTTTACCTACTATACTATATAGTAAAATACAGTAAGCATGACACAGCTCCATGGTCCCTGGTTCAATCCTGAGGTCAGGTTACAGCCTGAGTTTCTGTGAACATTCTCCCTGTACATGTGGGTTTTACTGTATCTTACAGTGTTTCCTCACAGATCCCAAAAACATGCCAGTAAGTGGATTGACTTCAATGACCCTAGTTGTGACTGGCTGTGTGAATGTTTGTGTGCATGGTGCCCTGTGATGGAATGGTCTAGAGTCCTGATCAGGATAAAGTGGTTACTGAAAGTAAATGCGTTTTTGCATTTGCATCTGCATTTTGTATCTGTTCTGAGACCGAACACTGTCTGTGTCGACCAAGATTTGTGATATTCACAATGCATTTCTCCTAGCCTCACTCCACTTCTCCTTAGGGAAGGCAATTCATCATTCACACACCCCAGGCCTCCACACCATGATTGGCTCAGAGGTAGGATAAGGCCTCATAGGAACTTAAGACCATTAACTGCAGTGATGTCTTGTCGTCTTACACAAATCAACAACAAACTGTTTATGTAAAAATATTTATTTACATTCTCTTTGTAGGTTGTGTTTCATTTATTATTATTATTATTATTATTATTATTATTATTATTATTATTATTATTATTATTAACGTGATGTATTAAAAATGTAATCTTTTGGGCCCTGATATTTCAAGTGTCAAGAAAGAAAACTGTCCATTAGCATCAATTCAGCTCCACTTGTACTTAAATGTAAATTGCTCAAAATAACTTTACTATCAGTCAGGCTACATAATAGTCCAAAATGTAAGTGAGCTCACTTCAAAATGGGGAGAATATATGGGAAAGTTTATTTCCATGTTATGATTGAAGTTAAGGAACAGAGCCTTAGCAACTTATAAAGTGGGATTCCAAGTCTGTCTCAAAGAGCTTGCCTCAACAACTTCAGTAATGTGTTCGCCAATCCAACTAGGTCATGGATGGATGTAGTTCTAAAAGATAGACCTGTGGGATTGGTTAGTCACAAACAAAAGTACTAAACATCTAGAACAGTAGTAGAGCTTTTGTCAGGTTGTGACACATATATTTATCTACAGCAAGTGGTGCTGGACCAAAGCCAGGAAAATAGTGCAGGACCTCAGCCATCTGAACAATTGACTCTTCTCTCTGTTACGGCCAGGGAAACACTTCTGCTATCTGAAGACCAACACAGGGAGAATGAGGAGCTTTTTCCCACAGGCCATTCAGGCCCTTCAGGGTTTGTTTGCACAACACCCACACCCCTGTTAATATATAATATAGTACATTCCTGTTAATATAACCATTTTATAATGTATTAATATATATAAATATTTATTATATATGTTAGCTGTCTTATTTTATTTTTTTTAGATTTTTCTTTTTCTTTTATTGCAAGTAAATTCTGGTTTATGTAAATTCTGTTTTTATGTCACCGGACATTCATAAAAAGCATTTCATACTGTGTGTGGTTGTGTGTGTGACCAAAAAAATTTGAATTAGAATTTATACAGACTTGAAACCAGTTTAGAATCATTTAAACCTGTTGTAAAGATTTATAATTTAGCATCCCTGAAGTTCTTCCATGATAGCCATAAGAGTATGACTTACACACAGAACCTTTATTACATTTAACATGGATATATAATCACTGAACACGTTGGAAAACTTTACACCCATTCTTTCATGCAATGATCTAATCAGTCAATCATGTGGCAACAGTGAAATGCATAAAAACGTGCAGATAAGGCCAGCTTGAGGTAATGTTCACATCAACCATCAGAACTGGAAAAAAGTGATCTCATTTTGACCATGGCATGATTGTTGGTGCCAGACAGGCTGGTTTGTGTATTTCTATAACTGCTGATCTCCTGTGATTTCCATGCATAACATTCTCTAGAGTTTACTCAGAAATCTTCAATAAAGAAAAACATCCAGTGAGCGGCAGTTCTGTGGACGGAAATGCCTTGTTGATGAGAGAGGTCAATGGAGAATGGCTAGACTGACAAACCTCTCTGTGTAATTGTGGTAAACAGAAAAGCATCTCAAAATGCACAACATGTTGAAACTTTAGGTGGATGGGCTAGAACAGCAGAATAACCCACTGGGTTCCAGTTCTGTCAGCCAAGAACAGAAAGGTGATGATGCAGTGGGCACAGGCTCACCAAATCTGGACAGTTAAAACTGGAAAAATCTAGCCTGGTCTGATAAATCTTGATTTCTACTGAGGCACACAGATGGTAGGGTCAGAATTTGGCAACAGTGACATGAATCCATGGACCCAACCTGCCTTGCATCAAAACTCCAGGCTGGTGAAGGTGGTTTAATACTCCGGGTAATGTTTTTTGGCACACTTTGGGCCCATTAATACCAATCAATCTTTGCTTGAATGGCCTATTTGAGTATTGTTGCTGACCATGTGGCTCCCTTCCCAAAATTTACCTATCTTCTAATGGCTACTTCCAGGATGATAGTGCACCAAGTCACAAAGCAAAAGTCATCTCAAACTGTTTTCATGAACATGACAATGATTTCAGTGTTCTTCAGTGCCCTTCCTAATCATGGGATCTGATTCCAGTAAAACACCTTTGGGATGTGGTAGAATGGGAGATTTGCAGCATGAAAGTGCGCCTGAAAAATCTGCAGGAATTGTATGATGCAATCATTATTCTGCACCAGAATCTCAAATGAATGTTTCCAACATCTTGTGGAATCCATAGCACTGAGGATGTTTTGAGAGCAAATAGGGGCTCTACCCAGTATTAGTATAGTGTTCCTAATAAAGTGTTTGGTGAGAGTATTAGTGCCTGGTTTCCATCAGATAAAATTATTCTTAAAGGATCATTAGGTGATATTACAACAATACAAATCATTGCAACCTAGACCACCATGAACACTCTCCTCCTGTCCTGCCTTATCAAACACAACAGTGGAAAGATAAAAGACTGCTTTAGGACCAAATGAGATCTTGTTTTATTTTCCCCATAAAGTGCTTCTCTTCAGAGCATACTAATTGAGAAGAGTTTCCATGTAAACTGAAAACAATTCAGTTCAACTACATTTTATTGTACAGTGCTTTTAACAATAGACATTGCCATAAAGCAAATTTACAGAAATCTGGATGTAGATGTAGTCTAACAGTGACAAGGAAGACCTCCCTGAGAGGGCATGATGCAGTAACCTTGAGAGGAACTAAAAGGACTCAGAAAGGACCCCAACATCTTTTGAGTGACACCGGATAATGGGATTATACACTGATCAGCCATAACAGTATACTATGAGGTCAGTGTGTTTGTGTGTGTGTGTGTGTGTGTGTGTGTGTGTGTGTATGTGAGTTCAATTGATGTTCATTATGAACATAAGTCTTTATGATTCAGGAGCAGTTCTTAGTTTCAAGTCCATAGTATCCATGTGAGATTATCCACTGAAGCCAGGGTGATACTTGGTTTAAACTGTTTGTAGGAAGTGTTTATGGTATTCATGTGGGATCATCTACAATACCAGAAAAACAGAGCCTGCATATACATGCTTATATTGTTCAATGTCTCAATGCTACTGTTAGTCCTGTTTAATGTCCTCAAATGGCTCCTGCTTCTTCTATTGCCTCCACTTTCTGTATGTGAGAAAACTAAGCGTTGACTGTATAAATATAACATAAACTGTGCGGTGAACTGGCTGTGAGCAACCATTCAGACCACCCAGGACTCATGAAGGCCATGGTTTTGTCCAACAACAACACACCAGTGGCATATATATATTGACAAGATAGCATCAGATTCCAAACACACTGCTTGAGTACAGCAGTATCAGACAGCCCAGTGAGTCCAACATCAATGAACAGCTTTCAAAGAATCAGACCTATAAATAGACACACTGTGGTATTTTCTCACAATTTTGATATACCAAAAACTAAAGTAAAAAATTATCTCTGCAGTTTATAGTTTTCTTAAATACTTTATTTTATACCTAAAGTTAAATACAGTTTAACTTTTGCACTGCTTCATGTGGGAGGTAGAAAGTCCAAAAGCCAGGGCAAAGCTTTATACATTTAGCAGACATTTTTATCAGCTCATATTCTCCTTCCATCTCACAAAGTGAGCAGAAATCCTCTGTTACTACAACTTTCCAGCTGCTGCCTCTGTCTATTTGTCTTTCTGTCAGTCTGGTCCTTTCATTTGTTCCTTTAATCTGCTTTCTCCATCATTTTCTGCCTCTTCATCTGGATGACATGTCCACTGGAATCAGGCTTCACTCTTCACTTTCAAGAAGAGACAAATACTGTAAAAAGAGAGAAAATCAATCAAACAACAATTTGGAATGGCCTGAAAAATAAAGAAACCAACATTGTACTGAGCAACAGACACTGAATTGGGAAGCCAAGGATAACAGCTGATGACAGAAAAATTATGAGAGCTATGAAGAAAAAAAAACAAAATCAACAACCAGTGACATCACCAACAACCTCCACAGGTCAGGGTGAAGGTATCACAAGCCACTGTTCAATGAAGACTTTCAGAGCAGAAATATAGAGGCCATACCACAAGATTGGAATTCGCAAAGAAATACAGAGATGAGCCAAAAAAAATGCCAAAGTGATGGAAAGGCCAAAGTGTGGAGAAAGAAAGGATCTGATCATGATCCAAAGCATACAAGCTTATCTGTGAAACATGGTGGAGGTAGTGTCATGGCTTCGGTTTGCATGGTTGCTTCTGGAACAGGCTCACTAATCTTTATTGATAATGTAACCCCTGATGGTAGCAGCAGAATGATTTCAGAACTTCAGAGGAACATATTGTCTGATGATTTACAGAGAAATGAATCCACATTAATCAGAAGGAACTTTATCACGCAGCAAGACCAATTCAAAACACATTGCCAACTCAACAAAGGACTTTATCAGGGTGGAAAAGTGAAAGGTTTTAGACTAGCTAAGTCAATCAACAGACCTTAACCCAACTGAGCAGCATTTCACCTCCCAAGAGGAGACTGAAGGGAGAAACCCCCCAAAACAAACAACTGAAAGCGCCTGCTGTAAAAGCCTGGAAAAAGCATCACAAAAGAAGAAGCCAACAAGTTGGTGATGTTAATGAGTTGCAGGCTTGATGCAGTTATTGCAAACAAGGGTATGCATCCAAATATTAAGTGTTATCTATTAATTTACTTAAACTAACTTTAATTTACTTTAACTAAAACTTATCTCTTCTTATACTTTTGCTTGCCTAAAAATTGGGTGCTCTGATACACAAGGTGTTTTATGTTGTTTAACATAACTAGATGTAAATACAAGGAAATAAAAGCTGAAATCCTAAAATCTCCTCTCATATCCATCTTTTCATTCTTTGGTGTATAGCAAAAACAAATTAATTGACCATGCTGTCCCAATAGTTTCAGATGGGACTGTAGTTGATGTTTTCTTGTGGCCTTTCCAGCTCATGGCTTGTTTTCTCCAAGACTGACCATTAGTCATAAATATTCATAAAGCTGACACCAATTTTATAATAATATCCATAAGTGAAATTAGCTAAATGTCCAGTTAAGCCAAGAAACTCTGACCACACACTGATAGGCTCCCTTAACGCTATCCTATCAGCCACGCTTCTCCATTCACATAACCCACAAAACCTGTGCGCACTACTATCCTCCCCTCCTCCCCAGCACCACTGTCTAGATCTGCCGGGAGTGAGGTTATGTTGGGGGGGGCTTCTCCTTCCGTACCCTTTGCAGCAGCAGCATGCTTCTCTGCTTTTCTATGTCTGTCCATGTCTATCAGAGCAAGTATTCATACGTGGTCAGCAGCAGCAGCATAGCACATCTAGTCTTCCAAAAGCAAACCTATTTACACTCCATCCCCATCTATAAAAGCTCACAGTTTCACTCTGAGAGTTGTGATGGCTGAACTGTGTTTATTGTTCCACATCTTATATTAGCAGATTTTTACTAATAGTATATGAAAATATTGGGCCATTGACTGTGTGTTGATTGACCACCATGGGCTAATCACATTAAGGTATTCAAATGGCTCTCTGGTGATTTCGATAAGGTCTGTGATTTTAAATGTGAGAGTTTTTGTCACTGCTGGACTAAACAAAATGCAGGAGTTAGCATTTTCTCATTATTGTACTTCCTTATAATCACTATACAGTGGATATAAAAAGTCTATTTTAACATCCCTGTTAACCCCTTTTTTATTTTAACCCCTGTTAATATTGCAGGCTTTTGTGATATAAAAAATGAAACCAAGATACATCATGTCAGATCTTTTTCCAACTTTATTATGATATAGCAACCAACAAAATTCAAGTGTTAATCAAGTTTTAGGAAAAAAGTAAAAAAAAAAAAAAAAGTATAATATCCAGGTTGCATAAGTGTGCACACCTTTTATAATGAGGCATGTGAGTGTGCTCAGAATTAATCAATTACATTTAATCTCATGTTCAAAAGTAATTATCATCTACTGGCCATTAATGAAGCAATTCTGATCAACTCCAAATAGAGGTCTGCTGTTTCTGTAGGTATTTCTTGACATGTATGCACTTATTTTTACATTGTTTTTACATTACAAAAGCCTGCAAGATTCACAGGGTGTGTAGACTTTTTATACCCACTGAACCACTGCAAAACACACAAAAATAATTTTTTGCAACATACTGCCTTTAAAGGAGACCTATTATTCCCCTTTTTACAAGATGTAATATAAGTATCAGGTGTCCCCAGAATGTGTCTGTTTCACCTCAAAGTACCCCACAGATCATTTATTATACCATGCTGTAAATACCCCTTTTTGGGTGGAATCAAAAACACGCTGTTTTTGTGTGTGTCTCTTTAAATGCAAATCTGCTGCTCCCCGCCCCCTTTCCAGAAGACGACTGTGACTTTTCACAGCTAGTGCTTCTTATACTACAGCAACAACAAATCAGGAGAACCAGTATGACTGACACCATAAATACAGGTGTTCAGCCCTATATGTACATACTATGTACAATTCTCACATTCCAAAAACATGCCACATAGGTGGACCGACTACACTGAAGTTCCCCATGATTTATATTTTGATGCTCTGAGTTGGACTGGCATCAAGTAACTCAATAACACAATAAGTGTTTATGGACAATTAATTTTTCCTGTTTGTCAGTTACAATTTTACCTCGAAGCAATTTGTTGAGCATTTCCTTAGAAAAAAGAGCACTGATTAAAGCTCTCAAACTGATCTAGAAACAGCAGTTACACTCTTACAAGCTCGAGATCATGCCCTCAGGACACGTTTCTTCAGGACACTGAAATATACAGTTGGTGCAAACACCCATTCAAAGCCTTTAGAAAAAACTACAGCAAGGAAGTGTGCTGAGTTTAATGTTTACAATAATTTCATGATCATTGGAGATGTATGTTGTTAACATTATGGATTGTAATTCCAGTTTGTTTTGGGCTGCTGTGGATTTATTCCAGTGGCCCCTGATTATTGTGTGCTTTTCGGTGACTACTGGCCTTTCTTCTTATAACATTATTTACATTTTCTTTACTCTTAACTTTATTTCTTAAACTAAGCTTTTGACCCAGTTCCCAACCACCTTCTCTGCATCCAATCAGACCTGCTTTCATGTGTATTTCGTGGAACATAAATGTCTTTCTTGGCTTGCCTACGTTCCTGGTTTCTTTGTGGGATATGGAGGGATTTTCCTGTGGGAACAAAAGCACTTCTGTCTGACAGGCTACCACTGCCCTGTCTGTGTATGATAGGTGTGTGTTCCTATCTCAGTATGTAAGAGGCAGGAGAAAAGCAAACTGGCCAACCACAAACTACAATATTTGTTTCAAACAAGTCACACGTTCATATCCTAGACCTTAGTGAAACAATTAGTGTAAATGCTGACTAATATTTAACCACACAAAAGTAAATCCTGTCTTAAAATGTGGGCAGCAGGAGGATTTTGGTGAAGTATTTGAAATGTAACCTACCAAATCCTTAGTACAGACACACATCATGGCCTAAGTGTCTACCCACTAGTAATACAATATGCATGACTCTCTCTCTCTCTCTCTCTGCTTGTGTGTGTGTGTGATAAATAAGGCTAATAATGGTAGTTTCTTACCCAGTTAACTAATGTGGAGAGCAAAAGGTACACCCCTGTTTGCTTCCAGTATGTATATTTATTATCCAGTTCTGTGTTCTTTTAGTTAGCTAGGTATGTATGTTGCTGCCATTGGCTCTGTGTGACACTAGATGCGATGATGTATGATGTATCCGTAATGGTGCATGATGCATGTGTGAAAAGCTATGAATCAGTTACTATTACAAGCTTACCAGGGTGACTTAAGATTTTTTTTTAGTGTGAAAGTAAAAGAAAGTTCATTATGGTTTTTATATGAAGTCTGTTTGTTGAACTAGTCCACTGTTCACCAAAGGAGACCTGAGTGCAAAACTGCATGTGGTAATTGCATTCCCAAGGCCATAGTAGCGAGACATTCATAGAGAGAATGTCCATGTGGAATTGAGGTCCAAAACCATTTCCATGGTACTTCAAGCGGTACCATCCTGAGCAATCTCCAGGCTGTAGCCTCCAGTTGATGAGAGCTCCATCCAGAGATAGGGCATCAGGATGGTTCAAGCAGGTCCGGAGTGCAGAAAGGGTCAGGATTACTGCATCTCCATAAAGTCATGTGTGGCTTGACAGAAGAAGAGAGGGAGAGGGAGGTAAAGAGAGGGAGAGATTATTAAGTATGCTTACTATCCCGTGATGGATAAGACTGCATATTTTGTGTAAACGAAATTCTATCCATGCTAAGCTTGAGTAAACAAATACGTTTTAAGCCTAGACTTAACCACTGAGACTGTGTCTGAGTCCTGAACACTAATTGGAAGGATGTTTCATAACTGTGGGGCTTTGTAAGAGAAAGCTCTTTTCCCTGCTGTAGCCTTCACTATTCGAGGTACCAACAAATAGCCTGCACCTTTTGATCAATGTAGGTGTGGCGGATCATAGAAGACCAAAAGTTCGCTTAGGTCCTGTGGCACGTAACCTTTTAGTGTTTTATAGGTCAGTAGTTGTACTGGGAGCCAATGCAGTGTGGATAATATCGGGGTGATTTGGTCATATCTTCTGGTTCTAGTAAGGACTCCTGTAGCTGCATTCTGGGCTGGAGTTTGTTTATGCACCTACTGGAACATCCAAACAGTCTCAAAGCAGCTTTACAGAAATATCAACACGGTATACAGATATTAAAGGTGAGAATTTATCCCAGCTGAGCAAGCCACTGAGTGGCGACGGTGGCAAGGAAAAACACCCTAAGATGTTTTAAGAGGAAGAAACCTTGAGAGGAACCATACTCAGAAGGGAACCCATCCTCATCTGCGTAACAACAGATATTATGAAAAAGTTAATTATTGACTTATATGAAGTCTGTATGGCCTTTGAAGCAGCCGTAGTCCCAGCAATCTGGAATTGGAGTAGATTAGAGCGCCATCCAGAGGCAGGACATCCAAAATGGATCAGGCAGGTCCGGAGATCAGAAAGGATCAGGATCTCTGCTATCTCCAAAAAATTTAGTGATATTATATTTCTTATCTTAGCAATATTTCTGAGATGAAAGAAGGCTATCCTAGTAATATTATCTACATGAGCATTAAATGAAAGACTGGAGTCAATAATCACACCAAGGTCTTTTATTGCTGTACCTGATGAAACAGAAAGGCCATCCAGAGCTACTGTGTAATAAGAAATCTTACTTCTAGCTACACGTGGTCCTAGTAGAAGTGCCTTGTCTTGTCAGAATTAAGTAAGAGGAAGTTAATAAGCATCCAATGTTTAATGTCCTTTACACAATTCTCAACTTTATGCAGCTGCTGTCTGTCATCTGGCTTTGCTGAAACATACAACTGTGTATCATCAGCATAACAGTGGAAGCTAATTCCATGTTTACGAATAATTTGACCCAGAGGTAGCATATATAAAGTAAAAAGCAGTGGGCCTACAGTGCATGTCTTTGGACTGGGGTAGGAAACTGGAGTACCTGGAGGAAACCCCCAAAACATGAGGAGAACATGCAAACTCTGCAGACACAGTGCAGAGCCAAACGTTCTAACCACTAGGCGTTTTTTTTTTTTAACCTTTTATCTCCCTTCTATACACTCTTTCTCTCATCTATCCATCCACCCATCCACACTTTATAGCCTGCAGGGGCTTTCACAAAAGTTCTGTGTTAAGTGTCAAACAAAGTATCACAGTGAGAACTGATGCTTTGTTGGGCAAACAAGGCTCTAATCAGCTAAGTGTATCCTCACACTGTCTGTCACAGCTACAAAGCAACAACTGCTCAAAGCTCATGGGTTCTGCATTCAAACAGGAGGAATTATATCATTTGCTCTGTAGGGTGCAACATATGGTTCTCATATCCAGAGCTTAAAGGGGCCCCTTTTGGTGCAGATGCAAAAACTCATTCAGAAACATTTGCTTAAGATATGAAACAAAAACAGACAGTTAAACAAACAGTGTAGCAAAAGAAAGAAATGAGAAGAGAGTGATAGACGGTTAGCAGCTGTTTCTATTAATGTAGAGAGAAAGAGAAAGAATGCAAGATCCAGGCTGTTCTGGCAACTTTTTCACAGCCATGCCTTTTGGGAGCCTTTTGGATGAAGGAGGGTCTCGTGAATCTCGTGAATTAGCAGCGAGGATCCAGCGTGTGTAATCAATTGTGACAGCAATGGAGACGCTGAGGCTATTGGCCCAGCAGTGAGAGACTAGACGACTCATGCATCTTTTTTACAGCAAACTTGGCATCCCATTCTGGAATTGTTATTATATCGTTTCCTGAAGCTGCTTGTCATTTCAAAAGCAGGAGGAAATGGGAAAGTGAGATTTTAAAATACACCAATGATCAATTTCTACTTAATAAAAATGCAAATAATTAAATACGCAACATATTTTATCCTTAGTTTTGTTTTATGTTATAGTTACTAGTTGCTTGTCCAAATAATTTTACCACATCATTTGGCACATACGTCAACAATACAGAGGTGTCCAAGTCCAGTTGTAGAGGACCTCATTCCTACAGGAATTTGTGTGTTTTTTCTTACATCACACCAAACTAGGCACTTGGAGGCCTCAGTAATTAGCCGATGAGTTGCTCAGGTGTGATAAATCAAGTTAAATAATCAAGGGCATTCTCTGTCTGTAGATTAATGAAATTGCTGGATTGCTGATGGCATGGTTCGGGATAATGTTTTTTATTTTTTTTTTTTTTTTTTACAAGTTAAGTAAAATTAAGATGTAAAGTAGCTGTCTGGTTGAGTGTTCAGGTTGTAATAAAAGTGGGAGATTTGGCACCCATTGCAGCTCTGGCCAGCTGCCAAAATGACATCATTAGGGCAAAGAAACCCAGTATTGATCATCAGAGGCAAACCTAGATTATGTGGAAGTGAAGATATTTTGTGAATAAAGACTTTGTTGTAGTGTTTTGCACACCCAAAGCATTCATATCACTTCATAAAATTGGGATTAAACCACTGGAGTCACATGGATTACTTTTATGATGCCTTTATGAGCTTTTTGGAGCTTGAAAGTTTTGATTACATGGACTGTAAATGGATTGACAGAAATCTCTGACATGAACAACATGAGGGTGAGTAATTGATGACAGAATTTTCAGTTTTGGTTGAACTATCGCTTTAATATTATTTATATTACAGTGCTATTGAAATCTCAAGTCCAACTGGACAGTTGGTGTTTAATTTCCTATAACAGCAGCCCTCTCAGTAGTGTGGGGTGCATGGTAAATCAAATGCAAGGTTTAAATTAATGCACTCATTCTAATATATGCACTCATTCTAATAACATTTCTGTAGTAACAGCTAATTCACTGAGACTTATATAGCTCACATAAATAGATTTAATACATGCCAATAAATAATCATTAATATGGTAAAGCTTTCTATAAGAAGTTTATTTTACTGTTATGGAAGGAGCCTCTGATGTCACCACTTTGTAACAGTCAGAGGTAAACCATTTCCTTTAGGTTTTCCACCATGGGAGAGTCTTCAGTACAGAGCACTTTATGCTTTTTGGTTTCTCAGTAACATGACAAACTGCAGACTTTTGTCTTATTAACTTCAATGATAAAATTAGTTTTATTGAATATTATAGAATTAATGTTTATAGTTGTTATGAACTGACAAAAAGTATGATGTCACTCATTCACTTTCAGTAAAAAGAACAAGAGCCTATCCCATGAACACTGTGCATTAGGCGGGAATACACCCTGGATGGGACATGAGTCCATTGCAGGGCACCATTCACACACACCTATGAGCAATTTTTCTTAGCCGTTCCACCTACTGACGTGCCACCCCACACCACCCCAATTTTGATCATAAGAGTACACCTTATTGTGTTTCATTTCTTACTTATTCCTTGCCCATGTGGACATGTAAAAGTAGTAAAAATCACAAGATGATAGATGATAAGTTTGAAAAAGTGAATACTGCACAATATAACCAGGGACATTAACTAAAAAAATGTTCATTCTAATTTACATTTGTCCTCAAGATAAAGACTAGCTACTGGGGTTGACATGCAAGAATTTTTTTCCAGCTGAAAAGCATTCTATATACTGGGTCAATTCCTGCAACTTTGTGGAGTGATGTGTATGACCACAGAAGACAGCACTGTGCAATACTGGCTTCACTCTCTGATCCTTTCTTGTCATTTTTAGATTAAAAATAGAGTGAGTGATTCTTGGGTGGAGACATCTTGCATTCCTAAGTTTCTGCCGTGTTATGTGAAATTTAAGAATATGCCACCATGCTTTAACTTGAAACAACACAGCTCTGTTTGATAAATTTCAGACCGCAGCTCTTGATGGTTACTGTATGTTGGAAATGCTCTATTGGGGCAATTTTGTGAAGGTACTGTTGTCCCCTTTAACCTCCCCAGACAAGTCCTCTAATGGCTGTAGTTAGGATTGAGGAAACTGAAGATGGAGAAGTAGCTTTTGGCTACCTTGTGTTCTGATGTTGGAGAGCTATATTTAGCACAGGTGACCTAGTGACAGAAAAACCTGCTCTGCTCACAAACTGTTTTAATTTATTTAGAGGTGAATGGACAGTTGCTGGAAAATGAAACGTATCTATCTCTTTCTCAATTTGCCTCTCATTCTTACATCTTCAGATGACAGATATGAAGATCCGTGCTGTTCCTTAGACATTCACTCACATTCTCTTCAAACCTAAAAGTGTAAGTTTACTGTTTTCCCTCATTATTATGATAATCCGGCTTTAACAATTTCAGTTTAGGACTTCATATCAGTTCTGTCTCTATACACTGTGTGTGTGTGTGTGTGTGTGTGTGTGTGTGTGTGTGTGTGTGTGTGTGTGTGTGTGTTTGTGTGGTCCATAAGTATGACATACTCATTTGTGCCTGTGTAAACAATGGCTTTTGTTGTATGGGGAAAATCAGTGTGGATGAGGCTGTTTCAGGGTGAGAAGAGAAGGGAAGAGGGTTACCATGTGTTGCAACAGCTGCCTATTCGCTCTATAGGGAGTCAAACCAACCATGGAGGTTCAAAGGAGCCCCTTGTTCTATCCAGCCTTTGGCTAGATACCAAATGTGATGGACAGGGAATGTCTGCAGAATCTGGACCACAAGCAACGCTGTGTTTAGACCATGTTTTCAATGTACCAGGCCTATTGCTGGTACTTAATATGTAATCGCATCATTTGACATCTGTTCACACTTGAACTTGAACACTTCCGAAATAATGGACTTTGACAGTAGGTAAGCAATAGTGAATTATGTAGGTCTATTTAATATGCAGTGTACTTGGTTAATACCATAGTTTATTTGGTAAATAAATGTTGCTATTGTCATCTCAAGAGGCTTCATCTGTCAACATATAAGCTTATTTTGAGACTCATCAGAGAAACTGTGGGAATTGTGGGAAATCTTTGCATCGATATAGGATAATGTCCTTTTTTGTACATATATATATATATATATATATATATATATATATATATATATATATATATATATATGCTGAATTATGTTGCTTTTCTAGAAACCTGAAGATTGTGAAAGCCTTGCAAGACAAGCAAATTTACTGGAGCTAAAAGAACTTTAGAGGAAAGATCCGTCCCATCCCCCTACCAAAATCCCAAAGCCCTTTGTCACGTTCTTGACCCCGCCCCCAAGAAGACTCCAAAAGCACAACAACGCAGCAGACCAATAGAAACCCGAAGCTGCTTCAAAACCCGCATGTTAACTTACTAAATAGTGTGTCAAAGCTGAAGGTGGCGTACTATTTTGAAATACTATGTAGTACGGTAGTATGTTTTTGGGACGTAGCCCAGCATTCTCCTCTCACTCCGAGATGTGAGGGAATCGAGGAGGGCTGCTGAGGAAGAACCGAGGCGACAGAAAGTAGGTTCCCTAGGTTAAGTGCATGAAAATGTTGCCGCTGATCGGGGAAATGTTGGACAAACTGCTCTTTAAATTCTGTAGGAAACGTTCATTTAAGGTGCAGTTTTTCTGCTGATTCATAATCACCTGAGTTTCAATGCGATGGAATACAATAGTTTACAGCACGGAGAATTTGACAGAAGGTCCGGCATGTCCCTGGATGTGGATGTTAAAAGGACCAATGTGAACGCGTAGCCCTGGTTTACTTGGGCAATGAATTTCGGCTGAAAACAAAGTGGACCTGCAGAACTAACTTTAGCTGTACCGACATGAGTGTGTGCTGGCTGTCCAACACTAAACGGAAAACTCTGTGCCATGCTGGTATATAACGAAATGTTAGTGAAACTAACAGCAGGATTGGGAGTATTGATGGGTGAGTCGCTGAGGAATCGATTCTTTTGAGGGCATCACTGCGGACTCACGACTGAATCGAAGGTTGGAGCGAAAAAAAAAAAGTTTTTTTCTTTTCTTCTTCTTATTTTTTTAACCACAATAATTTTTGTTTGACTTGTTGAACGCTGAACTGCCAGGTTGCCAAAGCGGTTACACATTATAGCAATACACCAGACTGTAAACTGTCAATGTGCTGTTGGCTCTGAGTCAGACTGTTATCACGTAAAAAGGAAGGCTATTCTCATAATATAACATAAAAGACTGTTAAATGGACAAATACAGACCTGTGCATGTATGTTGGGTCAAAATTGTAGGTAAGATTTCGGATTGTGCTCAAGCTTCGATTTACGTTAAGTGGTTTGCCCTAAAGAGTCGAATCAGTAAAGTGAGTCAGTGAGTCAGAATGCCCATCAATACATGTGGGGCAATATCCATCCTCCCATTATGGATTTGGACTGCCGGTTTAACGCTGGTGTGTTTTGACGCCTTGGTCGGTGCGTCCCCAGCTCACGGTCACCGTCTGATCTGCTGGCAGGCCATTATGAAATGCCAATCAGAACCAGAGTGCCATTACGCTTACAGGCAGTACATGCGCGCGTGCGGACCCGTGATTAACGGACACAAGAAGTGCCCGAGCCACTGCGTCTCATCCATCGTGCAGCTCAATCTGACTGTCAACGGCCCAGGTCTTGAGCACTGCGAGTGCGCTGCAGACACGGTGTGCGTAAGCGCCAAGCGCGCCATTGAGCCATGCATGCCGCGGATCAGCCGCACGGGCTGCACAGAAGCGCGTCGCGCGTGCGAGGGCGACACGGACTGCAGCGCGGCCATGCGTGATTACCTGTTCCACTGCCGCGAGCTCTTCGGCGGAGAACGCTGCTCGGATGAATGTCGGCGAGTTATCGAGCGCATGCGCTCCGTGCCCAAGGCGCGCCTATTGGACACGTGCGAGTGCGACGGCGCCGAGAGGACCATCTGTGAGCACGTTAAGATCAGCATGATGAGCTTGTGCTCTGACGCGTCTGACCACCGGGACGCGGGCAGCGGCTTTTCGGACGACGAGGAAGAGCTCGAGAGTGACTATGACACGGAGGAGTATGACGAAGAAGACAGCGCGGGTGGAGTGTCCAGGGCGCACACAGGGTTGATAATGACCTCCACCATCCCAGATAGCAACAGGGTTTGGGCCAAATCTGGCTTACATCCGGCTCTTCTGGCTTGGTTCTGGCATTGCGTTTTTCACAGTCTTGTGTGAAACAGCATTAAGCTGAATTCCAGCGTGAGTCTGGCCAACCAAAAGAAACAAAAAAACAGACGGTATATGTTTGGCTGAACGCTGGCTGAAGTTTGGTCAACCAGAAGAAGACAAGCAGTCGACTGAGACCAAAAATAAAAAAGAAAAAAGATAGACATTTGGCTGAACTCTGGCATGAATGTGATTAACCACAACCTTGTGTAAGGCTGAACAATAACTCTATATTGTCCATACTTTATTTAATCTTGAAAAACTACACATCATTAGAAAGTTCATTTTGTCAATATCCATAAGATTAAAAAATATTCTGCAATAGCATGAAAATTCTCAAACACAAAGTTACAAACATTTCACAGATTGTTGTTTAGCAGGTTGTTTTTGTGAAAAGAAAGAGGACACCTGGGCAAAAATGACCTGTGTGTGGATTTAAGCAGGGCAGTTAATGCAGACATAAATAGGTGTCAATGTGCAGAATAGAAAAAAAGAGTAATAGATTGTTGCAGAGTGAGGACCAAAAAATGAAAACATAAATGGTGCAGTTTGCAGCTCCATACAAAAGAGGATAGGTGCTTAAAGTATGTCATTGGATGGACTTTGAGTATTTGAGTGGATTTTAGTCATCCTTTTATATATATATATATATATATATATATATATATATATATATATATATATATATATATATATATATATATATTGTGTGTGTGTGTGTGTGTGTGTGTGTGTGTGTGTGTGTATGCCTTTTTCAATAAAATGTAAAATTACAAGAAGGGTTCACAGTGGGACATACTTGCACTATTTATAGCAGGGATGCACCAATCCCGCTCGCTCATTTCTGCTTATAATATCAGAGCTCTGAATATCATCCAGTACCCCGATACAGGTCTGATACTGACTTCTGCACAGTACCTGAAGCAACTCTCTCTCTCTCTCTCTCTCTCTCTCTCTCTCTCTCTCTCTCTATATATATATATATATATATATATATATATATATATATATATATATATATATATATATATATATATGTATATGTATATATATATATATATATATATATATATGTGTGTGTGTGTGTGTATGTATGTATGTATGTATGTATGTGTATGTATCAGAAATTATGAAAAATCTGACACAATACCAGTTGAGATTAGTATCAGCCCAGATACCAATACTCAAAATTATGACCATGTGTCAATAATTGATCAGTTTTTGGGACTGGAAGCATGACCTTTATTAAGAGCACATCTTTACAGGTTTGGACTGTAAATTACTTGTACTGTAGGGCTGAACAATATATTATTTGTGAATCATTATTGCAATATTGTCTGCTGTGATCATCCCAACCCACAGGAAATGCACCAGGTAAAGGTAGTGGAACAGAAAATGGAACATACATCTCTATTTAACATTCATTCTTAGTTTATTTTTAATGCCTTCATCAATTGTTAATTGTGCATGCAATGATTATCAATGCCTTCATGCAGTCTATATAGTTTTTCAGACATTTCTCATCCATGAGCCAATAATTCATTCTGATATCCATTATATATTAAAATTGTCTTTCCAAAACTACATGTACATATGCATCCATAATGGCAATAAACAGCTATATGTAAATAACATCAAAGAAATATGTTATCATCTGCTTATTAGTCTCTCGTGGTCACATGACTAAATATGCACATTTACAAAAACTGGCATAGCGACTATTTGTAATACAATACTGGAACTGCTTGTGTTCGTTTCTGTCGGGGTTTTGATGAATCACAGCATTCATATGATTTGACAAACATTAAAATGTTGGTCACAGAAATGAAGATAAATAATTACCCTGGTTCATCACAGAATCACAATACTTTGGTCAATAGTGTACAGCCCTGTTTACAACTTTCTTAAAACCAGATGATAGACAAGTGAAATGACAATAATTATGAAACATCTGAATGTCACTGTTAATACCACTTAGCACTATGCCTCTTGATATTGATAGTTGAGGGCTGTGGATCCAGAAATTAAATTATTTTGAAATACTGATAAAAGTTATTCCATGTAAGATGAAGTGGAAATGGGAGTATTTTTGTATACCCCAGAGATCTATACACAATAACTTGTGTGCATTTCTATGATATGCCAGTATTACAATGTACAAATATTTTTGAAGAATGACATTTGAAAATGGAGTTTTGTGTTTCAAATGTGGGCATAAAGTGTTTTGAATGTGAAATTTACAAACTATTGCTTGTCTTGGATTTTATTTCAACATTTTGCAAAAAGAAAAACAACATAATTATGTACATAAGCAACTTTAATATGCTTTAATATAATCACAGACAGCACTACAACTGCCATGCATCTAAATTGCTCATTTTATCAGGTGAGCTACAGTTTGTAATTGTACTGATAAACTGGCAGCTCATGATTCCTCAGCATTGTGATGATTTGAGTCAAAATATGATCACACCGCTGGATTGTAAATTAATATGTAGTCTTAGCTTGGCTGCACACAGATTAAAATTAGCCATGAACATTAATTTCTAGGGATGCACCGAAATGAAAATTCTTGGCCGAAGCCAAAACCGAATATAATGAAAAACCTGGCCGAAGGCCGAATACCGAACACGTTTTTTCGTGTTTTTTTCCCATTTATTTGACCATTTTTTCCACCATTGCATAAATTAAATAGTCAGAATGTGCTTTTTACTATTTTGTTTTGCTTTTCAAAGAAAAAAATCAATTACAAAAACTATTCAATTTCAAAATATTTATTTAACACTGAAGATTTTTTTTCATTCCAGCAGGCGTAGGCTACCAACAAAGCACAATATAACTTTAAATAAATAAATGAGTAAAATAAAAATATTTTGATGTGGTCATCTTTGAGCCCCCCTTGAATAGCCGATGTTAGGCCTATAATTGACTGCTGAAAGAATGGAACACTCTGTAGCCTACAACAAAAAAGTGCATTAAAAAATGCATTGACAAGAGTGCAAAAATGGTTCTATTCGGTTATATACGGCTGATTATATTCGGGATATATACCGCTCGTGTCCTTGTACACCTCGCGGAGTATTATAGTAGATATAGTATAGTTAGATACGTTGTTAATGTTATGTTCCCTTAAATAAATATGTCTTTACCTGCTTCCGTACTCTATGGGCGACGTGACAGAATACTCCGGAACAGAAACAAAACAAATGCACGAGTCCACAGTAAACAATGTCACGGTTGTCAACATCTGAAGAGCATGCGCTCGTGCATGTAGTTCATGCATGCGCGCGCCCCCTCATCGCTCTGAGATCGCTGCTGGAAGTGGAGGTTGTGAAAATCGCGCATCTCACTCTGGTTGCTAGGCTAATTGGCGCGTCATCAAACACGTCATTGTTTGGTCAAATTTATTCAGCCTTTTCACTTACTCGGAGGAACACCGAAAATGCTTTTTTTTTTTTTTTTTTGCTATTTTCGGCCGAATAATTTCGGTTGCCGAACATTTGGTGAATCCCTATTAATTTCTGTACGAGTCGACATTGTAGCCTAAACAATATTTGTGTAGTAAATAGGTAATCCTACATTTATATCTTGATCATACCCTGGTCTTGGTTTCTGTGAGAATCAACACTTACATGCTGCACTACATTGCATAATGGCAGCTAGTAGAGTAGTACACAAGCTTAGGTTGAATTCTCAGGTGTGTAAAATCAAGCATGCTGGGATTGTGTGCATATATAGAAGATTGCAGTAGGTTCTGAGTGTGCAAGACTGAGTTTGAACTTGTTTCTCGTTTGCACTGATGTTCTATTATACATTTGGAGTCTGTAGTTTAAAGGAAATGTGGCCATGCTGCTGCTCAGTGCTGTTTAGAGGACAGCAAGCATTTAGCAAGAAACATCAAGTGCTCTTCTCCCAGCAATCAAACATTCATGTTCATTTAGATAAAAAAAAAAGAATTGAGTCTGATCAACTGACTTCCTGAATATAATAAATCTCATTACAATTAAACCAAACATTGCAGCCTGAAGAGACAAAACGTTTGTGTGTGTGTGTGTGTGTGTGTGTATTAGGGGGAGGGTGGTTTACACTTGACCTATAAACACACATGTTTACAGAAGCAGTAAGTGTTAGTTCCTGTTCCACATTTAGGGTTGTGGAAGGGGGTGACTATGAAAAGGATCAGACACAAGAAACATAAGCCAAGCAGTGCCTTGGCTCGTTTATCTGTCCTCACTCTAGTGTTTATTTAAAGTCTTTGTTCACACTGGAGGGGAGAACAAGCTCTGTTCAGATGAATGAGGCCCTAAGTGGCCATCACAAATGCACTCTGCTTTGGCTATTGTGTGTGCGTGCGTGTGTGTGTCAACGGGAATATACTTCATATATATTTTTCTCATATGAATTCATAGGGGTCCAACTAAAATGTGTATGTGTATATATATATATATATATATATATATATATATATATATATATATATATATATATATATATATATATATATATATATATATATATATATATATATATATATATATATAGAGAGAGAGAGAGAGAGAGAGAGAGAGAGAGAGTACAAACTTTGTTATACATTTTTTATTTTATTACTTCTATATTATCAAGTCAGAAAAAAAAGATTTAGATTTCCAAACATTAGTTTCCCAGCACAAAATTAAATGTTACAGATGTTTCAATGTTAAAATGTTTGTATGTCAGTAAAGAAAGCCACAGATTATGTAAGAGACACCTTTCATATAAAAACATAATGAAGGCTGTTGGGTTTTGCTGCAAAAATAAGAAGTGAGTGCAACAGTCAAAGTCTCCTGAAGAGCTGTGGCTCCTTATTTCCTTATAAAACTGCACTAATTCTACCTGAGACTACTATTTATATATATATATTTTATCTATTTTTAATTTTTTTTGTCACACCAAATAATTTTTATTTAATTTTAATTTATATTATTTATATAATAACTTTATTTTCTACTGTTTACTGCTCTTTGTGGGATTTTTTTAAATGTAGAAATGTTTAACTTAATTATTCTGATGGCATCTTTGCTCTACAGCATCTCTTTGCATGTATATGCAGTATAGGAGGAATTATATGTAGTAAACAGGAAATGTGAGAAATTTATGGAGGATGCAAGTTAAAACAATAAGTTAAAATTTTCATAAAACGAGATTAAACATTCTTAAAGGGTTCCTCAATGGGTTTTTGGGTTTGGAGAACTAAGGTTTGGAGAACTAAGACTAAGAGTACATGTAAATTATTAATGGTAATTACAGTTTATCAATACAAATCATTCACTAATGCAAACCAGGACCAAATATGGGTGTGGCTTATGCAGTTGTGTAGTGGCTCAGAGTAGTTGCAGAGATCCAATATGGCAGCCATGATGTACCCCCACTGTGAAACAGTGGAGGACAAGAGTCCTCAGGCTTAATAAATGGACAAGTCGAGTGGCACTTGTGTCATGCTAATGACAAACACACAATAGAAGCAACATACAATGACCAGGCACTTCATTCACACTGATGCCTCCTTCACAAAGACAGCAGGGAAAGCTGCTGAAAGAGCTGGCCATGGAGCATTGTAATCATTTAGATTATTCAATCTAGCATGAGGATTTTTTTAAAGAAAAAAAAAACTTTGGGGGAATTTGCTGTTTCATTTGAACTCAAACTATAAAAATCTAGACTATGTATTTTTTTTTTTTACTGACTCAGAGATATAGTGCTCTTTGCTATTCAAGTGCAACTACTGATCTTTCAAACATAAAATGTATTCAAGTTAAAGTAAAATGTATATCTAATTAAAGAGATTCCTTTTTGAGTGAGATTCCTCACTTAAAATCTATTCATCTCATAGATAAACCTTTGCAGCAACAGATGACAATATCCTATAGCACCATGGATCACAGACTGACAAAGCATATAGACTTTTATAGACAATCTTGAAGGATAAACTGGTACAAAAAATTCAAAATAAATAAAACTAAGAGCAATGTTTTAGTTTTAGCAAATATTTTAGCAGTTTCCCTTAATAATTTAATACTTGCACAATGACTAATGCCATTTAATTGCCATTTAGTTGAATTGGCTTGTGTGCTTATAAGATTAAATAAAAATTCTTATTGTTTCATTCTTAGTCTGGAGTTCAGTGGGGAAATAGTCTGAAAAGATGCTGAAAGTAGAACTTAACAAGTCCTACCTCTGCAGCTTTGTAACCAGATATTTTAACTTTTTTTTTTTTAAACACAAACATGGCTGACGCCTGTGTGAACTTTTGTTCTTATCATTATTTCTTAAATCAGAAATGAGTGTAAAGCTGAAATCCAGTGCTGTCACCATCTCTCAGGTCAAGGCACACAGTGGGATCTTTCACAAGCTCACTATTTCGGGCCTGCACTGCCATGCTGAATCCATCACTGCCAGCTTTATGAACAAAGCCATTCGAATTTAGGAATGCTAATGCTAATCCCTTTTAAACCAAATTTTTAAGTCATTGATGAGAGGAGAAGGAAAACAGGAATAAAGACAGATTAGCTCTGAAAATATGAAAACAGCCTCTCAGAATTGTGTATTAGTAGCAGTTCTGGATGTCAGTAGCCCAGTGTTTATCTTAAACATGGGATAATAGCAAGCCTTGAATATTAGCCAGTTGTCTAATATTTATGGTACCTGACATGAAGAGGCAAACACCAAGTGCCTATCATCAACACTATAAATGTTGCTCACTGTCATTGGCTTGTTTTAAAAAACAGCCTAAGGAAAAGAGAAAACCAAGCCCTAAAAAAGTCTGGAAAGGTATTTTATTAACATGTTTAGAAAACATTCTAATTGAGGGGAGGGTCAGTAGAATCTAGAATGAAAAAGGCAGAGACACCAGTGAAGAAGAGAAAGGAAGAGACACAAAATACAGGACATAACTTAATTTTCATGCTGTTGGGGCAGATGGGAGAGGTAATGTGGTTATGACAGCTCTTGGACACTTCAATGGCTGCCATGACCTCTGAGAGCTTTGGGATCTGACCCAACCCCCCCCCCCCCCCCCCACACACACACCCCTACACTCCATCCAGTAAATGCCAGAAAGAAGGCCATGGTCTCACTGAAGTGTCGGGATTTTATGAAATTTGATGTGGTCGTTGCTCGTTTTTCTTCTTTTCAAACTTAGTGGATTTGATTGTTTCTTTTTTTTTTTTTAAATCATTGATTTTTTAAAACTAAAATCAACCAATCAGTATTTAAAATGTTACATTGTTCATACTGACACATTGTTGATTCCATTATAAATTAAAACTCTGAGTTCATCCATCCTTGACATCATCACTTATGGTGTGACGAAGAGGTGGTGTTTGAACAAAGTGGCTGTCAGTTCAGACCCATTACCATAAGCTGATGCTCCAAAGCTTGAGGCCTATTGAAGCTCAAAGGAGCTTCTCATGAGCTCAATGGGAAGCTAGGAGTGCTACTCTATTAACCTGACCTCCAGGGGCCCATGAGGCCTGAAAACAAGCTATCCACCTCTCTGTCTCACCATTACCTCCTCTGTATGTCACTCATTCGGCAGTATTATGGATTCAGGTATGAGGTTGATTTAACAGAGAAACACTTAATTAATATTCATTGGGTATCATTTGCTTATACAAGTCAAATACACGTCAAGGATCTGTTCATTGAATGTTATGTAATGAAATGAAATGAAATTATGTAGCACAAACATTTACATCCAGCTTGTATTTTTGGTTATACAAGGTCACATACACACACCCTTACCACCCACCAAACCAAAACTTTTACAGACCCAGCTAACAATTTTAGTTTAACAGAACATTTGCTGAATGATAAGGTTCAGGAAGTTCAGAAAATATTCTAAATGGGAATATTAAGTATATGTGACAACAGTGTATGAGCATTCTCTTCTAACATGTTATTTTTGCAACAGTACAGCAGAGCTTTCATGGAAAGTGTTGATTATATTATAGAATATTCTGATAAAGTTTTCTGTTAGCCGAGGAGGAGAAAGCAGGTTGAAAAGAGGAGAAGACATTTCAATTCAAGTGCAAGGATACATATGTAAATGAAATAAATAAAGTAGGTTCATAGTTTCAGGGTGTGTGTGTGTGTGTGTGTGTGTGTGTGTGTGTGTGTGTGTGTGTGTGTGTGTGTGTGTGAATGGTCGTGAATGGTCTGTAATGGACTAGCATCCTGCCTCATGCCCAGTGTTCCCAGGATAGGCTCCAGAACCAGTGCGATCCACACCAGGATAAGCTGAAAATACTGAAAATAAGTAACTGAATGAAGAAACAACCATTAGATGAAAGGTAAGACGCAAGAACATGCTTAAGAACTCCAAATGTCAAAACATTTGAATTCGGCAACACAGGAAGAAAATGTAGAACAGAATGAGAATAGCATTTCTCCTTTATGGTGAACATATTCTTTCAAATGAAGGAGGATGGGGCTGTTTCTATCAGACAGAAATGAGGACCTATATAAAAAATTATAGTCCTCTCTGAATCTATTGGAGTGGCAAGGTCAATTCAGTTGCTTTTGCTGTAAACTGTAGACATTTGGGTTTGAGCTCAAAAGAAGAATATGAAAAGATAGTTTAGAATTTCAGCTTTTATTTCTGGTATTTACACTTGAGCTTGAAAAGTTTGTTAGAATTTTCTTTATATCTGCATAAATATGACCTAAAATATCATCAGATGTCCTATAAGTAGACAAAGAGAAACCAATGAAACAAATTAGACAAAAATACTTGCTCATTTATTTATTAAGGAAAATGATCCAATATTACATCAGTGCAGCAATAATCCAACTAAACGTTTCCTGTAACTGTTGATAAGTCCTGCACATCGGCTTGAAGGAATTTTAGCCCGTTCCTCAGTAAAGAATAGCTTAAACTCTGGGATGTTGGTGGGTTTCCTCACACGAAGTGCTTGCTTCGGGTCCTTCCTCAACATTTCTATTGGATTAAGGTCAGGACTTTGTCTTGGCCATTCCAAAACATTAACTTTATTCTTCTTTAACCATTCTTTGGTATGATGATGTTTTAGGTCATATTTATGGACGTATCTGGAAAGTATTCAAAGCGCTTCACTTTTCCCACATTTTGTTATGTTACAGCCTTATTCCAAAATGGATTAAATTCATTATTTTCCTCAAAATTCTACAAACAATACCCCATAATGACAATGTGAAAGAAGTTTGTTTGAAATCTTTGCAAATTTATTAAAAATAAAAAACTAAAAAAGCACATGTACATAAGTATTCACAGCCTTTGCTCTATACTTTGTTGAAACACCTTTGGCACCAAATACAGCCTCAAGTCTAAAATGCTAAAAGCTTGGCACAGCTATTTTGGGCAGTTTCTCCCATTCTTCTTTGCAGGACCTCTCAAGCTCCATCAGGTTGGATGAGGAGCGTCGGTGCACAGCCATCGGTGCACAGCGGTGCACAACGTCGGTGCACGGTGCAAGCCATAACAAAATGTGGAAAAAGTGAAGTGCTGTGAATACTTTCCAGATGCACTGTATATTTACATGCACATTGAACATGTGCCTTAACTGGAGTGGTGTATTTGTATGCACTTATCAGTCTTGTGCTAAATTTGTGTTTAGTAAAGCTAAACCCACCCACTGAGGATGTATGTTAAAATCAAAGTGCAAACCCAGTGAGCAAAGGCATCTTAATTTCCCTTTCAAAGATATTTGCTTTTGCACCTTTGCAGGCTTTTGTGTTTGAATCCTGAGACATTATTCAAAATGAGAACATGGAGTCAAAGCATCGAGCCTGATTTACAGCCTACTCTGCTTTCCTACTCAAAATGTAACTGGAAAAAAAACAAAACAGTGTGCAGTGTGAAGATGAAGATGCTGTTGCAGCGATAGCAATAAGAGAATTGCTGACCATTCACACTGGATGGTCATGGTGAGAATCTGTCCTATAGACTTCAACTGTCTGCTATGGCTGTTTCTCTGTATTCATGCTCCTTCTCTGCTTTGTTGAGTCCAAGCCAGATGCCAACAAAGAATGTTTGCAGTTTTTCTTCAGTTGCTTAAATGCAGTTCCTTTGCAGATGTTATGCATTCTAAACTTTGGAGTTTGCAAAAATTTTAATTTAACTGTAATTTTACTACAGGAGTTTCAGCTCTTGTTTAACACATTTGCCACCATTCTGCACTTAACATTGTCTGCAGTTTTTATTTTTGTCTGTACTTTTTATGGTGCACCGATGAAGACTTTTGTTGTACTGTACCAGCATACAGTAATGACAAATTTGAACTGAATCAAACTGAATCGGAATTATATTTTGCTCAAAACATCCATATGTATTCACAAGATGCAAAGTAAGCCTTACATAGCCTAAGTAATGTAATGCAAAAGTGATTCTTTTAAAAATTCAAGAATATCCAAGAAAAAGTGCTTACTGAAGATAAATGAATAAATGAAAATATAAGTGACACATACAGTAACTATGGTGCTGTGATGTATGTTGGTTCGGCAATGTTGTGAGTGAATTACCCTGTTGTTGAAAATGTGCTATACAAATAAATTTGCCTTGCCTTGCCTTGAGCTGACAGCTGTCTAAGGCACACCTCACTACTATTTCCCCGCCCCACAGCAAACAGTGGAAAAAGTTAAATGCAAAATGAAACAACAAAAAGCAAAGGAGAAAAGTACCACAAAGTAAAAGACACAACTCAAGAAGTAACTTCAAGGGGAATTTTTTCCTTAAAGTCTCCCCCACCTCACCAGATATACTGTATGTCTACTAAATGAATGTTGTATAAATTCAGTAAAAAACAAACAAACCACTGATTCGATTCTGGCAGGCATTTTATGTTTTTTTTTTTTTTTTTTTTATGTAACCAAAGGATATTTAATGCAGAGAGTGTGTGTGTGTGTGTGTGTGTGTGTGTGTGTGTGTGTGTGTGTGTGTGTGTGTGTGTGTGTGTGTGTGTGAGCCCACACAGCATTAACAATATTCCTCGCTGACTGTGTCTCCTTTGCAGGTAACTCCTGCAATGCCACCTGTTTTACAGGAACGAGTACGGCTCTGACGTCCTCCACTGCAGCTAGACCAGGAAGACCAGCAGCCCCAGTTCCCCAGCTGTTCTATGGGTTGGTCTTTGTCTGCAAACACAGAGGAATGAGGGGTACAATACATCACTGATTAATTAAGTCACTGACTAATTACACAATATCTGACTAATAAGTTTACACAAAGTATGCAACAGAACAATGTTGCCCTGCCACACAGAAGCCTTTTTAAAATATATGATTTTTTTTTGTTAGGAGTTGTAAAACGTTGAGAATCTATCAGTCTCCTTCACTCACCTTTAATTAGTTCATGACGGATGGTCTGGCAGGCAAGGCCTTCAAAGTGCAACGGGCACAGGCATATGCAATTGCCATCTACCTGGGCCACAGTGCCACCATTCTGGCATGGCTGGCACTTACACACACTGTACTCTGCCATGTATTCATTCAAGGCCCTCTGCAAGTTCTCCCTCCTTGGTTGGGCATCAGGGAAGTTCAGAGGGATCGCATTGTAGATGGGCTCAGGCTGCAACACAGAATTATAGTCAGATCAAATGTACATATATAATAATTAGACGAATAAGTTGTATCATTATGTACAATTTGGGAAGAAATGTAAATGGTGCTGTGCAGACATGTGCGCATTTTAAACATAGGGATGAATTTGCAAATTACTTGCCGTGCATCATACAGAATCACATTTGTGTATATGTATTTATGTAAGTGTATTTTACAAAAAATAAATAAATAAAACAAAAAATCTTGTCTATCTGCCCCCCCCCCAGCCAAAAAAAAACAGACAATACAAGCCGAAAGACTTATTAATCTAAAATAATATAAAATGCAATTTAAAAAATTTAAACTCCTACAAAGTATGAAAGTTAACAGTGGCACATAAGACCCAGCAAAGACTGTTTTCCAATCAAGGAGTGTGTTTACGTCACTGTGGATGAGTGCAGGCAGGTCTGAGAGTGTCGCTGCCCACTCCACATAATGACTCCAGTTTAGCACAACGTCTTTACTGAGCCCAGACTTCATGGCTGCTGCTGATTTTGGGGAGCCTCCCTTCACTGCACTGATCACCTTATCAATCAGTGGCTCACTTTCATCTGCCACTGTTGGACAGAGACAGAAGATTTGATTGAACTTGTGTTTTTTTAAAAAAAAAAAAAACTTTTTAGAGAAGACCCAATGGCAGTCAACAATTTTATATAATACAGGTTATAGTTTATTTATGCAGATAGAGACACATACCTGTGTAATCATGTTTCAGCTCTGTACACTTGTCTGAATTGGATGTGCCTGGCTGTACCTCACCTTCAGTGAGCTGGAAATTTAGGTTAATCCCAATTTTCAAGCAGTCCTTCAGCAAAGATTCTGTCTTCTCTGCAAGCCCAAAGAGAAGCAGCACTAAAATTAACTTCTCTGTGATATGCCACCTTTATAGTGGTGCTTGAAAGTTTGTGACCTCTTTAAAATTTTCTATATTTCTGCATAAAACAGAACATAATCAGATTTTCACACAAGTCCTAAAAGTAGACACCGAGAACCCAATTAAACAAATCAGACAAAAACATTATACTTGGTCATTTATTTATTGTGTGAGTGAGCACCATATTTTATTTAAAGAACAGGGATCTATCAAAGTCTTATCTTCACAACACATTTGTGGAAGTGTATCATGGCATGAACAAAGGAGATTTCTGAGGACCTCAGAAAAAGAGTTGTTCATGCTCATCAAGATGGAAAAGGTTACAAAACCATCTCTAAAGAGTGTGGACTCCACTAATCAACAGTCACACAAATTGTGTACAAATTGAGGAAATTCAAGGCCATTGTTACCCTCAGGAGTGGTTGACTAACAAAGAGAAAGACATGTAATAGTCCATGAGGTCATAAAGGAACCCGGGGTAACTTCTAAGCAACTAAAGGCCTCTCTTATATTAGCCCATGTTAATGTTCATGAGTCCACCATCAGGATCACACTGAACAACAGTGGTGTACATGGCAAGGTTGCAAGGAGAAAGTCATTGCTCTCCAAAAAGAACTTACTCTTGTCTGTGATTGCTTTATTATTCAGGACGTATACAAGTTCATATTCTCCCCCAACTCTTCCATTCTTGGTGTAATGAGTCCCATAATCCTCCAAGAAGCCAAAATACTGTCCCTTCTCATATTCTAAAGGCAGTGCATCTACATCATCCAAGAATAACTGAGAGACCTCCAGACCTCGAGACCTCATTCTATATGTGCCTAGTTGCACTTTGCCCTTCACTCTGAAGAAGGACTTTTCCTGCAAAAGGACATGGTGTAGAAAACAAAAAGACAGATCATGGTAGCTTAAAACAGAATGTTAGTACTGTGTATCTGCATCCAGGTTTAAAAAGTTACAACTACATTAATTAATCCATAGAAAACCTTCAAATCCCTGCAGGACAATCCATGCATGATAGCCTGCTATTTGTTTATATGTACATCATGGGGAAAAGAAAGTACACCCTTCTTCATATATATTTTAGTTATAAGCCTAAATAACAGTTGTGTGGTTCTCAACAACTTCTATAATCAAACAAACCAAAATATTTCAATATGTAGTCATTTTTTCCCCAAAAAGTAAACCAACACTCAGAAGTAGACTTTTTCTGTAGGAGTTTATCAATCAATTTGAAGAAATTTGGAGCCACTCTTATTTAGAACTTTGCTTCAGTTCATTGATGCTTGAGGGCATTTGTTTATGCACCGTTCGCTTAAGATCCCACTACAGCATCTCAATGTTGGTCAAAGGTCTGGACTTTGACTTGGCCATTCCAACACTTTGATTTTTGTCTTCTTTCACCATTCAGATGTCAATTTGCTTATGGACAAGTACTTGTGGCATCTCATAGAGCAGGACCGAGCTTGATATGACCATTTACTTGGAAGAAATAAACATTTGTGTGGGGGGAAAAAAACAATTTTTTTTTTTTTTAAGAACTTTTCTCTAAATATATTGCCCCTAGATGGCTAGGTAAAAAACAGAAATACTTATGAAAAACTGCTAATTATTAAAACCTTGAGTGTCTACTTTCATATGAGCCATTAACCACTACTGTGGAGTGTGACATCTCAAATAAATTCAATGCTGAACACAGGTACCCCCCAAAACAGATGAAAATTCCATTTTTTGGCTAATTGTAAAAAGAGTTAATTAAACAGTTAATAGCTGTGAATGTCTACCCTTGGTTTGAACACTGGGATTGCATTTGTTGTTAAAAAGGATAAACCAACATGAAGACCAGAGAGCTTAAAATATAGCTCAAGGTGCAGACTTTCAGCTTTAATTTCTGGGTATATATACTCAGCAAAAAAAAAAAGAAACACCCTCTCACATTCAACTGCTTTTATTTCGAGCAAATTTAAGTACTACAGTGCATCTCATCCTCATGGCCTGCACCAGATTTGTAAGTTTTTGCTGTGAGATATTACCCCACTCTTCTACCAAGGCATTTGCAAGTTCTTGATCACATCTGGGGGGGCACATGGTTACATGTAATTTTCCACTGGAAGGACAATCAGCTGCCCTTCCTGTCTCCCTGTAGCACTGTCTTAGGCATCTTACCTGCAGCATGATGAATGATAGAAGGATTAGTTCCCTGATGAAGAAAAACCTCTTCACAACAGTGAGAATAAGAACACCCTCCAGGAGGTAGGTGTCTGTGTCAAAGTCACCAATCAAGAGAAGCCTTTAGCAGAGTAAATACAGAGGGTTTACCCAGGGGCAGGTTCACCATTTTGGGGGCCGTAAGCAAAGTCAGGACATGAGGCCCGAATCTTCTCTCTCCTGAGGCAACATTGATATTCAATGTCAACAGTAAACGCAAGGCAATGATTAAGTTTTCAAAAGGTCCAAGAGGTTCTCCTTGTAGATATAATCTAACATCTCTGTAGATGTAGATATGTGATCTGGAAAAACAGAGCTTCCATTACTTCAAGAATTATGTACTAACTGTCAAAGTCTCTCAATGCTCCAGTTTCTTACATGATTCATCCAGGGTGCTCTCTTGAACTGCATTCTTCATGTTATCAGCCGAATACAGAAATCCAAACAGAGAAAACAACACAAAGAACAAACTGCCAGGATGTCAGATCCTTATACAGATTCTGTGCCAAGCACAATGTCTCTCCATCCTTCTTTTCTGATGCATGTTCACAAAGTACAGTTGAGGCCTCTACCATCTCAGACAACTGGTGACATAGTGCTTTTATACTGTCAATGCAACATTCACATCTTGTTGTTGAAAATTTTTGGCAGTGAGCTTCGCATGGCTTTGCAGGATTGATCAGTATTGTACTGATCCCAAAAAATGTCACAGAAAGCACAGGTGACTTAGCAGCATCAGCCACAACCAAGTTCAGTGAATGACTGCTACAGAGAACACACAGAGACTTGTTGCTGATCTCAAGTAGTCTTTTCTGGACTCCCTGCTTGTATCCCATCATGTTACTCCCATTATTGTAGGACTGACCACAACAATCTGAAATGTTCAATTTGAAACTGTTAAGCTGCTTAGTTACGGTATTAAACAAACCTTACCCTATGGTATCTTTCTCAATGACAAATCCAACAAAGTGCTCTGCAATGTTTGCTACCACCAACGACTCACAATTCATAATGCGAAGCACCAAGGTAAGTTGTTCATTGTGACTAATATCTGGGTATGCAATATGCAGTACATTATCACAGAAAAGTACTATGCCTTCTTGGCTTTCTGAAGAATTGCATACTTTGTTTTCTCTCCAACTAATGCAATGAGCTCGTTTTGGATGATATTATTGAAATAGTGATCTTTGATCCTCTATTTCTCAATTCTTCTAAGATGTTCACTCATTATACTCCTTATATTATTATATTCCTTTCTACTTATCCAGACTGGTAATAAATGAGGTCAAAAGGAGTCATCAATTGAGTTAGCCGCTTGTGGCCAGCAAGGGCCCCCCCAAGCCTGCAGGGCCCCATGCATTTGTGTGGTTTGCATGGTGGTTAACACCACTACTGAGTTTATGACAAGATGTACAACATTGTTAAGCTTCAAAAACATGATTAGTTCACCAAAATCATATTTAAAAAAATGTAGAGACAAAGATCACCAGATAGTAGCAGAATGATGGGAGGACGAAAAAATAGAAAAGGGAAGGAGCATTTCGCTCAGAGTCGAAATGCTTCAAAACTCATTTGACAGTGCTTTACAATGCTGATAGACAATGATCCAAAACATACTTTGAGCAAACCAAGATTTTTTTTAATAAGTGAAATGTTCTGCAATGGGCAATTCGGCCACTTGACCGGAATTTGATTAATTAAGAATTTTACTCGCTGAAGGCAAAACACCAACAAGCAGGAACTGAAGACAGCTGCAGTAAAGCTCTGGCAGAGCATCACCAGGGAAGAAACCCAGTATCTCATATGGGTTCCATACTTCAGGCAGTCATTGACTGCAAATGATTTTTTGCAACCAAGTATTAAAAGTGACACTTGTAATTACCCTCCGATTAAAACTGAAAGTCTTCACTTTGTGCTCATATTATTTATTTGATTACAACTTGTATATACTGTAGTACACAACTGAAATAACAAGAACTTTGTCAATGTCCACACATTTCTGTACCTGAATTTATTATGATAGGAGCAGCACAATGCATAAAATCATGCAGATACAGGTCACCAACAACCAAGCTACTGTCAATCCATTGTGCTGCTGCCATGATTGGCTAATCGGATAATTGCATTAATGGACAGGTGTACAGCCATTCCAATGACATTTGATATATATGATTAGAATTATATTTAATTATTATGATTTAGTTATTAAATATATAAATAAATTATAATATAATTATAATTTTATTGTTTAGAATGATAAAGATTTTTTGTATAAATTCAGGTCTAAATCTGTATAATTGGGGAATGTGTATAACAGATTTTTTCAAATAATTATTTTTACTGTAAGATTCAATGAGAACAGCTTTGGTAAAACTTACTCTCATGTATGTCTCATCCAAGAACATTCAGAGTGTAACTGTTGCAGTTTTAAAATACTGTTATATAGTTAAATGTTAATAAATGTTTATTGACAATGCAGCAATTATCATTTCATTTTAAGTAAGTTTCAATAGTGTAAGTTTCTTTTCAGTACAAGGAACGGAATTCATGGAATTCTTACATGGTAATCACACATACATACATGCTTATATTGAAATCTTGCTGATTTATAAGTCAATTTGGATAAAAGTTTTTGCTACATGATTAACTAAGAATATAAGAAGCATTTTACTTACCTTAGTGGTGCTGTGGTCTGTCATAGTTTTGATCATTTCTCTCTTTTCAGTCCCGCTGTCAAATCCAGCTGTGACACTCACGGGTTGTGTTAAATTATTCTGAGCAGATGAGTCAGTAGGTGTGAACTTGAAGGATAATCCTATGCTTGTTTGGGAAGTGATATCTTGGGTGATTTCACTCAGCAGTGAGTGAGTGTCTTTGTAGACTTCTTTAGAAGTAGTCTCTTCTACTAATGTCTGGAGGTAAAAGAACCAGTATCGGCATAAATGTTTCACATTTACTGAGATGGGTTATGTTGGACTGTTTGTCTGTGTCTGTTGGTTTCAATGTGCTGTGTATTTATTTATATAAATACACAGGGCATTTTAAAGGTTACATCTGATTCTTTTTAAAGGAATAATAATTCAGTGAAAAATCGAATTTTCCTGGTTGTTATCTATATAAAGCATGTGAACTTTAGTTTCAGTGCAAAGCTAAAGTTCATGTGCTTTAGCTTCAGACTGAAGCAGGGTCATATGAAACTTAGCTTCAGTGTGAAGGCTTACAGTTTGCCCTGTCACTTGTGTAGGTTCTGAATCTTTTATATCATGACTGATTACTGTGTATGACCCTGCTTTGTCTTGTCTATTCTCTGTTTTGTTCTGTCCTTTTGGAATTAATGCTATCTTTGATTATTGACTCTGCCTGCCTTTTTGACTCTCGTTTTCAGATTGCATATCATATGAAATTTATTGGTCTTTGACCTGGAACATTCTAACTCTGCCTTTTGTCATAATAACCTCCTGCATATGGGTCCTTATAACATGCCCGAGAGCCCTTTGTTAAAGAAGGCTTCACCTAACACTGGCTCCAGCAGATGTCACTGATCTGCTTTCTGCTGTAGCTTCCCAAGGTCACAGCTCTAGCAGTTATCCTCAGACATTCAAGAATTAATCTGGGTTGTTAGAGAGGAACAGGGAGCACCCCAAAGTTAACATCTGGGAATGCATGTGGGTAACACAGTTACTTCCGCTAACCTGGATGTTTTTCAACATCATATCCTTGTCACTCTACCAAGTACAATGGTTTACCTGGAAAATGTAAAGGCTTTCTAATGCAATGTGCCAATCTTATTTGCAAACTCACCCTTCCTGAGATGTGGATAAAATCCCTATAGTGCTTACCTTGCTAAATGGGTTACCATAACCGCTGACCTGATGAATATCAAACAAACCTATGCCGAAAGAGTTTTTTTTAATCACTCCAAGTCTGAAAAGGATACTCCCACTAAAGTCAGGTAAACATTCTATTGCTGATTTTGTGCTAACGTTTTGCACCCTCACTGGAGAAAGTGGATTCAATGAGCCAGTATTAAAACCATGTTCAAACAAGTCCTCACCGACCCACTCTAAATGGAATTAGCCTGATTTTGCTCTTATAATCAGATTATTCAACTCGCTATTTGGACTGATGATAATCTGCTCAATGTCATGAGGGAGAATCCAGGGAGAGGGATGCACAGAACTTCTTTATTACTGACAACACACAGAGGAAACAGACTCAAGGAATAGTAAACATGAAGGAACCAGGACAACCAGAAACTAGTGATGCGTGCTTTCAAAACTTCATGAAGCTTCCAAAGGTTTGCGAATATTTTGTTTCGAATCAGTGGTTCAGCATGTGTATCAAATTGAGCAAGTCACGTGATTTCAGCAAACGAGGCTTTGTTACATCGTTACTGTTTCGAAATGTCCATATTTCATCACTAGGGGGTGTTGATCTCCAGGTAAACCAATGAACCAGTGTTTAATATATAATTTGAACTGTTCTCTGGTCAGTTTTATTATGAAGGTTTATAAAACTGAAATGATTCAATAGTGTTTGTACTGATCCATGGTCAGTGCTCGCCTCAGGATGCCTTGTTAATCATCTGACAAAATCCCACCAAATTTCCTGTGGGTTATTACGTAGGTGAGAGAGAATTTGGACAGCTTCACATTTATTAATCTTCATTTTTCATGACCAAAACAACCTATAGTTATTCACAATGAGGAGCCTACAGGTTACAAAACCAAGCTCAAGTAGTTGTCAGATAGATGTTAAAAACACAGCACATAAAAAAACAACACAACAATAAAATCAAAATAAATTTAAAAAAAACCCTATTTTTAAATGGCACTTATAACAATGTGGACAGGGACCCAGAATTTGAACCCAAGACAGCAGCATGCCAGTCGAGAACACTGTCGGCTCCCCCACATACTTCCTTGTTTGACACAAACAACATGTAGGTTATAATTTGTCAACGCTTGTCTGAATCGTTGTCAAGGATGTTTCGGATCAACACATGCAAGTGACCACTAGGTGTCACCGTGTAGAGGGTTGTCAGATTGTTTCGAAGCTTCAACACTATACGGCACATCAACTGCTTCATTGTTCCACGAAGCCTCGGTCTGCCCACCACTACCAGAAACTACTACAAAAACTCAGAAGCATAAACATAACCTAACTTGATGCAATGCAACAACTGAGGAGGAAAAACCTGAACTTATATAGGGCACCAATCAAGCAGGGAAAATAAAACATGGGTATGGTTAGACAGGAAATGAGGGAGACTACAGAAGAAGTTGTTCTGCAAGGACAGTCAGTATGCCCTCTGGTGGCCAATGGTGGAATTGTCCCTAGGGGGCCATTTCAGGGCAAGGAAATAATGCTCACAACTCTCAGCCCGAGGTCATCCACTGTCATGCCAGAAGTCAAAAAGATGGGAATTTCACAGCTGAATCTATTTGCTGAAGACAGTGGGGCACCATCGGGGCACCATACTCCAAAATAAGGAACAAAGCCAGGTTAGCAAACTTGTTACTCCAATGATAAATGCATTACCCTGACCATAAAGCTATCATTTACATTTATGACTTTTGGCAGATGCCCTTATCCAGAGTGACTTACAATTATGTAATGTAATTATGTAATGTTACTAATTTATACATTTGAGGGTCAAGGGCCTTGCTCAAGGGTCCAGTAGTGGCATCAGATGTCCAATGCCTTAACCACTGAGCTACCACTACCCCTATTTCCCTGCTCTTGTTGACTATGGGGCTGCAGGGAATTTTATGGATGAAAATGTGGCAAAAATATTGAATTAACCTCTTGTCCCTCTCACAGGTCCCAGACTGTCAAGGCTCTTGATGGAACACCATTATGCATGGGAAAGTTTTCTAAGTGCACCATTGCCCTTCAAATACAGATGGAAATCAATGAGACGTTCATATCATTATCATGTTGAGACGTTCATTCATTATCCCTAAATCACCTAATACATCTTAGATTTACTCTGGTTATTAGATCTCCTGGAAATCTGATGAGTTGAATGAAGGAAATGAAGATGAGTTAACCGTCTGGAGTCAAACATGTTATACCAACTGCCTTTCTTTCAGGTTTTCATCAAGGATGTCTCTGTACATTGCTGCATTCATCTTTCCCTCAATCCTGACTAGTCTCCCAATTCCTGCTGCTGAAAAACATCCCCATGGCATGATGCTGCCACCACCATGCTTCAATGTAGGGATGTTATTGACCAGGTGATGAGTGGTGCCTGGTTTCCTCCAGACATGACGCTTGCCATTCAAGCCAAAGAGTTCAATCTTTGTTTCATCAGACCAGAGACTTTTGTTCCTCATGGTCTGAGAGTCCTTCAGGTGCCTTTTGGCAAACTCCAGGTGGGCTGTCATGTGCCTTTTACTGAGGAGTGGCTTCTGTCTGGCCACTCTACCACACAGGCTTGATTGGTGGAGTGCTGCAGAGATGGTTGTTCTTCTGGAAGGTTCTCCTCTCTCCACAGAGACATGCTGGAGCTCTATCAGAGTGACCATCGGGTTTTTGGTCACCTTCCTGACTAAGGCCCTTCTCCGCCGATCGCTCAGTTTGGCTGGGCGGCCAGCTCTAGGAAGAGTCCTGCTGGTTCCAAACTCCTTCCATTTACAGATGATGGAGGCCACTGTGCTCACTGGGACCTTCAATGCTGCAGAAATGTTTCTGTACCCTTCCCCAGATCTGTGCCTCGATACAATCCTGTCTCGGAGGTCTACAGACAATTCCTTGGACTTCATAGCTTGGTGTGTGCTCTGATATGCATTGTTAACTGTGGGACCTTATATAGACAGGTGTGTGCCTTTCCAAATCATGTCCATCTATCCATCCATCCATCCATCCATCTTCTATACCACTTTATCCTTTTCAGGGTCACAGGGAAACCTGGAGCCTATCCCAGGGAGCATCGGGCACAAGGCGTCATACACCCTGGACAGGGTGCCAATGCATCGCAAGGCACACACACATACGCATTCACACACCCATTCATACACTACAGAGACTTTGGACCTGCCAATCAGCCTACCATGCATGTCTTTGGACTGGGGAAGGAAACCGGAGTACCTGGATGAAACCCCTGCTGCATGAGGAGAGCATGCAAACTCCGCACACACAGGGCCCCAAATCATGTTCAGTCAACTGAATTTACCACAGGTGGATTCCAATCAAGTTGTAGAAACATCTCAAGGATGGTCAGTGGAAACAGGATGCACCTGAGCTCAATTTTGAGTGTCATGGCAAAGGCTGTGAATACTTATGTACATGTGCTTTTTTTTGTTTTTTATTTTTAATAAATTTGCAAAGATTTCAAACAAACTTCTTTCACGTTGTCATTATGGGGTATTGTTTGTAGAAAAGTTGACGAAAATAATGAATTTAATCCATTTTGGAATAAGGCTGTAACATAACAAAATGTGGAAAAAGTGAAGCGTTGTGAAAACTTTCCGGATGCACTGTACATTTATGGGGTGCTGGCACAGGCCTACATTTGCCCATCAGTGTCACCTGCTGCAGCTGGCTTCTTCTTCTTTCTCATGGAAAAGAAGGATTATGGGTATAGAATCATAATGTGGGAGAGTGTGGAGATAGACTCAGCCAGAATCTTACCTGAGCACACTTTCAAAGCACAACAGAAAACAACAAAAACTTGTGGCTTTCACTCTGTCAGGATAAGTAAGTGCACATCTCTCCCAGTTTTGGACATACAGGAATTCACTGAACCCAGAGGTTAGTGGAGAATCAATTCTGGTGGAGGACTCTGAAGCATAATGTACAACAGTGTGTCAAAACTTGTGCAGTCTGTGTCCAGACCTGGACCTCCCACCAACTACCCATCAGACTTCTTGAACCCATTCTATTACCCCAGTGATCCTGGTCACATGTTGTCAATGACTTCATTGCTGACCTCCCGACATCTCAAGGTAACATGACCTTATTTACTTAGGTACTTACTTACAATACTTACTATTATTGACTGCTTTTCCAAGGCATGTCAGCTCATTTCTCTGCCTAAACTCCCCACTGCTATGGAAACTGCAGAAGTAATACTCAAGGAAATCTTCAGATTCTATGGCTTCCCAGAGGATGTTGTCTCTGACAGGGGGTTCAATTTATGCCCCATGTTTGGCATGTTTTTTGTAAACAACTGAACATTACTATCAGTTTCACCTCAAGCTACCAACTACAATACAGTGATCAGACCGAGAGGCTGAATCAAGAGATTTGGAGGTTTCTTTGGAGGTTTCTTCCTAATGTGCTAAGAACCAGCAGGACTGGAGCTGATACCTGCCATGGGTGGAATAAGCACAGAACTCCCAGGTCCACTTCTTGACAGACCTCACTGCCTTTCAGTGTGTCTTGTGTACTTGTCTTGTGTTCTATGTACAGAAGCATCTAGCAGGACGTCATCAGCTCATTGGACCTTCACTGGACCTTCAAAGTCCTTAGAGGCTCTGATATACTTCGTTTTTTCATGCATACGTCGTATGCATAGCCTTTCAAAGTATACTCCATTTGACATGTACGTGTACAGATACGGTTGATGCATGCACATTACGACAACTTGCACTACCCCTCCTGGCCTGGAGTCAGTAAATAGCATTAAAGTAGGTCTTTTGTTGTGAAGGATGACAACAAAGAAGAATCACAACAACACAAAGAAAAATTTTTTTAAATCAGTAAATATATTTCCTATGAGGTTATTCACATGAAATTTTCAACAGACATCAGTTTTAACTCAAGAAATCTCGTCTACACTCAGACTACACTCTCCCAGTATTTCATAGGCTTGTCCAAATGAGTTGTAGCAAACTTTAAACAAGCTTCGACATGCCTTTTCTTTAGTAACGGAGTCTTGCGGGGTGAGCATTAGCAGTGGAGTGCATTGCCTATTGTTTTCTCTGTGACGATGGCACCTGCTGCCTCCAAGCGTTTCTGGAGCTCTTTCTGAGTGCTTCTTGGCTCTTGGGCTACTCTTCTGACTATTCTTCTGACTCCCTAGCCAGGAATCTTGTGAGGAGCTCCTGTGTGTGGCTGTTTGATGACAGAGTGATACTGCTTCCACTTGTGGATAATGTCCCCAATGGTGCTTACTGGAGGATTCAGAAGATTTTAAATATGTCTGTATTCGATTCCATCAATATTCGATTCCATATGTTTTGCAACAATAAGGTTGTGAAGGTCTTGGGAGAGCTCTTTGCTTTTATCCATCATGAGATGTTTCTTGTGTGAAACCTTGGTAACGAAAAACCTTTTTATAGACCATCAATTTACTAACCCAGCTGATATTAATTTGCACAGATAGAGGGTATAATTACTTATGGATTTCAGCTGCTTCCTTGCCTTACCTTGCCTTTGAGAACTGTTTTTTCTTAGCCTGCTTTTTTTCTGTCATTCCACTTTATTACATATAACTTTATTTATGGACTTTAATGTTGTGAATTCTTTATATTTCCGGATTTCTTGAGTTAATACTGATGTCTGGTAAAATTTCATGTGAATAGCCTCATATGAAATATATTTACTGAAAGAAATGTTGATGCTGTACAAATCCTTATACACTTTAAGGCTAGAATTATACAAATGCGGGTACTTTCTCGTTTCGTTTCTGTCTTTTCCATTTATTCTAGGGTTTTTTTCAACTACCTTGACAATCATTGGCCCTGGGTCACTGTCGCCACTTTGTGGAACAACTAAATAGTGCAAAAGAATTAATGCACATGTGCGATCTGCACATACAAAGTACGCGCGGTTAGAAAAATCAGGTGGCGCACATACAGTATGTGCGAAATTTGCGTCGCATGCTTTTGAAGCATGCTTTCTACTTAAAAGTGAATCCAATATCAACAAAGTAGAACTCCCACCATATTACCATAGTGAACCAACTTTCCATATCTCACTACTCAAACCCTGTCGCTCTGTACCATCTCACCAGGTACCCAAAGTTAAACATATTGGAGATTGAGGGAGCACCTGCATACAGTGTCAGAAAACTCCTCAACTCCAAGTTCTAGGGTAACACAATGCACTAACTGGTTGCCTGCGAGGGACACAGGCCTAAGGAACTATCATGGATCCCTTCTAAGGACATTCATGGGCCCTCCCCTGATCTCAGACTTATACTTCCAGAACATCGTGATCATCCTTCCCCTAGACGCAAATGAAGACCCCACTGCAGATTTGGCTCGGCTTCAAGAGCCACCTGTAACATCCAGTCCAAATAAATTCCTGCCAGAGGGTGCCCTCTCCCAGTTTTGAATGTTTTATATATTACACATTTACATTTGATTTTTCACAAAATCATTCCTTTAGAACGAATGTACCTCATAGTTAATGACAGCAACATTCCAGGGCAGCCTGTTGTAGCTCAATGTGGATGGCTCCTTGACACGGTCACATATTCCATTATATACTTTGTTATTAAATGGGTTCATGCGAGGGCCTGTGCCTAGAATGTTGATGCTGTTGGGTGAAAGCAGAGATCTATTTAGCACATTTACAGTATGTGTAGGACATGTGATCAACAAGTAATATAATTCTAGACTATTATGTTGTACATATTTTTCAATGGGTTTTGATGTTTTTGTTCTTCGTTCTATTCTGAGAGCAAAAAAAACACTTTCAATTGTAAGAGCATATTTGGTATGTATGCTGTCACATTTCTGTTATATCCTGCTGGATTCTGATTCATATTGCTTGTTGTTTCCACCCTGGTGTATGTCCTACTTATGTTCTAAATACAGTTGTCATATGTTCTACTGTTATTTGCTGCTTACCCGTATCCTGCATCCAGACCGATGTCTGACTCAGACACGGCCACATTGCCACATGGAGAGCGGATCTTATTACACTCATCCTCATCAGTTGAGTCATCACAGTCATTGTCCCCATTGCAGACCAACCGCCTTTTAATACAGAAGCCTGTGTGTTGAGACAGTGAGAGAGGATAAGGAATCTAGCATGCCTTAAGCTGATCAATCTTCTAGGCTGGATAATTAAAAGAATACTCTGCTGTTTATTTCAACCTAAACTGTATCTACTTCACCCGTGGCATCTTTGCAATTAACACAGACAAGTATTTTGATACAGTTGCCTGTACTGAAAAAAATTGAAAAAAAAAAAACACAAAAATTGCTTACTCAGAACTCACTCATAATAGAAAAATGAGGTCTTTGTACTTAGGGTTTGTCACGATCTCGCCAGCAGAGGGCGCTACGGTGATGGCATGCACGAGCAGCTGGAGAGCGCGTGCACGTGCATGAAGTGCGCATGGACGCTAATACTGTGTTTACAATTGACATGTGCACTTGTTTTGGTTCCTGTCCTATCTATGGCATAAACACTCATTTAACTATGGCAGGAACACTCTTCTAACTAGAGCATGAACCTGGGAACAGGAAACTAGACAGAGCATGGACACATTACCGCCTGGCACCATTATACATTCCGTCTTTTCCTATAATCCATCATTAATCTACGCAAATTCTGCCCGTCGTGCGCAGCAACGCGAGGGGTTTAAATAACCAGTCACAATTACCTTGCTGACATCTGTTAACATTTCACAACACAATCCTGTCCTGTTAGAAGAGTGTTCCTGCCATAGTTAGAGCGATCCTGCAATAGGTAGAGTGTTCCTTCCCTAGTTAGAGTGTTCCTGCCATATGTAATTTCCGGACTATAAGCTGCTACTTTTTTCACACGCTTTGAACACTGCGGCTTAAACAATGACGCGGCTAATTTATGGATTTTAACGAGCTAACGCGCTTCATGCTGCCAAAACATTTAGCCTCGTCACATCGGACCAATGAAATTACTGAACAGGTCACAGTGGATTCAGTGGTTCAAATTAAATCAAACGCACTCACACTAAATTCTTCAGATCAGTCATTTTGCGCTTCATGCACACCCCCTCATCACGGAAAACACACGAAGAAATGCATATGATGCAGCTTTCAAGTTAAAGGCGATCGATCTGGCTGTCGAAGAAGGAAATAGCATGCGAAGAGCAACTTTTGCTCCAGTCTGCCAATGGATCCTAACAGCGTCGATAAGTGTCATAAAATCTACCATCACCAGCGGGTTTCGAAAGGCTGGACTGCTGCGTGATGAAGAGGACAGCACTAGCTCAAGGGCGAATTTGCCTCGAGACATAAGTGACATTGAGAGCGACAACGAAAGAGAGACTGAGGAAGTGTGTGACGAAGTACCGGTAATTCTGAGGCTGTTCAATTCCGACACTGAAGAAGGCGACTTTAGTGGTTTTAGTGCGCAGGAGGAAGATGAAGATAGCGATCAATGACTTTTCCTGGTAGGCAACTGTATTTTTTATTTTTTTAACCAGCCGTGTTACAGGCACTGTTTGGAAAAAAGCATTTACGTATTTAATTAAAAGTTTAAAAAAAAATCTTTGTGTAACATCTTTCTGTGTAAATATCTCATGTTACAAGTTAGTGGGTGCGACTTATATTCAGGTGTGCTCAATAGTCCGAAAATTACGGTAGTTAAGAGCGTTCCTGCCGTAGTTAAGAGCGTTCCTGCCGTAGTTAAGAGCGTTCCTGCCGTAGTTAGAAGAGTGTTCCTTCCATAGTTAGAAGAGTGTTCCTGCCGTAGTTAGAAGAGTGTTTATGCCATAGTCAAATGAGTGTTTATGCCTGAGTTAAAGGAGGGTTCATGCCTGAATCAAACGAGGGTTTCATGTCTGAGTTAAACGAGTAGTTAATGCCTGAGTGAAACAAGTGTTTCATGTCCGAGTTAAATGAGTAGTTAATGCCTGAGTGAAACAAGTGTTTCATGTCATAGTTGTGTTCTAAGTGCAGTGCTTTATTCCTAGTTAAAGGATAAGTAAGTGTTTAAGTTTCATGTCCTTTGCTTAAGTCTAAATAAAGATGTCACTCCTGCGCTTACTTCCTGTTTTGAGTCCTTTTTCTTAACAGGGTTGGGCAATAATGCAATTTATGAATGAGTATTGATTGCGATTTAGATTTTAAAAAAAAAAATTATTCTTACATAATGCAATTGAAAAATAATGCAATGTATTTGAAACAAAGTTTTTTTAAAAATTAGAATTAAATGTAGATGTGCAAAAATCGTAACAGCACTATCTATAACAGCTAGTTCAAACAATGGTTCTTATAAATGAACAATATTTAAATAAAGAATACTTAAAAGAACCATTGTTTGCACAACTTAACAAGCCCTTCTTTCTTGATGGAGTAAATGGGCACCATGTTTTTTGCGACATGAATATGATAATTCCACCACATTAATAATTTCTTTCTCCCAGGGGCTCTTGTCATTTGGAACAGAGTTAGAAAATGTTTCAGCTAATGGTGCATTTGACTAGAGGTCACAATTTGTAATTCCCAAACTCCAACCAGTAAAAGTCAAAGAAAACGCCCACCCAATTCCTAGTCATCAACTTGGGGTAGTCTCTCAAATACAAGTTTCTTCCATGTTGACGGTGTGATGTCAAATCAATATGGATTTGACGGGGGTCAGTCAAATGTAGTATTATATTTTACATGAACTTATTCAGCTGTCTTTTCAAATTCATACCATTTGCATGTCTTTCAAGTGATATTTCCACCTTTCTTTGCTATGAGCTTATTCCTCAGCAAAGTGCTGCCTGTTCATCTAACAGGTTTTTTGTCTACTTGCGTGCAGTATCGCAGGCTGTAATATGCGTTTATCATATTTATAATATTGCTTTGTATTGGTTTAAAATTTTGATTAGCATTTATAGATTTTTTTTTTCCAAAAATTAAATAGGTATATGTAAACATGTACAATCTCTATTAGAACATTCTGAAAATCGTGTTAAAACATTATTAGAATTAACATAAAACATGTACGTGAAAAGTGCCCAGCAATAGCTGTACTACACAATTTCTACACTATTCTTCATTAAAACTGATCACAATCACACCGTAAACAAAATTTGGTCAATATATAGTATTCCCTCCCACTAATCAGGCAAGGAATATTATTCTGATCGGCCTGGTATTTTTCCTTGATTTCTTGGATTCAGCCAAACAAACAAAGCAAACATTTCAAAAACAGTGCTGAGCTAATCTGTATAAAATGCAAAACCTACTTTTGTGAACTAGTCCTAGGATGTTTGGACTTTCTTCATAAAATTGATGCCAAAATACTCAGGAGACTCTCACACTTTAACTATCAAAAACATGTAGAGATTTGTAAACATAATGGCTGTCACATGCTGATCAATTTAGGTTACTCAGATTGCTATATCTCATGTATTGTATGGGTTTCAAAGTCATACCAGGTTGCATGAAACCTGAAACTCATGTTCAAGACAAGATTGTGAGGTAGCAAGTAAAGCTTTAAGTGTGGTTCTACTTAGGCTAGGGGGTAGGTTCAAATAGCTGTTTCTCAGGAACTCTAGGTCTGATCAAGCTTGTACAGATCTGTAAGTGGACTTTTAATGATGACAGGATTACTTAAAAAAACATGGCTGCCATCAAATTTCAGCAGGTATTTTACAGGCTTAGCATTGAGCTAAGAACATATGGAACATATGACCACATCACACCTATATTATCCACCCTCCACTGGATCCCAATCAAATTTTGTATTGATTATAAAATATTACTATTGACCTATAAAGCACTTAATGGTCTTGCACTGCAATACCTGAGCTAACTTTTGGTATTTTATGATAAAGGTGCAGGCTGTTTGTTGGTACATCAAATAGTGAAGGCTACAGAAGAGGCAGAGCTTTCCACAAGAGCCTTCCAATTAGTGTTTGGGACTCAGACACAGACTCAGTGTTTAAGTCTAAGCTGAAAACATTTGTTTAGTCAAGCCTTTTGTGAATATTTGTTTCTTAGGTAAAGCAGAATATCTAGAGGTTTTCTCATTTGATCAATGACTCATTTCTGTGCTCAAGAGCAGACTATGATTCAGCCACATCAGCTATACTCTTGCCAGTAATAACCTGATTCGCAGAGGAACTCATTTGTGGAGCAAACAGGTAGTGGATCTTCCACACATTGAGTCGTTGGTTTGCAGGGTTTTTTTTCTCCAATGGGTTGTATGCATCTTTGACCTCCAAACTGCCCAAATATTTCAATACCCCTGGAACGATGCTAAAACAAACATGGGAAAAAACAAACACACAATTTACATCTGTAAAACTGATTCCTCTCCTCATCCTTCTCATGTGCTTTTTAAGGCATTACAATCAAGATGATAAATTATTTCTGATAAAAAATTCATTCTGTATGTAATTCACAGTACTGTTTAATATTTTATTACTGTCTGTGTGTGTGTGTGTGTGTGTGTGTGTGTGTGTGTGTGTTACCTTACCATGGTTTTAGTGCAAGGGTCACAGGGCGCCCACATAGTCCAAGCTGTCATTTTACAGTCAATACGTATTGGTTCTCTTACCTCCCTTGCTTCTCTTTTGGACCCTTGCCTTAACGGGAAAACAATATATTTATAAAGAGAATTTCAAATCCTGATAATCCATTCAAATGAATCAAATGTTAAACTTTACCATTCTCCAATCTGACACACATTTGCAAAAGTATTTTATCCTACTGCAGCCTATATGTAATCTAATCTTTGTAAATGTGAATCTCATATTGGGATAAACAGTGAACCATGATACTTGGATAGACAGTTGTCATGATATGCCTCCCCACTCCTACTATATATCACAGCATACATGTATTTGACAGTTTGTATAAGAGAAGGCATACATACATGAAATCACCCACGCTCATTCCAGCAGTTAGCTGCAGGAAGCAGTATGTAAATAGAGCTGTTAACATCAACATCCTCATTGTGAGACTTCGGCCAGGACTGGTAGACTGGTGTCTGTTCGTGTGTGGGGGGTCTTTAGTACATCTGGAGATTGGACTTAGTGTTAATAATTTACCAGAGTAATGCAGAGTTACTGGATAAAATGTAGGCATGCTGACTTTAGTATTATTGCCTAATTTCATGATTTCCCAATCTCTATGCAGTTATTTTTCCAAAGGATATGGGAACATGAGCAAGTACTAAGTACTAAGAATTAAGTATATTACTGTGAGTTTTAAACATTTTAAGTAATGTGTTTAGTAAAACAATTTCAAGAATCAGTTAATTTAATTGCTAAATAAAATAATTAAAAAATAGATAAATAAAAAATAAATAAAAAACAAATCAATAAAAAAAATAGTTTTGAGAGAACTTACCTACCTACCTAGTCTTCCACCCACCCACACTATATGGCCAAAAGTATGTGGACACCTGATAATCACACTGATATGTGCTTCTTGAATATCCCATTCCAACACCATGGACATTAATTATCAGGTCAGTACAAAAAAAAATAATAATAAAATAAAACCTTTTTAGATTTCCAAACAAAATGAACTGTTACAGAAAAATGTATGTCAATAAAGAACTTAATATATTTTATAGTCAACTTTTCAGACAAAAAAAATAATGCTGGCTGTCAAAACTTACCAGCCAAATTCCTTATAAATCACCACAAAATGAAGGTTAAAAACATGTCTTTGTGGCTCAGAATTTTGCACAGTACTGTATATACTATATACACTTAAAGTATGTATATCTGGACTTTTGCGTGCTTGAGTTGTCTCTACTGCTGCACCAATGCTGCATGTTTGGTTTTGTCTTTGCCCAGTAAAACACACACACACACACACACACACACACACACACACATTGTATATGTGTAACAATTTTTGTCCTTAAACCCTTCCCCAGTACCCAGATGTCCCCATCACTGTCATTTTTGGGAAAAGACAAAACCAAACACACAACATTGGCGTAACACACAAAAGTCCAAAAGTCAGTGAACTATTAGGTTGCCCAATCTTATCAGGGGCTTCTGTCTGCATGTGTTGTTTGTTTAATTTTCTTTTTTTAAACACCCTTTTTAAGTTTGAGATTTTGAGTTTAATTATTTCCTTATGATTATCAATGGTGATACAGATCTGTCAGAACTACGCCTATTTCCTGTACAAAGATAATCAGGTTGAGTGTCACAATTCGGATGGTTGAGCCAGAAGCAGATGCAGACGCAGATGCAGATAAGGACATTTATTTAAAGAAACGTACTAAGAAACAAATACACTATGACAACCTTGAAACACCCTGTGGCAAGAAACAAACATCGAGACATGAACAACGGGAGTCTAAGACAACGAAAGACAAACTAATGGTGCAGACAAGGACTATTTACCCATGAGTGCTCATTAACCAAAACATGAATCAGGTGCAGGTGGTCATGTGACAACTAGTGCAGTGCAGTGGCTGATGGGAAGTGGAGTCCAGAGTTTCCCGATATGTGACAGAACCCTCCCCCAAGAGCGCTACTCCCGGAGCGCCCAAAATTATACGTCCTCCATCTGGTGGTCCTGGCCCCCTGGAGAAAATGTCCCCCGCAAAACCAGGAGGCCGGGCGGCTTCTACAATGGCACAGGGGGGCTGAGATATTTCCTCAGCAGAGCATGAAAGCAGCGCGATGTCCCCAGCTGAACTGGAAGGCCGAGAGAAGTCCCCCGTGCGGCCAGGAAGAGGAGCGTGGGTCTCCTCGAAGCAGAAGGGGGGAACGCTAGTTGCCATGGAGCAAGCGGGCTGAGCGACGTCCGCAGCCGAACGGGGAGGCTGAGCGACGTCCGCAGCCGAACGGGGAGGCTGAGCGACGTCCGCAGCCGAACGGGGAGGCTGAGCGACGTCCGCAGCCGAACGGGGAGGCTGAGCGACGTCCGCAGCCGAACGGGGAGGCTGAGCGACGTCCGCAGCCGAACGGGGAGGCTGAGCGACGTCCGCAGCCGAACGGGGAGGCTGAGCGACGTCCGCAGCCGAACGGGGAGGCTGAGCGACGTCCGCAGCCGAACGGGGAGGCTGAGCGACGTCCGCAGCCGAACGGGGAGGCTGAGCGACGTCCGCAGCCGAACGGGGAGCCTGAGCGACGTCCGCAGCCGAACGGGGAGCCTGAGCGACGTCCGCAGCCGAACGGGGAGCCTGAGCGACGTCCGCAGCCGAACGGGGAGCCTGAGCGACGTCCACAGCGAACAGGGCAGCGGGACAGCCTCCTCGGCTGTGCAGGGCAGCGGGACAGCCACCTCGGCTGTGCATGGCAGCGGGACAGCCTCCTCGGCTGTGCATGGCAGCGGGACAGCCTCCTCGGCTGTGCATGGCAGCGGGACAGCCTCCTCGGCCTGTCCCTCTGAGGTCGCCATGTTGACCTCAGGTGAGAGCTCCACAGCTGAGACCTCCCCGTAGGCCTCAGGCTGGAGCTCTGCTGTCCTCATTGCCCCCCCCAAAAAAATTTCTGGGCCAGCCTTCACCTCTGGACTGTGCAGCAAGGTGTGCCTCCCCTGCAGTGGAAAGCCCCAGATGCTCAGGTTACTTTGCTGGCTGTGTCGCAAGGCGGACTGTGGCGTGAGCAGAGCTTGGCGATGCGTGTCGGCGGACTGTGGCGTGAGCGGAGCTTGGCTGTGCGTGTCAGCGGACTGTGGCGTGAGCGGAGCTTGGCGGTGCGTGTCGGCAGACTGTTGGCGCAACGTGGCAAAGTACTCCACTAACACTGGTGGCATCCTGATGCCCCAGATATACATCTTGGCGCTCTGCTGCTCCTGATTGTGGGTCTTTCGTTCTGTCACAATTCGAATGGTTGAGCCAGAAGCAGATGCAGAAGCAGATGCAGACGCAGATGCAGATAAGGATATTTATTTAAAGAAACGTACTAAGAAACAAATACACTATGACAACCTTGAAACACCCTGTGGCAAGCCACAAACATCGAGACATGAACAACGGGAGTCTAAGACAACGAAAGACAAACTAATGGTGCAGACAAGGACTATTTATACCCATGAGTGCTCATTAACCAAAACATGAATCAGGTGCAGGTGGTCATGTGACAACTAGTGCAGTGCAGTGGCTGATGGGAAGTGGAGTCCAGAGTTTCCCGATATGTGACATTGAGTGACTGTAGAAAAGAGTAATAATATCATGTAAAGGTAAATGTACACTTAAACAATATTACTGTCTGTATCATATCTAAACAAACATGGACATGTGTGATGAGGAGAGAATTTCAGGGAGAATTTCAAAAGCATCTAAAACAAAAGAAATTTCTTCACAGTATTACATGACCACTGAAGATCCAAACTGACTTATGTATGCATAATATGGTAGTGCAAATACCTATGTTAACACATAAATAGAATTTTTATGTGATTAGATGTTAAAATGGCAATTGCCAATAGAACACAGTCAATCCATATCTGTAATCTGAATTCATCTGCTTTTAACTTAAAAAATAACACCAGAATACACTCACAGTTCCAAAGAATCATATCATATGGTCACATCTCCTTCAGGAGCACTCCATGAGTTTCATGTTTGCTGAACCTAAAATTAATATTTCTTAATTAATCAACCTTAATGACAATTAACCAAATCTCAATTATCAGAAGCCCCTTATTGTCATGTATATCAGAGAAGGAACTCTGAACTACAGTTCTCAGCAGCCACTGCACCTCACCACATGTTCATAGCTTCTTTTGTTATTAAACTCTTTATCTGCACTTGCATCTGTCTCCCTCTCCGAATCGTGACAGAATGTAAGAACTCAACATGGATGTAGCAGAATTTTCAAGAGTCCAAAAGGCCCTATATGAAAAGGAAAACCGAGGTAGGAGAAGATGGGAAAATACTCCCTAATTAAAAACAATGGCTTGACGTGATGTACTCCATTATGGGGTATGTCAAAGGGGAGCCTTCCACCAGGCTGGAACCATCATCACCCCCCCCCCACTATGGATCTGGTTCAGCTTGCAGAGTCGATGGACAACGTTGCTCAGTCTCCCTGCTCATCTGAGGATGGCGCTCAGCATCCCTGTTCAGTTGAGGATGCCGGTCCGCATCTCTGTTCAGCTGAGGACGCCGCTCAGCATCCCTGTTCTGCTGAGGACGCCGCTCAGCATCCCTGTTCAGCTGAGGACGCCGCTCAGCATCCCTGTTCAGTTGAGGACGCCGCTCAGCATCCCTGTTCTGCTGAGGACGCCGCTCAGCATCCCTGTTCTGCTGAGGATGCCGCTCAGCATCCCTGTTCAGCTGAGGACGCCGCTCAGCATCCCTGTTCAGTTGAGGATGCCGCTCAGCATCCCTGTTGTTCCACCTCCTAGTGCAGCCAAGAGCTCTACTTTTCTTTCCTGCTCTGCCTCGGACGTCACTACGCCAGGCTCCGCTTCAGACGTCGCTCCACCTTCCTATTCGGCTGAGGATGTCGCTCCTCCTTCCTGCTCGGCTGAGGATGTCACTCCTCCTGCCTGCTCGGCTGAGGATGTCACTCCTCCTTCCTGCTCGGCTGAGGATGTCACTCGTATTTCCTGCTCGGCGGAGGATGTCGCTCTGCTTTCCTGCTTGGATGAGGATGTTGCTCCTTTTCTTTGCACCGTATGTTGCTCCCCCTTTCTGCTCCACGGATGACATCGCTCCCCCCTCTAGCCTCGCAAAGAACCTTGCTCCCCCCTCTGGCCTCGTGGAGAACATCGCTCCCCCTCTCTAGTTTCATGGGGAACGTCACAGGCTCCACCTTGAGCTTCGTTCCTCCCGTTGGCTGTGAAGTAGCCATCGCTCCGTATTCAAGCCAGGCCAGGGATATCATGTTATCTCTCTGTGGTGCAGAAGAGACCGCTCCACACCTGAACCAGTTCCTGTCTGAAGTCGAAGTCACGGCCGACCAAGTTCTGTTCACGCCAGAGTCTGCTGAAACGGCCGACCGAAGTTCTGCCTTCCTGTTCTGCTGAGGACCTCGCTCTGCCTTCTTGCCCTACTGAAACTGAAGACCCAGCTTCCCACGCCTGGGTGTCTAGCGACCCTGGCAAGCCTGCCTCAACCTCAGGCCTGCCCTGCGGCTCCTTGAGGAGCCTGCTATCTGTTGGACAATGCCTGACACAAGATCCTGTGAAGACATTTTGCCCAGATGGCCAGGACTGCCAAGGGAGGGGGTGTTTTCTGGTGCTCCGGGAGTAGCGCCTTTTTGTGTGTGTGTGTGTGTGGGGGGGACTTCTGTCATGTATGTCAGAGAAGGAACTCTGACAGTTCCTCAGTTCCTAGCAGCCACTGCACCTCACTGCATCAGTCACATGTCCACTTTCACCTTTCACTCTTTCTTGTTAATGAGTACTCATGTGTATATAGCCACAGTTTGCACTGCACTCCTTGTCTTACATTTGTTTTTCTTTGCCATTGTCTCTGTTGCTATGTTTATGGTCTTTGTTTCACGATTAGTTTTTGCCTTGGTGTTTTGCTACATGTTCATAACTTCTTTTGTGTTTGTTTTCATTGTTATTAAACTCTTTTTATCTGGACTTGCATCTGTCTCCATCTCCAAATAGTGACACTTATAACTTTTCTACAGTACACAATTAGAGGTTTTCTTTTTATATTTCTATTGGAGTCAAAGTACAAAAACACTTGTAATTGTAATTAGGTATCAGAAAGAGTTATTGCAGTTAATAAACATTTATCAATCAAATTTGAAAAGACCATGATTTGCAAACCTAAAAAATAGAGCGATTTTTCAGAAAGCATTTTTCATAAAAGTAGCATTTTTTTGTGTTTATTTAAAGAGATTACCATTGTGGTGTTTGGGGAAAATAACTGTAATCATTCAACTACCATAATGAAAACCAGCTAGTGCATTGCATGTTTGCATGTCATGCTAAGCACCCCTAAAAGTCTGATCATTTGTGTTTCTAAACTAAGCTTTAAATGCTGCAGTTTATACATTTACCCTCTGTAGGGCTTATTTTTTTTTACAGAGAAGTGAAAAGAACAAACGTATGGTTGCATCTGTGGTTTTTTAAAATTCAAAGCTTTTAACCAAAACCAAATGAAGAGTTTCTAGGAGGTGGTGGAGATCCTATGGCATCTTACATCCACACTCAACTCTGGTCCACAGTTTATGGTCAAAACACATTTGCTCTAAGGAACCTTTTGTTTGTTCCATTTGTTATTCAATTCAATTCAATTCAATTTTATTTGTATAGCGCTTTTTACAATAGACATTGTCTCAAAGCAGCTTTACAGAAATATCAACATGGTATACAGATATTAAAGGTGTGAATTTATCCCAACTGAGCAAGCCACTGAGTGGCGACGGTGGCAACGAAAAACTCCCTAAGATGTTTTAAGAGGAAGAAACCTTGAGAGGAACCCGACTCAGAAGGGAACCCATCCTCATCTGAGTAACAACAGTTAGTGTGAAAAAGTTCATTATGGATTTATATGAAGTCTGTATGGCGTTAGGAGCAGCCGTAGTCCCAGCAGTCTGGAATTAAAGAAGATTTGAGCTCCATCCAGAGGCAGAAAGGATCTGGATCTCTAGTATCTCCATAAATTCGTGTGGGGCTCGGCAAAAGGAGAGAGGGAGAAAAAAGATAATTATGACTGTGAAGTAGTAGAACAGAATCTAGTCAGGGTAGGCTTGAGTAAACAAATACGTTTTAAGCTTAGACTTAAACACTGAGACTGTGTCTGAGTCCCGAACACTAATAGGAAGACTGTTCCATAACTGTGGGGCTCTATAAGAGAAAGCTCTTCCCCCTGCTGTAGCCTTCACTATTCGAGGTACCGTCAAATAGCCTGCATCTTTTGACCTAAGTAGGCGTGGCGGATCATATAAAACCAAAAGGTCGCTTAGATATTGTGGCGCAAGACCATTTAGTGCTTTATAGGTTAATAAAAGTATTTTATAATTAATGCGAGATTTTACTGGGAGCCAATGCAGTATTGATAATATCGGTGTGATATGGTCGTATCTTCTAGTTCTAGTTAGGACTCTAGCAGCTGCATTCTGGACTAACTGGAGCTTATTTATATTCCTACTGGAACATCCAGACAGTATGGCATTACAGTAATCTAATCTAGAGGTGACGAATGCATGAAGTAGTATTTCCGCATCATGTAGTGACAATATGTTTCTTATTTTAAGAAATATTTCTGAGATGAAAAAAGGCTATCCTAGTAATATTATCTACATGAGCATCAAATGATAGGCTGGAGTCAATAATCACTCCAAGGTCTTTAACTGCTGTACATGATAAAACAGAAAGTCCATCCAGAGTAACCATGTGATCAGAAAGATTACTTCTAGGTACACGTGGGCCTAATAAAAGTATTTCTGTTTTATCAGAAAAAAGTAGAAGGAAGTTAATTAACATCCAATGTCTAATGTCCTTTACACAATCCTCAACTTTACCAAGCTTCTGTCTGTCCTCTGGCTTCGCTGAAACATACAACTGTGTATCATCAGCATAACAGTGGAAGCTAATTCCATGTTTACGAATAATTTGACCTAGGGGTAGCATATATAAAGTAAAGAGCAGTGGGCCTAAAACAGAACCCTGTGGAACTCCAAAAGTAACCTCAGTACGCAGTGTTATGACAACCCCCAAATGCAGTTGACCGTGTCAGCAGCTGTAGACCTCATGTCAGATGAGGAAGGTGGAAGTAAAGATGAATAGTCAGTGTCTATCACTGATGAGTCCGGAGTTATCTGCACTGTTCCTCAAGCTGCAGTAAAGACTGAAGGTTGCATCATGTTGGCCTGTCACGTTTCAAGGTTGGAGTTCGGAAGCAATCACAGATTTTCAAAATAGTTTATTAAACGAACAACAAAACAAAGACACTAAGACAACTTGGAATAATATTGTGGCAAAACTAAACATAAACTAACAAGATAAAGAAACATGGTAACATGGAACACAGAAGTCTACGACAAACGAAAGACAGAAACAGTGTAGACAATGGCTATATACAAGTGTGCTAATTAACAAACGTGAATCAGGTGCAGGTGGTCATGTGGCATGTAGTGCAGTGGCTGATGGGAACTGAAGTCCAGAGTTACCTCCTTGATATATGACATGGCAAAAATAAGTGTGCAACATATGAGTTCATTTATTGTTTTCAGCCTTTTTGAAGCCCCAAGGGCACTTCTCCTGGAGCGCCCAAAAATACACGCCCTCCATCTGGTGGTCCTGGCCCCCTGGGAAAAATGTCCCCAGCAAAACTAGGAGGCTTAGCGGCGTCCACAGCAGAGCAGGGAGGCAGAGGGATGTCCTCGGCGGGGCAGGAAAGCAGAGTGATGTTGGTGGGGCAGGATGGCAGAGCGACGACCTCAGCCGAGCAGGAAGGCAGAGCAACGACCTCAGCCGAGCAGGAAGGCAGAGCGGCGTACTCAGCGGCGCAAGAAGGCAGAGCGATGACCTCAGCTGAGCAGGAAGGCAGAGCGACGACCTCAGCTGAACTGGCAAGCACAGCGGCATCGAGTGAGGGGTTGTTGAACAGAGGGGAGTACTTGGGTATGTCAGGACACGGAGCAACGTTTTCAGCCAACCCTGGTGACTGAGCAGCATCCTCAGCTGAACTGAAAAGCTGAGCGGCGTCCTCAGACAAGCAGGGACGATGACTTTCGTTCTCTGCTGACTCCGTTTGCCAAACTAGATCCATTATAGGGGAGGGAGGGTGGGAGATAGTACTAACCCCGACCACAGACTCCTACTTGTACCCAGACTCCTCCTCCTGTTGGCGTGGCATAGTCCTCTGTGAACATAGGAGGTAAGTTGAAGCCCAGATAATTCCTGGCGACGTGCTGCTTTCGTAGCACCGCTTGGTAATCCTCCACCTGTTGGCGTAGCATAGCAAAGTATTCCACAATCATCGGTGGCATCCTGACGCCCCAGTTCTCCATCCTGGTGATCTGCTGCTTCCAATTGTAGGTCTTTCGTTCTGTCACGTTTAAAGGTTGGAGTTTGGAAGCAATCGCAGATTTTCAAAATAATTTATTAAACGAACAACAAAACAAAGACACTAAGACAACTTGGCATAATACTGTGGCATAACATGGTAGTCTAAGACAAACAAAAGACAGAGAAACAGTGCAGACAATGTCTATATATAAGTGTGCTCATTAACAAACGTGAATCAGGTGCAGGTGGTCATGTGACATGTAGTGCAGCGCAGTGGCTGACGGGAACTGAAGTCTAGAGTTACCTCCTTGATATATGACACGGCTAAAATAAGTGTGCAACATATGAGTTCATTTATTGTTTTCAGCCTTTTTGTTTTTTTTCTCACTTCTTAGGTTATTACAGTGTATTTTCATCCCTAATAAAAGAAAAGATTACATTTTATACAACCAATCAAATGTATGGCCTTTGCCAGACACCCTTATCCAAAGCAACTTACATTTATCTCATTTATTCAACTGGGCAGTTGAGGGTTAAGAGCCTTGCTCAAGGTCCCAACAGTGGCAGTTTGGCAGAGCTGTGATTTGAATTCATGACCCTTTGATCAGTAGTCCAACATCTTAACCACTGAGCTAAGATTTCCCATTGCTGTCATCTGAAAGTAATGAGTGGCCCCATAAAAAGCTGTTGAGTAGAGGTGGGTTAAACTTGAAGGTATCCAATACAGGATGAGAGAAAGGACCAATAAGGGAAACTCTTTAATCAGCAGGGTATCACAAAGGTGAGTAAAGCAATTGTATCTCAGGTGTCAAAATGCCAAGGCAGAATACCACAGGGGATTACTCACTATGGTAACCAATGCTGTTACATGGGAGTTTCCTCTTCAGTATATGTCCTTCTGTAAGTGGTACATAAGACCTATCTAGAGCTTTGCAGACCCATGGAATTAAGAGTTTCTGGGCTACAAATGCCTGGACAGCACTGTAATTTAGCGTTTACAGGTCCAGAAACACCCCTTTTCATGCAGTGCTCCAAATAATATACCAAATAATATATTTCTTAAATATACTTAAAATTTGGCAAAGAATTGCAAGTACAGTAACGTCTGTAGAAAAGCATTTATGCATTTAAAAAAAAGAATTTCTCTAAGTCATGAATTTTTGGGATTTCTTTGTTTTTTTACCAAAAACACTGATATAAAATGTACAAGACTAGTATCCACTTGAGCACACTGTATCAGTGATTAATATCAGAGACACCAAATGTAAATGTTTTATTTTGAATTTTAATACAGTTATTGGTATAATTTGTTACTCCACATGATGAGAACATGCATAGTTTAAAAAAAAAACTATGAACAACTACCCACATATGGCAGCTATATAACTTAAGTAGATAAAAGTTCTTAGAAATGAACAAAAATCGACATGCTTACAAACAATTTTAGAGGTTTCCAATGTTCTAGAACTTTTTTCTGTTTAATTATTTGCAATATAAAAGTCTCAAAATAGTTGCACTAGAAGATGTCATAAAATGAGCACCTTTTGTTAGTGTACTATGAAATAACTATAAATGCAAATGCTTGGCAGTTTTGGTCACTAATTAAAAATACTTTTGAAATGATAACAAATATGGCAAAAATAAAATGATTTGGAGCAATTCTTGTTAGAATCACAGAAATGGTTGGATATTTGTGCTCATTTGTGCAATTATCTAATCAGCTAATCATATGCTGCGACATGCAAATGGAAGGGCCAGAATAATGTCAACATCATAAATCCATGGACATCAGCTTGTTCAGGCTGCTGCTGGTGGTGTAATGGTATGAGAAATATTTTCTTTGTACACATGGGGGCACCTTAATGCCAACTGAGAATCATTTACACACTGATCCCTTTATGGTCACAATTTACGCATCTTATCATTGCTACTTTCAGCATGATAATGCACCACGTCACAAAGCACAAGTCATCTCAAACCGGTGCTATGAGCATAACAATGCGTTCAGTGTACTTTAATGACCTCTCCAGTCACCACATCTGAATCCAACAGATCCCATTTTGGAGGTGGTAGAACAAGACATTCAAAGTGCAACTGACAAATCTGCAGCAATTATGTGATGCAATTATGCTAACATGTATACCAGAATATAAGAGGGATGTTTCCAACACTTTGTGGAATCCATGCCATGAAGAATTGACACTGTTCTAATGCAAAGGTCGGTCCTACTCATAATTCATAAGGTGTTCAATAATAAAGTGGTTGGTGAGGATACAAGTGATGTGTATTGTGTTTTATTACACATTTTTTTTTTTTTTTTTTTTTTTAAATATCTATTTTATTCTATTAGTACTCTTATCTTTTTTTCCTGGCTTAGACTGTTCTCTTTAAAGCTGCTGCCCTCACCAGCACTTCCTTTCTGCAAGGTCAGCATTTCAAGTAGAAACACAGCCAAACAAAATGACTCTGACACAGTTGAAGATTGGGGTCAAAGAAGAGGATCGGTCTGCTCTAGCTGAGGCCCATGGACAGAGATCATGTCATTTATACATCTACCTTGTGCTGAGGACACCATTTTTTGATTTGAGCCACTTCCCTTCAGGAAATGTGAAAGGAAACAAGCTGCCCTGGACCAGTTGTACTCCAAAGATAAGTTTCCTGTTTTTCTAATATTTAGGAATGCTCTTTAGACACCTCTTCACTGTTCTCACACGTGGCTGTTTGTTTTAAATATATTTTGAGAGGACACTTTATTATATATATATATATATATATATATATATATATATATATATATATATATATATATATATATATATATATATATATATATATATATATAATGTATGTTAATCTGCAGCTATTTGTAACTGCTTTCAGGTATTATATGTAGTTTCAACCCTCTTTTCTTTACCATGGATTTCACCATGTAAACAGTCATCTTCTGTAGAACTGGGACTGCTTTGTATATCTGCAGTGTTGTAAGGGCAGTTTTTATTGCTGAGTCAGGTATTTAAATTGCAATTTGAGTGATTTGACATCACATGAAGTTCTATTTTTTTAACTAATCACTGCATATCACAGTAAAATACAATCAAATCCATAACAAAACCCAGTTTCACAATTCAATCAAAAATCAATTTCTGTATAACTAACAACCACACAAAAGGTATTGCTATTTCTATTTCCTTTTATCTTATAGTTTAAATCCCCATGGTTAAATTTTAATAGAGACCTACTCTCACAATAATCATGAATTTTGACTAAATCCTATATAATACGATATTTTCCTCTTTAATATTCTCTTTACCCTTCCTGGCATTTCCTGACCCCTCCCCTGACAACTAGGATGTGTAGTAAGCATATCAGCAGAAACTGGACAGGAAGGATAGGAAGGATGGACAGCACACAGATAGAAGAAGAGAAAATTTTTTCACCCACCACGAACAAACTGAATTGCATGCATTATGTTTTTATATTCTTTAGACTAACAACAATAATTAATAAGCTGAGAAATCTCCAAAACTTAACTTATGCTGAGGTTTTTGATCCTTAAGAATAAACATATTTATGAAAATATAGGTACACATTAAAACAACTACATTATGGGTATTCTGTGGGGTACATTATTTGTACATTAGCACAGATTTGGACGTAATGTTGCAGTGCATTGTGGGACTTAATAAGGACGTGGTATGATTGTACAATATCGTGTAGTCTACTTACATAAAACGACTAAAAGGTGTCCTTGAGCTCGTTGATAGCCTATCATTTAGACTGCTTGTACTCGTTATTTATAGAATTTCTCATGGTTTAAAATTGATCATAGAAAGCTTTTTTTTTTTTTTCCAGGAACAAATTTCTGTCGATTAATTTGTTATAGATCTGATGCATTCAATCCAAATCTGGCAACCAAACAACTAGCCCTATTGCAGCCCTATAAGTACGACACCTGTGGGGGGAGGCGTCGAGTCTTCAAATCAGTGCATCTGGAGGTGTGGGTTAGTTGGGCAAGGTGTCCTGATCTGTGGAAGGTGGCCGTTTTCTGGGTCGCAAACCAGTAATTATTCCATCTGGGTTTGTGTAGCAGCCATCCATTATCATCAGTGTTATATGGAAGTCGGAAACGCCTAAAACTCAACAGGTAAATGGTGTTGCGGCATCTCTGCTACCTTCTTGTAACCGTTTATTATTTTATAAGCGTTAAATTGAGTTTTGTTAAATGTTGGACGTATCATGTGTCAGGTATGTCCTAAACTTCTGCAATGCCACAGTTCAACATGAGTGATTTTAAAGGGGTCCAGAGTGCTTAAGGACTCCTACATTTAAACCAAAGTCATTTCTTTTTGTTCTTGTTTTTTGCTCGCCTGAATTCAAGGTTTCATTAATTCATTACTAATTTCCTCCGGGTATTTCTAACATGCTGGTTTTACTTCACATTTAGTGTCTTCCTGATAAACTACAGCTGACTTCACTCAGTAGCTCATTAACACCCCCTGAAGGTGTTACTGAAGAGAAAATGCGGTGCACATGGAGTTAAGGAGTAAGAATTGGGGACAGTGTAATAGAAACCGCTGCGCAATGGAGAATATTACAATATCCTCCACAGTAGTATCCTGTATGATCAAGTTTATACCTGGAAACTTTAAAGTTAACTAATCCGGTCTGTTGGCTCACACAAATAGCCTGTAATCATATTTAATGTCAAACGATCACCTTCCTATCTCCCATCGTATTTAAAAAATAAAAAATTGAATGGAATATTTTTGGAAATCTAAGTTTATTGTGCTGGTGTTCTCAGGCAGCTTACTCTACACGAGCCACCTTTCTTCAGGACTGCTGATATTGAGTCTAATTTGCCCTCATAAACTTTTACCATACTGTTTTTAATGAGTGTTTCTCCCTTTTGTTTTGTAGATTTTCATTCCACTTGTCCATGTATTATCTTTTAATAGTTTTTCATTTGAGTTGTTTTTGTCTACTTGCAGTGGTGATGTAACAAGTGGCTTTGAGTTATTCACACTGGCTTTTCTGTATTATTGGCTCTAAAAGTATGCTGTGGTCTTCAGTAACATGTATTTCTTCTGTTTTGAAGCATTTGTGATCTCCACTACATTATCTATACTTCTAAAACACCTTGTATGCTTATAATTTTTAAAATTGATGGCGGCAGCAGCAATTTCAGCATTGGTAAATCTGTTAACATGTAACATTCTTGGGTAAACATTTCTGTTTAGCCTGCTGATTCAGAACTGTGGGGTGGTGTTTTATGAACACTTAAACTTTTGCTGACTGCTGCAATTTAATGGAACTGAACTGGTACACATTGTTCATCTTTGTTACTGAACAGCCAGAATGATGAGCCAAGCAGGCTATGCTCAGATCTTTACTGTGCTGTCAACTGGTTAAACAAATGAATTATTGTGTATCAATATACTGTGCATGATTGTAGTGGGATAAAATGTTGAGCATACCATTCAGGCTAAAGTACAATAGTAAAGCAAGTGTCCAAACTAAAGTTCTGGTAAAAAGTGCAGTGCAATAAATGCAAAGCCTGTACGTTATGTATAACTTTGCTACCAGCACCCACTGTTTGCATAATATTAAAATACTAAAATGAGACTTGGACATATGTGGATAAGCAAATGTTATGCATTCTAATAGTTACATTGTTAAAATGGTTCTTGATTTTATTTGTTAGAAATGTATAGCTATTGTGATTTAGAGCAGTTTGTATTTCATAAATGTGGTTATTAATTGGCTGCTTGCTATCTAAAGATACTATGTCTAACCATGTAATATGTAACCTCTCTGATGGACTCAGTCCACACTGAAGAACATGTAATATTTTAGCTATGGTTGCTACTTGCCATCAGATTAATCAACAACTGATGTTAGCAAGTGTATGTACTTTACAGGAGTATTGAAGTAGCACCTAAGGTTGTAACCTGATGCTTATTTTGACCTAAATTTTAGGCTTTCCAGTGTACTGCAAGAATTTCTTTTTGCTCTACTGAGTTAATCATGTTGCTACTTTTAATGTATAATGGAAAAATAAATATGTACTGAGGTACATATTTAAGTTTGTTATTGTGCCTGACCTATGAAATTTTTGTATGTACTTGCAGTGTGTGTGTGGCTGGAATAGCTCTGTCAGGGAACATGTTTTGTCGTAATGTTTGGTATACAAGTTATTGGGGAGATCAATAACAATGTTCTGATTGAATAAAGCTAATAGAAAGTGCCCTGCTATTTCCTTCTGAACTTAATGTTAACATGAGTTCCCTAGTTAGTGTGACACTGATGAATGGTGGTGCTCATGTGATGGAGCAGAAGCCTGGGTTAATGTAAAAGCCACAGCAAATAAACATCACAAGATTTAGACATGATCAGGTTATTTTATGGACCTGTGTATACGTGTTCACCTGCTATTGCTTACTCCTTATGTTGCCTTTAATGATCAGTTGAAGTACATGCATCACATGCAATGTGCTAGTATTTGTGTACAAAGTCATTATCCCTGGACAATTCATAGCCCAATGTACTGTAGTAGTCTATCAGGAAGATACTGACGAATGTAAATGCAAATTAACTTATCAGCTAGTGACTGTCAATAGACTGATTTTGATGAGGCTGAGAATCGGAAGGCAAGTAGTTGGAATAAGATTAACTGGATTTAATTGGCCAACCTTTGACCATGGACAACCTTTGACCATGAAATTCTTAACACTTCTCAATACACTGAACAGCCAAGCACATCATCTAAAGGTAGGTCTTAAATGCCCCCCCCCCCCCCCCCCCCCTTCTAACAGTTATAAAGTTGGTTACATGTTTGTGTAGATGTACTGTACATATTACATGTGTTAGATTTCTAGTCCTTACATGAATTGTTGAGGCTTAACTGACTAGAATTTAACTTATTATTCCATTGTAGCTGGAAATTGTGAAACATTCTATTTTTTTTAAATCAATAGAGGGCATTTAAAGATTCATGACTTAATATTCACCTGGCTCCTATCTAAAATCTATTTTTATCAGTACTGGTCAAAGTGGTATTAAAAGGCTCTGTGATGTGTTTGTTGAACTTCTGTGGAAGGTGGTTGTAATTTTACTGTTTATAAGGGGTTAAACAGGAAGAGACTTTGTCAGCTTTTCCACACATCTATTCTTTGAATCACATGGGATTTTTTTTTTTTCTTCTTCCTTTGCCAAAAAAAGCAGGAAACCTTTTCTTGCTGACTCTAGAAATAAGAGCATGAACTGCCTGATTTCATGCTCACACTTACAAGTCCCATTGCTAAGTGCTGTAGTGTGTGGGGTGTGGTTGGGGTTTTTTTTTTTTTTTTTTTATTAAATCGTCAAATTATTCAACACCGTCCTCTGTTCACATAACTACATACACTACTATAATTAACTTTCTTCTAGGCCCAGTGCTGTAGATGTGTGGTTTAACTGCATGTGTTCCTTTGTTTTGAGGAGCCTTGTGCTTTTTTTTTTTTTTTCTTTTTTCCTTACCCTGAGGTGCCCCTACCATGTCAACAGAAGTACAGCCTGTGCCTGTGGCCCCTGTAGGACCCACTGCTGAGCCTACACTGCCAGCTGTGGTCAATGAAACCAGCACAGTGGTAACTGAGAACCCTACGGCCACAACCGCAGCTTCAACACCAACCGCAAGCAAATTTTTCTCAAGAGAGAAGAAGAGAGGTACACTTAGCTTTGTTTCTTTTAATATCTCATGCAGGAGTCTCTTAATATTCAGTTTTACAAAGTGCTCTGTGGAATCTAGGCACTCATCTGGGTGACTGTCTTCTCACCCTAAATGTTTGTTTTTTTTCACTCACTATGCATTGTTAAAGATTTTCCCATTGATCTTTCTCTCCTCAGCTCCAGAGAAGACTGATGAGTACCTGCTGGCCAGGTTTCAAGGTGATGGTGTTAGATACAAGGCCAAACTGATTGGCATTGATGATGTGCCTGAAGCCAGAGGGGACAAAATGAGTCAGGACTCCATGATGAAACTGAAGGTACAGGTCCAAAATGGCTGACCTAAAATTCTAGCCCTATAATTTACAGATCTAGAATTGAGACTTGGCATCCCAAAGCCAGCAACTTTGCTTTCCATATCAGCATAGTACATATGGACCTCTTTAACCTTTCAGTTAATTAAGTGTATTTGTGTAATTGTTGTATGTAGAATTTCTGTGGCATTGGTTTCTGAGACTGTTTGGGGTGTTCTGTGTGTGTAGGGCATGGCTGTAGCTGCTCGTTCCCAAGGCAAACACAAGCAAAGAATTTGGGTGAACATCTCTCTAGAGGGAATTAAGATAACTGATGAAAAGACTGGGGTAAGAAGCACAATGGAGTTTTGTCACTGAGTTGTTCCTAATATCCACAACTGTTTTTGTGACTGCTCCTGTTGCTGAGGGTTTTTTAAATTTATTTTTTTGTTCTTTCTGCAGGTGATTGAACATGAGCATACAGTCAATAAGATCTCCTTCATTGCTCGTGACGTCACAGATAATCGGGCGTTTGGATATGTGTGTGGGGCAGAGGGCCAACATCAGTTCTTTGCTATCAAGACAACTCAGCAGGTTTGATGGCCCATAAGCTGTTGCATGACCTATTTTATTTTATTTTTTTGGATTTGTTCAATCTCTGTAGTGGAATGTGACCTTAAAACAAAAGTTTGGGCAAACTAAATGTACACAGTCCCAATTTCCTAAATTGTGTTTGGGTTTTAGTTTTGCACCAGCACTAGAAGGATATTAAAGCTAAAGGAAGCTTTTAGCTGCCAGTTTAGCAGTATATCAAATGGCACATTTGCCACAAACTACATTTGGCTTTTATAAACTCAAATGGAATTGCTTATGTGGGTTTTTAAACTTGTATGACATTCTTGGCTTGGAGCAGAAATCACATTTTCCCAAATGCTAGCATCAGCCTCCATTTGTACCAAAGTTAAAATGCTGTGTTCCCATTTTTTATTTAAAATTTTTTTTTTTAATACATCAGCCATAATGTCACAACTACTGAGGTGAAGTGAATAACCTTGATTCTCATTACACCTGTAAATGGGGTGGGATATATTAGGCAGAAAATGACATCAGTTCTTGAATTGATGTTTTGGAAGCAAGAATTGGCAAGTGTAAGGATCTGAGCAAATTTGATGAGGGCCAAATTGTGATTTGCTTGATGACTGGGTCAGATCATCTCTAAAATTGCAGATCCTACGGGGTGTTCCTGGTATGCAGTATTTGGTACCTACCAAAAGTGGTCCAAGGAAGGACAAATGGTGAACTGGTGACAGGGTCATGGGCACCCATGGCTCATCGTGTATGGGAATTGAAGGCTTAATGCTGGCTGAGAGGTTTCAGAACACGCAGTGCATGGCAGCTTGCTGTGTAGCTGTAGAACGTTCAGAATGCCCATGCTGACCCCGGTCCACCACTGAAAGCATGTGCCATGGGCATGTGAGCATCGGAACTGTACCATGGTACAAAGTGGCCTGCTCTGATGAATCGCATTTTCTTTTGTATCATGTGGCTTGCTGGCTGTGTATGCGTTGCTTGCTTGGGGAAGTGATGGAACCAGAATGCACTATAGGGGAGAGTGAGAGAAACCTTGGTTCCTGGCATTCATGTGGATGTTACTTTGACATGTACCACCCACCTAAATGCTGTTTTAAACACTTTCAGACCAATTACACCCCTTCATGGAAACGGTATTCCCTAATGGCTGTTGCCTACTTCAGCAGGATAATGCACCCTGCCGCACTGCAAAATTTGTTGAAGGTGTTGACTTGGCCTCAGATTGAGGCCTTGTGGGATGTGCTGGACAGAAGTCCGATACATGGAGGCCCCGCCTCACAATTTGCAGGACTTAAAGGATCTGCTGCTAACATCTTGGTACGAGATACCACAGCGCAACTTCAGATGTCTTGAGTCCATGCCTTGATGGGTCAGAGCTGTTTTGGTGGCATAAATGACCTACTCAATATTATGCAGGTGGCTTTAATGTTATGGCTGATCTGTGTGTGTATATACAAATTGTCTTGAGGTGATGCTAAACTTGTGGCTATAAGCTTCCCTTACTTATTAGCAACTTTATTCTAGTGACTCCTGTGGGAAAACAAACTTATCTGCAGCTTTTCGCCTACAATTTAGTCAAGGAATAAACAATTTAAGTCTCCAAATTACACCTTCCTGTAGTTTTATTAAAACACTAGATGCATCTCTTGCTGCTTTTCTTCAATGCTTCAGGCACAACCACTGGTCATGGATCTGAAGGATCTATTCCAGGTGATCTTCAACACAAGGAAGAAAGAAACTGAAGCTACACAGAAGGTAACACAGCTTCTAGAACCTGGCAGGGAATGTGTGTTGCAGCTGAAGCGTTTATTTAATGGTGTTAATACCCAAATATAACACAATGTTAATCTCATATTGGCATATCTGAACCTTTTTTGTTTTTTTTTTTTTTAAGCTTAGGTCAGCCTAAATTCCAAGAGTGTGTGGGGGGGGGGGGGTTCCTTTTCCTTTTCCTTTAGTTCCCTCTACCCACTTTGTTGTAGAGCAGAACTTGGCAGCTGTGTGTATTTTTATACATGTGTGTGCAAATTGAGGATGAATATCTTCTCTGCCAATCACTTACTGTGTCATTTTTCATTGTAAATAATGTAAACATAAATTAATATCCATATAGTATCAATTTGAACATTTAAATAGCACTGGCTCTTTTTCCTTTTACGTTCAGGTTACCCATTTGATTTAGCTTTGTCCTTGAATTTCAAAATGTCTCTGCAGCATAAAATGAAAACACATGGACAAACAACTGTTTAATCTTTAGCTGTTTATATCCCCTACAGTAGCTTGTTGCTATGTTAAACTAGTGGCCATCTTGCATGTCAACACAATCCAGAGACTTTAATTGCTTGGCAAAGCTGCTTGTCTCATGTGGCTGAACTTGCTGGCTGCTTTAGTTTTTTTACTAGTTTTTTTACTTCTTATAGTTTTCACATACTTTTTCTTCTGAGTGAGGTCCATTTTAAGAATGTAGCCTGAACAGTAAAATAAGGTTGGCTTCAAAATGTTACACTTGAAAAATGGGGTTATATTGCACTCTAGTGCTTTTTGCAAAAATTGTTTTTAATTAAAATGCATTCTTCTGTATCGTTTTCTCTTTAAAAACTTTAAAATAATACTTTATTAATCCCTAGATGGAGAAATTGGGGAATTAATCTTTCTTTCTTTCCTTTCTTCAGGATGGTACCAGTACCATTGTTGAGGTAGGTATTCTACACTTCTAAGTGGTTCCAATAATTTCAATACACTGGTATTTGACAGGCTATAACTCCTCTCTTTAAAGAATGGAAGTGATGCATTGCTCAGTCTGGATGGTCAGGTAGAGGCAGTAGAAGTAAGATTTCTAAAATTAATAAACAATGAACTTTACTCAGAATAAATAAATACTCCACAATGTCTGTTTTAAAAAGTATGAGGCTGACTAAAAGTATTGATTGTCTCTCTGCATACAGAATGTGGAACAGACGGACCTTTTTGGAGATATGTCCACACCCCCAGATATCAACTCTCCCACGGTAATGCATAGCTATTCCTCATTCATACTCACTAAAGGTGTATCCACAATATGCTCTTAACTGAATCTACGGTTTCACTTCACATCTATGTACAATGTTTGAGGTTGTTCTTGTGTTTTCCTTTTGCTTACATTTTTGTGATCAGGATACTTGGACAAATTACATGGGTAAATCTTTTCTTGATTATTGTATAATCAGCAGGTGTAATGCAAAGCTGCATATTAAACAAAGGTGACAGTTAAAGCTTATCTTTCAAGAAGTTCTGTTATTCCACCATCTTTCAACACAAATAAGCATGTAGTGATGTAATGAAGCATTTGAAAACTCATTCAGGGGTTTTCCTAGGTTTTCAGGGGGCTTGGGTGCTGTCTGAGTCCTTGGGGGTTGTGGGTGGGGTTGAAGTTATTTAAAGTGTTTTTTTTTTTTTTTTTTTTTTTTTTTTGCCCCCCCACATTGTTCTTGAACAATTATCCCATCAATATTTGTGAAAGAAAGCTGCAACACTTCTAGTCCAAAGTCTGCTAATTTCACCAAAAACATGTTTGAGATTTAATGAAAATATGTATTACTTCAACTTGTACACATGGGGAATAATAAACATGTTGAAATGCATGTCATTATTTTGAAAACGCAACCAAAAGACCTAAAGGGGACTGAGCATTTCTTGATTTATTTAAATTGCAAAGATCAGTCCATCACAGAACACTTCACTTTCCTAGTTTTGTTAGCTCTGTAAAATCTTGTGAATCTTTTGTAGCGCAGCACCCCAGGCTGAGGTCCATCAATGGCCACCTTTTTCATGATCTGTAAATCAAATAAGCAGACTCAAGAAACTTGCCCATTAAAAATATGCATTTTTAAATGATTAAGTTTATATATACACCAATCAGCCATAACCACCCGCCTAATGTTGTGCATTGTGCTGGCATAACGGCTCTGACCCATCGAAGTATGGACTCGAAAGGTGTGGTATGAGTATTTATTGGTCACACATGCACAGTGAAATTCTTTTCTTTGCATACCCCAGCATGTCAAGAAACTGGTGTCGGAGCACAGGGTCAGCCATGATGCAGCACCCCTGGAGCAGATAGGGTTAAGGGCCTTGCTCAGGGGCCCAGCAGTGGCAGCTTGTTAGTGCTGGGGCTTGAACCCCCTAACTGTCCGATCAGTAACCAGAGCCTTAACAACCAAGTCACCACCACTGCCCCTACAGTGCCAAGACCTTAGCAGCAGGTCCTTTTAAGTCCAAGTTGTTGGGTGGGTCCTCCATGGATTGGACTTGTTTGTCCAGCACATCCCACAGATGCTCAATCAGATTGAGAGCTGAGGAGTTTGGAGGCAAAATCAACACCCAGAACTTTCATAGTCCTCAAACCATTCCTGAACAATTTCTTGCAGGGTGCAGCATTCTGCTGAAAGAGGTCCCTGCCAAAAAGGGGTGTGCTTGGTCTGTAAGAATGTTTAGGTGGTATGTGTCAAAGTAACATCCACAAGAATTCCAGAACACAAGATTTCCCAGCAGAACATTGCGCACTGCATCTTGGCACCTTTTCCCCAGGTAACCGATGCATGTGCACACAGCCTTCCACGTGAGGTAAAAAGAAAATGATTCATAGGCCTAGTGTACCTTCTTCCAATGCTCCATGACTCAGTTGCTCATGACTTGTATCCAATCTGCTGTTTTATTAGCTTGGCAATGAACATCTGCCCCAGATTAATCACACATTCATTCATCCAATCACTGACTGTTGATTGGCAGGTCATTCCTGTTGCCAGCTTACCTTTCCATTTGAGATCTGATAACCTCTCCTGGGTTGTTGTCAGTGCATAGAGCTCACTGCTGTTTTTACGTTCCGTCCGATATGTCACCAAAATGCCTTTTTACGTTCATTTGACATAAGGTAGTCCACAAAAACACTTGGGTGATGCACTGAAGACTTCCTATGGTAGGGGAAAACTGTTTTTATTACTTGCTATTGTGCTTCAGAAGTAGATTTGCTCTACATTCATGGCATGTTGTCATTCAGTTTTTAGAACTCTGAAATATGCCAGATTTATAAATTAAAGGTCAGGTATGAATATACTGTATACTTAAACGGAAGCTCTCAAAAAGGAAACCTTAAGATAGGCCAGGACTGCAAAGTGGCCTATTTCACAAAGGATATTTGAAGTCAAATAGTTATTACTTTCTGTATGATGCAGCAGTATCACTGGACAACCCATCTGATTTTACCTAAGCAATTACTAAAACATGGACTAACCAATTTTCTTTCTTCTCCTGTACTTTTTTTTTTTTTTTTTTTTTTTTTTTTTTTGTCTCCTCCTCCCTCCATTCTCTTGCCTCATCTTATATTTTCTGATTCTTCTTTCCTAATTCAAACTTGGCAGGACAGTGTTTTGTTGCTGGAACTTGCTTCTGTGATCGATGCCAATCAGAACCACCTTAAAAGCAATCCTTTCATTTCCTATCCGACAGTTCCTTGCAACACACCCAGTGATGCCCCTTTCTTTTCCTCACTAGATATAGTTTTCAGTCCTAGTCCAGTCCCTTTCAATAATGATCCCTTTGCTCCACTTGGTGGCCAGTTTGGCACTTCTACTGCTTCACCCCTGTTGTCCAATTGTGCAACAGTCCTTTCAAGAGGCAGTCAGGAAGAACAAGTTGGACAAAACAGCTTAAGTTGTGACCCTGCATCCAGCAGTCATGTTTTTAATGGACTAACTGATGGTCAGTATCCAAAGAAGGGCATCAATCAACCACTTGAGTTTCCTTTAATGGAGATGAATGGAAAAAGTCAGACCCCTTCTTTTTCCAGCATACTTAATCAAACAAGCCCCCATCTGCCCCAAACTTGTTCTCCACTGTGTAATGGTCTCAGCAACTCTTTGCTTCCTATGTTTCAATCTCCACCCCTCTGTAAACATGAAACCATGCCACCTATTGTGCAAAATGGCGGGTTGATGGCCCTTTGTCCCCCACCACCAAGCTCTAAATGTGGTCGTGTACAGAGGAGACAGAAGGTGAATTTTGTTTTTTTTTTTTTTTTTTTTTTTTTTTTTTTTTTTGTGCACTATAAATTAACGTGTAATGGTGTTTGGTGATGGGTGGTGTTTCACAGTGCTTTTTGTAGAGGGTGCAGTTGACTTCAAAAACCAGGAAGGTGGGAATGTCTTTTACATGCTAATCTGTGGTCATTAATAAGCTTTATTTTGGAGATGGAGGCTCCTTTTCCTACTATTCCTGCATGGGTTTTTAATTTAAATAAAATGTACAATGCTTGAAGGAGCAGCTAGCATTGCTGTCACACTTTTGGTCCTGAGCTTGGATTAGTGTCTGTACAGTATTTTGCATATTTCCCCCATGTCTGAAGGTCTTTCCTCCTTAATTTTTCTCCCACGTCACAAAAACGGGCAAGTAGGTAGCTTGGATACACTAAATTGTCCCTTGGTGTAAATGAGTGAATGTGTGCACCTATGGTGCCCAGTGTAATTTGGGCCCTTGTACCCTTTTCCAGGAGAGAGACACTCATATGCTTCTACATAAGGGGGTTGAAACATTGAAATACTCTATAATGCTTGTTAAAGAGCTTGTTGATGGCCACAGTTGAGTGTATTAATATACCTAATTTGAATGTGCTGTCTGTGTACATATAAACCTAATTTGGCTTTAAATGTGGAACTGTGCTCTGAATGCTTCAGTAATGGGGTGTGAGGTTCTTTTCTACAAACATTTGTATGGAAATTTTTTTTTTTTTTTTTTTTTTTTTTTTTTTTGCTGCAGTTGAAATACCAGTGTAACGTGTGTGATACTTTGCTCCCTCCGTAGTCTCCTGAAAATGAAATGTTTGGGGCCAATATATTTGGATCGCCAGCTCAGGGAGAGGGTCCACATACAGCTCAATCCAGCTCTTCTATTCCAGCAGATCTGTTCAACCCTACAACCACTCTTGGTTAGTGACAAGTTCTAGTTCTTTAGTTGTTAGTCTAACCAGATGTTTTTCATTTTCTGAATGCATGTGGCACTTTACTATAGTAATGACACTAGGGTACAAAGTATCAAGAACAAAAGTTTGACCTTCAGATTGGTCTTAAATTGTTTTATACTGTTAATTCTCATTATCAATTAAACAAACAAATTTAAGATGGTGCTATAGAAGTATGCATACATCCACAACAACCACTAGACTTGATTAATACTATATAACAAACTCATTGGATGAATCATTTCTAAGGAAATTATTGCAACTCGCACTCTACTGTAAGTTACTCAATTTCATAATATCAGTGTATTATCACACTTGGTACTGAAGTGAGATTTGTTCGCTTGAGATCTTTATGGAATTCCAGCCAGAAGAAATAATTGCAGTGGAGTTAAAGAACTTTTATTTACATTCTGAACTGAAGCTTGGTACATGCATCTTTGACATTAAATGGATAAAACACTGCTACTTCGTAAGGTGTTTAGTCTGTGCAAACTGCCAGAACAGCTTCAGTGTGCCTTGACGTGGAGTCCCTGTAATTGTACTGAAGGACTGAACACAATTCTTCCAAAAGATATTTAGCCAGCTGGTGTTTAAATGTTGGTAATGGAGAGTGCTCTCTAACACATTGGTTCTAAATCGCTAAATACTTCTGTTGACTGTGAAGGCTGTAGCATGTGATTTAATGAGCATGAAAATGGTGTAAATCATTCAGTATGCCCTTGTGCTCTGTACATGGGGACATTATGATCACTCTTCTCAGGATAGAAATGTTTTGTGATCTGTCAGAATATGGTTATGTGAACAAATTGGGGGGGAAAGCTTTTTTGATGCATTTGGACAGCAAACATTTGATCATCTTTGAAACAGTGCCTATTAATAAATGTGATTCTTGAACAAAACCACAAGGTTTATCATTTATTCAACAAATATCAACTGAGGTGAAATTCTTCTGTGGAACATATAAGTACACCCTTGGCCTCAGAAGCTAATATTTGCCCCCTTTAGCTGAAATAACTTTTAGGCATTTTGCATAATTGTCCACCAGTTTCCAACATCGGCTTACTGGAATATTTGACCACTATTCTATGCGATGTTCTTTTAGTTCTTGCAGGTTCCAATCACCAGCACCCAATCCTGAACACCTGATTCTAATTTTATGTATTTGAAGGTGTGATAACTGTAGGGGTATACTTACATTTTGCATGTGACCTTTTTTTTTTTTTTTTTTTTTTGTGGCAGGTGTAACTTTGTTTTGATTTGCAGTGACTTTTCCTCTAAGGGGACAAGTGGACCTAAACTATGCTATCAAAATGCCATCCACACCAAAAAAGAGCCACTGTTTATCATCTGTATAAATATTGCCATTGTGGTGGTAGTGATGTAGTACATAAAATATTTCATATTTATTCAGGACTTTATTTTAAACATTGTTCCCTTCCTGCATTTTAGCGTCAATGTCATTGGGACCACCATCTGTTCCTCAAGCTCTTACAACAGGTCCGTGGGGCCAACCAGTCCTGTCACTGTTTCCTCAGCAGGGCTCTGGCCCCCAAGTACCAGTCCAAGGTGCACCTTTAAATTCTCTTCCCCAGCCTTGTGTGTTTGGGGGAACACCAGTACCTCAGTGGGGACAGCAGATGCCCTCTTTTGCCACTCCAGCTGCCACTCAAGCTTGGGGAAAACAAGCAACCACAGCAGCCATGAGTGCCTGGCCCCAATCTGGCACTGTGTCCAACCCCTTTCAGCCCAATGCAATTCCTCCCATGATGACTCTTCCTGGAGGAATTACAGTGCAGGCATCTTCAGGGGTCCCTCCACTGCCTCGCCGGCCACCTCCTGCAAAAGAAGAGGTACCTGCTGTTAAAAATGCTTTCACAGCTTTGGACCCCCTTGGTGGGAAGGAACAGAAAACTGGGAAGGATATGTTCAAAAACTTCCAGATTGCAAAACCTGGAAGTGTCTCCCTGTCAGGCCCAAACACCAATGGCACATTTGAGCAGTACTTTTCCAACAAAGTTGGTTTAGCCCAGGAAGCAGCTGACCATGATGACTTCGACATTAGCCAGCTCTCTGCAACATCGATTGGTAATAACCTGGACATAATTTGACTTGCTTATAGTTTTAAAAAAAACAAACAAAAAACAGAACTACACTTAATGTGGGTTTTTTTTTTTTTTTTTTTTTTTTTTTCTCCCCTCCCAGAGCCTCCTAAACCTGCTCTTCAGCATGCCTCTACAACTACTGCCCCAGCTCAGGCTCAAAGCTTGACCCCATCCTTGGCAGGAGTGTTCCTGGATGCTGCTTTCACTCCTAATTCAGCTCCAACCCCATCAGGCCCAGATCCTTTACCAGCTGCCAATCTTTTTGATGACACTTTTGGAAGCAGCTTTTTAGCACCACCTACAAATACAGTAAATGGATACAGTACTATGTCAAATAAGCAAATCTCATTTAAGTGATAAGCAACAGATGTAATTTAAATAGATCTGGACAATTGGTATAAATGTGTTCACATTTGGCCAGGATTAACCAGACCTAAATTTTAACATTTTAAAGGTAATGTTTTAACGATCAATTTTGTTGAATGTACTGCTGACTTCCTTTTAACAAGACACTTCCTCGAGGGGCTATGTAATATTGTCATCTTTCCTTTGCAGGGTGGTCCAGCTACACAGACCACTGCAAAAGCTGATACTTTTGTAGACCCCTTTGGAGGAAATCCTTTTGCCTAACCTTTCTCAAATCCTGCACTGTTCAGGTATGTAACTCATGTTAAGTGTTGGGAGAGTAAAACAATAAGCCAAAAGTTGCCTGCCATTTTGAGAAGCTCAGGAGGTGTTGAAGTCTGCATGTTACTTCAGAATACCGGTGTGCTGTATATTCTTTAATATGCTTATCTCGGACATTTTTTTTTTTTTTTTTTTTTTTACCAAAAACCTTAGACTTGTATAGAAAATGTTCATGCTATCTTGGTCAATGAACTGCTTCAGTTGAACTGTATATATGAATGTGTATATACACTATGGCCATAAGTTTGGAAACCTGACAATCACACCCATATGTAGACCTGCCCCAACTGTTGACAAAGTTGGAAGCACACAACTTGATAGGATGTTTTTGTATGCTGTAGCATACAAAGGCATGAAGCCAGGTCCAAAATGACCAGGGTTGCCAAAATCCAAGTGTGAAAGCTCCGGTGGCCTGCACAGAGCCTGACCTCAACCCCACTGAACACTTTCAGGAATGCTGACTGCACCCCAAGCTTCGTCACCTGACAGCAGTGACTGATCTAATGCTCTCGTGTCTGAATGGGTAAATCCCCACGGCCACACTAAAATCTAGTGAACAGCCTTCCCAGAAGTGTGGTGTTTATAAGGGCAAAGGTGGTCTAAATCTGGAATGGGCTGTTGAACTATTTTGGCCATATAATGGAGATGTTGGGTTCTTTTTGAGGTTTACAAAGTCACTGAAGATTAGTTTTGGTGTGATTTTCACCCGTGGTGTTGATCTCTTTTTTTTTTTTTTTTTTTTTTTTTTTTGTCTGTCTCCCCCCCCCCCCCCCCTTCCTTCTTTATACAGAAAGTGGGAAACCATCTGCAGCAGTGTCTGCTCCACTGTCCACACTTTTTATTTTTTATTTTTTTCCCCTTTTCTCTCTTGTATCTGATCTCAGGTTGGTTTCTCTCATTAAATTGACTGGATCCATTTCCCAGCATTACAATCGCTTGAAGAAAATACAAATTGTGGGAAATGAAAATGACTGAGGTGATGAGAAGGAGTTGGGTAAATTGGCATAGATCTTATGTTGAGAAATTTCAAATACTTACTGGATGCAAGATGCTGTTTTGTCTGAAATTAAAGTAAGCATGAAATGATGCCTGTCTTTTCTCTTCTTTTGAAAATTCAAAAAGTATTTTTAGTAAGTGCTTTACTTTTAATGTCGGGTTATTAAAATGGTTACACAATGACCGTTTCAGCCCATCTGCTTTTCAAAATGACTGCCTTTTTTTGTGTGAAATGCATTTGTTCTAGGTCTGTTTTTATAATGGCCAAATAATAAGTAAGGAATAAAATATCTGGGCATGCTGTAACAAAACAATACATTTACATACAAATAATACAACAGCTTTTTTTTAAAAAAGGCTTTTCCTATTATTTTTACTCTTGTACAACATGCTTGTCAATGAAAAGGGTTTTATTATTTATCTTAAAGAAATTGCTCACTTATTCCAAAAAATATTTAATGTAAATACAAGCTGAAATTTAACATGCAAAACGGGTTCCTTTTCATCACTTCTGTTAAAGCTGCTATAAACACTCATAGCCTCATCAGTCCATCTTTCTTGACATTAAAATGGCCAAAGTCTGCACTGTCATGTCATGAACTACTGTTGGAGGGTTTTGTTTTTATTTATTTTTTTTAATTCACTCACTATATACTGGTGAATCCTTCCACACATTAAACATCTTGCAGTTGTCTTGCAATAAAACAACTTTAATACCTCAACAGTTGTCAAAACAGCATTTGAAGAAAAATCTTATCTTGGACTATGATCCAAGCTTATGAGCTGTCATCATATTTGAATAAGTGCATTAATATAATCCTGTGCTTTGCAGTTGGGACTGTCAGAGCTGCTTTTTATAGAAATTTAATCAATGCCATCCCACCACTCAATGGTTTTCCCATCTTAATTTAAAACCCCTTTTTACAGTGTACTATATTGCAATAAATATACTAATATTTGAATTAACATTTAAATTTAAGATTTAATTTTTTTTTTTATAAAGTTTTACTATAAACACAATTCCACTATGAATTGCAAATTTCAGTTAAAAACTGAAAGTGGTGCTGAATTGTGTACTGGCATCTTTAGCATTTTCTATGCAGCCTGTGTTTGGCTCTTAATGTTGTTTACAAGGGAAATGAATCCCTTCACTGATGAAGGGTACATACTGTTTCCAGCCAGCTAGGGAAGCATGCAGTTACCACAGTGAGTTAAGAGCACTGAGATGTGACTAGATTACAGAGGCTATTGAGAGAACACCATCACCAGTGTACTTATTGTCATCTGCCAAGAATTTGCCATTATCCCTTCAGAGCTATTAATGCGGGGAGGATTGCGTCGCTGTGGGTATGTCAGACTGTAGCGTCATAGTGAAAACTTTACCTCACCCTTTTGTTGATGTTTGGGGCAGTGTTTGCCCGGGCAAAACAGGCAGCCACAGTATAAAATGAGCATGTTATGGAAAAAAGTTTATACAAGGAGGTGATCCTACAAAAAGCATTACATTATCTTTCTGCTGTAGATCTAGCTGTATTGTAAAATCTGACTAATAGATTTGTCTGATTTAAAAAATGTCTCGTCCTTTATTCAATCGGAACGCTAGCTGGGATACTCTCCGGGACTGGCCGAAGTCAAGTATTTCAGATTGGTGCATGGGAGCACCTTTTGTACTTGAACCAGATGATGGTAGCTGGTTGAACACAGTCAGGAGAACACTGGAAACCTCTTCTTGGCCTGGATTTCTATCATTTCCTTTGGTAACTTCTGTTTGTCCAGAAGTCTCATCTTCATCCAGAGATGGACAACAATTTTCACGTGTGAAATGTGACAATAAGATGTGGAGAATCTCTTTAGATGTCAGCCATTTTTGTCCAAAGGAACTTTGTGTCAAAATAAGCAAGGGCTACTTAGAAATAACAGGTATGTCATGTGCTCTTCACCTTTTCAAGAAAGGCTTTGTGTAGCTTTTAAAGAATGTTTGCAAATGGACTGTTCAACAAATTGTCTTCAGTGCTTAGAATAGTTCAGGATAGGGATTTAATACTGAAATTTTTATTCAAAGGTAAACATGAGGAAAGACACTATGACCATGGGACCATTTCCAGGAGTTTTACAAGGAAGTACAAGTAAGTGTTTATATAATATTATAAGTACTCAGCAAAAAAAGAACTCTCCTCACATTCAACTGCTTTTATTTCCAGCAACTTTCTTAACATGTCTCAATATTTGTATTAACATGAAAAAGGTTAAACAACTGACATATACTGAACAAGTTTCACAGACATTTGATGAACAGAAATGGAATAATGAGTCCCTGAACAAGGGGGGGGGGTCAATATCAAAAGTAATAGTCTGGTGTGGCCATCAGCTGCTTTAAGTACTACAGTGCATCTCATCCTCATGGACTGCACCAGATTTGTCACTTCTTGCTGTGAGATGTTACTCCACTCTTCACAAAGGCATTTACAAGTTCTCAATCATGTCTGAGGGGACGACACATGGTTACATGTAATTTTCCACTATAAGGATGATCAGCTGTCCTTCCTGTCTCCCTGTAGCACTGTCTTAGGCATCTTACATTAGACATTGCAGTTTATTGTTCTGGCCACATCTGCAGTCCTCATGCCTCCCTGCAACAGGCCTATGGCATGTTCACGCAGGTGAGCAGGAACCCGAGGCATCTTTCTTCTGGTGTTTTTCAGAGACTGTAGAATGGTCTCTTTAGTGTGCTAAGTTATTGTAACTGTGACCTTAATTGCCTACCGCCTGTAAACTGTTTGTGTCTTAAGGACTGTTCCGCAGGTGCGGTGCAATAATTGTTTATGGTTCATTGAACAAGCATGAAAAACATTGTTTAAACCCTTTCCAATAAAGATCTGTAAAGCTTATTTTGATTTTGCTAAATTATCTTTAAAATGCAGTCTCCTGAAGAAGGGGATGTTTGTTTTTTTTGTTTGTTTTTTTTGCTAAAAAAAAAAAAAAAGGATTAGCTATAATCCTGACAGAGAAAATAATGTGAGCTCTATGAAGATTCATAGAGAAAATTGATTATCTTGCTTTTCATGTTACAGGCTGCCTCCAGAAATTGATTTGCAAAAGATGAGCTCTTTGCTTTCTCCAGAAGGGGTTCTCTTGGTTGAGGTACCTGTTGGCATTTCTTCCAACAGATGTCCCACAGAAACTGTTATCCCAATACAGATGAAGGAAAAACATTAGGTTTGTCAAGTATATACACGACATTTACTGCTTGTAAATGTTTAATATTGTAAGTTTCAGTGTGTGAATTCTATTTCTTTTACTTTTTTCACCGCCAACAGAGTGCATTCACTTTTTTTCTTAGGAGTTTTCTTTCATAAGTAAATTTTATCAGAAGTTGTTGATTTAGCTGTTTCTATGTAGGTGACAACAATAACTATTGTGCAGTTCAGAATTATATACATTTCCATGCACTTATAAAGTTACAGTTAACTCTTCACTCTTACTTGTACAGGACTACTTACAAAATCAGTAATTATTTGTTATCCTTGTGCCTCTTTATATCAGTAACTATTAATGCCAACTATATATATTAAATAAAAATTGATTTGCAGCTTTATCATCACATTATCAAAAACATACCTGCTGATTATTGTATAGTGCCTCTTTTAAGCTCCTGCTCTTTGACATCAGTAATATCACCACCACCATATTTGTATTTTGCTGGAGTGATAACTTTACACAGTTAAGTATATACACTTATTTCCCTAATTTTCGTCATGCTGTATTTGTAACTGGATGTGTTCAAGCTTAACATGTCAACCCGCCATGGTAAAATTTTCTGTTACTTAATACAGTTTTCCAATATTAAAATATGTTTGTGAAAGAGTATGAGGTCATTGAACAATTCAGTACTTTGCTAACTTTATCTGAAAGTCAACCATTTGTTATACAATCCTGAAGGCACCCTATACTGATACTGATCCTAACATCTGATTAACAGCTTTGCAACCACGCGGTCTGGCACATGGCAAAATATTGCATTGACCAGCAGGGGTCAGGATATTACCAAGCTTAAAGCTGGATCCAAAAATAACTCCATAAATCAAAAAGTGTAGTTAAATTTTGTCACTTGGCACTTGAGTTGTCTGCCAAGACATTATATTATGTTTATTGGGACATTTGCTTGTTTGAGCACAGTGAGCACTCAATCTATGGACTGCAACTAGTTTAAATATAATTCAAGTCACATTAGACCTACAGTATATTATTACGGTGTATATACACCAAGTTAGTGGCCTGTATGGTACTTTGGTTTACATAATAAAATCGTGAATGAATATGTTTTATATGAAAACAAATTTCATCAAATAATTCATGCAAATACTAGCTATGTATAGGCCATACATAGTTACATATTACCTATAATCTGACTCAATGAAATCAGATGGAAGTCCTCACCAAACAAATGCACAGAAAACTTTGAGCATGACCCTGACCATACATTATTATTTATTAACTGATAATGGGTCAGTAGCTTTTAACAGCACAAATCTAAATGTAATTCGAGCATGGCTCTTTATATACAAGTTTTTTTTGTTTTTTTTTTTATTTTATGAGGACCCTGCCGGCCATCTGGTTGTTAAACAAAATGCTTATGTCAAAATTTCCACCATTTTGACGACCATATCTGGATGATCAGACACATGGGCTGCAGGGTGTACCTTACACACATACTGAATTATGACTGACAAGCTATTTTTGTAAATATTTTAACTATCTTTCCACTCCTACCTTGAGGAGCTGAGCACCCGATGTATCAACAAAATGCAATAGAATTTGGAGAATAAATCAAGTTTTTAGACAACCGATAATTTTGTGAAGTAATGTAAAGTTGTTAAACATTTTTCAAAATGACATCCAAATTCCACTTAATTAGCATCATGAAACTTCTTTAACATTAGCTCTATTCACAATAGAAAAAAATAAATTCTAGATATCCTAGATCTGTTTCATATTTCTAAACTAACATGCCTAATATGACTTTTAGTTAACATATCAGTTAATACATTCCAACTTCCACAATCAGTGGTATCTAAATATATCCATGTCCATACATAAGGAGCAGGGCTATGGCCGGGTACACTAAAAAAAGAACACCCCCACCCCCCCCAAAAAAAAAAAAAACACAAAAAAACAAGTTGGATGAACATGATTTAATTGAGGGCAGGATTTCCATCCAATAAATATGTATAGCCCCAAATAATAAAAAAAACTGATTCATGCAATAAGATGAAATTGAGTTGGGCCAACTTAATTTGATCAAATACAGTTTAAATGAAATGGATACATTTATAAAGTTACACACTTTATGCTTATCAAACTAAAACATTTAATTGGAAAATATATTAAGTAGGAATCCTTCTAATTTTATTCCCCCTATATAGAGATAAGAGACAGAACTTGGTTCAGATGTTTTTATATAAAACGCATAAAAACATGTATAAAACAGGTATACAATTTGCAAACTGTCAAACAACCATAATATCAGAAAAGGGAGAAAGAAAAAAGTCAATATGCTACATAAGCATTTGCTGTTTGTTGGTGACTTATTGTATTTAAACTATGAAAGTATTTAACCATACAAGCTAGTAATTGTGACAGTGAAAGCACACATTTTTATATATATATATATATATATATATATATATATATATATATATATATATATATATATATATATATATATATATATATATATATATATATATATATAAATAAATAAATAAATAAATTTTGGTCTTGAAATTTGCATTTCTCTGTATGAACGACACATGAACAGTCAGTGGAAAGCCAAAGTTGAAGTAACTTGACCATCACTAATAATACAAAAACAAGATAAACTTCACCATCAAGAATAAAATTTAACAAATACAGTAGTGCTTGAAAGTTTGTGAAGCCTTTAGAATTTTATAAATTTCTGCATAAATATTACCTAAAACATCTTCAGATTTCCACACAAGTTCTAAAAGTAGACAAAGAGAACCGAATTAAACAAATGAGACAAAAATATTATACTTGGTCATTTATTTATTGAGGAAAATGATCCTATATTATATATCTGTGAGTGGCAAAAGTATGTGAACCACAGATTAGCAGTTAATTTAAAGGTGAAATTAGAGTCAGGTGTTTTCAGTCAATGCAATGATAATTTATTTAATAAAGAGGGATCTATCAAAGTCTGAGATGGTTCTTGAGTCCACCATCAGGAGAACACTGAAAAACAATGGTGTGCATGGCAGGGTTGTAAGGAGAAAGACACTGCTCTCCAAAAAGAACACTGCTTCCCTTCTGCAGTTTGCTAAAGATCACATGGACAAGCCAGAAGGGTACTAGAATAGTGTTTTGTGGATAGATAGACCAAAATATAATTTTTTATTTAAATGACAGTCATTATGTTTGGAGAAGGGAAAATACTGCATTTCAGCATAAGAACCTTATCTAATCTATGAAACATGGTGGTGGTAGTATCATGGTCCACGGCTTAATTCGATTAGAGTTTACTTCGAGTATGACTTTAATCGGATTAAGGTAATAAAAAACCTGTTTACATGGTACTTTCTTAATCACAGTATTGTCTTAATCTGGTTAATATTGGATTATTGTTGTCCATGTAAACATACTGATCGATGAAACAATGAATTCTGAATTATACCAGTGAATTACAAAGGAAAATGTCAGTACATCTGTCCATGATCTGAATCACAAGAGAAAGTTTGTCATGTAGCAAAATATGTTAAACACACAAGTCGTTCTACCAAATAATGGTTAAAGAAGAATAAAGTTAATGTTCTGGAATGGCCAAGACAAAGTCCTGACCTTAATCCAATAGAAATGTTGTGGAAGGACCTGAAGCAAGCAATTCATGTGAGGAAACCCACCAACATCCCACAGTTGAAGCTGTTCTGTACTGAGGAATGGGCTAAAATTCCTCCAAGCCAATGTGCAGGTCTTATCAGTTACCCGAAACACTTAGTTCAGTTATTGCAGCACAAGGGGGTCACACCATATACTGAAAGCAAAGGTTCACATACTTTTGCCACTCACATATATGTAATATTGGATCATTTTCCTCAATAAATAAATGACCAAGTATAATATTTTTGTTTCATTTGTTTAATTGGGTTCTCTTTATCTACTTTTAGGACTTGTGTGAAAATCTGATGATGTTTTAGGTCATATTTATTCAGAAATATAGAAAATTCTTAAGGGTTCACTTTCAAGCACCACTGTAGATGTATGGCCTAATGATTTTTCTATGTATTAAACGTGCATGGGCAATCTGTGTATGGACATGGATAGCGATAACTGCCCCTAAAACACACTGTCTAAAATGCTGCAGCAACAAATACCATCTAGCTAGTTGCATTCTTTACACTGCCACATTCACAATCCTAAAAAGAAAATAAAAAAGTATTATTAGATACCATATTTAACAAATAAGTAAATCAGATTATTTGATCAGATATGACTTACTATCACTAGGAAGTTGTCACATTCACATGGTGACATTCATCAAACTGTGAAAGAGATGATTTATATTATAAGTGGGAACAAGTACTTGAAAGTTTATAGACTTCCAAAGTGCATTTGAACACTCATATGAAAACAGATGATTTTGTTTACATGGTTCTATTTTCCCCAACTCTATATTCACTTAATATGACACACTTTACACTTCTCACAAATAATTAAACTGATTTCAAACGAATTTAAAAGGTTTATTTGGTACCATTGTCGGATCAATATTAAGCCGGGGATTGGAATAGGGAGAAAAACACAACATATATTCTTTTGCCTTTTATGTGTGTTTATCTGTTTTTAATATATTTTATGTTGTATTCAACTGTTTTTGAACACCTTTAATATTTATTTAGTGATTAACAACTTTATTGTGCTTGTGCATGTTGAAGATCATTAAAAAAAACTACAGTTAGATTTGGTTTATCATGTTATTCTGTTGAATTTCAGCCTCCTTCAATGAAATTTGTTCTTTTATTCAAATGTATGTTAACTGGTGTACTATACAGTAAAAGGTATCACACTGGGCACAAACACAACTGCAGGTATATTACTAACGTTTAGCACCAGTATGTTTTTGTGCATTACTATGCATGCATTTAGTGAACAGCACAACATGATACATATTACATATACTCCCCCATAATACATATAGAAAATAAATGAAAAATGAATTACACAAAATTTCACAGAAGAGACAGATCAATCACTTTAACAACTAACGTGTTAAATTTTAATATGTTGGGTTTGCAAGGTTACTGTATAAACTGGCGAGAATACCACAGAACTGGCTAAGCTGAAGTGTGCGGCACGGAGGTTGATGAGCCAAGTGGCTGTCCAGCTAGCTAGTTTTACAAGTTGGAAAAAGGTGCTGGAACAAAATACGAGGCATACTCCCTTAGACTCTGACATCTTGCTAGCCAGAAATCAATCTGTATTACTAACATTTGTCCCCTGGGATAGCAAACTTCAAAAGTTGAACCGAGTACTCACTGACAATGCTAATTTGCACTTTGAGTGAGCCTGAATTTAAGCAAAGGGAGGCTTGGAACAATTCACCTCTTAATTCTCTCAGCGCTGTTGGATATTTCGCTCAACATTATGATATACACATTCTTTGACAGCAAGGTCAATGCTTAACTACAATCGAATACTTACCAACAATGAATATCCAACAGCAAGACCATCAGCCGCATCAGTCCCTTAGAGACAGCATGAGAAAATAGCGGTCACACTGTGAGCACGGTGTCTGAGCTTGTCTCGCCCATGCGCAAATGGCGCCCCCCATGAAACTAATTTGTGTTAGACAAATTGAAATAAATCTCATAGATGACACTATGTTAGAGTAGTTAAATATACATACGTATTACTCCTAATTAGATATGCTTAAATAAAGTGAACAAAAATTTAGTGTAGTAGTTATTGTATATTCATTATATGACACCCATTCTCTTTGGAAAATTATCATCCATTTAGATACTCAATGCATATTGAACACAATTATATTTAGGAAAAACTTAAGTGAGCGCAAGAAAAAAAGTATATGGATGTATGCAACTGCCAAAAATATAGCCAGGAGCCTCTTTACTTACATGACAAGGCCAGTTGTCGAAGAGAGAGGGAAATACTGGGAATGCTTTCAGCTGCAGGGTGCCTCACTCTCACCATGTATGGAATGAGCAAGAGGCATGATCAAAAGATTTACAGCACCAATAAAATCTGAAGCTATAATCTGTAAACAATACCACATTAAACCATTTCTGTCCTAGGAAGTGTGGATGTCTCCTAGGAAATGAAGTAAAATTATCACAAAGAATGTACTGAATGAACAGCCCATTTAATAAATCACCTAACCTGAATTCCACTTACCACTGCATTTAAACTATGAGGTGCAGATTTCAGACAGACACACATTTAGTTGGTATTTTTAGGCCTCTACAATGAGAGGAATATGTAACCACAAAAAGTCATTTTCACATAATAATCTTAATAATAATTTGAATATCCATTCACAGTAATTTAATTTTAATCCAATATACTGAGTACTCAAAATAACACAAACTGTTCTTTAATAATAGTCTTTACAGCTTTTACAGAAATTGCCCTGTAATAGTTGTGGTGGTAAATACATATACTTATTAAACTGAAGTTTCAAAATGCATATGCGAGATAGTGTGTTAAATGTTTATATTACTTAATTTTATGTAGACAAATAACTTTAGATCAGCAAATCAAAGAATAACAGGTATATTTTGAGGGGAAAAAACTTTGGGAAAATGAGCAAAAATGATCTAAATATAAACACAGAAGAGAGCTATACATATCAGCATCTAATGTTTCATTTCTAAGCCATATTAATGTGACTTGACCATATATAACTTTTGCTTGGCTGGCAAGATCATTCCAATAAAAGCAGCTGTAAGGCCCAGGGGGAGACTGCAGTGAAGATCAGTCAAGTCCTTGAGTGTGGTGAGATGCATCTTCATTTATTCTATATTTAAAAATTGTATTACATAAGCTTTTAGCTATTAGCTATAGCTAAATTAAAGAAAAAATATATATATACAAACTTTTAAATAAGTGCTATATAATGCTACTGTAGATGATAAGCACAACAAGACAGTAGGGACCAAAAGCTTGAAAATGTGAAAATACTTCTTAATAATTTTGCATTATTTTTTTAAAATAATAATTAAAAAATTCATTACAAATTATATTATCAGCAACAACTTGAGTGAAAGGTAGTATCTAAGAAATATTTACATGAATTTAAGGATTTCTTAGTATTTTTTGCTTTAATGACAGTATGCATTCGAGAGATGATTATTATTATGGTTATCATATTTTATCTTTTTATCTTACAGGTTTGTTAGAAAATTCTTCAGCTTTGGGAGAAGAGACAGGTAAATTGAAAACTAACAGCTAAGACGTTCTAAACAGTGCTCCAGACTAACATTTGTGAGGGGTGGCACTGGCCCTTAATTTGGTAGTACCAGTCGCAGGGTGGGGCAAGGAAAAACAGAAACAATGAAATTACACACAAACATGTTTAATGCATTAATAAATACATTACAAATAAATACAGATATTTTTGTTGTTTATCCATAACAAAAATCACTTTACCTGTAATGTACTCTTAACACAACTTACAATTACTTAATATTTCTTAATATTACATTATTCAAACAAATGTCTGAAATTAAACAACAATATCCATTGAATACACACTTTCTGTTTACTCATCTTCTCATTATTTCAACTACAATAACTTTAAATTCCATCGTCTTATAAAATAGCTTTACATAGATCTGTACGGAGGCACATTAGAACATTTCAGCAAATTTATATTTATATATATATATATATATATATATATATGTGTGTGTGTGTGTGTGTGTGTGTGTGTGTGTGTGTGTGTGTGTGTCAATTTTTGTCAACTTCAAAAAGGTCGCAATGGCAGGAAAAATGCTCACAAAATGCAACCATTTGGTCACAGTCTGGAGCCCTGTCATTCTCAGGGAGTTTTTGTCTTTCCGATAAGAGAATGCAACACAATTTTGCATGGATAACTATAATTCCTTTTATAGTAAAATGGATGCTAGAATTTGAACTTTTATCTTTAAAGACATGACATGTTTTCTTGTTATTAGAAGAGTTTGGTGCCATCATATTAAACTAATATTTTCTATACAAGTTGTACATTTTGTATTATGTTAATGGTTTTTATTTATTTATTTTTTACTACTCTGATATATTGTCTTCCTTGCAGTGAGCTGCCATCATGAGCACGGACGCAGAGATGGCCGTTTATGGCAAAGCTGCCATTTACCTCCGTAAGCCTGAGAAGGAGAGAATTGAGGCTCAAAGCAAGCCCTTTGATGCAAAGGCCGCCTGCTATGTAGCTGATGACAAAGAGCTATACCTTAAGGCTACAATTAAGAGCAGAGATGGTGGCAAAGTCACTGTTGAATTGCTTGAGAGCAAGGAGGTGATAGTTAATTATGAAATGCATAACATTCAAACTTCATAACAATATATATATTTCATTCACACTAAATGTTCATTATTTGAGTCTCTTATAGTCAAGAACAGTTAAGGAGGATGATGTCCACCCGATGAACCCTCCTAAGTTCGATAAGATTGAGGACATGGCTATGATGACTCACCTCAATGAAGCCTCTGTGTTGTATAACCTCAAAGAGCGTTACGCAGCATGGATGATCTACGTAAGTTAAGCGAAAGTACTACACTACATAGTAACTTCACAAGCTAGTAACAAAAGTGATTATTTCTTCCTATGAATTTATGACCAAAAGCTGCTTACTTGATAGGATTATAACACTTCTTTAGAAAATCTTGTATGTAATCATCCCTGTCCATATCTACTTCAGACCTACTCTGGACTTTTCTGTGCTACTGTGAACCCCTACAAGTGGCTCCCAGTGTACGATGCAGAAGTGGTGGCTGCCTACAGAGGCAAAAAGCGCATGGAAGCCCCACCTCACATCTTCTCTGTGTCTGACAATGCCTATCAGTTTATGCTCACTGGTAAGACATATGTAATAATTAAGATATTAGATTATACTACTAACTGCTTTTTTAATATAAATTATATGGAATTTGATTTTATTTTATTTTCATCTCACAGATAGGGAGAACCAGTCTGTCCTGATTACGTAAGTACCTGTGAGTACATAGAAATAATTAAAATTCTCTTTTTTAGTATCATTAAACATTTTATTTAATGTATACCAGTGGAGAATCTGGTGCTGGAAAGACTGTGAACACCAAACGTGTCATCCAGTACTTTGCCACAGTTGCAATGCAGAGTGACAAGAAGAAGGATCAGACTTCCGGCAAAATGCAGGTATGAATTGAACTCCATTCTCAATCTTCACGGCACTCCTTTTTTGAGGGTTAGGATTTTTCGGGTTTTTATATTCTTTGTCCCTCTAATTAAAACGGAATGTCATAAAAAAAACACATTTAACACAATCAAAATTATCTTGTTGCAGGGATCTCTTGAAGATCAGATCATTGCTGCCAATCCTCTGCTTGAGGCCTATGGTAATGCTAAGACTGTGAGAAATGACAACTCTTCTCGTTTTGTAAGTTTGATTCTATTAAACTCAATACACTTCAGCTACACTATTATATAAACTGTGAAGTTTATATACAGTTTATAACATGTTGATCTCATGATCATCTCATGTTGATGCTCTGATTTCTGGTAAAACTGACACTAAATCATTTGTTTTGCTAAACCAGGGTAAATTTATCAGAATTCATTTTGGCACATCCGGCAAACTGGCTAGTGCTGACATTGAGACATGTAAGTTGACTAATTAATACATCAGTGATGGTAGTTCTACTAGTCTACCTTTTGTAGATAACATGGGCACATTTTCCTAACAGATCTGCTGGAGAAGTCTAGAGTATCATTCCAGCTTCCTGATGAGAGAGGATACCACATCTTTTACCAGATGATGACGAATGAAAAGCCTGAGCTGATTGGTAAGGAAATATAATATAAATGTTGTCTTTGCTCAGCCTACACTAGCTGAAAATTAGTTTTAACCACCATCCTTGTTCCACAGAAATGACGCTCATCACCACCAACCCCTACGACTTCCCCATGTGCAGTCAGGGTCAGATCACAGTGGCAAGCATTAATGATAAGGAGGAACTGATTGCCACAGATGTAAGGGATTCTTGCTAATAGGTCTTACGTTGAAATACTTTAAGAATCCTTATGGCTCTAACTATTGTCATTATTTTACAGACTGCTATTGACATCCTGGGTTTCAGTGGTGAAGAGAAAATGGGCATCTACAAATTTACTGGAGCTGTTATTCATCATGGTAATATGAAGTTCAAGCAGAAGCAGCGTGAGGAGCAAGCTGAGCCTGATGGCACAGAGGGTGAGACTGACCTATATTCAAGAGTTCCATTTATTATGGTCTCATAAATGAAAGCTCTGGTCCTGTGATTCAAAACACACAACATTTCAGCCATATTTTTGTCTTACTTAGATTAAAGTGTATGTATAATGTGTATAATTTTGCTACTGTTAACAGAGGCTGACAAAGTCGCTTACCTTCTGGGTTTGAACTCAGCGGATATGCTGAAGGCCTTGTGCTACCCCAGAGTAAAGGTTGGAAATGAATTTGTGACAAAGGGTCAGACTGTGCCACAGGTACGTAATCGAAAGCATTAAAAAGCTTTTTGTAAATGACACAATAGGGTCAGTAAAAGAAAGCTGATGAACAATTTGTGCTTTTAGGTATATAATGCTGTGAACGCATTGGCCAAATCCATCTATGAAAGGATGTTCTTGTGGATGGTCATACGTATCAACCAGATGTTGGACACCAAACAAGCCAGACAGTTCTTCATCGGTGTGCTGGACATTGCTGGGTTTGAAATCTTTGATGTATGTGTCACGTAATTTTAAAATGTTCACTTAAAAATTTGTTTGAATCAGGTTGAAAACCTACAAAGTGTTAACTTCCATCTTTCCAGTTCAACAGCATGGAGCAGCTGTGCATCAATTTCACCAATGAGAAACTGCAGCAGTTCTTCAACCATCACATGTTTGTCCTGGAGCAAGAGGAGTACAAAAAGGAGGGCATTGTTTGGGAGTTCATTGACTTCGGCATGGACTTGGCTGCTTGCATTGAACTTATTGAGAAGGTGTGGTTTCCATGCAGGTCATTATGTCTTGTACGACATTTGCAATATCTAGAATGTCTCCTCAAAACTACTTTTCTTGTACTGTAACAGCCCATGGGTATCTTCTCCATCCTTGAAGAAGAGTGCATGTTCCCCAAGGCTACAGACACCAGCTTTAAGAACAAGCTGTATGACCAGCATCTTGGCAAGTGCAACGCTTTCCAGAAACCCAGACCTGCCAAAGGCAAAGCTGAGGCCCACTTCTCCCTGGTTCACTATGCTGGTACCGTGGACTACAACATCGCTGGCTGGCTGGACAAGAACAAGGACCCACTGAATGAGTCTGTTGTGCAGCTGTACCAGAAGTCTTCTGTCAAACTGCTTTCCACCCTATACCCACCTGTTGTTGAGGGTAACTTCTTTTATTTTAAATACAGACTTAGACTAGTTACTTAGATGTATGCTTAAAAATGTAATTGTGTTTCTAATTTAATGTGCACAGAGAGCGGTGGTGGCAAGAAGGGAGGCAAGAAGAAGGGTGGTTCCATGCAGACTGTGTCCTCACAGTTCAGGGTTTGTTACACTTATAGTTCTTTAATATCAAGTTAATTCCATTTTAAAAATGAATACCAATAGTATGTTTACTACACAGGAGAACTTGGGCAAGCTGATGACCAACTTGAGGAGCACCCATCCTCACTTTGTGCGTTGTCTGATTCCCAATGAATCTAAGACTCCAGGTAAAGTTTGAAACCTAATGTCTAAAAGATAAAACTGGACTGATGTTATTGAATATTAGCAGAACTACTCCAAAGAATTTCAATGTCAGTATACCCAGTGTGAGCTGTGCAAACAACAAACACTATTGACTTGATAATTACCCCAATTCCTTTATGGTCTTTATCAGGTCTTATGGAGAACTTCCTCGTTATCCACCAGCTGAGATGTAACGGTGTGCTAGAGGGTATCAGAATCTGCAGAAAGGGATTCCCCAGCCGAATCCTCTATGGTGACTTCAAGCAACGGTACAAAAAAAACCCCCACCATATTATTAGTGTGTCTAGTTGTTTTTTTTTTCTTGTCTTATAATGTTGAGATGATACATTATATTTTTACAGATACAAAGTGCTGAATGCCAGTGTTATTCCTGAGGGCCAATTTATTGACAACAAAAAGGCCTGTGAGAAACTTCTGGGCTCCATTGACATTGACCATGACCAGTATAGATTTGGACACACTAAGGTGAATATCCTTAAGTGCCCAAAAAGAGAGTGCTTCATTTTCTCTATCTGTACAAATTTAAAATAAGAAATTGAGGGCCAAGTGATACAATATCCTGCCATTTAATTCAGGTGTTCTTCAAAGCTGGTCTGCTGGGTACTCTTGAAGAGATGCGAGATGAGAAACTGGCTTCTCTGGTCACAATGACTCAGGCTCTTTGCCGTGGTTTCCTCATGAGAAGAGAGTTTACAAAGATGATGGAGAGGAGGTATTTTATAATGTTATCCATACCTTTGAATAATAACTATTTATTGTACTGTTAATGTCACCAGAAACTGTTTTACACTATAAAAGTAAACAATTCATACACACATGTACTTCTGTGAACGAAACATGTAATTATTCGGTAGACCCTCTTTTTTTTTTATCCCAATGACTTTTAAATCAGATATAAATTCAGATAAAATGTAGAAAAGAACCATTTCTATTCTCCAGGGAGGCCATTGACACCATCCAGTACAACGTCCGCTCATTTATGAATGTCAAACATTGGCCATGGATGAAGGTGTACTACAAGATCAAGCCCCTGCTGAAGAGTGCTGAAACTGAGAAGGAGCTGGCCACTATGAAAGAGGACTTTACAAAATGCAAGGAAGATCTTGTCAAGGCTGAGGCCAAAAAGAAGGAGCTTGAAGAAAAGATGGTGGCACTGCTGCAAGAGAAGAATGACCTGCAGCTTCAAGTTGCATCTGTAAGATTTTTCATTAATCTGTGAATTTAGTTAACAGTAAGTTATGTAAGTCTAAGGCCATTTTACTTCCAAAATGTTAGGTTATCTAATGAGAATTTTTTATATTGCACAATATATAGGAGGCTGAGAATCTCTCAGATGCTGAGGAGAGATGTGAGGGTCTGATTAAGAGCAAAATCCAGCTTGAAGCTAAACTCAAAGAGACAACTGAGAGACTGGAAGATGAGGAGGAGATCAACGCTGAGCTGACTGCCAAGAAGAGGAAACTGGAGGATGAGTGCTCTGAGCTAAAGAAGGACATTGATGACTTGGAGCTCACTTTGGCTAAAGTGGAAAAGGAGAAACATGCTACTGAAAATAAGGTTTGTACTATTTGTACAGACAGCATAAAAAATAAACTATTCCCACTTTGTTGTTCTAATTAAATGATTTCTTGCAAAAACAATAATTATGTTCTCAAAAATGCAGGTTAAGAACCTCACAGAGGAGATGACCTCTCAAGATGAGAGCATTGCCAAACTCACAAAAGAGAAGAAAGCCCTCCAAGAGGCACATCAGCAAACCCTTGATGATCTTCAGGCAGAAGAGGACAAAGTCAACACTCTGACAAAATCCAAGACTAAGCTTGAACAGCAAGTGGATGATGTAAGTTACTTGATACAGAATTGCAAAATTGGTTGCTCACAAGTGATTCTGCACCACTTAAATAAATATTTTGTGTTTTTACAGCTGGAAGGTTCTCTTGAGCAAGAGAAAAAACTCCGCATGGATCTAGAGAGAGCCAAGAGAAAGCTTGAGGGTGACTTGAAACTGGCTCAGGAATCCATCATGGACCTGGAGAATGACAAACAGCAGTCTGAGGAGAAGCTGAAAAAGTAATTATATAGCAAATTAGAAGCACTAATAGCACTAATAGCGCTATCATCTCGTATTTTATATAATATATATATATATATATATATATATATATATATATATATATATATATATATATATATATATATATATATATGAGAGAAAGGTATGATGAAGGCAATTTAAATATTTTATTTGATAAATTTAATATATATTAATTTTATATAATAAATTTAAACATGATAAAGGCAATTTTTCACGCTATCAGCCATAGGCCGATAGTTTAAAAACATCCGATAATCAGGGCCAATTGTATCCTGTCAATCAAAAGAGGGTGGGAAAACACTCCTGTGTTGAAAGATGACAAAACTGCAGTTTGTAAGCTCTGCACTGCTAAAATTTTACACCAGAAGTGAGTAGCAGTGAAGCAGGAGTTTCAGTGTCAAGTCTAATTTTTTTTTTCTCGCGCTGAATTTAAGGGCCAGTACACCATTGAAAGATTTAATTGAAGATGAGTTGACAAAAAGTATATATTGCACAGAAAAGTATATTTGTAAAGTAGTATATTTCATATCCAGTTAATGTTAATATATTAAATGTTTATGTTTATGAAATATTTTTATGTATGTATGTATGTATGTATGTGTATATATATATATATATATATATATATATATATATATATATATATATATATACACACATACACATACATACATATATATACACACACACACACACACACTGTATATATTTATTTTATATATATATATATGTATATATATGTGTGTCTGTGTGTGTGTGTGTGTAGAGAAAGAGAGAGAGAGGGGATATATTGCTATGTACGCTGAAACAAAGTTATTGTTTAATTCTCTCAGGAAAGACTTTGAAGTAAGCCAGCTTCTTAGCAAGATTGAGGATGAGCAGTCTCTTGGTGCTCAGCATCAGAAGAAGATCAAGGAGCTTCAGGTATTTAAAAGTCACTGATACAAAACCAAATGAAATAAGTGTGCAGCCAATAAGTAACTCAATTACCTCTACTTCATTATATGGTTCTTTACAAAGGCGTGGTTTTCTGTCTATAATAGGCCCGTATTGAGGAGCTGGAGGAAGAGATTGAGGCTGAGCGTGCTGCTCGTGCCAAAGTTGAGAAGCAAAGATCTGATCTCTCCAGGGAACTTGAGGAGATCAGTGAGAGGCTTGAGGAGGCTGGTGGAGCAACTGCAGCTCAGATTGAAATGAACAAGAAGCGAGAGGCTGAGTTCCAGAAGCTACGTCGTGATCTTGAAGAAGCCACATTGCAGCATGAAGCAACTGCTGCTGCCCTTCGCAAAAAGCAGGCTGACAGTGTGGCAGAGCTGGGAGAACAAATCGACAACCTGCAGCGAGTCAAGCAGAAGCTTGAGAAGGAGAAGAGTGAATACAAAATGGAGATTGATGATCTCTCCAGCAATATGGAAGCTGTTGCTAAAGCTAAGGTTGATACTTTTATTCAATATGTGCAATACCAAGGTTACAGATTGGAATGTCCAGACAACTAAAAGTAAATTTGTCAATAGGCAAATCTTGAAAAGATGTGCCGTACCCTTGAGGACCAATTGAGCGAACTCAAGACCAAGAATGATGAGAATGCACGCCAGGTTAATGACATCAGTGTCCAAAAAGCCAGACTACAAACTGAAAATGGTAATATTGTTTCATGGGTTGGCAATATATTACTTCACCCAAATGTCAAGCTACCTTCATGGGAATCCACTGTCAAATGTCTATTACATGTTAATTACCCAGAACAATTACCTTTCATTACATTTAATTACATGAATCTAAAAAACATAACTAGTTTAAAGTTTGATCTGCAATCAAACAGGTGAGTTTTCACGTCAACTGGAAGAGAAGGAAGCTTTGATTTCTCAACTGACCAGAGGCAAGCAGGCATTCAATCAGCAAATTGAGGAGCTCAAGAGACAGCTGGAGGAGGAGGTTAAGGTAAACATGTAATGAAATTCTTCCACATTACATACATTACAGGTGTTATGCATTTATTAAGGAATAATGGACAAATATATTTTTCGTCACAGGCAAAGAATGCCCTGGCCCATGGTTTGCAGTCTGCCCGTCATGACTGTGATCTCCTCAGGGAGCAGTTTGAGGAGGAGCAGGAGGCAAAGGCTGAATTACAACGTGGAATGTCCAAGGCCAATGGCGAAGTTGCTCAGTGGAGAAATAAATATGAAACTGATGCTATTCAGCGCACTGAGGAACTTGAAGAAGCCAAGTAAGTTCAACACAAAGCGTTCATAATACTGAAAGAATGGCTACAAAATCACACCTAAGACAAAATGCAATTCTTAACAGGAAGAAGTTGGCACAGCGTCTGCAGGAGGCTGAGGAACAATGTGAGGCTGTGAACTCCAAGTGTGCCTCTCTGGAAAAGACCAAACAGAGACTGCAGGGTGAGGTGGAGGACCTTATGATTGATGTGGAAAGAGCCAATGCCTTGGCTGCTAACCTTGACAAGAAGCAGAGGAACTTTGATAAGGTAAACAGTGACTTTTGTTGAGAACTAATTGAGAATTTTCACATTTCCATTGGTTGTCTTTATATAAGCTTTTACTAAATAACTGTTGCATCTGTATCAAAGGTCCTGGCAGAATGGAAGCAGAAGTATGAGGAGGGTCAGGCTGAGCTGGAAGGAGCCCAGAAGGAGGCTCGTGCTCTGAGCACTGAGCTGTTCAAGATGAAGAACTCCTATGAGGAAGCTCTTGATCAATTGGAAACACTCAAGAGAGAGAACAAGAATCTGCAGCGTATGTGAAAACAATCTTCATTGTCTCAATGCCAACAACTCTTTCATTGTCACTAAACACAATTTTTTAAAATCTTAGTTATGCCCAGATCCTTTGTTTACAATTTTGTGCTCCATATTTTTTTCTTTCAACAGAGGAGATTTCAGACCTGACTGAACAAATTGGTGAGACTGGAAAGAGCATTCATGAGCTTGAGAAGGCCAAGAAGGCAGTAGAGACTGAGAAGGCAGAGATCCAGACTGCTCTGGAGGAGGCTGAGGTATACAGAGAATAGCACACATGAGGACAGTTGATACCACTTAAAGATTTTTTGTCAACAACTTGATTTTGATGATCATAATTAAACAAATCTCTTATATCTTACTTCAAGTAAATTTTATTTCATTTCATTCACAGGGCACACTGGAGCATGAAGAGTCAAAGATTCTTCGTGCCCAGCTTGAGCTTAACCAGGTTAAGAGTGAGATTGACAGGAAGCTTGCTGAGAAGGATGAGGAGATCGAGCAAATCAAGAGGAACAGCCAGAGGGTGACTGAGTCCATGCAGAGTACTCTGGATTCTGAGGTTAGGAGCAGGAATGATGCTCTGAGAATTAAGAAGAAGATGGAGGGAGATCTCAATGAGATGGAAATTCAGCTCAGCCATGCCAATCGCCAAGCTGCTGAGGCACAGAAACAGCTGAGGAACGTCCAGGGACAACTCAAGGTTAGATTAAATTAGTACAATTCAGTGCTTTATTAAAACTCCACATATATGAAAAATGACATAATTGTCTTTGCTTTCAGGATGCCCAACTGCAACTTGATGATGCTTTGAGAGGACAAGAGGATATGAAGGAGCAAGTGGCCATGGTGGAGCGCAGAAACACTCTGATGTTGGCTGAGATTGAGGAGCTCAGAGCTGCACTTGAGCAGACAGAGAGAGGCCGCAAAGTGGCTGAACAGGAGCTGATTGATGCTAGTGAGCGTGTTGGATTGCTGCACTCTCAGGTATTACAAACTAACTTGTTTTTAAAAATGTGTATGACTGCTTAGGAAAGATAATATTATAATTTATACTTTCTTTGCAGAACACAAGTCTGTTGAACACCAAGAAGAAGCTTGAGACTGACCTTGTTCAAATCCAGAGTGAGGTTGAGGACACTGTACAGGAAGCAAGAAATGCAGAAGAGAAGGCCAAGAAAGCTATTACTGATGTGCGTATTGGTACAATTTAGAATGCACATAGCCAGTAGATTCTAAATGTTCAAGGAGAAAAAAATCTTGCAATTTCGCACTAGGCTGCAATGATGGCTGAGGAGTTGAAGAAGGAGCAGGACACTAGTGCTCATCTGGAGAGGATGAAGAAAAACCTGGAGGTCACAGTCAAGGACCTCCAGCACCGCCTGGATGAGGCTGAGAATCTGGCCATGAAGGGAGGAAAGAAACAACTTCAGAAACTGGAGTCCAGGGTAAGTCTTTTTTTGTGTGTGTATATATATATATATATATATATATATATATATATATATATATATATATATATATATATATATATATATATATATATATATATATATATAATTTTAACTAAAAAGCTTTTCACGATGTCCATGTCTCAGTGGCCCATTTTTGACACAGAGCAGGATTTGTATGGCAAGGAATGTCTCAGAATTTTATATATGAACTCTTCCAGGTTCGTGAGCTGGAGAGTGAAGTTGAGAGTGAACAGAGACGTGGGGTTGAGGCTGTTAAAGGTGTCCGCAAATATGAGAGGAGAGTAAAGGAACTCACGTACCAAGTATGTATAAAGTATGTCAAATGATAAGAACACTGTTCATATTAAAATGTAAACTAATAAAATAATTGTGTAATTTATAGACTGAGGAGGACAAGAAGAATATTACCAGGCTGCAAGATCTGGTTGATAAGCTGCAACTGAAGGTCAAGGCTTACAAGAGACAGTCTGAGGAAGCGGTGAGGCAAATCTGCCTAAGCATATAAGTGAGGAACGTAATGCCATTTCTAAAATATCAAGAAGTATAACTATCTATAACTGTTTGTATTTAGGATGAACAGGCCAATGCCCACCTGTCCAAACTCAGGAAGGTGCAGCATGATTTGGAAGAGGCTGAAGAGCGTGCTGACATTGCTGAGTCTCAAGTCAACAAGCTCAGAGCTAAGAGTCGGGATGCTGGAAAGGTAAACATACATGTTAAAAAAATATTTAGTATTCATTATTCTTTACATTTGGTTTAACAGGTAATTAGACCAAATAATTTTACTAAACATGCAGTAATCTCTCTCTCTCTCTCTCTCTCTCTCTCTCTCTAGGGCAAAGAATCAGCAGAGTAATCACCAACTTAGTAATGTTTTACTTATGGAAACAAACTTTAAATAAAGGCATTCTTCAAGAAACTAAATTTGATTCTTTTTTATTTATAAAATACCTGCAGTTTTATTTATATATGTATGTGTGTATATGTGTGTATATATATATATATATATATATATGTATATGTATATATATATATATATATATATATATATATATATATATATATATATATGTATATATATATATATATACATACATACATATACACACACACACACTCACACACATATACATAACACTGTGTTCTAAAAAAAGTGTGGTAAACATCTTAAAGCCAGGTATACTAAACAACAGATAATAGTGGAAAGTCACAACTGGGACATAGGTTAGAATGTTTACTATACAAGGTTACAATGTTTACTATAATTACACAAGTTTCCTATGTCAATATCTGCAAAAAGGTTCTTATGCCAGATAATATGTCTCAGGTAATAAAAATCAATAAAATTTTAATCCATGTCCAGTTGGATTGATTTGGATTACAGCTAGTAAGCACTCATGGGGCAAACTTATTTGATTTTGTTGTGATGAGCTATGATTCTTTTCATTTGAGTTTTATTTGAAAATGTACTACTTATTTAGTTTTAGTAGTTAGCATATGATTAGCAAAACAGATGTCAGAAAGCTGTTTGAAGGCAACCAAAAAAGCTTCAGTTATCTCTATGATTTGAGTAGTAGTAACTATTATAGACTCCAGTACATAGTAATAAATCTGAAAGTGAAATATAAAGGATATATACCTGCCTTTAATCTGTACTAAAGACAATGAGTAAAACACAAACCCATGCCTTCCCTGAATAAAATAACAGCATTATCTTCCTGTAATGTCTAACATGGTTGCAGAGGACTCTTGGTTGCATAAAAGTACACGCTCCCTTATACATGTGGGCTTCACTCCGCAATACAATACATGTTGTCAGCAGGGTTCAAATCTGAAGTCTTAGACGACTGCATCCAGGGTTTAAGCCCATTCCCAAGGACCACCCATGCTGTGTTAATTATCCCCAATAAGGCATATGTGAATATATCCATATCTAAACCTGACTCTATAATCACAGCAGCTTTTGTTAGGATCCTCACGTTAGAAAACAGTCCATTATAACAACCCATGCGATCTCAATGAATGGACACTCCTGCATTTGTATCTGCATCAGTACCCCTCGTTGCATCAATGTCGAGTAACATTGCAGAAGAGAGAATGAGGCCAATAAATGTTTCGTGTGTTGTAATTTAATGTTGTTGTTTTTTTCCAGATTGACTGCTATGCTGTCCATGGTATGACAGATGACCAGCTAATTAAATACGTGCCCAAAATTGGAGATCGGATAGCTATTCGGCAGTACTGCAGAAGAGAAATGGCTGCACTGGAAGGAACCACCTCAACTATCTCTAAGGCTACAGAAAGCCTGATGGCAAAAATAAACTAAAGACGGGCCTCCAAGAGAATTCATGGGGATGGTCATTCCGAAAAATTGTCAGGTAACTCTTATGCTCTCAAAATGGATCGTTCTTTTCAAATGGGATTGTTTGAAGAAGTAGGGGGCTCTTGTATTCAGGTAAAAGAGAAAAGGGGAGGAGGGACCAGACATTTGAAAGCAATGAAGACTACTACAATGGCACAGCTGTTGGAGACTGGCAAAGAACTCTTTTTTCCAAATGTAAAATAGGCAATGCCAATGAATTTGAATTCACCATGCAAGATTTTACTGAAGATGAGCTGGATCCATTGACCACACTAGCTCAGCAACATGAGAAAAGAAAAGTTAAATTGTTGAGACTGTATCTATCTGGCAAAAAGACTGACATTGAAGCAACTGAAACACTGAATGCTGCTACCTCACCTGGTGAATCACAAAATGCATCAGCCCTCACAAGTGAATCATGCTGTGCAGCTGCTGCTTCACATGGAGCTGTTTCCATAATTGGATCTCCCAGTGGAACTGCTTTCACAACTAGAACTCCAAGTACAAGTGAATTTGCCAGTCCGATGTCTAGTGCAATTTTGAATGCGGTAGCTTACGTCTCAACAGAGAATTACATGCTGGATAAGGAGGATTTGATTATTGTACCAAAGGCATCAATTTTAATTGATGAGGAAATTGTGCTCGGGATATGCTTTCTTGATGATTGCCAGGATGACCTTGATGATACCCTTCCAATGGACCCAGTGCAGGAGGAAAGTTCATTTACAGGACAGGAACTTCGTCAACCACCAAAGGCTAAGGTTTCACAGGGGAAATGTTTTCAATGGACTAAATGCTGCTTTTACAAATGGTTGTGTGTTTGTAAATGAGTCTCTCTTCGAGATTGAGATGGTCTTATCCAATGGTAACACAGTGAAAGGAGAAGACAATGGTGGAGTTTTGCGTGATGCGCTAAGTGAGTACTGGAAAGACCTTTATTATGAAATGCACTGCTGGAAACTTACTTAAAATGCGAATACCATACGTAGCTAAAGTCATGGTCCTAGGCTGCAAAATGGTGAAGTACTTTCCCATTGTGCTGGCTTAGCCCTTACTCTCTAACTGTCTTGCACTTGAAATCATGGATGATGACCTTTTTTTAACATTCTTAGAGACAGTTCCTATTGAAGAAAAAGAAGTTGCCGAGCAAGCGATGAAAGACTTCCAAACTATATCTGGAAGAGAGGAATGGATGGATTTCCTTGAGGCTCATGATGTCAAACTCCTCGTCACAGAAGCAAATGTCAGAAAAACCTTACTTGAAGTGGCACATAAAGAAATAGTTCAGGATCCTGCATATATAGCAGAGTGTTAGAGCAGTGTGCTGAAAGGGCTGAAACTGCCCCCAGGAGAATTGGAAGAAGTGCTGGCCAGCCTCACTCATACACCCAGGAAGGTTGTTGCCATGCTACAACATGAGATCCTCAACAAGAGAGAAAATCAGATTCTTGATTTTCTCAAGAAGTTTATAAGGAATTGTGATGAACTTCGGCTGCGGAAATTTCTCGGGTTTTGTACGGGTAATCGTTTTAATTGATTACAAATATTTGATCATATGGCTTCACATAACAGAAACATAGTTAAGAGCTAAAGAAATACTCTTTTCACCAATACAGCAATAATTAACAAAATTTGTAATCAATGAGGTATCTAATCAAACAAATCCAAATTTGTTATATTTTTGTCCTTTTAAGGGGATAGTTTGGATTTTTGTACATTTAAGTGGTAATACTCACCAGTAATATAGTTGCTGCTGTAATAATGCCATCAATGTAGTTGATGCATAAGAATTACTTTGCTTACCAAGTCCCCTGGTCAGAGTTCTGTTCGGGTTCCAAGTGAACTGAAGTTGGCACTGGTATAACTAATAACTTTAAGCTAAAAAGTCTTAGCTGACTGAGACCTTCAGTAAAAAAAAATAAATAAATAAATAAATAAATAAATTTAAAAAAGGACTAAATCCATAAGATTTAAATAGTCACATTATATTTGTCAGGTCTTCAACAGGCACAGACCTCCTAGTTGCCCAGAATATCCAGGTCTGATTCATGGAGCCGGAGAGTATGTTTACTAGAACACCCCAGGCCCACACATGCGGCTGTGTGTTGGAAGTCCCAAAGAACTATACATCATACCCAGGGTTGGCTGAAGAGTTCATTAATGTTCTTGATGCAAACATGTGGGTCATGGACATTATTTAGTGGTAAGTGACTGGTGCGAGTTTAAGTCAAAATTACATTTTGTGAATTTGATTGGGAAACCCATCTGCTTGTGGCCAGCTTTGTAGAGAGATAGAGGGGATATCAGGATAAAACATATTGTCATACATGCGGCATATATAGATGACATGCATGATTCCATGAAACATAAAAGATGGTATGATACATAAAAAAAGGGAGGTTGGATATAGGCCTGTAATTTGCCGGGTTATAATGATCAAGGTTCGGTTTTTTGAGAGATGGTTTGATCACTGATATTTGACAATTGTGGTACATATCTGGGATTTTTAAATACTTTAAAGGGCTCAGCTTTTCTGTCTTTTTCCATTACCTTTAGTGTGTTATATATCTTGTTGTGCATGTAAACGGTCTGCACAGTTACAAAGCCCAAAGTACACTCCAGAGGGAGTAGCTCTCTCCCGCAGAAACAATTTTCTCAGTTGCCTGAAAAGCCTTTCCTTCCACTTCTTCTATGACATGATGATGCAATCTCATAACACTATTAGTGTGAGCTGACCAAATCAGAGCACACTGGGCTCATCAGAGGTGGGGTTTTAAAGACACAGAAGCAAAAGGAGCACTAACAGTGTTTCAGACATAGGGTGGATAGAGATATGCAGTACGAGGAAACATACGGTATTTTGGGAACACTGAAGCATGTAGATCTATTATAATAGATGCCCCAAATAAAATTATAAATATTGAACATGAGCATACAATGGGCTCTTTAATTTGTTTCATTTTATAAGGGCAGTGCATGCATAAGTAGTTTAGTAGGAATGGGGTCTAGTAGGCATATCGATGATCTAGACGAGGATGTCAGGGAAGTGAGTAGTATAACAACTGAGGTGAAGTCAGTGTAAGTATTGGATTTGTAAGATAAAAGGGTAAAGCAATCAGCAGTGACACTAGACGCCATGCCATGTATGGAGAGCCTCTTCAAAACTCCAAACCAGGAAGTGCTTATCTATTACTCAGGACACCAGCACAAATTCCATCTGCAGGAGACACAGGTAGCACAAAGAGAAAAGGAGGAGCTAGGCAGGGCTGTGACAGTCCATACATCTGTACTTTCATATCCATGTCTTGTTTGTCTGTTGTAGGTGGTTTGATGCCTGGGGAATCTCTGAGGGACAGCATATTTATATTTGTTTTTCTATGTTTGTAAATGTTAAAAGAGATAAATGAGTTATTTAGCAGTGATGGTTCTCAATTTCTTCTTGTTCCATGTTTTTTTTGCAAAAAAAAAAAAAAAAAAAAAAAAATTATATATATATATTGTCGCGACGGGCAGAGATCCGGCGCACACCAGAGGGAAAACGCTCCTTCTCCGACTGCCGCACCGGCATGACGTGGGCAGCTTCCTGCCGAACATTCCGCCAGCTGGAAGGACCGCCGCGGCAGGGCGGGGCTGACGCGACTCCGGCCCGCGATTGGCGGATCCAACGGGGAAGTCCCACCACTCAGGCGACGACGGAGGAGGATAAAAGAGCGCGCTTCCGGCCGGGAAGCGGAAGAGAATATCGTGGCGTCAAAACGGACTCCGTGCGTGTTTGCAGCGATTCGCAACCTCCGATCACGACGGTAACCTCACGCCTCACGCTAAATTCTTCTCTCTCTCTCTCCCTCTCTCCAGGAGTCGTAAGCGCGGACGAGACCGCCGGATAGTGAGAGTCGCACACACGGAGGACGCCGGCCCGGGAAAACCCCCGCCCCGCCTCGGGAATCCCGCCTCCGCCACGAGTCGACTCCGCCGGCCGTCACGCCTTCACAAACCCCCGCACTCTTCCATTTATCACACGTTCACCTCACCCTAGCCACAATAAAGCACCGTCTGCAACCACCCTTTGGTCTCCTGTGGGTCTGTACGCCGCCCTTCCCCGGGCTAATTCCTCACAACTGGTGGAGGATGCAGGCATAGTACAGACCCGCCTACTGCAAAGGAAAAAAAAAAAAAAAAAAAAAAAAACCCCATCAAAAGAAAAACACAAAAAAAAAAAAAAAAAAAAAAAAAAAAAAAAAATGGACCCCACCCTGCAACACTTGCTGGAGACCAGCCTCCAGCAGCACGCCGTGACGCAGCAGCTCGCCGAAAGCCTTCAGGTCGCCACACAGACACTGATCGCCATGAGGACTGAGACCCCCGCCGCCTCCACGCCTCTCCCCGACGCAACCAGCGAGATCCGCCGCCTACTACCCCCCCTTGGCCCCGAAGAGGACCTTGAGGCGTACTTCGAGACCTTCGAGAGTATCGCCTGCCGGGAGGGGTGGGACCGTGACGACTGGCCCCGTGCCCTTGGTCCCCTGCTCACGGGAGAGGCCCGAACAGCCTACTATGCCCTCGACCCGGAGGAGGCTACGGACTACCTGGCGATGAAGGAGGGAGTCCTGGCGTGGTGTGGCCGAACCCCTGGCCGGGCCGCTACTGAATTCCATCGTTGGGTTTATCGAACAGGTGCTCGACCACGTTGCCAGATGAACGCCCTCCTCCGGATCACCAAACGATGGCTCCGACCGGATCGGCATACCGCCTCGGAGGTGGCGGAGAAGGTGGCGGTCGACCGTTTCCTGAGAGCGCTACCCCGGGCAGAGAGACAAGCCGTGGGGGCCCACGCCCCAACTACGCCCCAGGAACTCCTGACTGCCCTGGAGCGAACCTTGGCCACCCTGGAGCTCGACTCCGGGGAGCAGCAGCACCTCGATCGGCCCCTCGGTGCCCAGGGCCCCCGGTCTGACCGCCAGACCCGGCCCCGCATCTGGAGGAACCCACAGAGGGCGCCCACTTGTGAACACCCCCGAGACGAGCCCATGCCTACAGAGCCGGAGAGGGAAGCCGCCCGGCTGCTTACAAAACCATGGCTGGCAGGCTGCGCCCTCCATCAGCAGCAACCGCCGGAGGCGCCCTCCGTGACGGTGTGGGTCGAAGGGAGACCGGTAACCGCCCTACTGGACACCGGGAGCACGGTGACCCTTGCCCAACCCTCCATCCTGCCTGAGGGGCGCCGACCAAGCGGGACGCTTACCGTGACATGCGTCCATGGGGACACCCGGGAGGTCCCCTCAGCTGAGGTCCAGATCCGGAGCGAAGCCAGCACCTGGCCCCTCCAGGTCGGAATCATCCCCGAACTCCCCGTGCCCCTCCTCCTGGGACGAGACTGGCCAGGATTCCGGGTGGTACCGAGAGCCGAGTCCTGGAGACCGCGGCGGCGGGGGATCCCAACCCGGCCGGCCTACCTGGCCCAGGGCGACGGAGAGGCCACCTCAGAAGGTAAGACCCCCCAAACTACTAACCCTCTGTCATCTGTCTTTCCCCAGGTAAACCGGGAGGGAAAGTTCGGTCGGGAACAGAAGGAGGACGACCGACTGAAGCACTGCTGGGCCCAGGTACGGGTGATAGAGGGGGTCGACCAGAGCCCAGACCTGAGGCTCCCCACATCGTACTTCCTCGTCCGAGGGGGGCTTCTGTACCAACGGGCCTGCCGCCGCGGGGAGCAGGTGGACCTACTGGTGGTGCCCCGAGCCAAGACAGCCGTCTTATTACACCTAGCCCACACCCATCCCCTCGGCGGCCACCTGGGGGCCCGAAATACCCTGGAGAAACTGCGGGACCGCTTCGTGTGGCCCGGGATGGACGCGGAGGTCCGGACCTTTTGTCAACAGTGCCCGCAGTGCCAACGCACGGCCCCGCGGAGGCCTCCGCCGGCGCCCCTGATACCCCTGCCCATCATCGGTGTCCCGTTTGAGCGAGTGGGCATGGATCTCGTGGGGCCCCTACCCAAGTCGGCCCGGGGCCATGAATACATCCTGGTCCTGGTCGACTACGCCACTCGGTACCCTGAGGCGGTGCCGCTCCGCAAGGCCACCTCGCAAAACATCGCCAGGGAGCTGGTACTCCTCTTCAGTCGAGTGGGGATCCCCAAGGACGTGTTGACCGACCAAGGTACGCCGTTTGTCTCGAAGCTAATGGCGGATTTGTGTCGTATGTTACAGGTGAAGCACCTCCGGGCGTCCGTCTACCACCCCCAAACCGACGGACTTGTTGAAAGGTTCAATCAGACCCTCAAGCGGATGCTGCGCCGGGTGGTGGACGAGGAGGGGAGGAACTGGGACCTCCTCCTCCCCTACGTACTCTTCGCCGTTCGGGAGTGCCCCCAGGCGTCCACGGGCTTCACGCCCTTCGAGCTCCTGTTCGGGCGGCGGCCGCGGGGATTGTTGGATGTAGCCCGCGAAGCCTGGGAGGAGCAACCATCCCCGTTCCGCTCCGTCGTCGAGTACGTGCAGGACATGCAAGCCAGGATTGACAGGGTGGGCCCCATCGTCCGGGAGCACATGCTGGCGGCGCAGGAGGAGCAGAAGAAGGTATACAACCGCCCCGCACAGCCCCGGGAATTCCAGCCGGGGGACCGGGTCCTCCTGTTAGTGCCCAGCAGCGCCTGCAAGTTCCTCGCCCGGTGGCAAGGTCCATACACTGTCCTCGAGCGCCGGGGCCCAGTCAACTACCGCCTACAGCAACCCGGTAAGCCGAAGGACGGGAAGCTATACCACATAAACCTGCTGAAAAAGTGGGTGGAACCAGCCCCGGTGGTGTCGGCGTTCGCAGTTCAGGACTCGGACCGGGGCAAGGGTACCTTGGTCGGCTTCGGGGAGGACCTCACCCCCACCCAAAGACAGGAGCTTACCGAGCTGACCGACCAGTTTGCAGATGTGTTTTCGGCTGCCCCGGGAATGACTCAGCTGGTCCAGCATGAAATCAAGACTCCTCCCGGTGTAGTGGTGAGACAAAGGCCATACCGTGTCCCCGAGGCCCGGCGCCAGGCCATCGAGGAGGAAATCAGTCGCATGCTGCGGGACCACATCATCGAGGAGTCCAGCAGCCCCTGGTCCAGCCCCATCGTCGTCGTGCCGAAGCCGGATGGGAGCATGAGGCTATGCAATGACTTCCGGAGGCTGAACCAGGTGTCGGAGTTTGACAGCTACCCCCTCCCCAGAGTGGACGACCTGATTGAGAGGCTGGGGAGAGCCCGATTCATATCGACCCTGGACCTCACCAAAGGCTATTGGCAAGTGGCGCTCGCACCGGAGGCAAGGCCCAAGACAGCCTTTAGCACGGCCACCGGCCACTGGCAGTACCGGGTTCTCCCCTTTGGGCTGCACGGGGCGCCCGCCACGTTCCAGCGGCTAATGGACATCCTCATGCGACCCCACCGACAGTTTGCCGCGGCCTACCTGGACGACGTGGTCATACACCCCTCCACCTGGGCCGACCACCTGTTCCACCTCAGGGAGATCCTGAAAGCCCTCCGGGAGGCCGGCCTGACGGCGAACCCAAAGAAATGCCACCTAGGGCTGACGGAAGCCCAGTACCTGGGATACCGCATCGGACGGGGGATGCTGAAGCCCCAACAAAAAAAGATCGAGGCTGTGAAGGACTACCCACGTCCAACGTCGAAAAAACAGGTACGTGCCTTCTTGGGATTGGCGGGCTACTATCGCAGGTTCGTGCCTAACTTTTCTGCTGTAGCCTCTCCCCTCTCAGACCTTACAAAGAAGGGCCAGCCAGACCAGGTGAGGTGGACAGCCGATGCAGAAAGGGCCTTCCAGGCCCTAAAAGAAGCCCTCACCAGCGCGCCGATACTCCGCAACCCGGACTTTGACCTCCCGTTCACTGTACATACTGATGCGTCCGAGACCGGGCTGGGTGCCGTCCTCTCCCAGACCTTCGACGGGGAAGAACACCCAGTCCTCTACATCAGCCGGAAGCTGTCCCCGGCCGAGAGGAAGTATGCGGCGGTCGAGCGGGAGGCACTAGCAATAAAATGGGCCATCGAGGAGCTGCGATACTATCTGGCGGGCAGGCACTTCATCCTCATAACCGACCACGCCCCCCTGCAGTGGATGGCCAAGGCGAAGGACACCAACGCCCGGGTAACCCGCTGGTTCCTCGCCTTACAAGACTTCTCTTTTCAGGTTAAGCACCGGGCAGGGGCCCAGCATGGTAACGCGGATGGGCTCTCACGACGAGACGCCCTCTGGGCCCACCACCGAGCGGCAGTAGGCTCGGAGCTGAGGGGGGGGTACTGTCGCGACGGGCAGAGATCCGGCGCACACCAGAGGGAAAACGCTCCTTCTCCGACTGCCGCACCGGCACGACGTGGGCAGCTTCCTGCCGAACATTCCGCCAGCTGGAAGGACCGCCGCGGCAGGGCGGGGCTGACGCGACTCCGGCCCGCGATTGGCGGATCCAACGGGGAAGTCCCACCACTCAGGCGACGACGGAGGAGGATAAAAGAGCGCGCTTCCGGCCGGGAAGCGGAAGAGAATATCGTGGCGTCAAAACGGACTCCGTGCGTGTTTGCAGCGATTCGCAACCTCCGATCACGACGGTAACCTCACGCCTCACGCTAAATTCTTCTCTCTCTCTCTCCCTCTCTCCAGGAGTCGTAAGCGCGGACGAGACCGCCGGATAGTGAGAGTCGCACACACGGAGGACGCCGGCCCGGGAAAACCCCCGCCCCGCCTCGGGAATCCCGCCTCCGCCACGAGTCGACTCCGCCGGCCGTCACGCCTTCACAAACCCCCGCACTCTTCCATTTATCACACGTTCACCTCACCCTAGCCACAATAAAGCACCGTCTGCAACCACCCTTTGGTCTCCTGTGGGTCTGTACGCCGCCCTTCCCCGGGCTAATTCCTCACAATATATAAAATATAAAAGCTGTCAAGCTGTCTAGGGATAAAAGACCAGAGGAGTTATTTCACAAAGCAAATTTTCAAGATAACTTACACTAAGCAATTGTCATTTTGGATTTGAATATTCCTGATTTCAGAGTTATTAACATTCATGTTTTCATCTGCCACTACATGGACAGTTTAAAACAAACAAACAAACAAACAAACAAACAAACAAACAAAAAAAACAACCAGTCAGTGTAATAAATAAGTATTTTGTTGAATAGGGCTCAGTGCTGGACTTGGCTAAGTTGCCTGTTTAACTGCCGACAAGTAGATTGAACAAGTTTCAAAAAACCTCTGAATTGTGACGTCACACCTGTTTGAAACCACAAATGGTTTCAGCAGGTCTTTGAAGCCACCTATGAAACTATAGGCAAAGGAGTGTATTACCAGGCAACATTTATATTGTTTTCATAAAAACACACTCCATCATTTTTAAACATTATCAGGTGATTTACACCTTATCCCACAAGTTACTGTAATAAAGACAGACTCTGACACAATGACATTTAAAAATGCCCTGTCTGAGGAGGACAGATGGTTGTACAATTTCACAAGTAAGTAAGGGTATGTATTGGAGACACAGCAGGAATCACGTTTACTTTCTTCTTGCAAAACAAGCATGCAAATTCAGACCCTGTATGTAAAGGCAGTCAATAACATTGCTGCTTTGTATAGGTTTATAAAATAAATTAAATATGCACACATGACCTACGTACAAACAAGCACATGCAGGGAGTATTACCACCTTGTAAAAGTAACTACAGGCATAAGAACTATTGAAAAACAAGCAATGCAGTGAATACCAATGTCACAGTGTATAGCTTTGAAAAAGCAACTCTAGACATTTAACTGTGTACAAATAGGGAGTTGGTAGGTGCAATGCTGTTGAGTATACTCACAAAAAACAAACAGGCAAAGCAATGCATACTAATGACAGTGTAAAGGTTTATAATGATAGAGTCTTTATTGATCACATATACACTAGAGCACACAAATTATTTTCTTCACATACCAGAGCAGGTCAGGAAGCTGGGGTCAGGGCGCAGGGTCAGCCATGATACAGCGCCCATGGAGCAAAGAGGGTTAAGGGGCTTGCTCAAGGGCCCAACAGTAGCAGCCTGGCAGTGCTGGGGCTTGAACCCCAGAGCCTTAAAAGACAAGCCACCAATGCCCCCGGTGGGTATGAAAGGAACTATAGACATTAAACTAAGTCACACCTTAGTCACACCTTAGTCACACTAAGTATAGCGTACCAATCCTCTGGGGAGTACAGGAGAGGGGTGTTTAATAGTGTAGTCAGTTCCTTTCACAAGGAAAAGCAGAGGTCAACGGCAGTGTATGCATTCAGGGGAACACAGATTGTTTTGAGCCATTATGTAGGTGCAGAGGGTGAATAAAACATTATCACAAGCAATGTCATGGTGGTGGATGCAGTTACCTTCGCACCAGATACATTCTTCCTCTGACACTTGGCACAAATAGTCCACTGTGTCAATTCCGGGAATAGTATACATGACATCAGGCCGACCATGGGGAACACGTTCATTCATTGATGGACGTATCAGGTGGCTGTTCCAGGCCTCCTTGGTTGAATGCAATTCATCCTGCATAGGTGACAAAAGTAGATGTAAAGTCATTAAGTTTACAGCTACGGTTACGTATTTGGCAGATGCTTCATATAATCGATCGATTGAGGCAAGAAAAAGTATGTGAACCTTTTGGAATTTCATGGTTTTCTGAATAAGTTTGTCATAAAATGTGATCTGATCTTCAAGTAAGTCAAGGGTATTAACAAATAGTGTGTCTAAAATAATAACAAAAAAGAAATTCTGATTTTTCATGTCCTTATTGAGAACAAAAATAATAAAATAAATAAATAAAAAACAAAACAAAACAAAAAAAAAACCTCATAGTGCTTGTGGAAAAAGTATGTGAACCCTTGAGTTAATGACCTAAAAAAAAAGCTAATTGGAATCAGGTTTTAGCACAACTGGAGTCTCATTAAGAAAATGAGTTTGGAGGTGTGGACCACAGCTGCTTTGACTGATAAAAACCCCTCAAACTTTTGGAGTTTGCTCTGCACAAGAAGCACACGCTTATGCGAGTCACGCCTCACCAAAAAGAGCTTTCAGAGGATCTACGATCAAGAATTGTTGATTTACATAAAGCTGGCAAGGGTTACAAAGTGATTTCAAAGACTTTATAAATTCACCAGTCTACAGTTTGGCAAACATTCTACAAATGGAGACACTTTAGGACTGCTGCTACCCTACCAAGAAGTGGGTGCCCAGTCAAAATGACACCCAGAGCACAACGAAGACTCAATGAAGTAAAGAAACAACCCCAAATGACAGCCAAAGATTTGAAGGCATCATTGGAACTGTAACATCTCAGTTCATGAGTCTACAATATGTAAAACATAGAACAAGGCGGTATCTGTGGCAGCACACCACAAAAGAAGCCACTGCTTACTAATAAGAACGTTGCTGCACGCCTGAAGTTTGAGGTACACTTACCCTTAGATTGAACAAACGCCAGACGCGAAGTTGTATGATTACTCACAGGCACCGCGGCTCGACATACATACTCATCATTCAGCCACCGGCTAAATGTTGCGATCACATCACGTGATCTCTGGCGCCAATTCGCCACAATGCACGCGCCACCATTGCCGTCTAAAACGGCGCTAAAACCGCACGGGACGGGACGGGACGGGACGGGATGGTACGGTACGGGACGGGACGGGAACCCGGAAATGCCAGGGGAACGAGGGAATCACAAAGACACCTATCTGCTTACCAAAATAAGGGTCCTTAAATAATCGGGTAGCTCTCATCCTATTGGTCTGCCGAAACCATATCCCAAACAGAACCAATAGGATAGCCAAATCACTTACCCTGCCACACCAAGTATATCAGACAATTCTTCAGTATAATGTGAGAATGTCTGTACATCAGCTGAAACTGTGTAGAAGTTGAGTGATGCAACAGGACAAAGACCCAAAACACCAGAGCAAGTCTACAACAGAATGGCTTCAGAAAAACAAAATCCGCCTTTTGGAGTGGCCAAGTCAGAGCCCAGACCTCAAACCAATAGAGATGCTATGGAATGACTTGAAGAGAGCCATACACATGAGACGTCCAAAGAATATGTCAGTGCTAAAGCAGTTCTGCCAGGAAGAATTCCTCCTGAACGATGTGAAGGTCTGATCCACAGCTACAGGAAGTGCCTGGTTCAGGTTATTGCTGGGGGGGGTAATTCTAAGGGTTCACTTACTTTTTCCACTGCCATTTTGAATGTTGAATGAGTGTGTTCAATAATGACATGACTGATCAGAATTTATTTTGTGTTATTATTTTAGGCACATTATATTTGTCAATACCCTTGACTTAGATGAAGATCAGATCACATTTTATGACAAATTTATTCAGAAAACCATGAAATTCCAAAAGGTTCACACACTTTTTCTTGCCTATATATATATATATATATATATATATATATATATATATATATATATATATATATATATATACACACACACACACACACACACACACACACACACACACACACACACACACACACAAGCCTATGCGATTGTTAAAGTAAATAAACAATAAAAGTATCAAATAAAGAAACCAACAGACAGCCCTAGGTAAGTCATACGAGGTACCACAAATGAAAAGTGACCGTGACTGCGATCTCTTGTTGCTGAGAGAAACACAACAGATGCTCATCGGAGGTGCAAATTAGTTGAGAGGCGGAGTAGAGATGAATCATGGCATTCAAATAAACTGGTGTTGATGAAGTGGCCACCCTATAGGCAAGAGTGAGGGACTTAATTTAATTCTAGCAGCCTCAGGGGGCCAGTGGAGGGTGACCAGCAGAGGAGTTGCATGTGTCCTATTCAGTGTAGCAAAGACCAAATGCGCTGTTGCATTATGAATCATCTACAGCAGTCTGCTGACAAATTGCATTCCAATAGTCTAGTTTAGAAACAACCAGGGCCTGCACTAGGAGTTCTGTAGCATATTGTGTGAGATAGGATCTGACCTTCTGAATCAAGTGAAAACCAACAAGACCTCAAAACAGAGGCTACATGTTCAAAGAAATTAAATTAGTCATCAACTATAACACCCAAGTCATATGCAGTTTTAGTTGGGGTCAATGAAGATGAACCAAGCTGGATGTTAATATTTTGTGGAAATGTCTGGGAATAAAGGTCTGATTTCTAGAGAAACCGGGAAACAATTGTTTTCCATCTCCATACCCTATAATACCATATATGCATTCAAGGTAACATAGCTCGGTCCACTCATTTTGTGTGTGTATATATATATATATATATATATATATATATATATATATATATATATATATATATATATATATATATATATATATATATAAATTGTTTTTGCTTCTGTGTTTTAGTACTTTTCATAACTTTTATGACTTTTATAAAACTATATAACGGACAGGTATGGAACATGAATGATCAAAAATGTTTCTGAACACTATAACTACTTCTTGAACTAGGCTGTAATAACGTGGACTATTTTACATGTAAAACATGTTACATTCCATTTGTCTTGCGTTTTAAGGGCGTCTCATTATCCATGACATTGTTAAATCTCCGGCTCTCGGCCCCTCACTGAACAGAGCAGACACAGAGAGAGGTGTGAGTGCAGTGGGAAATCAAGACCTCGCACTTGCAGGACAGTACTAGCCATATTTGGAAAGTAGCTAAGGTTTGTACGAAAAGTCGCTAGATTTGTCACTAGGTGCTTTTTTTTTGTTTTTGGAAAGAAAAAGAAAAAAAGAAAAAAAAAGGCGCTAAAGGGGTCTGAAAAGTTGCTAAGGTAGCAACACTGATCTGCACAGACAGCTAGATAAAAGTCAGGCTAAGCTCCGCCTCTCCCCAGCAAAAAGAAAATGCAGAGGGAGAGGGGATGTGGGGTTTTTCATTTATGCACATTTTATTTGAAAAGCAATAAAATACACTGAGTACCCAAATGATGTCCAGTCTGTGTTTTTTTTTTCTTTCTTGAAAACAAAGAAGATGTAGAGTCTCAAAATAGGCAACACATGCTGATGATGCAATATCTGTTACGCTGTCCTGAAATTCCCTAGAAATAATTTGTGTGCTGTGTGCAGAAGCCTTCAAGTGCAGCATTTGTTCATCTAGTTTCATTTTCTCGTTTGTGTATTTTGGATTATCCCTGCTTTTGCTGTTCGCTCATCATCTGACCTGTACCTGTGCTCTGTTTACTGATTTTGATTATCAGTTGACACCTGTGGCACACACTGTACTTTACAATGCTATACCAAAATTTTATCTCAGAAAACAAAATCTGGTAACATTAACTGTAACATTTTCTTTAACATTGGACTTCAATAAATAAGTCATTTGATAATCATGACTGTTGGCTAATATCCAATCTAATAAATGTTTGTATACTTGATCTGGAAATAGGTTAAAAAAAGATTTACTTATTTAGTGTATGATGAGATCAACTATTTGTTATTGACTTGAATAGAAACAACAATTGATTGATTATACACATTTTTATTTAATATTGAATGGAAAAAATTGCTCTGCCACACAGTCATATTTTATAACCACAGCAGAATCATGCTTCTGAGTTTTACTCTTCTTTGGCCTGTGGAGCAACAGAATAAAGAAATCATTTGTTAACTCTGATATATTATTTACATCTACAGTATCTCACAAAAGTGAGTACACCCCTCACATTTTTGTAAATATTTCATTATATCTTTTCATGTGACAACACTGAAGAAATGACACTTTGCTACAATGTAAAGTAGTCAGTGTACAGCTTGTGTAACAGTGTAAATTTGCTGTCCCCTCAAAATCACTCAGCACACAGCCATTAATGTCTAAACCGCTGGCAACAAAAGTGAGTACACAACTAAGTGAAAATGTCCAAATTGGGCCCACTTAGCCATTTTCCCTCCCCAGTGTCATGTGACTTGTTAGTGTTACAAGGTGTAAATGGGGAGCAGGTGTGTTAAATTTGGTGTCATCGCTCTCACACTCCCTCATACTGGTCACTGAAAGTTCAACATGGCACCTCGTGGCAAATAACTCTCTGAGGATCTGAAAAAAAGAATTGTTGCTCTACATAAAGATGGCCTAGGCTATAAGAAGATTGCCAAGACCCTGACACTGAGCTGCAGCATGGTGGCCAAGACCATACAGCAGTTTAACAGGACAGGTTCCACTCAGAACAGGCCTCGCCATGGTCGCGCAAACAAGTTGAGTGCACGTGCTCAGCGTCAGATCCAGAGGTTGTCTTTGGGAAATAGACGTATGAGTACTACCAACATTGCTACAGAGGTTGAAGGGGTGGGGGGTCAGCCTGTCAGTGCTCAGACCATACGCCACACATTGCATCAAATTAGTCTGCATGGCTGTCGTCCCAGAAGGAAGCCTCTTCTAAAGATGATGCACAAGAAAGCCTGCAAACAGTTTGCTGAAGACAAGCAGACTAAAGACATGGATTACTGGAACCATGTCCTCTGGTCTGATGAGACCAAGATAAACTTATTTGGTTCAGATGGTGTCAAGCGTGTGTGGCGGCAACCAGGTGAGGAGTACAAAGACAAGTGTGTCTTGTCTACAGTCAGGCATGGTGGTGGGAGTGTCATGGTCTGGGGATGCATGAGTGCTACAGTTTATTGAGGGAACCATGAATGCCAACATGTACTGTGACATACTGAAGTAGAGCATGATCAGTATGCAGTATTCCAGCATGACAACGACCCCAAACACACCTCCAAGACAACCACTGCCTTGCTAATGAAGCTGAGGGTGAAGGTGATGGACTGGCCAAGCATATCTCCAGACTTAAACCCTATTGAGCATCTGTGGGGCATCCTCAAACAGAAGGTGGAGGAGCACAAGGTCTCTAACATCCACCAGCTCTGTGAGGTCGTCATGGAGGAGTGGAAGAGGACTCCAGTGGCAACCTGTGAAGCTCTGGTGAACTCCATGCCCAAGAGGGTTAAGGCAGTGCTGGAAAATAATGGTGCCACACAAAATATTGACACTTTGTGCCCAATTTGGACATTTTCACTTAGGGGTGTACTCACATTTGTTGCCAGCAGTTTAGACATTAATGGCTGTGTGTTGAGTTATTTTGAGGGGACAGCAAATTTACACTGTTATACAAGCTGTACACTCACTACTTTACATTGTAGCAACGTGTAATTTTTTCAGTGTTGTCACATGAAAAGTTAAAATCAAATATTTACAAAAATGTCAGGGGTGTACTTACTTTTGTGAGATACTGTAAACTTGCAAAATATTTATCTTGTGAAAAAGTATTCCGGATTCTTTACTGACCTTTCCACTATCACGACTCTTGGCCCTTAGCTTATTGACTTGAGACTCAGCAATATCAGCACGCTCTTCAGCCTCCTCCAAATCATGCTGAACCTTCCTGAGTTTGGACAGGTGGACAGTGGCCTGTTCCTCCTAAATACAAACAGTTGTATAAAGTGTATGATATTGTTCCAACACTCGTTTTTAAAAAAGTCCAGCAAATTCATAAGGCTGCATGAATATGCTTGGGCAGATTTGTCTCACCGCTTCCTCAGACTGTCTCTTGTAGGCCTTGACTTTCAGCTGCAGCTTATCAACGAGATCTTGCAGCCTGGCAATGTTCTTCTTGTCCTCCTCAGTCTATAAATTATACAATTATTTTATTAGTTTACTGTGAAAAAAAACATGAAACATTTTAATGTGAATAGTGTTATTATTTGGCATTTATTATTTGGCACTTTATACATACTTGGTAGGTGAGCTCCTTCACTCTCCTCTCATATTTGCGGACACCTTTAATAGCCTCAACTCCACGTCTTTGCTCACCCTCAACTTCACTCTCCAGCTCACGAACCTGGAAGAGTTCATACATATAATATTGAGACATTCCTTGCAATACAAATCCTGCTCTGTATCAAAAATGGGCCACTGAGACATAGAAAGCTTTTTAATAATAATAAAAAAAAGGCCTTCAAGGCTTACCCTGGACTCCAGTTTCTGAAGTTGTTTCTTTCCTCCCTTCATGGCCAGATTCTCAGCCTCATCCAGGCGGTGCTGGAGGTCCTTGACTGTGACCTCCAGGTTTTTCTTCATCCTCTCCAGATGAGCACTAGTGTCCTGCTCCTTCTTCAACTCCTCAGCCATCATTGCAGCCTAGTGCGAAATTGCAAGATTTTTTTCTCCTTGAACATTTAGAATCTACTGGCTATGTGCATTCTAAATTGTACCAATACGCACATCAGTAATAGCTTTCTTGGCCTTCTCTTCTGCATTTCTTGCTTCCTGTACAGTGTCCTCAACCTCACTCTGGATTTGAACAAGGTCAGTCTCAAGCTTCTTCTTGGTGTTCAACAGACTTGTGTTCTGCAAAGAAAGTATAAATTATAATATTATCTTTCCTAAGCAGTCATACACATTTTTAAAAACAAGTTAGTTTGTAATACCTGAGAGTGCAGCAATCCAACACGCTCACTAGCATCAATCAGCTCCTGTTCAGCCACTTTGCGGCCTCTCTCTGTCTGCTCAAGTGCAGCTCTGAGCTCCTCAATCTCAGCCAACATCAGAGTGTTTCTGCGCTCCACCATGGCCACTTGCTCCTTCATATCCTCTTGTCCTCTCAAAGCATCATCAAGTTGCAGTTGGGCATCCTGAAAGCAAAGACAATTATGTCATTTTTCATATATGTGGAGTTTTAATAAAGCACTGAATTGTACTAATTTAATCTAACCTTGAGTTGTCCCTGGACGTTCCTCAGCTGTTTCTGTGCCTCAGCAGCTTGACGATTGGCATGGCTGAGCTGAATTTCCATCTCATTGAGATCTCCCTCCATCTTCTTCTTAATTCTCAGAGCATCATTCCTGCTCCTAACCTCAGAATCCAGAGTACTCTGCATGGACTCAGTCACCCTCTGGCTGTTCCTCTTGATTTGCTCGATCTCCTCATCCTTCTCAGCAAGCTTCCTGTCAATCTCACTCTTAACCTGGTTAAGCTCAAGCTGGGCACGAAGAATCTTTGACTCTTCATGCTCCAGTGTGCCCTGTGAATGAAATGAAATAAAATTTACTTGAAGTAAGATATAAGAGATTTGTTTAATTATGATCATCAAAATCAAGTTGTTGACAAAAAATCTTTAAGTGGTATCAACTGTCCTC